>NW_027507758.1:260764801-261964801 GCF_037356315.1 Lithobates pipiens
ATTGCCAGGAATGCAGCTCCACCATTGCTAGGAATGCAGCCCCACCACTGTCAGGAATTCACCCACCATTGCCAGGAATGCACCCACCATTGCCAGGAATGCACTCACCATTGCCAGGAATGCATTCACCATTGCCAGGAATGCACCAACCATTCCCAGTAATACACCCACCATTGCCAGGAATTCACTCATCATTGCCAGGAATGCACCCACCATTGCCAGGAATTCACTCACCATTGCCAGGAATGCACCCACCATTGCCAGGAATGCACCCACCATTGCCAGGAATGCACTCACCATTGCCAGGAATGCACCCACCATTGCCAGGAATTCACTCGTCATTGCCAGGGATGCACCCACCATTGCCAGGAATTCACTCACCATTGCCAGGAATGCACCCACCATTGCCAGGAATTCACTCACCATTGCCAGGAATTCACTCACCATTGCCAGGAATGCACCCACCATTTCCAGGAATTCCATTGCCATTGCCAGGAATTCCGTTGTCATTGCCAGGAATGCACCACCATTGCCAGGATTACACCAACCATTGCCAGGAAAGCACCCACCATTGCTAGGAATTCACTCACCATTGCCAGGAATGCAGCCACCATTGCTATGAATTAGCTCACCATTGCCAGGAATGCAGCCCCACAATTGCCAGGAATGCACTCACCATTACCATCAGTACAGCCATGGAGGGGACATGGAGGGGGCAGGATGAGCGCCAAAGACATCTTACAGGAGAATATCCTGTTTACACAGCGGCCTCTTTATGAGAAAGTCCCACCTCCTTTGAGGAACAGAACAGTCGTCCAATGGCAGCACCGGAGATGGGACTTCCTATTACAGAGGCTGCCGTGTAAACAGGAAATACTCCTCCTGTGTGTACTGCACTCGTCCCGCCTCCTCCCTCCGAGGCAGCCAGCCTATATATCTTTTTTGGCCCCGGCGCTGGGAGATCCTCGGGGGCCACAAAAGATATACATGTTTAAATAACCAGGTGGGCCGTTCAAAACCAGACTGCGGGCCGGACTTTGAACATGCCTGCCTTAAGGTCTCCAAAACTCTACAAGCTTGACCCCGAGTGGACATCAACCTTTTTCGGACTAACAACGCCTGGTGCCCAGTAACGGTGTTCGGCCAACTACTCTCCCACCTACCCAGCCAGTCAGACTCTAGCCTGTTGCTGCCTTTTTCAACCAACCCCCTTAGTGGCAGCCAGTTTATCAGGCATGTTAGGATCCTACTGGTCAACTTGGGCCTTGACCCCAGTCGGTACTCCAGACATTCCTTCTGGATCGGTGCAGCTTCAGCTGCATCTCAGCATGGACTATCAGACCATGTGAACAAAAATTAGGCAGATGGAAATCCGCCTGCTTCGCCAGATACATTCCAAATCCTCAGGTGTTAATTTGCACAAGCCTTTACCAAGCTTGCTCAATAATGTTAGAGCCAATAAAGAAATACTTCCCTACCTGGTTATTTTTTCCCCCTTTTTTTGGAATACCAACAAGACGACCAAGGTACACCTCAGATCTATGTTATGTTGTAAGTCTTGTCGCGTGTTTATGTGATCCATATTTGCCTTGGTCATAGGGCCAGTATGGTGGCCAGAATTTATGGGAGGAGCCTGAGGGGTATTTAAGCAGACCACCACTTGCTCTTGCTTCTTGTCAGTTCCAGTGCTTGGTACCCTCCCTCCCATCCCCTTTTTAGGGCACTTCTCAGCACATTCTCCTCCACAATCATCCATTACTTATCTTGGGTATGCCCCCTTTTCTTGGCATACCGACCAGACAACCAAGGCACACCTCAGGTCTATGTTATGTTGTAAGTCTTGTCGCATGTTTATGTGATCCATATTTGTCTCGGTCATAGGGCCATGACCATAAATATATATATATTTTTTATCATTCTGACTGAAGAACATGCTACAACAAAAGTAACAGTTTGGAAAGAAAAAACCCTCCAAGAGACCCTCCAAATGTCCCCTGGCTCTAAATATATACAAGGTCCCTAAATGTCTGGCATGTACAGTGGGGAAAATAATTATTGTACCACATGAGCACTTACTGTAGTCTGTGGGAGCCAGAATTATTGTTGATGTTGATAGGGGATCAAATAATTATTTTACTCATTGAACTGCAACTCAATTAAAAACATTTGTGTCATGTGTTTTTTTTTGGGATTTTTGGTTGATATTCTATCTCTATCACTTAAAGTACACCTATGATAAAAAAAATAGACCCTTCATTGTGGGCAAACTTACAAAATCTGCAGCGGATCAAATAATTATTTTCTCCACTGTATGTCGGATGGGGGTCCACATGCCATTTTTACAAAGAAAACCAGGCTGACAAGAAAATGTAATTTACAGGCAGTTTAAATGGCATTTTTTTTCTTGGAAAAGGTCAGTTTTGCTGTAGTACGGTATATACATTGTTTTTTTTTTTTTTTTAGGAATTGCACATTTTAATGTTTCATTTTAAACATTGTTAAAACCACTGTTCACCGCAAAATAGTATTTTTGAATTGGTATATACCCGTCTGGTAGTGCCCAGCTCCCTTTGCCATTTGCCTAACAATACCTTGCCTATTAGCCTTGAAAATAGTCAGAATTGATTTTGGGGTTCAGATTAAAAGCTGGATACACACTATACAACTAATGATGTTCTATCCCCTTTAGAGTAACCTTCAACTATGTAGTGCAAGGGCCGGCCTGATTGCATACAAATTGAAAGTAGGGATGGGCTGAACACCCCCCAGTTCAGTTCGCACAAGAACATCTCGAACGAGCTAAAGGTTCTAGCAAACATGTCAATCCTATTTAAGTCTATGGGACACGAACATGAGAAATCAAAAGTCCTAATTTTAAAGGCTTATATGCAAGCTATTGCCATAATAATTGTGTATAGAGACCTGGGTACTGCCCCAAGGGACATGTATGAATGCAAAAAAAAATTTTTTAAAACAACCTTTTTTTCAGGAGCAGTGATTTTAATGATGCTTAAAATGAAACAATAAAAATGAAATATTCCTTTAAATATCGTGCCTGGGGGGTCCCATTAATCTGTCTGTAAAGTGGTGCATCTGTACAATGTATAGAACATGCCACAGCAATCATGACATTTCTAAAGGAAAAAATGTCATTCAAACTTGTTCGTGGCTGAAGGTATTGCCAGCTCCCAGCAATATAGATGAAAGAAAAGTAAACAAAAAAAAGGGGGGGCCCCTAGATCCCGCCCCCCATGTGATTGTGCCACCTGGTGATGTAACCAGGTAACCACGCCTCCTTCTAAAATCATCTGACAATGTACCTGATACCCATTCACATGGGGAGGGCGGGATCTGGCGGTCCCCATGTTAAACCACCGGCCAGGGTTGTTGGGAAGAGGCCCTGTCCCCATCAATATGGGGACACAGTGCTTTGGGGGGCATACCGAAGTACCCTCCCCATGTTGATGGGGACAAGGGCCAAGGGCCATGTTGATGGGGACATTGAAGGCAAGCAGCCTGTTATGGTTCGCTCGGCCTGCCGGTCTGCTTGCTTGGATAAGGGTTTGGTATGGATTTTTGGGGGGACCTTACGGAATTTTTTTTAATTAGCGTGGAGTTCCCCTTAAAATCTATACCAGACCCAAAAGGCCTGGTATGAATTTTGGTGGGGGGGGGCATGGCTTTTTTTCTTAATTCTGATATAGGGTTCCCCTTAACCACTTCAATAAACTCTATTATGTACTCTGCATGGCACTATATACTCTACACTGCATTTAATACACTACACTATATACTCTGCACTGCATCATACACGCTACACCGACTGCACTGTATTATATATTCTACACTGAGTGCATGCCCAATCCACTAACTAGCCTGCCTAATCTCACTCCATTCATAAACACTATACATGGCAGCCATGTAAGCAGCCTTATATAGTGTGGGGCATGGACTTAGCCCTTGATGCATGATTGGCCAAAGGCACCCTGCCTTTGGCCAATCATGGCTCTCACTGTACAACGCGCTGTGATTGGCCAAAGCATACAGGTCAGGTGCATGCTTTGACCAATCAGCAGCCTTTAACGCACTGCAATTTAGCTGTGCATTATAGGGTACTTATCGGCGGGTGAACATCCAGTATGTTCATTTGTTCTACATCGGGCCCTTCTCTATTGAAAGTGTTTTAGATTTGACCTCATATTATATATGGTTTTGGTAAATCTAAAGGAAAAAAAATCCACAGAAAATTGTATAGTGATTATGTATCCAGCTTTACATTCAGAACTTGTGAGCTGTTCTGTAAACATCCTTTGACCTAGGTACCTTTGGCTCATAGCTAGTCCAGATGCAAGTTTTTTTTTTTAATGACAAGGCTTCTACTTGGAACAGACAACCAGGTGCAGATTAGTTAAATAAGAATTTATTCTGCATGAGACTGGCTAACAGAAGTAAATGTAGTTCAATGTTCTGTGTGAAAATGTACTCCTTTAGGAATACAAGCCTTCTGAGTGCAGCGGGTTCACCTAAGTTGATCAGTAGACACTTGCTACTGCTTACTCTGTCACCAATGGGGCCTTCTAATACTCATTTGGTCACATTAAAATTAAAAAGGTAATTTCTTTGCATCCTATAAAAAAAAAAAAAAACACAAGAGATCTAACTGAAATAGGCAAGTTTACACAAGTCATACTGCAGCATAGTGTCAGTCAACAAAAGGCCTGCAAAATTAATTTGAAATAAGATTATTTTGCTAGTGGCTGTATAGCTAAATCAAATAGTTTAAATAGGAAACGTCCCCAGGCATTAGTATAAGTTATGTGTGCTACCTTCTTAAATAGCTGCCAATAAGACAAACCCCTATAAAAGTTTCCATACCGTTTTAGTTGTTGAGGTCATTGTCACCCTTGACAATTTCATTTCAGAAACCTGTGAATTGTTATGCATTGCCAAAGACAAATAGCAGTATGCAGCATGTTTTAATGGGATAACAGGAAGCCAGGTGCGTGCACGAAAATATTTTTTACCCCAAGAATGTATCCTTATGTCTTTATGTTAAGTTTTTGTAAACTTCCTATAAATTGGGAGCATAGAAAACACACATATAAAGCCGAAATTGTATATTATATTTAATGGCTATTATAATTATGTTGCAAATAAACCAAACACTACATCAGCAGATGAAAAAAACACCATCATAAAGACTGTTAAATACCACAGGCACCATTAAGGCCCCTTGACACGGTGCCTTCTGTCGGAGCAGAGCAGGGTGGATGACAGGTCCGTGTCTGCTTTTTTGCAGAACAGACAGACAGACCCTGCTCTGCACTATAGGTGACCCTGCTGTTTGTTTCCATCTGACTTCCTCCGATCCGGTCTGCCCAAACGAAAGAGGACTCAGCCCTCCTCCATTTTTTGTGCACACCAAAGATGCAGCATGCAGAAGTCTTGGTACGCTTTTCTGAAACTGCAGCAAAAACACAGGACCTCATAGAAGTCTATGGGAAAGCACAGCTAACCCGCACAAACAATGCAGGTTAACTGCGCTTCTGCAGAAGTCTGAAGCCAACACTGGCACCTACACTGACACTAGCACTCATTACACTCAATCAAGCCCTGAACAAATTATTCTTTATTTAGTTATTTTTTTAACCACTTAAGGACCGCCTCATGCCGATATACGTCAGCAGAATGGCACGGCTGGGCACAATCACGTACCTGTACGTGGCCCTTTAAGTGCCCGGCGGCATTCTCCCGACCCGGTCCTGAGCTCCGTGACCGTGGTCGCGGGACCAGCGGACCCGATCGCCGCTGGTGTCCCGCGATCAGGTCACAGAGCTGAAGAGCGAGGAGAGGTCTGTGTAAACAAACCTCTCCCCGTGCTTTCTAGTGTGGCTATCACGATCGTCTGTTCCCTTTTATAGGGAAGGACGATCCGTGACGTCACATGCTAAATTAATAAAAATGCTATAAAACTATCCCCTATTTTGTAAACGCTATAACGTTTGCGCAAACCAATCAATAATTGCGATTTTTTTTTTTTACCAAAAATATGTAGAAGAATACATATCGGCCTAAACTGAGGAAAAAAAATGATTTTTTTAGATATTTTTTGGGGATATTTATTATAGCAAAAAGTAAAAAATATTGCATTTTTTTCAAAATTGTCGCTCTATTTTTGTTTATAGCACAAAAAATAAAAACTGCAGAGGTAATCAAATACCACCAAAAGAAAGCTCTATTTGTGGGAAAAAAAAGGACACAAATTTTGTTTGGGAGCACGACCGCGCAATTGTCAGTTAAAGCGTCGCAGTGCCGAATCGCAAAAAGGGGCCTGGTCCTTTAGCTGCAAATTGGTCCTGGGCTTAAGTGGTTAACAGACGGATATTTTTATTTTTTTTGCAGTCATATCCTCCAGCCATGAGGAAAAATACAATCCTGTATTTTCTCCTCCTGGCTAGAAAAAAAAAAGTGTTTTCTTTATCCTTTAGCCAATCAGAATCTATCACGTGATCGAGATCTGATTCCTCCGAGCCCCAATCATTAGTAGTAGTAGCTGTCACTGATAGCCCTGTCTCAGTGCTGGGAGCGAGCAATTAAGCATGCTCCCAGCACAAACACAAGAACACATATATGTGGCACCCAGGTTTAAAGCTCAGTTACTGTACATATATGTGTTACCCTGTCAAATGTTGCCAGTTTTAAGCCAATATAATTATTCATTGTACTGTAAATGGGTGGCTGAGATCCTGTCCATCATCCACGCATCCTGGCGTCAGTGTAGTAGAGATAATAATTAGATTAGGGGTATTTGGGAAAAAACTTGATTTAAACAGCTATATACACAGTTAAAATACATACAGTGCCTTGCAAAAGTATTCATACCCATTGACATTTGTGATAGACCAACACAAAGTGGCACATAATTGTAAAGTGGAAGGAAAATTATAAATGGTTTTCAAAATGTTTTACAAATAAATATGAGAAAAGTGTGTTGCATTTGTATTCAGCCCCCTTTACTCTGATACCCCTAACTTAAATCTAGTGGAATCAATTGCCTTCAGATTTGACCTAATTAGTACATGTGTGTAATTTAATTTCAGTGTGAAATACAGCTGTTCTGTGGAGCCCTCATAGGTTTGTTAGAGAACCCTAGTGAACAAACAGCATCATGAAGGCCAAGGGACACACCAGACAAGTCAGGGATAACATTGTGGAGAAGTTTAAAGCAGGGTTAGGTTATAAAAAAAAATCTCAAACTTTGAACATCTCACGGTGCACTGTTCAATCCATCATCTGAAAATGGAAAAAGTATGGCTCAACTGCAACTGTACCAAGACATAACTGTCCACCTAAACTGACAGGCCGGGCAAGGAGATCATTCATCAGTTAAACAACCAAGAGGCCCATGGTAACTCTGAAGGAGCTGCAGAGATCCACAGCTCAGTTGGGAGAATATGTCCACAAGATAACCATTAGTCGTGTATTCCACAAATCTGTCCTTTTATAGAAGAATGGCAAGAAGAAAGCCATTGTTGAAAGAGAGCCATGAGAAGTTCCGTTTGCAGTTTGCGAGAAGCCATGTGGGGGTGTTAGGTGTGACCTCAACAAGTCACCTATTTGTCAGGTTATGTTACCGTTTCCCAATTGTTAGTTAGAGTTCTTATCCAAGCAAAGAGACACGGAGATATTATTCAGTATTTCTGCTCAGAAGTCCGTCGTTAACTCTGACTGTCTCTGACTGACTCTGGCTCTGAGGCTTCTTTATTACATCTTTTATAGACAGAAAAGAGCAAACATCAGCAGTGTAAAAAAACAACATTTTCAAAGAAAAGACAATTCTCCGGGTGTTATCAGCTGATAAGACAATCTTCTGGGCGTAGACTGCTTTTTAGGGCTGATGCGGCCTCTTCTTGATGAGTACGTGACAATAGATGACGAATCCTTATTTTACAGAGAAGGATAGAAAAATACATGTATTTAGTAAGACATACGGTCAACCATTTTGTTTCAACATATACCTTAATCCTTACATTTCCCCCTTTGACATCACTCCTCCCTCTTGCCCTGGGTCCACCTGAACAAGTTCTAGTCAGCCTATATCCAGAGTACTCTCCCTGACCGCGAGTTGTCAGAGGGGTATACACCCATCCCCCTGGACAGTACCAACATCTAAAATTCAGGAAGAGTGGCTTTTCTGACAGATGGGTGATGTCAAGAAACTAAATCTACCTATCTTCACAAAAGTTCCATCTTTTCCGCATCATTTACCTTGGCTTTCTTGCAAAAGCACATGAGCAGTTTAAAGCATACATAAAAGAAAAATACGAATAAGAGCACCACTATAATCGTCATTGCTGCCTTCTTAACCCAAGAGAATAACCCTGAGAAACTAAAAGTTCCACCAAACGGATCCCAGTCGCGACCAATATTTCGGGCCTTCTCTTGTAAATTCTTTACTTCCGTACGGTGTTGTGCAATGATGTCATAATAGTCAGGTACCTCAATGCTGGTGTTATGTATCCAAGTACAGCACTCATAGTCCTCAGTAGTTTCACAGAGTCCTGTCAGTGCTGCACTCATACTTTCAATTGCTAATTCATGTAATTCTAATTGTTGTCTGATGGCTCTGGTCTCCAGATTTAACTTAGTAATGTCATCAGAGTTTTTCTCCAAAACATCATTAATAATTCCTGTATAGTTATTTAGTCTTTTCATTAAGTCTATACCCCATCCTGTCCAGGACGGGAACCAAGCCCATGCCATGTCCTTCTTCAGGAATATTTCTCTTTTACTACGATACCTGAGGGGATATCTAGGATGCATGCTAGCTTCTAATAGGTGATCACCTCGTTCATCACCTACTACTCCCATTACTGGTACTAAACTTGCGAGGTAGCACCATCCCTGAGCTCTTCTAGGTATCCAAGTATAACATTTATCCTCACAACAGATGTATATATTGTTTCCCAGTGCTACTGATCTTGAACTGATATCATTTCTATAACGAGAGGTGTATCCATAGAGGGATAAGTTGGATACTAACCACCTAACATTATTATCCACAATGTTAGTGAGGAAGTCAGATAATGTCTGGTGTGTGCTGGAATTACTGGGATAGAAGCTTCCATTTAATAGGACAATGGACAAATTAAACTTGCTGTCTTGGCATTCTCCATTTCCTCCCGTTGTGTTCCCTAAGTTGAAACACCAATCAGGGGAAAAGGCGAGACCATTTGACTTAAACATTACTGTCTCGCTGGTATTTGTTCTAATTATGTTAATGCTACTGTTAGCAAGATCAGTATAGTTTATAGGAACTGCCATCAGTGGTATACTTGCTGTGCTGGGGTGTAATTTGCTACAAATCCAACATTTCTCATATCCTGACTTCTGAGCATAAGCATATTTAAACTTCAGTAATAACATTTTTTTTAAAAATCCTTCATCCTTGTGTATTTTATTCTGTGAGGTAACCAAACTATTAGCCAGGATTACTGAAACAATAAAAAGATACATGTTGTCATTTGCCAACTGGCTCCTTTTTACAATGAGAAGCGTGGATCCAGGTAGGTTTCCCTTCCAATTTCACTGAGGTTGCTGTAATCAATAGCACCTGGAAAGGACCTTCAAACCTTGGTTCCAGTGTCTTTCTGGTATGTTTCTTTACATACACATAGTCTCCTGGTTGTAGATCGTGAGTACCTGTGACAGAATTAGGGTCTGGAAGAGAAGAATACACACTCTTGTGGATTTTAGTCAGACGCTGTTGCAACTGTATTACATACGTAGTTAAACTATCACATTGTAATTGCATACTTTGAGGAAAATATAAACCTAATCTAGGTGCACTTCCAAACAGTATTTCATATGGGGATAACCCTGTTTTTCCTGTTGGGGTGTACCTAATAGAGAACAAAGCTAAAGGGTAGGCACTCAGGCCATGGTTTATTCAACTCCTGCATAGCCTTTTTGTATTTTCAGCTTGATTGTACCATTTACTCTTTCTACTGATCCTGAACTCTGTGGGTGGTAAGGAGTATGAAAACTTTGTTGAACCCCTAACATTGCCATCACATTTTGCATTATTTCTCCCGTGAAATGTGTCCCCCTATCTGATTCTATTGTTTCTGGGAGACCAAACCTAGGTATCAGCTCAGTAATCAGTTTCTTGGCGGTGGCTTTTGCCGTAGCTGATTTCACAGGATAACTTTCGGCCAGCCTGAAAAATAGGCAGATGCACACGAGAACAAATTCAAAGGGGCCGCTCTTAGGCATTTGTATGTAGTCAATCTGCAGTCTCTGAAAGGGATATTGGGCCCGAACCTGATGTTTACGTGGGGTTTTCACTCTCTGTCCTGGGTTATTAATCAGACAGATTTGGCATGCAGCACAGTAGTTCCTTGCAGTACTACTGAATCCAGGGGCTAGCCATCCTTGGCTTACAATCCTATACATAGAATTGGAGCTGACATGAGTGGGTAAGTGGACAGCCGCTGCCATTGCGGGGTATAGAGAAGCGGGTAGACATATTTTGTCTCCTTCTCTCCATACATTGTCAAGGCCTGGTGCAGCTCCCTCCTTAACCCAACGGTCCTTCTCAATAGCCCCTGCTTGTTCCTGTAGTTTGATTAGCTGCTGCCATGTGGTTTCGGGCATACTCACCTGTACCGTGGCTAAGGTCTCAGAGCTTACTTCCCCTAGAGCTGCCTTCTTTGCAGTTAAATCTGCAAATGCGTTTCCTTTTGCCTCAGTTGTTTTTGCGCTCGTGTGTGCCGCTATCTTCATGATGGCTACTCTTATAACCTTTTGAAGATTGTTCAGGACTCTTTTGATTCCTTCACCATGTTTAACAGGTGTGCCTGCTGCTGTAAGGTAACCTCTAGCTTTCCATATGTGGCCATAATCATGTGCAACACCGTAGGCGTATGCGGAATCAGTGTAAATGTTCCCTTCTTGTCCCTCCAAGTGTTCTAGGGCTTTCTCTAGAGCGGTTAGTTCCGCTTCTTGTGCCGACATGTGTGCTGGTAGTGACTTTGCCTCAATTACCTGTGTGTCCGTTACCACAGCATAACCTGTGTGATATTTACCTTTGTCATCGGCAAATCTACTACCATCTATGTACAGTGTGTGTTCTGCATTTGCAATGGGTATGTCTGTGACATGTGGGAACCCCGTGGTTTCTTGTTCCATAAGTTGGAAACAATCGTGTTCATCAGATGTTATGTCATGAAATGAAAGTGTGTCAGAATCCTGAGTATCTTGTGTTGTGTCTACACCATTATCATCATTACTCCCCCCTGTCAAATCTGTCTGTAATGGTAAAAGCTGTGCTAAGTTAAAAGAAGTGCATCGCTGAAAGGTAACATTGGGGGGTAGGAGCAAAGTGCATTGTAGACGCAGCTGCCTTGCCATTGATATGTGTTTTGGCTGGACCTGTGACAAGATGGCGTGTATGTCATGTGTGGTATGTACCACTACAGGATTGTCTAAGACAATTTCTGAGGATTTGTCAATGATAATTGACACTGCTGCAACTGCTCGTACACAGGACGGTGATCCTCTAGAGACAGGATCGAGAGCCGCCGAGAAGTATGCTACCGGCCTTTGTTTGATGTGTTGTTGTGTCAACACCCCTGTTGCGTGTCCCGTGATTTCAGCAATGTACAAATGAAATGTTTTGGTATAATCAGGGATCCCGATCGCAGGTGCCGAAATTAGTAACCTTTTTAAGGTGCTAAAAGATTCATGACCTGCTTCTGTGAGTACATAGGGTACTATTTTCAAGCAATCATATAATGGCTGCATCAGAGAACTGGCATGTGGTATCCATTGTCTACAATATGACACCATTCCCAGAAACATACGAAGTTGCTTAAAATTGCGTGGGATATTCATTTGTCTTATGGCCTGGACTCGGTCTTCAGTGAGATGTCGAGTACCCTGGGATATACAGTGGCCCAAAAAGACAACCTTTTTCTGACATACCTGTAACTTAGTTCTATTCACCTTGCACCCTTTTTCAGCCAGGAATTGTAACAATGAGAGAGTGGCTTTTAAACAAGTATCGTTATCCGGACAACATAACAATAGGTCATCTACATATTGCAACAATACACAAGTGTCAGGCGGTAGCCATTCCCCCTATTTTTACTTTTTAAGGTTTAGTCAGTGGGGCATCGGACAAAAGACCGTCATAACCACTTATGGGTATGGTGTCACGGGACGTCATGTGTGGAGGGACTACTGAATCAGACAACAGACTGCGTGACGCTCCTGTGTCAACCAAACAAGGAATATGTTTACCTTCCACCTTCATCAACATGTGGAGCATTTTGTTCTCTGATTCAGCTAGGACTGGGGCAAGTCATGCGGTCGGATCGTCCCTATCATTGATACGCCTCTGTCTGTAGTCCCTCGTGTCTCTGTCCGTGTTTCCTTCCTGTTCGTCTTTTATCCTTTTCCTACAGTCTCTTTTTATATGTCCCACCTTGTTGCAGTAATAACAGGTAAGAGGTTTACGGGAGGAATTCCCTCCTTCATTGACCCGGGCAACAGTGTTAACTCCCGGTGTCCTTCTGGGTTTAGTTTCTGATAAATCAGCCTCTATGCCTTGTGCTTTCTGCAACAATGTTCCTCTGTCCCGTATGGCTCTCCATTCGGGAGTACATGCCTTCAGTTTGTCACCTATTTGGGGTACTAGTCCTTCCATAAACTGTCGATTGAAAGCCCTAATGGTGACGGGTAAGGCTAAATCTAGACCTTCGTCAGCCATCATGCTTTCCATGTTGAGGTAAAATTCTGTAACAGTCTGACCTGGAGCCTGTTTTATGGGCGCTGTCGAACCCCTTTCCTGCTGTTTCCCTTGGCAAAATTCTCGTAACTGAGCTATAAACAGGGGTCTAGAGTCTATATGACGGGGATGTATTCCTGGTGGATCTGTGGTAGGATCCCCATTCGGTCTATGTGGAGCAATTTCATTCATAAATTGATTAAACATTGTCAGTGTCATTTTATGTCTACACAAATCTTCCCCATCTTGCCAAGTTGCTTTATGTGTGTCTAGTAATTGTGTCACGAATCTACAGAATGCGGCAGGTTTTGCTACGGGATCAGGAGCATTCTGTATTAATGCCATAAGAGTGTCAGCCGACCAAGGTGTCCATGTCCTCAGAACGACTTGTCGGGTCACTGTAGGTGGCTGTCCTGCTTGACCCGCATTTGGATTATTTACTTGTATTACCCTAGTCCGACTATGGACTGGAGCTACGGGCTCTGGTCTTTGAGCGCCGCAATGTACACATTCCTGTGCCCAGTCTGGGTTCTGGATACCGCATACTCGGCATACCCATCCTCTTCCTCTTAAGGAAGGATAAAGTTTTGGTCTTTCATTACCTGGTGTGGTAGTGTTATAAGGAGGTGGAGTATCTCCCGTATTTACCCTATCGCCGGGAGCAGAAGGAAGACTTTTGTGTCGGACCTTCATATCCCATCCACCCTTTTCCTTACAATACTCCCATCCCTCCTCTTCAGCCCTGTTGGAAACCTTAATTAAACATTGTATTTGTGATACCCATCTGTTCTGCAATATCTCTCCCTGTCTGTCTTTCTTTATTTCTTCCCAACCTTCTACACTTAATCCATTTTCTCCATCCATCCCCAATTTCTTGAGAATCCTATTTGTGCCCTGTGCCTTATCCTTCCCATACAACATTGTAATTATGTCTTTAACAGCATAACATTTCTGAGATTCCTCCTGGGGTTTACCATGTGTCTGGCCCATTTTGACAGTCCTGCCTAGGTGGCGTTTGGATCACTTACTAAGTGTCTCGTTGCCTTCTCCTCCTAGGGTGCCAAAATACTAAAAACCCTTTCCTATATGAGATTTCTGAAATCGAATTACCTTATATGCTAGCCAACTGACAAATATTATGACCAGACTGACGGCTACAACATATACAAGCATTCCCTTTTGGTGGCCAAACACATATGACTAGGTCTCCGGGCTTTGTGGAGACCTTATTTCCGTCCCATTACCATGGAATCTCTCAGCATTCGTTTCTTATTCCTGCTTTATTGAGGCAGTCAGGACTTATACTTTCAACCCGTTTTTAGGCTCATGAATCAAAAAGCGTATATCAAACTTAAGTGTCGGACCCCCAAAGTACTCTTACGAGTTAAGGGCGCATTCCGTTACCCATTGGGATGATATATGTTTCAATTCACACCATACAAACAGGGCTTATCTCAGTCACAACAGACAGATGACAAGTAGACAGACAAGAAACAACGGTAACATAAGCCAAAATATTAAGTTCAAGACCCGCTTACTACAGAGGTTGGTGTTTACCTGAAGAACAATTCAGACAGATCAGGTGGGCACAAATCTAAGAAGCACAGAGTTTATAAGAAAATAAAGCTTTTCTTACCTGCGCAGGATTTGTCTGTGGTTCTTGATGTGCCCGACCATTTCGTTCCGTCCTTATGTTCGTTCGCCTCTTGTAGTTTCTTCAGCGAGTCCCTATTCGCGGCGCCAGAAATGTTAGGTGTGACCTCAACAAGTCACCTATTTGTCAGGTTATGTTACCGTTTCCCAATTGTTAGTTAGAGTTCTTATCCAAGCAAAGAGACACGGAGATATTATTCAGTATTTCTGCTCAGAAGTCCGTCGTTAACTCTGACTGTCTCTGACTGACTCTGGCTCTGAGGCTTCTTTATTACATCTTTTATAGACAGAAAAGAGCAAACATCAGCAGTGTAAAAAAACAACATTTTCAAAGAAAAGACAATTCTCCGGGTGTTATCAGCTGATAAGACAATCTTCTGGGCGTAGACTGCTTTTTAGGGCTGATGCGGCCTCTTCTTGATGAGTACGTGACAATAGATGACGAATCCTTATTTTACAGAGAAGGATAGAAAAATACATGTATTTAGTAAGACATACGGTCAACCATTTTGTTTCAACATATACCTTAATCCTTACAGGGGACACAGCAAACATGTGGAAGAAGGTGCTCTGGTCAGATGAGACCAAAATTGAACTTTTTGGAATAAAAGCAAAATACTTTGAGTGGCAGAAAGAAAGCTAACACTGCACATCACACTGATCACACCATCCCCAATGTGAAACATGGTGGTGGCAGCATCATGTTGTGGGGATGCTGTTCTTCAGCAGGGACAGGGAAGCTAGTCAGAGTTGATGAGAAGATGGATGGAGCCAAATACAGGGCAATCTTAGAAGAAAACATGTTAGAGTCTGCAAAAGACTTGATACTGGCATGGAGGTTCACCTTCCAGCAGGACAATGACCCTAAACATACAGCTAGAGCTGCAGTGGAATGGTTTAAATCAAAGCATATTCATGTGTTAGAATGGCCCAGTCAAAGTCCAGACCGAAATCCAATTGAGAATCTGTGGCAAGACTTGAAAATTGCTTTCCATCCAATCTGACAGAGCTTGAGCTATTTTGCAAAGAAGAATGGCAAACATGTCACTCTCTAGATGTGTAAAGCTGGTAGAGACATCCCCAAAAAGACTTGCAGCTGTAATTGCAGCGAAAGGTGGTTCTAGAAAGTATTGATTCAGGGGGGCTGAATACAAATGCACACCACACTTTTTACATATTTATTTGTAAAAATTTTGAAAACCATTTATCATTTTCCTTCCACTTCCCAATTATGTGCCACTTTGTGTAGGTCTATCACATAAAATCCTAATAAAATCAGTTTTTGGTTGTAACATGACAAAATGTGGAAAATTTCAAGGGGTATGAATACTTTTTCAAGGCACTATAAATGTGAGCTTTTTTCCCTTTAAACAAATTTGTATTTCTGTCCACCGAACCTTGTGCCACATAGCACAGCCCTGTCTAACCTGTCTTTCCCTGCTGCAGTTTAAGTTTCACATAAGCTTAGTACACATGGGCCGAATGTCAGGCGGCATCGGCTGGTTCAATAGAAACCGGATGAAATTCACATGTGTGTACTGGTGTCGGTGCGTCAGATGCGGCCGAACGGGGCATGGCTGAAATTGTCTGTTGGCGGTCTCCGGTTCAGCTCTCTCCGCTGACTGGAATGTCCTGGTGACGGGGGTGTCCCCCTGTCAGAACACAATAGAACAGCAGCGGAAACCGCTGTGCTAACGTTGGATAGGCAATAAAGCGGCTCCTCCTGAGCTGTCAGTATTTGAGCAAATAAAACTACTAGTGTGTATAGGGTTTTACAGATCCCATTCTCCCCCTTAGCCTGTAAATAAACAGTAAGGGTAGACAGAACATTGATGAGCTCTTTGTTCCTCTGCTCTCTCCTGCTATCAGCATGCTCCTTGCAATGCAGCGCACCTGATTGGCTCCTTGTTCTGTTTCTTCCTCTTCCCCCTCTGAGCTCTGTTGTGCAGACTGTACAGTAATTGGCAACAGGATGATACAAGTTACATGAAAAAAATAAATAAATAAATAAGTATATAGTAATACAAAACTGAATTAATTTGTACTATTGGAATTCGTTTTTTGGGTGTGCTGTTGTTTTTTTTTTTTTTTTGTGTCATAGCTTTGTTTTTAGAGTTTGATAGTTTAATTTTTAGGTATGATACATTTTGTTGAACTGAAACTATCACACCCATTACTACTACTCTAGATTTCTTTAAGCAAAAACATGCAGTATGCAATGGAAGGGGGGCTGTTGCTATCTCTTGCAAAACAGATAGTTATAATTCTTGTAATGGGCTTCTGAAGCTCGAAGATACTAGATGCTTGTGAAAGATATCAGACTCAAACAAATCAGGGAAACGTCCTACTGATATCCCAGGTGACAGCACTGGTTTTGTTAAACCAGTGGCAGGAAAATGCCAGTGACAAGTGGTGTGGCATGGCAGAATCTGACAGGTACAGACTGCTAGCCATCTTATGTATTTCAGTGGAGGATTTTATTTACACTATTTATTTAGTAGACTAAAAATATATTTTATAATATATATATATATATATATATATATATATATATATATATATATATATATATATATATATATATATTCTATTCAAGCTTGTATCCCTAACTAAAAAAAAAGCACCCTCTATTGCTCTCTAGCATACATGTAGCATATGAAGGCGATTTTGATGCTTTTTTGTGCGTTTTTTGAAAGTTTTAAGGATTAAAGTGCTGTAAAGGAGCTTCTTTGGAGTCAAAGCATATGTTTTTGGCCCCATAGACTTGTATAATGGGAGCACCTAAAAAAACACATCTGTGCACATTTTTTTTACATGCTCAGATTGAGGTCCATAGGGCCAAAAATGTCCCATACTGCTTCAAAAGTAGCTCATGTAGCTTTTGGAACAAAGCACTGAACTACAGGTGCCTAAATATGCAGATATGAGCAAGGACGACTTTAAATCATAATTGGGCTTCATGATTTTTTTTTTATTTTGAGCTTCGAGTTACAACATTTTTAGGTGTGAATGGAGGCTAAATACAATATGCTGCAACACAAATACAAAATAAACTACTTTGGCTCCCACTGTGGACAAAAAAACATGCATTAAGCAAGCATGCTATGCAGTGCACATGGTGTGAGTCCAACGCTGCTCTATAATTGTGCAATATTCTTGGAACTAGCCTAGAGATGTGCTATAGGAACTTATTTCTTTTCCACTAGTTACATTGCCCGATGAACCCCCTCTATAACTGCAAGTGGAAAAAGATCTGATTATGCAGTAGCTGCATTATAAGTACTTTGAAGAATACGCGATGATGTAATTCCAAACATCCTATCTAGAAAAACAAATGATTTTTCTCCACCTTGCTGTAAAAGTCTTGGGAGAATATTCTCTCCCAAGACACATTTACTTGCTATTAATCTCCACATGCAAACATTTTGAAGACTGAAAGTCGTTATGGGACCTAACATAGCTGATGTAATTGTGTATGTTTTGTAGCACCATAGTAACATTTGTCTTATCAGTCTCAAACTGGTAGCCATAAATATATGGTAGTCGTTATACTGTATATAATGCTTGTGTTTGCCAGGTGCTTGCCTCTATAAATTAATACTGAATTACTTGCTCTTGATTTAGTCATTAGTGCCATATTAAATGATGTATAGATCTAGGCTACATCAGTCTTAGGAATTCAAGAATACTGAACTACTTGTTCTTGATTTACTCAAAATAGCACTGTGTTAAATGATGTACAGAGCTGGGCTACATCGGTCTTAGGAATTCAAGCATGTCACAGGTGGCTCCGGGCCACCACACATTCATTAATATAATAGCTTATAGACTGCCATGCCGTTTCAAAAGATTTCCAGGCCACTGCCCTCCCAGTTCGATCTGGGTGCGACCACCATGCCAACAAACATTGCCACCCATAAAAGCAGCTAGTGCAAAAACCTACATTTAGTATCAGATTCTTGCAATTCTCTTTATAGTTTAGACTGGAAGAGGAAGAAGTAGCACAAGTAGCCAATCAGCTGCTTTGCAATGTTTGTGTGTGCAAACAAGGAACATGCTGATAGGAGAGAAAAGAGTGACAGAGAGGTGAGCTAATCAGTCTACTGCTTTTCCTTCATGGTCCAATCAAAGGCTGAGAACAGGAACAACAGTTGGTTATATCAATGTTTCTCAACTCCAGTCCTCAAGGCACCCCAACAGGTCATGTTTTCAGGCTTTCCTTTATTTTGCACAGGTGATTTAATCAGTTTCACTGCCTTAGTAATTACCACAGCCATTTAATCTGAGGGAAGTCCTGAAAACATGACCTGTTGGTGCACCTTGATTACTGGAGTTGAGAAACACTGGGTTATATTACTGATATGTAGTAGAGAAAGGATATGTTTCCAGGTTGGCTGTGCTGTCTGGTAGGGCTGAGTGCACACAGTATTCTATTGATGCTTTTTTCTCCTACAGGAGTTTAGCAGCAGCAAAAACTAGGTAAAAAGTTGCATTTTTGCTTGTTTATTCCCACATCTGGTATTAATACATTTTAGTGGACATAATGCTGCCCATTAGAATGCATTAACACAGTAAAGTGGGAACACACTGGCATTAATAAGCATTTATGCACTTTTGAGCTTTTTTTTTAGGCTCCTGAATAAGCAAGTGTTTTTTTTTTCTCCCTCTGCCTCTAAATTCCTCTAAACCCCTATGTGTACAAAGACACATAATTGCAAAAAGAATGCTGGTAACTCCATTGCTTCTTCTTACATCTTTTTGAGCACAGACAGCAGTGCGATATCAAAACGCTAACATGTTTCGGCAAAAGCCTGAAGGCTTTTGCCGAAACATGTTAGCGTTTTGATGTTGCACTGCTGTCTGTGCTCAGTAAAGATTTAAGAAGAAGCAATCAAGTTGCCAGCATTATTTTTGCAATTTTGATGTATGGGACACAATGGCCTGAGCACCGTTATTCATCTAATCATCCTTTAAATATGCGGTAGAGCTTGGTTGAGTCTTTGTCTACATTACAAGGACACATAGGTTAACAAAGAGAGTCATTTAGGGGCATTAAAAAAAAAAAAAAAAGCTTAAACTCCTGTAAAGCATTGTTTTAAAGCCCCATGCACACTATCAGATTTTCTGCTAATTTTTGTCTTCAGATTTACCAAAACCAAGTCTGCACGATGCCAACATCTCAAAAACCTCAGAACAGAAGTATCAGCTTGAAAGGAAAATGGGATCATCTTTACCAAACCGCCCTAAAATTGTATGAAATGTTTCCCACAATCTTATATTGTGGTAAAAACGATCCAAAATCCAGCAGCAACATTTGCTATAAAAGGGCCTGGCTGGCTATATGCCAATCCCTTATTAACTACTGGCTGTGCTGAAATTTAACACGCAGTGGTTAATATGAAAAGATCAAAATGTTAATAAACGGTCAGATAGCAATACAGCCACTGAGAAGAAGTGCCCTCTGCAACAAAATAACAGATCACTGCTGTGAAATATAGACTGTAGGCTAAACTGAATACCACATTATGTTGGGATAAAATGGCATTGTGCACTCTGAGATATGTAGAATGCTTCTTTGTCCACTAGCTCTGTGGTTTGCATCCAAATTCCTTAGCTGAAAATCTGTGGAAAGCAAAGAATATGTAACATTTTTATTAAAGCTAACAGCTGCCAACTGAGCAGTCTAGAAAAGCCTAATTTCTTCATGAAATTGCAGTTTTTATGATAGTTTTATATGTACCCATACTGTAGTAGTTTCTCCCATATCAAAGCATGCTTTTTTCAAATATTTTACATAGTATATTCATGCTGTTTGAAGGTAACCAAGGTTAGAAGCTGAGTTTGATATGCAAAAAACGGACTACTTTTCCCTTAATGTCTGGTAATCTGTGTTTCTAAACCATATTAACCACTTGCCGACCAACCGCTGAAGTTGTACTTCAGCAGAATGGCATGGCTGTGCGAAACGTTATGTAACGTCGCTTCCTTGGAATAGGAAGCAAATCTTTCACTACCTCAAAAGGCCAATGTATGATATTCTCAATCTTCCAGTGCATCCAACCGACTGCATTCTCCTGAACGTCTAAAATGTCATTATTATAATGAGATTAGGTGGCCTTCCCTCTGAATCAGGGTTTGCCAGGACCCGGAGAATGTTGAGCCACCCGCAGTTGTTGTTCCCATAAGGAACCTGCAGCCCTTGCTTCTGCAAGATGGCCACTCCTGGAAACAATGTTCTGGAAAAATGTCTTGAGTATGTGGAAAGGTTAAAAAGTTTTTGAACGAATCCAAGGTGAAACTCTCAGAAGCCTGGGTGTACCGAAGTCCGTATGTACACATCAGCTAGCTTTAGAAAAACTGTAGCTCCTTTATCGGATGGTTTGAGTGATTATTCTCAATGACTCCGTATGACTTTTTTTTTTTTATCTTGATCCTTCGTTCCATATCTTGCCTAAATCTACGTTCCATATCTTGCCTAAATCTACTTTCCGACTAAGAACAATGGACCAATGGTTCCTGTTGGACAAGATTTGGAAACATTTGCTTAAAGCCTTGATATCTCTTTTTTTTAACCACTTGCTTACTGGGCACTTAAACACCCTTCCTGCCCAGACCATTTTTCAGCTTTCAGCGCTCTCACACTTTGAATGACAATTACTCATTGTACCCAAATGAATTTTTTGTCCTTTTTTTCCCACAAATAGAGCTTTCTTTTGGTGGTATTTGATCACCTCTGGGGTTTTTATTTTTTTCGCTATAAATGAAAAAAGACCGAAAATTTTGAAAACAAATGCATATTTCCTTGTTTCTGTGACAAAATTATGCAAATTATAAATTTTTCTTCATACATTTTGGCCACAATTTATACTGCTACATATCTTTGGTAAAAAATAACCCAAATTAGTGGATATTATTTGGTCTTTGTGAAAGTTAGAGAGTCCACAAGCTGTGGTGCGAATCGCACAAAATTGATCACACCTGATGTACTGGTGGTCTATCTCACTTATTGTGACCCGAACAAGCCAGGAAAGTACAAATACCCCCCAAATTACCCCTTTTTGGAAAGTAGACATTCCAAGGTATTTAGTAAGAGGCATGGTGAGCTTTTTGATGTTGTCATTTTTTCCCACAATTCTTTGCAAAATTAAGATTTTTCATTTTTTTTATTTTTTCCACAAAATTGTCATTGTAATAGGTTATTTCTCTCACATGGCATGTGTATACCACAAATGACACCCCCAAAAAAATTCTGCTCCTCCTCCTGAGTATTACAATACCACATGTGTGGGACTTTTTCACAGCCTGGCCACATAGAGAGGCCCAACATGCAGGGAGCGCCATCAGGTGTTCTAGGAGCATTAATTACACATCTAACTTGTTGACTACCTATTACACTTTTGAAGGCCCTGGAGCACCAGGACAATGACACATGGCACTGATGACAGATGGCACTGATACGTGGCAATGATGACACTTATACGTGGCACTGATGACACGTGGCACTGATGACAGATGGCACTAATATGTGGCACTGATGACACTTATACGTGGCACTGATGACACATGGCACTTATACGTGGCACTGATGACACGTGGCACTAATACGTGGCACTGATGACAGATGGCACTAATACGTGGCACTGATGACAGATGGCACTAATACGTGGCACTGATGACGTGTGACACTGATGACAGATGGCACTGATAAGTGGCATTGATGACACGTGACACTGACAACAGATGGCACGTGACACTGACAGGTGGCACTGATATGTGGCACTGATGACAGATGGCACTAATATGTGGCACTGATGACAGATGGCACTATGTGGCACTGATGACACGTGGCACTGATGACAGATGGCACTTATACGTGGCACTGATGACAGATGGCACTGGGGACAAATGGCACTGACAACAGGTGGCACTGGGGACAGATAGCACTAACAGGTGGCACTGGGGACAGATAGCACTAACAGGTGGCACTGGGGACAGATAGCACTGAGGCGGATGGCACTGGGGACAGATAGCACTGAGGCGGATGGCACTGGGGCAGATGGCACTGGGGCAGATGGCACTGGGGCGGATGGAACTTCTTTTTTTTTTTTTTTTACACACTTACGGCCGCTGCAGCCGTTCATCTCTCCCTCCTCACACGCTGTCTGTGTGAGGAGGGAGAGCGGCGCTGCGAGATGATCTCATATGTTTACATATGAGATCATCTCACATTGGACACGCCGATCGCGCTGTAAACGGCCAATGTTTGCCTGTCTCCGGGGGACGCGGCCAGCACAGAACTTCCCCGATGTGCGCCCGCGGCGGCGCTCATTGCGGAAGTAAACATCAGGATGTCCAAAATCTGTTCCCTATGTTCTCCGTCAATAGGGCAGACATCTCTCTCCCACTTCTCCCTGCATGGTAAGAGGTCAGGGGCTTGTATATGCGATAATAGGTGGGCATAGAATTTTGAGATAACCCCTTTCTTCTCAGGGTCAACGAATAAAGAATTCAGGAACACTGAGTTGTCAAGTTTCAGATTAGAGTATTTACCCTGTTTTCCAACTGCATGGTATAGTTGAATATATTGAAAGTGGTGGCCTTTGAGTACAGGAAATTCCACTAATAGTTAAGAGTATGGCCTCAATCTGGATCCATCTATAATCTGATGTATAAATCTAATCCTTGCTCTTTCCCAAATTGGGTGCTTGGGAACCTTGGCAAGGTCTGTGTAGATTTGATTGCGCCTAATGGGGTTTTGGACGCATGTACCCTGTGACTCCAAGTGTACTCCTGACTCCTTTCCATATCTTCATTAGTAATTGAGTTTTGGGGCAGTTAGAGGGTAGGTTAGGGAATCCCATTTCCATATGGGACAAAGCTGTGTAAGCTTCATCCGGGCCAATAAGAAGTCTCCTGGAGGGATCCTTGATCGTCGCAAGGTCCCACCCTGTAAAATGCTGTAATTGGGCCGCAAAATAGTACATTTGTGGATGCGGAACAGCCATTCCACCTTGATCTTTTGGGAGCTGTAGAGTAGCAAGCTTAATACGTGCCATACCACCTTTCCAAATAAGGGCCCTGAATTGTGAGTCAATCCGTCGGAACCAATATTGTGGTATCCAGACTGGCGCATTATGTAAGATGTACAATAGTTGTGGTGCCCATATCATCTTAATAAGATTTACACGCCCAGTTACTGAAAGTGGCAGCTTACTCCACCTAGCTTGTTTTTGGTGAAATTTACGCAGCACCGGTTTTAGGTTCAGTGTAATGTAATCTCCCGGGTCTTTGGTAAACACTATACCCAGATATTTGAAAGAGGTAACTACTTGTATATGATAATGTGAGAGATCTTCTGTTAGGGGGGTTAATAAAGGGTCTAATGTTAAGAGAGCTAATTTATGCCAATTAATGGCAAAGCCAGACAGTTGTCCAAATTGACCAATCAGTGATATAACTGCCCTTAGGGACTCCCCATTGTCTCCCAAGTACAGCAGTGTATCATCTGCGTATAATGAGATTTTTTTCCTCATATTGTCAGGGCCGGAAACCCACAATGTTAGGCGAGGCCCTCACCCTAGCCACAAGAGGCTCTAATGCAAGGGCAAACAGCAGGGGCGACAATGGGCACCCCTGCCATGTGCCACGGAACAAAGGAAATGCCTCAGAGAGGGTGTTGTTAATCCTCACATTTGTTGTGGGGGCAGCGTATAATAACTGCATCCAGGAGATACGTTTGTCTCCCAATCCGAAACAACGTAATACCTCCCACAAGTAATTCCACTCCACACTGCCAAAAGCTTTGGCAGCGTCAAGGGAAAAGGCAGCTTTATTACCGGAATTGTCATCCGGGACCTGAGTGTTAAGGATTAATCAACAGATATTTAATGCCATGAATCGGGTGGGGATAAAACCAGGCTGGTCAGCATGTACCAAGTCCGCCACAACTCCCAACTGTGTAGTGGCCAGTACCCTAGCTAGTAACTTCACATCTGTATTTAAGAAGTGAGATGGGTCTGTAGGAGTTAGGTTGCAACAGATCCTTACCGGACTTCGGGATGACTACTATGATAGCCTCATTCATGGAGGCGGTAAAACTGCCCACCTGAAGGGCATCATTCAGGGTTGCTAGTAGGGTGGGTAATAGGCTATCGCCATATTTCCCATATGTTTCCGTGGGCAGACCGTGGGCTCCCAGTGACTTGTTATTCGCCATTTGTGCTACTGCCAAAGTGAATTCCTCTAAAGTTTTCGGTGTGTTGAGGTCAGTCCGGCCTTGTTGTGATAACTGCTGGATTGAACACTGGTCCAGAAATTGGCCCAGCTCTTCTTTTGTGGGGTGTACTTTAGACGTGTATAAATCCTTGAAAAAATCTGAGAATACATCAGGGACACGATTCTGATCAGTGATCGTGTCACCTGCTGCGTTCCGGATAGAGTCAATGTGTGTAGTGTCCTGTTGGACTCTAGCTATTACAGCAAGTAAATGACCTGTATTTTCCTCTTCATTGAAGTATTTTTGCTGAAGAAAGAAATGTTTGTTTTCTGCAGCTGTAATGGAGACCTGTTGGTACAGGACATGTGCCTCCTGCCACTTACACTCTGAGTCAGGACAGGGGTCAGAAATATATCTTTTCTCTGCCTTGGCAGCTTCATTCATCACTAAGTTCTCCCATTCTTTAGTGTTGGTTTTGATGGAGGTGATCTGCTTGATAATTAACCCCCTTAAGTGGGCCTTCAAAGCATCCCAGATCACTGCAGACTCTGCCGAGCCTTGATTGAAATCCAAAAATTCCTTCAAAGCTTTGGGGGATGGGTCAGAACCCTGGGAAAATTGTGAACCAAAAGGGATTTACCTTCCATAGTCTGCACCTGGGACTGGGGATAGTATTGACCCTAGCACATAGGAGAGAGTGGTCTGAAATGTTACATGGTGCATACATCACAGAAGTAGTGAGTGAGTGCACCAGGTCGTCTCCCAGACATAAATCAATTGGTGATAGACATTTGCAGGGCCGTCTTTAAGGCAGGGCAAAAGGGGCAGCTGCCCTGGGCCCTGTCATTGTTGTGGGGCCCAAAGTAGCTGCCTCATACTTGCCAACTATCCCAGTTTAAATTTCCTTGTCCCTTGAAGTTTTAGCCCTGTTGTTGTGTATAGATGACTCACCTGCAGACCCTGTGTTTACATGTAAATAACTGGCATTCATATGTAAATAGCAGCAGCATTACTAAGCAAATAGCTGTGGCCAGCTGCATTGATATGTAAATAAAGGTTGCATTCATATGTATATCATGGTTCCCTGCAGTGAGAAGATGATGTGCTGTAACCTCTAGCAATCAGTGAGTAATCTCTAGCATCTAATTAACAAGCAGAAATCATTTGATGTAACCTCTAGCAACTAATCAGTGAGCCGTAATGTTTTCTGTAACTTCTAGCAACCAGTCAGTAAGCAGTAATGATATGCTGTAACCTCTAGCAACCAATTGCTACCTGATCTGATACAGTAAACTGATTTTAAGTCCAGCTTCTATTTATTGTATGTCTTAGAGCAGGTGGAGAGTGAAATTGCATGGGAGGGGGCCCCCCAAAAATGTTTTGCCCGGGGTCCAATCAATATTAAAGACGGCCCTGGACATATGTAAGACACCAAATAACAGGAATAGCATTGAGCCGTGGGATTCAAGTCCCTCCACACATCTCGTAGGCCAATTTCTACCAGGAGCCTTGATATCTCTAGTGGTAATTAGAGAAGTTGGAAGAGTGGAAAGAAATTCTATTAACTTTCTTACTCCACTAAGTACAACTCGCCAGCACACCATGAATCTTCTGTTGTTCCAAGGTTTTGTTGCAGACAGATCGCATCACAAAGACAAGTGCTGCACAGACTCCACTGATCCTGAGCCTTCTGCCCAAATTTGCATTAATTTCTGCAATATAACATCTACTGGGCACATTTGGTTAAACAAAAAAATAGCGATAATTTTGAAAAAAACACATTTTTTACTTTTTGCTATAATAAATATGTCAAAACAATGTTTTTCCTCAGTTTAGGAGGATACGTATTCTTCTAAATATTTTTGGTAAAAAAAAATTACAATAAGCGTTTCTTGATTAGTTTGAGTAAAAGTTAAAGCGTCTACAAAATAGGTTTTATGGCATTTTTATAATTTTTTTTTTTACTAGTAATGGCGGTGATCAGCGATTTTTATCGGGACTGCAACATTATGGCGGACACATCGGATACTTTTTGCGCGATTTTGGGGGCCATTCACATTTATACAGCAACCAGTGCAATTAAAAATGCATTGATTACTGTGTAAATGTGACTGGCAGTGAAGGGGTTAACCACTAGGTGACGCTGAAGGGATTAAGTGTATCCCAGGGAGTGATTCTAACTGTGGGAGTGAGGGGCTGTGTGTGACATGACACTGAGTGATCACCGCTCCCCATCACAGGGAGCTATGATCAGTGTCAGTGTCATTAGGCAGAACGGGGAAATGCTTGTTGACATTAGCATTTCCCCATTCTACCTCCCCGTGAACATCAAGTCCGCGGGACTCGTGACCATGCTCACGGAGCTCCAGGCGTGTGCGCGCGCCCACAAGCTGCCTCTTAAAGGGAAGGGTACAGGTACGTTAATCTGCCTGTATGTGCCCTTCTGCCGCAGTATATCTGCATGAGGCGGTCGGGAAGCGGTTAAACACTATAACTTAAGCAGAACACCGGATTTTTTCATGCTGGCATTTAGACATAATAGCTTAATGCATAGCAATCATTAAACACATTGCACTCAAAAGCAGACCTTAAGCGCATAACAGCAACATAAATGCATAGCAGTGGCATCCATACTGAAGCATCATTCTGTCATTAGCAGTGCAACACAGGGTTAATATACCTGGCAGGATCACCTACCCTAGGCGGCTGCCCTGTAAAGGTTAAAAACAGCAACTCCAAGCATTAGAGCACTGACACAGTGATCCAAAATCTGTTAAGCCAAGCATTGCTGAGTTAATAGGAAAGACTCAACTTTGCAGCAAACACCTGTATATCAGTTCATGCATTAGTAGTCCTACCGACAGATAAAAAAAAAACCTGTGAAGCAAATGTAACAGACAGAACTTTACACAGCAGTTTAACCAACTTTGGCAGCTTGTATACTAACAGCATAATGATTCAGTCACACCATGACAGCCCATGGAAAGTTTACCTGCTCTGTGCAGCACCCCTGTAGGGGATGGAAGAGGCTCCATTCCTGAACAGGTGGTCACCAATCCATTCCAGGCAGCCGACTGGAGCTCCCGGCCACTACTACAGCAGGCCAGCAGTTACCCCAACATCATCTTGCTGCTACCTGCTGACTGAAAGCGCAGTCCAACCACAGGAAGCAGACAAGGAGCCATCCTGGAAGGTGGCAGCCCTGACAAAATATTCCAGCATCTTTGCAAGGGAAACCAACATACCCAAAGCCAGACTAACAAAAATGTGTGTGTGGGGCCACAACTCACCAGGGAGGAGAGACTGGGTCAGTCCCAACCCAACCACAAGGCAGAACGGTTTTACCTCCATCCAGAGACCAGTATCCCATCCCCCAGTATCTGGACCTGGGGGGGGAGGGTCTCCCTTGTATGGAAGTTTTACAACCGAACAGAGGGGCTTTGTCACAAGAAGGGGCTGAACCTGTACGGCTGGCCAGATGAATCCGGCAAGGTGAGGGCAAAAATCATAGCTATAAAGAGTTGAGCATTTTAGGAACAAAAAGAGAATGCTGCCTGGGGGGGAGGTCACTCATATATATATAGTATAACCAGGTGAGGGGCGGAGCCTATCCCATTCGTGTAAGCTGTCACGCTTGTGTCAGGAAAGATTATTGTCTATGTATTTCCTGGACTATATCTATGAACAGATAAATAGAGTTATTGAATACAATACAATTGTGTACAAAACACCAACATTAGTATTACAAGTAAATGTGTCTCACAGTTTACAACTTAACATCGAGGTGCATGTGAAAATAATTGTTAAATTGGACAGTGCACTGGCAAGTGATCGCTACTGTAAACATATGGCGGGGAACACTATATTACACTCAACCGCATCATACCCAAGTTCTTTAGTCCAATCCATTCCCTACAATCAATATCTAGGACTGAGACAAAATTCCTCCGAAGATAAAAGCTTCCTATCTTAAGCTGAGGTTCTAACGAATAGGTTTTAGGTAGGGGATATACTAACACTAGCTTATAAAAAAACTTATATAAAGTGCTATCAAAACCATTGGATTTGCTGTTATTATATTAAAAAAAACACAGTATAGTCCAGATGCACTCAAGATCTGTATGAGATATTCAAGACAACTCCATCAGAATAAATAGTTACTTCACAAATATTGGTATTTGCTACTAATGGATCTCAAAGTGAGTCAATATATAACAGACTATCCACAAGTTACTTACAAGAGAGTTGCTGTTGTTCAAGATAAGCTTGTAGAGTCATGTGTTGGGATCTGCCGCCCTCTACTGTTAGCTGCTAATATCATAGTATTATGTATAATTATGTATTGATACTTCCTGTCTCTGGAAGGCTGGCTTTCAAAAACTCCAGAAGGAGGAGGTGGAGGAGAGAAAGTGTCAGTCACATATCCTGTTCATGCTCTTAAATCCAGACCAGAAGAGACTATTATTCCAATATTATTATGTTGTAATAGTTAACCAGTAATAGTGAACCAGTTTATTGCAATAGAGTTTATATACAACTCCTCTTATTTTAGTTAACCCTGTCCCTTCTGGCCTGGGATTATATAGATTGTTTTAGCTTAAGGTTCAATAACCAGCATAGGCTAGAGCCAGGTTAGGCATCCAACAGCCACTTCTGGTAGTTAGATGTCCGGTTGCATGCCAGATTAGGAAGTACTAGAGAAGGACTAAAGAGCAGAGTAGATGGGCCGACTGTGAGTTCCACTGCCACACCACGATTTCTGCGTGTGAAAAGCTGAGTTCCAGGCTGGTTGGACAACAATTGGATGATCTCCCCATTACTGCTGATCTCGTCTTCAGGTTTTCGACACAAAGACAAATGCCACATCTTCATTAGGGGAGCCTGAAACTGAACTTATCTGCAACATAGATCTGCAGGTATGATATCTCTATTAATAACCATATATACTTGAGTATATATGCACTGTTACCATCAGGCCCTTTGTTGACAATACCTGTTTGTACTTTGGATGTATGAACTATTACTAATGTTTTCTTATATAAAGCTTGTATTATTTCCATACTGGTTTGCAGCTATATATTTATGATAACATTTTATGTGGGTTAAAGTAGTCCCTCTTTGATTAAATTACTGGTTAATTTTCCAGGAGGGGAATCTCTTCCGTTCACAAAGGCCCTGTCCTGGGTGGAGGCACTGCCAACTTTTAATTAAACCCACTCTTCCACTTAGTGATGGTTCTGGTTCTCTTATTTATGTATGGGTTTAGCACAGTATCCTGTTTGGGTAGGATGATTTCTCATAACCCCTAAAAGAGGGCTACATATGATAAGGCAAGAATGAGGTGATCGATGCAAGATGAAGGGAAATAGTCCCTGGCAGGGTTGCCCATTTTGTCAATATACAAGTTATAACAAACATTATATATTACCTAATGGCCTTACACTCAAATAAAAAAAAATTGCCAACTGTAAAACAACAGGGGTTATCTATTTATTTACCTGTGGCTGCAAGTTGTTTTACGTTGTCTATGCCATACATAGTGGCGAGTGATAGGACGCCATATAGCATCACATCATAGATATTGTATAACAGAGTGTAAACATTGTTTTGTATAGAGTGCATTCTAACCCGAGAAAGGGTGAGTGAATTAAAAAAATTACTCTAATTTGAAATGCGTTGGATACATTATTTGCGGGCTACAAGCCCTACTGAATTGAATGAATCCACAAAGCTTTAAATCCCCCCTCTATCTGACTATTTTGTGTTGACTCTGGTCACTTTTTGAATATTGGTGTACTAGCACTGTCTTTCATCTATTCAGGACTTGGAACTTCATAAGATATTTTGTTTTGGTGAATTGACTATATGATTTTTTTTGGTAAGCTTCAATGGCATTTGGCATTTAAAGATCTGTTTTACCATAGGTTTGAAAAGAAAAAAAAATGGTTTATATCATGATTTGGATACTGGACAGCGTGCTTTTACTATGTGTACCCTTTGTTTTCCATTAGGTGGCAACACTAGCTTATGAGCACGCTAGGAAACCCCCATCGGAATTAGCCACCTGTGTCCCATTAGGAGGGGAACATAAAGTGTGGGGAGAGATGTCCCTCTAGGGCTCCTGAATCCTCTATCCCCTTGAGAGCTTAATCCGTGTACAGACTCTTGGTGTAAGGTATATGTAATTGTATACTTTGGCCAGTATTTGCAGATATTCAGCTAGGTGTGAGCACATGTGATGTCTGGCTTTGCTATGATTGCAGGATTGTGGGCACAGTTGAATGACCTATTGCAACCCCTACTGCAATATAATCTGTATGTACCACTCCATAACTGGTTATCATACATATTGCAATTAGCATCCATGCTTATATTCAATTGTGAGAAGATCCAACTAGTGAAAGAATAAATCCATGTTTTCTTATGCCAGATATCCACTATTAGGAATATGTTGATGTCCCTCTTTACATGCCAGCAATGTAGTGCATTATACTCTGGGCTGCTTGTTTGAATATATACTTTTCTTTGTTAGCTACCTCTAGTATACACTGAGGGATCGCACAGGATGCTGTTAATAAAATCTTTTCCTTGTTTTGGCAAGTGTTGGAAATCTGGCCATTTGTTGTATTCAGGTAAAGTGACTTTCATTGTTTCAGTTTGTTCATTTATTGAGGTATAATGTCTGAAGCCATTGAGCAGTCTCCTCTTTACTTTTGGCCTCCCTTTTGGGCCCCTTTCTACGGCCTTCTCTCTCACTTCCTCCCAGGCCATGGCATAGACGGGTGGCTGGGTCCTCAGGTCATATTGGTACTTCATGATTATAATATGTGTATAGTATATGTATATTTTTATCTTTAGATCATTTTGATACATTAAATAGACTGGCTACTCCTGAAGAAGTGGATCTATTCCATGAAACGCATCAAGCCATATAAGACCAGCATATATCCATACTACTATAACAAAATGTTGTGGTGAAACCAATGAATAAGACTGTATCATATATCTATTTTATGAAATGTTTTAAGGCATTAATTGAATGTTTTTATATTTACCTACAATAAACAAATTATATCTTATGTAATAGCTGTGTCTCCAAAATCCCATCCTTTATATTACAATACAGAACCTTACAATATATAGGGGTGTGATACTTTCAATTTATCTAAGAAAAAAAAAAAGAATGTTTCAAATCTAGTTACGATAGTCTGATGGGCCTTCCTGCCTATGCTCTCCTTTTCTAGAGTTGAGTTGAATTGAGAGGAATCCTAATATAGTGTGGTATTCCCCCGAAGGGTCCCGGCGAGCATAGAGAAACACTTGCCAATGCAAGGAAAAGATTTTATTCCCAGCATCCTATGCGATCCTTCAGAGGTATCAAACAAAGAAAAGTATATATTCAAAAACGCTGCCCAGAGTATAATGCGGTATAATGTAATTTTATACTTTGGCCAGTATTTGCAGATATTCAGCTAGCTTGTGAGCACATGTGCTGTCTGGCTTTGCTATGATTGCAGGATTGTGGGCGCAGTTGAATGACCTATTCCAACCCCTACTGCAATATAATTTGGAAAGAGAAAGGTGGGAGCCCTATAGAGGGGACACTGAAGGGGGAGGAGAAGGGCCATATGAGGGACATGGAAGAGGGACAATTGGGGAGGACTCTGGAGGAAGCAAATATGGGAGGGACACTGGAGAGAGAACACTTGAAGGGTAGGGCAGGGGCCATTTAGGGAGGAGAGAGGTCATATAGGGGTCATTGGGGGGGAAGTAGAGGAGCTATATTGAAGGACACGGGGTGGTGAGAGGAATTATATAGGGGGGACAAGAGATAGAGATCAGAGGGACATATAGGGGAAACATGGGACATATAGGCGAAACATGGGAAGGAAGCAGAGGGGCCATGGGAGGGGGCACTAGAGGGGGAGAAGAACAATCATTAGGGGGTGTGATAGTGTGAGGCTCTGCCACTGTGGAAACGTAGTGGAAAGTGACACAGGGTTTGCACATAGGGAGAGTGTGGGACTCCAGAATGTATGTTCTGAGAGGAGAAAGGTGGTTTTCTTCTTTCTCCAGGTTTTGTAATTATCGGATCAGGTCTAGAGCACTGAGGCGTCAAAGTTCCCTGGGTGAGAAGTACCCAACCCAGCGTCCAGGCTTTACCAAAGACCAGTAGGTGTGTGTCCAGGTGCACACAACCCTTATAATGAAGGCTTGGGCATAACTCAAGGCTCCACACGAGACACAAGTCTCTGCCTAGGAGTAAGGAGCACTCCAACCTTCCACAGGAGTTAGGGAGGCTGCAAGGGGCAGTCAGAACCTGAATGTCTTCACAGTGCAGGTGCAGTTGGTGGTGAAAGAGCAGCAGTAAGCTACAAGAGAACTGGGGTATCAGGAGAACCCCTATCCAGAGGCCAGGAGTGGGCTGTGCTGCGACTAAAGGCTGGGTGACCTGAGAGAACTAGGAGAGCTGGGCAATACAGTTGGAGGGACTAGTAAGAAGAGCAGCAGTGCTGTGGACAAGGCAGCCAGGTGGTTTGGCATTTACAGCTGACTGTTCATTTTGATGGTTGTAAACCTTGCATGGGCAACTAATTTCTATATGAACTTTTACATTTTGTTTAATAAAAATGGGCTGTAATGCCCTAATATATAATCTGGACTGGCACAACTCATTGGAATACACTTCTACTACCTGAACATAATCACCCAAACACATCAGGGCACATAAGGGAAAGGAGTGAGTCCATAGAGGGGGGCATGGGAGGAGGAGCAGATGGCCCATATAGGGGGGCATTGGAGGGGGGAGGGAAAAGCCCATATAGAAGGTAGAGTAGGGAGCACTATAGGTGTGACAATAGAGAGGGAAGAGGGGGGCCATGCAAGGACAAGGAGGGGATGAGCCATATGGGAGGACATAGGCGAGAAGAGGAGTTATATAGGAGGGACACTGAAGGGGGAGGAAAGGGGCTATATAGGAATGTAAGTGTTAAGGTCTTCAGATAGTGAGTCTGACTGAGTGGAAGGGGACCTCTCTTACGGCTCTGGTTCTAGTCTCTCTGGAATGGGAACAGGGAGACCGGAGCGCAGCGGGGTAGGAGAGTCCAGCCAGGTGCAGCAGCAGATGCTAGGTAGATGAGGATCCTCTGGAGCAGGAGCTCTCTGTAGCAGGAAGGCAGCTGGGAGAAGGCCACGGACCGTGGAATCAGGATGGATGGATCTCTGGATGAGGAGGTAGCAGACACAGAAGCAAGCAGGAGCCAGCAGAAGAGTCAGGTACAAGCAGAGGTTCAGCAACGAGAAACAGTCCAAGAAGGGTCAAACAAGCCGGGGTCGGAGCAGGAGAGATCAGCAAGGTCAGACGGAGCCGGGTCAGGTATCAGATAGGCTTCAGGCAGAATAGCAGGTAACTTCGGGTACAAGCTGCAGACGAGACAGCACAGAGCCCCTGCAGCTGTGCCTTTAAATAAGGCCACTGGCGCCAATCGTGCTAACGCTCGCCCGTGCGTGCGTGTACCGCGCGCACATGCGAACGACGTGCACCCGCGCGCGTCGGAAGACGCTCGTGCCCACGACGACCCGCAGCACGAACGCGCGTGCGCGTACGGAGAGCCGATCGCACGGAACGGGCGGATTCCTGACAGTAAGAAAAAAGAGAAAGTGCATGGAAATAAATGGGGCTATGTAGGAGAGGCACTGGATGGGAAGGAGAGGGTCTATATGGGGGAGCCATATAGGGAGGGCACTGGAAGGGGAGGAGAGAGGCCATATAGTGAGTACTGGAGGGGGAGGATATGAGCTATATGGAGAGACAATGGAGTGGCCATATAAGGGGATATTGGATGGGGCGGAGAGGGCCATAGCGGGGAGACACTGGAAGGGGATGCAAGAGGTAAATTCTAGGGGACCGTATACATAACGCCTCTTTTGAGGCTCTCCATACTTTTCTAAGAAGATTAGTCATAGGGAAACAGGAGAGGAGGCTTGGCAGATTGATCTCCAAGTGAGAGCTAGCCACCAAGTCAGGGTTTTGGGTGGTAATTAATTGAACAGTAGGATCTGAGCTATAACCCCGGCTGCTGTATCTGGGGAACCAGAAAGTACATTTTGGGATGTGGGACCACAAATCCTCCCTTATCCTTACTATATTGTAGAGTAGCTAGACTTATATGAGCCTTTGTCTCTTCCATATAAAGTCCCTGAACTGTGAGTCAATTTGCTTAAACCATTTTTTGAGAGATCCTGATTGGGGTGTGAATGAGAGAGGTAGTTTATGACTACTGGAGAAGAAGACAGGCAGTACAGGCAAGGCAAACCAGTGAAATATATGGAAAAATTCAACAAAACATTTGGAAAGGGTGGTATGTTTTAATGGAACTGTAAAATAGGAAGGTTAGCAGCCCTAAAACTCACATATCAATTTCTATGTAGGCAGAAGGGTCGGGAGCCCCAGGCGCATTATTTCAAATGGGGAGAGTGTGGTGCAAGTGGAGTGGGATGATTGCCATTACTAGATTGCCCAGAAGGCAACAGAACTCCTTGCAGAGTGGTAGTGCCTCTACATCCATGCTGCATTAGGCTGGATTCACACCTATGCAGTTTTAGCGCTTTTTGCATTTTGCAGATTTGCACTACAGTCCATTCAACATGGTTTCCTATGGAACACGTTCTGTAGTGCAAATCTGGAAAATGCAAAAAGCACAAAAAATGCATAGGTGTGAATCCAGCCTAATGCAGCATGAAGGAGTTAGTTAATACTGTCACTGACCACTAATGCAATGGTGACCAGTAGCAATTAATTAGCCCCTTTGTTCTGCATTAGTGACCAGTGGCAGTTATTTAACCCCTTTGTTCTGCATTAGTGGCTAGTGGCAGTGTTTATTAAAGCGGGAGTCCGCCGGGACTCCGCGTTTTTTTTTTTTTTAAAAGCCAGCAGCTACAAATACTGCAGCTGCTGACTTTTAAAATAGTGACACTTACCTGTCCAGCGCGCCCGCGATGTCGGCACCCGAAGCCGATCTCTAGATCGTCTCTAGGGTCCTGCCGCCGCCATCTTGGGTATGGGAATCAGGAAATGGAGCCTTTCGGCTTCATTTCCCGGTTCCCTACTGCGCATGCGCGAGTCGCGCTGCGCAATAAGGACGGTCCCCGCTGCCTCTGGGATCTGTGTGTTTCCCAGCAGGCAGCGGGGCACTTGCGGAAAGGGGCGGGCACTTGCGGAAAGGGGCGTAATCTACGCCCCTTTCCGCAGAGAGCTATCCCGGAAGTGGGTGCAGATACCTGTACTGTACAGGTATCTGCACCCCCCTCCCCCCTGAAAGGTGCCAATTGTGGCACCGGAGGGGGGGAGGGCTCCGATGAGCGGAAGGTCCACTTTAGGGTGGACCTCCGCTTTAATCCTAAAAATTGGCCAAATATATGTATGTTGTATGTGTATATGTTTGTAAGCGCGTCGGAACCCCGTGGGGCAAAGGACTGTGCTATGCCGCAGATGGACACCAGCAGCAAAAAGCGCCCTGAGGCGATTCAGTTCACATAGGTAGCGCTATAGGTCACTCATTCCATCATTCATTCATTCAACATGTTCTGTAGTCCAAATCTGCAAAATGTAAAAAGCACTAAAAATGCATAGCTGTGAATCGAGCCTAAAAGTACTTAGGCTTGATTCACACTAACGCGTTTTTTGATGCATTTTGCATTTTGCAGAAATGCAGGGAAATTTTTTAACAGGGGTTCCTATGGAACATGTTCACATCAATGCATTTTTGTGCCTCTACGTTTTTGGAAAGGGTCAGGGACTTTTTTCATGCAAAATGCAGCGTTTTGCATGTAACAGAAGTCAATGGACCTGCATCAAAAATGCAAGTACCGCTTTTTAACTAGTTGCTGACCGCCGGCCGTCAAATGACGGCCAGGCGGCACACCTATTGTGGCGGGAGGCCGTCATATGACGGCCTCCCGTTTAAACAGGGAATGCGCGCGATCGAGCGCGCGCATCCCTGTTTCTTCGGTGGCGGCGTGTCACGGAGACACCGCTCGCCACCGAAGGGGGTGAACAGCCATTCGTTATGGCTGTTTACCACATGATCGGCCGTGATGAAGTCACGGCCGATCACAGATGGTCACACCCCGAACGTGCACGGCGCATGCGCGCGATCGCGAGCGCGCTGCGCGTGCACGTCGGTGGCGGCGTGTTCCCCGGGAACACTGCTCGTCACCGACGCTGGTAAACAGCCATTGGCCGGCTGTTTACCCACGTGATCGGCTGTGATCCTTTCACAGCCGATCACAAAAATGTAAACAAACTGCAGTAACGGGATGTTACCGGGTTCTCCTCCTCACACACCGATCGTGTGTGAGGAGGAGATTGCGGTAACATCTCGTTACCGCATACAGTGTACACCAATCATACTGATTGCCCCCCCCCCCAATAAAGAGGACCTGTCACCACCCCTCATAGTACCTGTCAATCACAGTCCATCAGAGTACCTGTCAGTCCATCAGAGTATTTGAGTACCTGTCACAGCACATCAGAGTACCCGAGTACCTGTCACAGCCCATCAGAGTACCTGTCAGCCCATCAGAGTACCCGAGTACCTGTCACAGTTCATCTGAGTACCCGAGTACCTGTCACAGTTCATCTGAGTACCCGAGTACCTGTCACAGCCCATCAGAGTTCCCGAGTACCTGTCACGGCACATCAGAGTACCCGAGTACCTGTCACGGCACATCAGAGTACCCGAGTACCTGTCACGGCACATCAGAGTACCCGAGTACCTGTCACGGCACATCAGAGTACCCGAGTACCTGTCACGGCACATCAGAGTACCCGAGTACCTGTCACGGCACATCAGAGTACCCGAGTACCTGTCACGGCACATCAGAGTACCCGAGTACCTGTCACGGCCCATCAGGGTACCCGAGTACCTGTCACAGTCCATTCGAGTACCGAGTACCTGTCACAGTCCATTAGAATACCCGAGTACCTGTCACAGTCCATTAGAGTACCGAGTACCTGTCACAGTCCATTAGAGTACTGAGTACCTGTCACAGTCCATCAGGGTACCCCAAGTACCTGTCACAGCCCATCTGAGTACCCGAGTACCTGTTACAGTCCATCTGTGTACCAGAGTACCTGTCACAGTCCATCTGAGTACCCGAGTACCTGTCACAGTCCATATGAGTACCTGTCACCGCCCTTCAGAGTACCCAAATACCAGTCACCAAACCATCAGAGTACCTGTCACCAGGCCATCAGAGTACCCGAGAACCTGTCACCAGACCATCAGAGTACCCGAGTACCTGTCACCAGACCATCAGAGTACCCGAGTACCTGTCACCAGACCATCAGAGTACCCGAGTACCTGTCACCAGACCATCAGAGTACCCGAGTACCTGTCACCAGACCATCAGAGTACCCGAGTACCTGTCACCAGACCATCAGAGTACCCGAGTACCTGTCACCAGGCCATCAGAGTACCCGAGTACCTGCCACCAGGCCATCAGAGTACCCGAGTACCTGCCACCAGACCATCAGAGTACCCGAGTACCTGTCACCAGACCATCAGAGTACCCGAGTACCTGTCACCAGACCATCAGAGTACCCGAGTACCTGTCACCAGACCATCAGAGTACCCGAGTACCTGTCACCAGACCATCAGAGTACCCGAGTACCTGTCACCAGGCCATCAGAGTACCCGAGTACCTATTTGCAGCCCATGTCTCATAGAATATACGTTGGGGTGTTTGCTTTCCAAAATGGGGTCATTTTGTGGGTAATTTCACTGTCCTGGTGGTCCAGGACCTTCAAAAGTGTGATGGGTAGGAATGAAATGAGATGTGTCATTTATGCTCCTAGAACGCCTGAACGTACTACTTCAATGTTCGGCCTCTCTATGTGGCCAGGCTGTGTAAAAGTCCTACACATGTGGTATCGCCATACTCGGGAGGAGTAGCAGAATGTATTTTGGGGTGCAATTTTTGCTATATACATGCTATGTGTTAGAAATATCTTATAAATTGACAATTTTGTGTAAAAAAAAAATGCGTTTTAATTCTTTTCCACATATTCCAAAAACTTCTGGAAAAAAATGAACCATTCAAAAGACTCATTATGCCTCACAGATTATACGTTGGGGTGTTTGCTTTCCAAAATGGGGTAATTTTATGGGAAATTCCATTGTCCTGGTACTCCAGGGCCTTCAAAAGTGTAATAGGTGGTTGAGAAATGAGATGCGTAATTTTTGCTCGTAGAACGTCTGAAGGTACTACATCAATGTTGGTGCTCTGTATGTGGCCAGGCTGTGTAAAAGTCCTACACATGTGGTATCGCTGTACTCGGGAAGAGTAGCAGAATGTATTTCGGGGTGTAATTTGTTGTATGCATATGCTGTGTGTGAGAAATAACCTGATAATATGACAATTTAGTAAAAAAAAAAAAAAATGTTCATTTTGCAAAGAATTGTGGGAAAAAATGACAACTTAAAAAAACTCACCATGCTACTTACTTAATACCTTGGGATGTCTACTTTGTAAAAAGGGGTCATTTGGGGGGTATTTGTACTTTCCTGACTTGTTAGTGTCTCAAGAAATGAGGTACACCTGATGTACTGAAGGCCTGATCAGAAGTGATCAATTTTCAGTGATTGGCACCATAGTTTGTAGACTCTATAACTTTCACAAAGACCAAATAATATATACTAATGTGGGTTATTTTTACCAAAGATATGTAGCAGTATAAATTTTGGCCAAAATTTATGAAGAAAAATTACTAATTAGCAAAAATTTATGACAGAAACGAAGAAAAAGGCATTTTTTTTACAAAATTTACGTTTTATTTTATTTAAAGCACGAAAAATAAAAAACCCACTAGTGATTAAATACCACTAAAAGAAAGCTCTATTTGTGTGGAAAAAAGGACGCAAGTTTCATATGGATACAGTGTAGGATGACTGAGTAATTGTCATTCAAACTGTGAGAGCGCTGAAAGCTGAAAATTGGTCTGGTCAGGAAGGGGGTGTAACTGCACTGTATTGAGGTGGTTAACTGTGATTTTGCCGCGATTTGCATTTTTTTTCTTTTTTTTCAATGTATATATCTGGTTGCTAGGCAACCACAGAGTAAAAAAATAAATAAATAAAAACGCAAAACGCGGCAAAATCGTGGTAAAAACGCGTGTCCAAAAACGCCACAAGCACCGCAAAAAGCACTGCAAAAACGCTCAAAAGCAACATGCATAGATGTGAATCGAGCCTTAGCGTTAACGCGAGCTTACCTGCATTTAAGTACATCAGATGTTTTTTATGCTCAAAAGCTCTTCTTCTGAACTCACAAGTAATTATTTTTTCTGCCTCTAAGGCTGGATTCACACCTATGCATTTTTTGTGCTTTTTGCATTTTGCAGATTTGAACTATGGAACGTGTTCCATAGGAAACCATGTTAAATGGACTGTAGTGCAAATCTGCCAAATGTAAAAAGCACTAAAAATGCATAGGTGGGAATCCAGCCTAAACTCCTGTAAACATCTATAGTATGCATCGACACAGGTTAACACGCCTGTAAAAGCACCGCTTTTGAGCTCAAGTGTACATGAGGCTCAAGGCCTTGTTCACACCTGAGTGATTTTCAACTTGTAAAATGCTCAGCTCTGAAGCTCCAAAACGCCCAACAAGCAAAATCCCATTAATTTCAATGGTCCCTATTTACATATGAGCATTTTGTCACCTGAAGCAAAATGCCTGAAGCTCAGAAAGGTACATGAGCTTTTTTTTGGCAGATTACAAGCATTTTTGGCCCCATAGACTTTAATAGAAACTGACTTAAGCAGAATAATGCTTGTAAAATGCTCTAATAGCAGCTCTCAACCCCTAATTTCCTCTTCCTCTCCTCCCCCAGTGCTTTCTATTGGCTAAACAAAAATGCTTGAAGCTGTAAAACGCTTGTAATACACTTCTTAAACGCTTTAAAAAAGCTTGTAAAAAGCTGCAAAAAAAGCTTAAAAAAATTACAGTAAATCAATACGCTCAGGTGTAAATGGAGCCTAATACCACGTACACACAACCGGAGTTTTCGACAGCAAAGGTCCGACAGAGCGAATCCGTCGGATAATTCGATCGTGTGTGGGCTCCATCGGACCTTTGCTGTTCAAAAATCTGACGGACTTTAGAAATAGAACATGTTTCAAATTTTTTCGCTGGAACTCCGCCGGACCCAGTTCCTATGGAGAAATATGTTCGTGTGTATGCTAGTTCAACGGACAAAAACTGATGCGAGGGCAGCTATTGGCTACTGGCTATGAACTTCCTTATTCTAGTCCGGTCGTATGTCATCACATTCGAATCCGTCTGACTTTGGTGTGATTGTGAAGTCCGTTCATTCGGAAAGTCTGCCGGAACTCTACCGAAAGTCCGTCGGAAAGACCGGCGGACCTAGTCCATCGAAAAGTCTGCTCGCGTGTACGCGGCATTAGGTGCAGCACAGACAAGAGTCTTTACACACAGAGTCCTAGTATAGGATCAGTCCATAGGTGCAGCCTCTTGTACAGCCCTGGCCAGAAGTTTTTAGGATGGCACAAATATTAATTTTCACAAAGTCTGCTGCTTTAGTGTTTTTAGATCTTTTTTTTTTATCAGTTGTTACTATGGCATACTGAAGTATAGTTAACAAACATTCCATAGGTGTCAAAGGTTTTTATTGACAATTACATTAAGTTTATGCAATAAGTCGATATTTTCAGTGTTGACCTTTCTTTTTGAAGACCTCTGCAATTCTTCCTGACATGCTGTCAATCAACTTCTGGGTCACATCCTGACTGATGGCAGCCCATTCTTGCATAATCAATTTTTTAGAGTTTGTCAGAATTTGTGAGTTTTTTTTTTGTTCACTGGCCTCTTGTGGCTAGACCACAAGTTCTCGATTGGGATTAAAGTATACCTAAAGGCAAAACCTTTTTTTTTTTTTTTGTTTTTGGATAGAGCGAAGTGGGATTAGAGCATCTGTCAGTTTTTTGGGGTTTTTTGTGTCCCCGTTAAGGAGATTCACCCTCTCTATTTGTCCTGCTTACCATTATCATTGAAAGTAAAAGTAAAAGAAAATCCCAAATTTTCAGAAAAGTAATAGAGAGGAAATCTTTTAATGGTGGCACTAGTTCAAGTGTATTGGAGGTCCCCAAGTAATTCCCTTAATATGCAGGGTTTTCCTAGCACTCTCTGTTTGGCTATGGGGCAGGAACTGAATGGAAATCTCTGCAATGGGGCACAGATGGTGAAAAAAAAATCTCTGGGGTTATAATACTCCATTGCTCTAGCCAAAATGAAAAACAAAAGTTTTGCCTATAGTTCTACTTTAAGATCTGGGGAGTTTCCTGGCCGTGGACCCAAAATATTGATGTTTTGTTCCCCACGCCACTTCGTTCACTTTTGCTTATGGCGAGGTGCTCCATCATGCTGGAAAAGGCAGTGTTTGTCACCAAAGTGTTCTTGGATGGTTAGGAGAAGTTGCTCTCGGAGGATGTTTTTGTACCATTCTTTATTCATGGCTGTGTTCTTAGTCAAAATTGTGAGTGAGCCCACTCCCTAGGCTGAGAAGCAACCCCACACATGAATGGTCTCAGGATGCTCTACTGTTGGCATGACACAGGACTGATGGTAGCGCTCACCTTTTCCTCTCCTGACAAGGTTTTTTTCAAGATGCCCCAAACAATCTGAAATGGGATTCATCAGAGAAAATAGCTTTACCCCAGTCCTCAGCGGCAATCCTGTATCCTTGCCTAGGCCGACAAGGCCCAGGGCTAGGGCAGCACTTTGCAGGGGGGCATCAAGAAAAGAGTCCCCACCGGCTTGCGCTGTTAGTGTAGAGCCAGTCTTATGGGGCAGACTGGGCTGAGAGGCAAATTAGTCTAGCGCCCCAATAAAATGGCCGCACTGTTTCTGGAATACGGGTGGCCGGCATTCAGCAACTGTGGGGGAAAATTGGCCTGGGCAGGAAGGGGTAAATGGTGTTTAAACCACTATACACTAAATATGTGTAGTTTCTGCAAACAGTAGTACTAATTATATAATACATAAGAATAATACATAATAAAACATGTTCCTACAAGAATATATGTCAACTCTTCAAAAAAGTAAGCGGTACGTTAGTTCTGTACAGTGTATACATGGAACTAGTAACGCTATTTAGAAAGCAAGCGGCGCACGGCACGCACAATAACGCACTCCGAACAACTGATGTTACGAGTTTCCAAGAACGGGCGTGGACACCAGACTGACAGAGAAGACAGGTCCGCTTGAATGACAGACTATGCAGCCAGTAACATTCAGCCATAACACATAGCTCGGCCAGTCAGAGTGAGGCGGGAGCAGAGTGGGGGCGTGGCTCGCCCGTGTTGTGGTAGTGGTACGAAGAGAGAGAGAGCAGCACGATGTGTTGGGCGGGGCTTTCTGCGGGTGTAGGCGTGTCCTAGGCTGCAATCACTAGTAGTGCCCACTTGCTTGCGTGTCGGGGAATTTGAATGGTGAGAGCGGCCGTGTCGGCAGGCTGAGGCGGATGAGTTAACGGTAGAATCAGCGGCACCGAATCTTCTCCGGTTCTCCCCTCGTGGTTACGTCACTGTGTGAACGTCAGACATCTCACGTCAGAGGCTGCACCGCTGGAAGGCGGTTATCTGTCATCTCCATCTTACGGTAAGTGCGTACAGAAAGGTGCGGGCGGCCAGGAGCTCTCCCTCATATTCCATACGGCTTCTATGTATATATGGCGCTGTGCGGCTCACTCTTCATGCCGACCTCCCTCCACTCACTCTCCTCACACACAGACACACAGGGGTTAAAGGAGTTCACGTGTACGGAGAGGACAGGCACATGTATACAGTATATACACGGAGCACACTGGAGTCCTGCATTGGATCTCATTGTAGGAGATGTGAGGGACAGTATACAGTGCTGTGCCACTGGGATCTCTCCATCCATATTGATGCTCACTCTGTGACACACACAATATTACTCTCTTTCTGGGGCGCGCGCTCGCTCGTTGTTTCTGGGGCGCGCGCTCGCTCGTTGTTTCTGGGGCGCGCGCTCGCTCGTTGTTTCTGGGGCGCGCGCTCGCTGTTTCTGAGGAGCGCGCGCTTGCTCGTTGTGTCTGGGGAGCTCGCTCGCTGTTTCTGAGGAGCGCGCTCGCTGTTTCTGAGGAGCGCGCTCGCTGTTTCTGAGGAGCGCGCTCGCTGTTTCTGAGGAGCGCGCTCGCTGTTTCTGAGGAGCGCGCTCGCTGTTTCTGAGGAGCGCGCTCGCTGTTTCTGAGGAGCGCGCTCGCTGTTTCTGAGGAGCGCGCGCTCGCTGTTTCTGAGGAGCGCGCGCTCGCTCGTTGTGTCTGGGGAGCGCGCTCGCTCGTTGTGTCTGGGGAGCGTGCTCGCTCGTTGTGTCTGGGGAGCGCGCGCGCGCTCGCTCGTTGTGTCTGGGGAGCGCGCGCTCGCTCGTTGTGTCTGGGGAGCGCGCGCGCTCGTTGTGTCTGGGGAGCGCGCGCGCTCGTTGTGTCTGGGGAGCGCGCGCGCTCGTTGTGTCTGGGGAGAGCGCGCGCGCTCGTTGTGTCTGGGGAGAGCGCGCGCGCTCGTTGTGTCTGGGGAGAGCGCGCGCGCTCGTTGTGTCTGGGGAGAGCGCGCGCGCTCGTTGTGTCTGGGGAGAGCGCGCGCGCTCGTTGTGTCTGGGGAGAGCGCGCGCGCTCGTTGTGTCTGGGGAGAGCGCGCGCGCTCGTTGTGTCTGGGGAGAGCGCGCGCGCTCGTTGTGTCTGGGGAGAGCGCGCGCGCTCGTTGTGTCTGGGGAGCGCGCGCTCGTTGTGTCTGGGGAGCGCGCGCTCGGTCGTTGTGTCTGGGGAGCGCGCGCTCGGTCGTTGTGTCTGGGGAGCGCGCGCTCGGTCGTTGTGTCTGGGGAGCGCGCGCTCGGTCGTTGTGTCTGGGGAGCGCGCGCTCGGTCGTTGTGTCTGGGGAGCGCGCGCTCGCTCGTTGTGTCTGGGGAGCGCGCGCTCGCTGTGTCTGGGGGGGGGGGGGGGGGTGCTGTCTTCATGCTGGCGCTTTCACTCTTTTTTGATGGTGCACGCTCTGGCTCTTTTTTTTTATTTTTTATTTTTTTATGGTGTGCATGTGCTCTCTTGCTCTTTTCTTTATGGCACGCACAATCCTGCTTTCTTTCTGTCGCACACGCGCTCTCGCTGTCTAACTTCTGTTACGCAGTCTCTCTTCTTGTTTCTTGTGTGTACGCTCTCTTTTTTTAAAAAAATTTTTGGTTCTTGTGCGCATGCTCTGATTCTCGTTCTCTCTCTCTTTTTTTTTTTTTCCGTGTACACTCTCGCTATCCTTCTTCTTTTTTTTTTTTTCTGTCTCTCTCATGCATTCAATTGTGTTCTACTCTTTGTCTGTTTTGCGCACTCTTCTATTTGTCGTGCGCACACTCTTCTCTCTCTCACTTTTTTCTGTTAGGCACTCTTGCTTTCTCTTGTCTGTCACAAGTGCGCTTTCTCTCTCCTCTTTATGTCATGCGCACTATCCCTCACTCTTGTGCTCTGTCGTGTCTCTTACCCACTCTCTTGGTTACTTTCTTTGGCAATCTGGGGTGGATGCTTTGTGGTTTCATTTATATACTTTTGTAGCTGAGAAGACTTTTATTAGCATGATGGTTTACCTTCTAAGGGTCCTTTCACACGGGGCGGATCAGTTCTGATCCGCCCCGTGGATATCCGTTTGCTCAGCGGGGATCACTCCGCCGATCCCCCGCTGAGCAGGGAGATGACAGGTCTGTCTCTGCACACTGCACAGGGACAGACCTGTCACAGCGCCGCTCTCCCCTATGGGAGATCGGATGACGACGGACCGCAGTGCCCGTCGTCACCCGATCCGATCCGCAGACGGATGGAAAAATAGCTTTTTCCTCCGTCACACTTTTTCGGATCGGAGCGGGTCGGATGTCAGCGGACATGTCACCGCTGACATCCGACGCTCCATAGAGCTCTATGGAGCACCCGTTCAGGTCCGCCTGAAAAACTGACAGGCGGGCCTGAACGGAACGTCAGTGTGAAAGGGGCCTTAATCAATTGTTGGTTGAAAGAGGCATTGGTCATTATTGGATGATCAGTCCTATGAATACTTTGGCATAAACCTCAACTTTGTGTGACTGGAAGCACTTGACAAGTTTCCTGAAGCAGCAAGTCTGCTCTCTACTTGTTCCTGATGAACACTGCTTTATAGGAAATGGAGACAATCTGAGCTGTGTGCTGATAGGATGATTTCCAATGGATCTAAATTGACTATTCATGAGTACAGTGGTACCCACAAAGGAACTGCTGTAAATTTTACTGCCCCCCCCCCCAAACTCAGTATAGAGGCGCACAGCAACAATCCACTCGCTCTGGCTCATTGAATAGTCTAGGACAGGGATATGCAATTAGCGGACCCCCAGCTGTTGCAGAACTACAAGTCCCATGAGGCATAGCAAGACTCTGACAGCCACAAGCATAACACCCAGAGGCATGATGGGATTTGTAGTTTTGCAACAGCTGGAGGTCCGCTAATTGCATATCCCTGGTCTAGGGGGTTTGTCTCTTTATGTTTTATTCCTGGTAGAAGCTTGGAAGGGATTTAGGGGGTGATGTAGAATACTCAAACACTTGACCACAGTCCTGCAGAGGACAGCTCTCTCTCTCTGTAGACATCAGCAACAATCTTTCAGTCTCTGCTGGGAACCATGTGATAGTTTGTGGAATAGGTATAGGTTAGGGCTGCACAATTAATTGTTAAAGAATCGAAATCGCGATACTACTCGCCTCCCGATCTTAAAACGACATTTTCATTTGATCTGTGTATATACCTCTTGATCAGCTGATCTCAAGGGTGAAAGAGGGTTTCTAGCCACTCACTATTGTGTCCCATATTTTGCTGGTGAGATTGTGCATGTTTATGCTGTGATTGTTCTATACAATATTCATTTAGTGATGAGATCTCTCTTACAGGAATCCTAATTTCTTTTTCCTGTGATTTATTGTGTACCGTTCTGTGCGCTGAGTAAACCGCCTGGCTCTCTGGCCACTACTTCAGGTCTGGTCCTATCTTTGTTCAGCCGGGTTACATAACATGCAGATGCTGTTTTAGATTTGTGCAAAGGACAGCATAGGAGCTAGCATGGATTTACCAGCAGATATTCAAGCTGATCATTGATTTACTAATAAATATACCAAACTCTATGGCTCAGCTGAAATTAAGCTTTTGTATCAGTTTATGGCTCTCTTCTGAAACGCCATTCAGATTCTCTACCCAAAGAGCATTACCAGCAGCATGTCTGACTTCACATATGTCAAACCCTTGTGGGCCAAATCCGACCTATCAGGCCTTGTCATGTGGCCCTCGCAGCCGCAACTTGGCAGAACTCTATTCCGCCACCTTCGGTTTCTACCTCTCGCTCCCCTATGTCACTTGTAAACACAGAAGCCTTCTGTGTTGACAAGGACAGTTTTGCTCTCGCTCTTAGATCTGACAGATCCCTGCAAGCTATGCATGACGGGGACATATTTCCAGAATCTGAGAAAGTGATCTCTCTGCAAGGTAAGGCAGAGCCGCCTACACATGGAGGTACTAGGTAGAAGAGAGAGATGCAAGGAAGCGTTGGGGGGTGCACGCTGTACGTAGCACACCCCCAGATACAACCGCCTCTTTGAGGGCAACCATAATGCTTATGTGGCATGAAGTGGAGTTTGGCATCCCTGTCCTACCTCATTCACTCAGCACTTCATTTTCACAGGAGCGCTGGGTATCCATTTTTATTCATTCATGCTTGCCTTGTGCATGACATTGAAACAATTTTTAAATGTCAGATACGTAAAAGACATTATCTGCAAAAATTTTGTTAACTATGGAAACTAGAATACAATATAAAAAATGTTATAGATGTTTTTTTTTTTTTTTTTTTATTTGGATTGATGGTTGCACTAGATTTCAGGAATTGAGGTGGCCCAGGAGCTGGTGTTTTTAATATGTTTTGGATATGTCACTTTTTGTTTTTTGACTCTTCTCCAGCATTGTTGTTTTCTTACTCTGATATAGCGCAGAATGTGATTTGTTTATAATTAAAGTGATACTAAAGTCTTTTTTTTTTTTCTTTAACAATTATAAACATGTTATACTTGCCTGCTCTTCTCGGGTCCCTCGCTGACGCTCCAGGCCCCTCCCTCCTCTCCATTGGCGCACTGACTTTGATAGCAGCAGGAGCCAATGGCACCGTGCTGCCGTCTCAGCCAATGAGGGAGAGTCCCGGGCAGCCAAGTCTCTCTTGCAACATCGCTGGATCGAGGTGGGATTAGGGAAACTGAGGGGGGCTCCTGCATATAGAAGTGTTTTTTTTTTTTTTTTTTTTTAAGGAATAGAATGCCTTAAGATAAAGTAAACTTATGACTTTACAACACCTGTAAAACACTGGTGTTCTAGAGCAGCATCTTTTTTTTTTTCTGGAGTCTCAAGCATCAGTGAGAGTTCTCTGCATCAAGGTTTACTGTTATTGGAATATAGGACAATTTGTTTCCAGAACCCAAAAGAGTAAAGGCCCGTACACACAATCGGACTTTTTGACAACAAACATGCAAATTAGCTGTTTTGGGGCAACATCCAACTGTGTGTACGTTCCATCGGACAAACTTTTTCAGTTTTCATTGGACTTTTGTTGGCTGTGCGAATGGACAAACTTTTTCACAACATAAGTTTGATGGAGCAAAGTCCGATCGTGTGTACGCAAAACCATTGGACTTTTGTACAAAGTACAAATACGCATGCTCAGAACCAATGTAAAAGATCAGACAACAATACAGAAGTTGACCAAAGGTGGCGCTGGAGTAACTGAACGTCCTCTTTTGAAGTGTCATCAGTACGTTGAAATGTCACTACGTTTGTGTTTTTTGCCTAAAAAGTCTGATCATGTGTATGCAATACAAACTTGTGGACTACGCCCTTTGTACAAAAGTCCACGGGAAAGTTTGTACAAAGTCCGATCGTGTGTATGGGGCTTAAGGATCACCACCTAATATTTTGGGATCTTAGAAGCTTCTATCCTCCTGTCAGTCCTGCACCTATCCATCAGTAGAGAGATGAATAGGATTTATAAGTCGGCTTGTGATTTCCTTTACATTTTCTCTTCTGTCCGTAAAATAAAATGATTGTACTTCACAACTTAGAAAAATGATTTCAGTTGACTTGTGTAGGAGAGCATTGCTTAGTAAAAAAAAAAAAGAAAAGTGCAGTCATATTAAACTTTTGATGAAAGGTTTTGCAAGTGTTATAAATATTTTTGCTAATGGCAATTTTAATTTTAAAAAGTTATGTATCTTTTAAAAAGGTCAATCTGTGCTATTTAATACATAGGGGTGTGTTTATTGATGTTAATGTGGCTTTTTTCATACGTTTTTTGGTGGTGGATCAGTCACCCTATTTAAAAAAAATGCATGTACCAGGAAGATTCACTTGGAGTGAATGTTTGAATGTCAGACTGACTGACTGTTCAAATAATCTCCTTAATATTCTAATGGTTTTTATTTTAACTCCATTAATAAAAAATGGCATGTAAAGAGTAAATTTGATGCTAAGCCAACTCCTGCAGCTTTGTCCCGTCTTTGAAGATTAATGTGACGTTTTGGAATCTGCCCCAAGTTTTGCATGAGGTTATTGCCTCTTCCTTTCTCATGCTGTTAAAGGTTCATGGGTAGTTCCATCCAATGATGAAAGTACTAGAACTGTAAACCAAAAATAGTCTCCACTTTGCAGTCTTTGTGCATTGGAAGCTTGGAACATATGTGGCTTTAGTTTGCTTCCCCCCTTTTTTTTTTTTTTTTTTTTCTTCCAATATTGGAAGTGTCAGACTGTCCTTCCTTACTTTATTAAAAGTTTATGCTATGTATATATTTTCACTGTGTATATTGTCTGTTTTGTATGGTTTACTATCCACAATTCTACATTTTTGGTAAAACAAACAAAATGCTACTTTTCCAGTTTTATTAATGAAATTCATAATAAGAACATACTTAAAGTGGTTGGGAAGGCTAACATTTTCTACCTTCATGTATTCTTTGAATGTAGGTAAAAAAAGCATTTGTAAGCTGCCCCCTCTCGATCCAGCGATTGTGCTCGGGAGCCTGGGCTGTCCTGGGTCTCTCTCTCCTCATTGGCGGAAACAGCAGTGGGAGTCATTGGCTCCCACTTCTGTCAAATGCAGCCAATGAGTAGATGGCAGGAGGCATAGCTGACCTAAGAGAGAGGAGCCAGGAGCACTGGTGGGGAGCCTGAGAAGAGGAGGATCGGGCTGCTCTGTGCAAAACTATTGCACAGAGCAGGTAGGTATGACACATTTGTCATAAACAAAAAACAAAGCTTTAATATCGCTTCAAAGTAAACTTGAAGTGGTAATAAAATGCCCAAGCTGCTAGTTGCATCATAGCAGTCATCTATAGGTCCCTTTTTTGTTCAACCTGAAATTCCAAGATGCGCTAGTATGCAGGCATTCACCAGATATCCTGGTTGCGAGCCTGATCATCCTCGTATCGCTGTTTTGTCCATGCTCACGTTTGGCCCGTCACTATCATGGGAGACCCCACTAGCCAGTTGAAGGGCCATGAGCATGAATAGTAAGAGATCTGATGTGCAGTCACCTGGATCTTTCTATAATGAAGATAGCTGTACCACAATTTCTTCTAGTGGGCTGCATAGGAATACAAATGTTGGAAGAGACTAAAGCCCCATACACACTTTCAGATTTTCTGCAGATTTTTTTATTTTTTTTGTCTTCAGGTTTACCAAAACCATGTAGTGCAAGGGCCTGCCTGATTGCATACAATTTGAAACTCCTAAGGTTTGACCTCATATTACATGGTTTTGGTAAATCTGAAGACAAAAATCAGTCGAAACTCTGATAGTGTGTATGGGGCTTAAGGCTCCGTTCACACCTAGGCATGTTTGGGTATTTTTCTGCTCTAAGCCTCGGCTCTAAAAAACGCCTTACAAAACAAATCCCATTCATTTCAATGGCCCCTGTTTACATCTGAGCGTTCTGTGGCCTGAAGCAAAACGTCGCTCAATGTACAGGAGCTTTTTTTTGGGCAAATTACAGGCATTTTATTTCTTTTACGTTGGGAAAACGCATACACAAAAAACTCTGCGAAAACGCCTGTAAAATAGCAATGCCTAGATGTGAACAGAGCCTAAAGGAATGTTAGCAAGCATGCATTTATTATGTTGACTTGTAACTTATTTTTTTTTTTTTTTTTATGTTGAGCTAATTTTACTGAATCGTAGGGTGTAGCTTTGTCAATGGTCTGGTCCTGCACGTTGTTTTCTGACTCCCGGGGAAGTCTAACTTTAGCCACCACCCCCCAAAGTTTGGCATATCATTTTTGGGAAGGGGGCGCGGGTACCTAGTTTTGACAAAGTTCCCCCTCTGATTGTCTAGGGCATCCAAGTGAAAGTTCTCCTTCCCCCTCCCTCCCCACAGTCTTCTAGGACATGTCACTGATCCCAGAAGACTGGGGGCCAGTCACAAGGCGTAGCTCGCACATGCGCAGTGGGCAGCCAGCTGTAAAGATGCATAACCAGCTGCCCACAGTTAGGTTGCCAGCACTGGCAACACGAATGCTAGTGAAGAACTAGTTTGGGTGATGAGGATGGAGCTGGATCCATGGACGGGGAAGTGTCCTTTTTATTAAATGTCAGCAGCTACAGGATTTGTTGTTGCTGACTTTTAACAGTTAAAATCGGCTTTAAATCCAAACGTGACTTTCTGTTAGGTTTCATGTACGCGGGACGTTGTTCAACCTCTCCTGAACGATTAAACTTGACAGCTAGAAACCAGCGTCTAAAAACGTCTGTTTAGTTGCATTTTCATAATGGCCAAAAATGAAAAACGCCTGTAAACGAAACGCGGCTAAACGCAAGTTACTGCTTTTAGCTGCATTTAAAATGCCTCTAAACTCAGCTTCTGAGAGCATTTTTTTTCAGGTTCCAAAAAAAAGCCTCTAAACGCAACTGCCTAAAAATGACTGTAAAGGACCCTGTGTATGTGTACTGATAAGATAACATAGAGGAGAGTTCAGGGGCAGCTGAAAAAAATGCCAAACTGCTCCTAAACGTCCGTTTACCAGCAGCAGTGTACATGAGGCCTAAAAGTGAAACTTTGTCCTTCTAGAAAATGCTAAGCCCAATTTAACCCAATAGACCGCTCCTTTTACTAGTGTGAAGACCTGGAAAGTCGGGAGGGAGTGATGTCAGGCTTTTACAGGAAATGTTGAGATTTGCATAGAACTTCAGCTGCTTACATCTTGTGATATGATCATCTTTGTATGCTGGTTTTACTGAAGGTAACTTCTGCACATACAATTCTTAATATGTTGAGTTAAAATGAATGGTCTACTTTGTAGACCGGAGAAAAAGCCCTGACCGTTTGCTGATGGTGCCTGTTGCCGATGTCTGTTGTGACTCTACAATAGTCACCTGTTTTAGCGTTCAATAGGCCAGCAGAAAGGAGCTGGGCTAATAAAACGGGTATTTCCCAGTCTGTGGGTTGGGCTGTTTATTGATCAAACAACTTGGTTCAAATGTTTGTCCATTTGAACTTGTTTGCACTATATCCTGTTTGCCGTTGTTCTATTTGCTTCTGTAAAATTATCTGAGTAATGGTCATTACTTAAAGTAGTATGAAGCCCTCAGCATTCTTAGCTCAGTACTTTAAGCATCATAAAATACATATTCCTTAGTAAATTATTAAAATCATTACCCCCGACACTTGCAGTTTACAACTTTTCAATGCTGCTGACTCCTGCTCATTCAGTGCTGCTTCCCTGGACTTTACAGGAAAGAATTAAGTGGACAGTGCAGTCTCCAGTGGGTCTGTTAGCTTGGAGAAGGAAGAGGGGGAGGAAGGATGGGGGGTACGGTGATGCCTTGTCAAACTGGCAGGCCCTCAAGCTGTTGCTGAACTACAAGTCCCATCATTTCTCTGTGCTTCTAACGGTCAGCCTTGCAATGCTTCATGGGACTTTTAGTTTCACAATAGCTGAAGGGTCGCCAGTTTGACACCTGTGTCCTAGGCCAAAGGGCTGTGTGGTGTTTTTTTTTTTTATTGATGCACACTGTGTAGGGAGCCACGACTCCTTGTATGCAAGGGTGGCTCCAAAGGATGCTGCAAGAAAAAGGAGCCACCCTGAAACGGAAAACCTGGACCAGTGGTCATGGCAAGGGTTAAAAGATGAAGCATATTAATATTCATTAAGTGATTTAAAGTGATACTGAACAGACTAGGGTGAATTTCTATTGCATATACATCAAACCACTGTTTAAATATTTTCTTAAAAAGCATTGAAGAACCATTTTTAAGCTGCTCTGTCCAGCAGTCATTTAGATTTTTCCCTGCTTTGTCCTGTCCACAGGGAAAGATCTGTGAGAGGAGCTTCCAGTAATTTGTTGACTTATCGCATATGCTCATATGTTAGTAGAGGACATTCACACTCTCATGGTGTGATTGGTGCTGTGCTGGTCACATGATTTAAAAAAAAAAAACGAAATAGAAAATCAAAAGCCCCCCCCCCCCCCCCCCACCCACCGCCATTTTCTGGTGGTTTCGGGCTTACCTGAATGATCGGTAGCCCCGGGGACCGATCTGGCAAAACAGTACTGGGTTGTATGCTCCTGACCTGTGATGCTGGGCTGTATACTCCTGACCAGGATAAGTTCATATTTGTATATTGACATTTGTATTATATTTCACACCAGAATGTGGTGCAAGAAACATGCATTCAACATGCGTTTCCCGCGCTGCCGGTGATCACACTGCCTTTTGCTATCTGCATGTAGGTGCCAGTGTATTGGTAATAGCAGCCCAATGCGGTGCATTTGTGGATACCGTATCGCATGGTTTCCGCAGTACCATGCTGTTGGCTACAGCATGCTTTTAAAAGTAATGCATGCATTTTTCTGCATTCCAGTGTGATTTGCAGCCCATTCAAATGAATGGGGGGAAACGCACAGGAGTGTGTGCCACGTTACTGTGGGATCCGGAGTGAATTGGCCCCAAGTTTTCTTCAAAAATGGCCTCGTAGGTCCCAACAGTAGTGCATGATGCCCGGTGACCTTGATTTCTCCCATGTTGTTCAGGTAGATCACCACTCTAAGGTTGCCTACCCCAGCTTTACATTGTAGAGGAGATATCTTATTGCCCTCAGATCTCCCCACAACAAGGATCTGTCACTGCTGATTTCTATCACAAGGGATATTTATGTTCCTTGTGATAGGAATAAAAGTGATGAAAACATTTTGTGTAAAAATTTATTTTTTAAAGCACCCCGTCCTTCCATGCAGTGGTGAACGCATACGTAGGTCACACCCACATATGTAAATATGGTGTTCAAACCATACATATGAGATCAGAGATATCGCCACAAATGTCAGCGAGGGCAATGATTCTAGCACTAGACCTCCTTTAAGTCTAAACTAGTAACCTGTCGCCTGTGAAGATTTCTAAGTACTGTATTTTGGTTCGGTTTTTTAAAGCATGACATGTTGGTTATCTTCTTACTGGTCGTAACAGCATGTTTCATATTTTACATATATATCTCTATCTCTCTCATTTAGGTGTATCGCTGCGCAAACATCGTTTGACATAAAAAATTGCAATGACTGTGTTATGACTATTTTATTCTCTAGGGCCTCTGCTAAAAATTGATGTGTCTATAATGTTTGAGGATTAAAAGTAATTTTCCATAAAAAAAAAAAAAATAAAACACAGATTTTTACATATGAGAGCAGTGTCAGTCAGACAAGTGGTTAATGACACTTTAAGGCTGGGTTCACACCGCTGCGGGGGGAGAACCGGATGTGATTCGCACAGCAAATCACATCCGATCTCCGTAGCACTGCGAGTTCAGCCATACAGATAGTATGGCTGAACTCGCAGCTGTCCCGCAGCAAACTCGCACAGGACCCTTTTTTGGGTCCGCAACGGAATCGGATCGCATGGGGGTTCACACCATGCGATCCGATTCCTGTGCGAGTCGGCAGATCGCACTGCGATATGCCGACGGATCTGGGGGTGTCATTAACATAACATTGACACCCCCAGCCGTCCGCATAGGGCAGTGTGAACTGCCGGCGGGAGGTGAGCGATGCGGGAAAACGCCGCGGATTCGCGGCGTTCCCGCATCGCAATAGTGTGAACCTAGCCTAAGGCTGGTTCACACCATTGTGAATTGGATGTGTGTTTCCGCCGCATCCAATTCGCATAGCAGGAGATTATGACCGGCTCTCTGAGCCGGTTCACACATCTCCAGTGCAAATTGCACAGAAGTCCTGTTCGTCTTCTGGTCCATTTCAGGTCCGAATTCAGCCAAAAAATTGTCCTGAAATTGGACCTGAAACGGTTAATGGAGACGCACGGGACCCCTGCTGTGAGTTGCTCCATACTCCAGTCTGAACCCAGCCTTAATCATCATCTGACAGTGCGTACAAAGATGAGTGCATGTTATCACTTTATTAGATTTGGGCCCCTTTCACACAGGCTTTCCGATCAGGTCTGGCTGCCCGTTTTTCAGGTGGACCTGATCGGAGCCTCCGTTCACTCCTGTGGAGCAGCAGATGTCCACAGTGACACGTCCTTTGACAGCTGCTACTATCTGATCCTGTCCGTGAAATCCAGACGGATGGGGACCCTATTTTCCATCCGTCTGGTGGATTGGATCAGATGGAAAGGGACAGGCGTCCTGTTTTCATTCGATTGCCCCATAGAGGAGAGTGGGACTCTGACAGATCCGTCTCAGCCAACCCAAAATACAGTTCTGACAAAGCTAGCTAGAGCAGTGACGGTGAACCGTGGCACCCCAGGTGTTTTGGATCTACATTTCCCACGATGCTTATCTATACTGCAGTGCCTGAGTATCATGGGAAATGTAGTTCCAAAACATCTGGGGTGCCAAGGTTTGCAACTCAAGGCAGAAACTTGGACTTGGGGCATAAGGTTTCCAACTGAAATGCTTCCACATGGCAGTCATAGGCCTTGTGTGTGTTCCAGGTTTAGAAATACCTGTAATTAGGATAACATTCAGCACACATTTACAATGTTCTTTGAGGCTGATTTGTTGCAGCAACTAAAAATACAGCTGCTATGGTGATGCACTTTCTGATTTGTTACTCCGGTCATCTTGAGCTGTTAGAGGAATTCAAGAAGCCGTATATAGGAAGTAATTCAGGAAATGTGAACAATTATTTAATAGATCTGGTTATCAGTTGAATATGATTTAATTTCTATGAAAGGGCAGCTAATATGCAGATGGACTACTTTCAGAAATGACTGCTGAGTGTATGTGAGCCTGTGTTCTGTGATACTGGAAGAGGACAGGAATCGATTTGGACTGTTGTAGTTGAGCATTCAGTGTGTGTGTGTGTGTGTGTGTGTGTGTGTGTGTGTGTGTGTGTGTGTGTGTTTATTGGCATCTGATCTGACTGCCTTACAGTGCAGCCAGCTGTGAGAGAATTGTCACTTCCTCTCCCCTCCCCCTCATCTCTACTTTATGTCTCACTCATCCATCATCATCTTCCATAGCCCTCTGTGCTGCTCCCCTGAGCTTTGCCTGCATCCGGACTGTAAACATCAGCCAGTATGAGCTTTAGTGGGTGGGAGTAGTGTTAAATGTCCTGCCATCTGCTGTCTAAGTACAATCTCTGCATCGCCATCGAGCTCTCAGCCCCCCCCCCCCCCCCATTCTAATGACAAGTCTACGAAACACGAGCTCTGTATATTGTGAAAATGTATTTCTATTTATTCTGCTGACAGGAGTTTAGAGTGTTCTACTAAAGAGCAGAAAAACCAATGAAATGCTTTACAAGCTGCTTTTAAAAATCTAATTTTTTTTGGAAAATATTTTATTCCGGGTCTGATGTATAGAAACTGGAGGAAAAAGCCAGTTGCCCATAGCAACCAGGAGTTCTCAGATTACATCCTGACCGGCACTGGGGAAGCAAACGATGTCCTCCTTCCCCCTCTAATTCTTATCAAGATTATAATTTACTTTTTTTCCCCTTGCATTGGAGGATGTAAGTTTTTGATTATCATCTTTTCTGTCCTGCTAAGATTAGATATTTCCTGAATCTGAATGCTTATTCTTGCTCATCATTCAGTCTATTGTATGGTGGAAGATCCAGGGAGCAATCACATCCTTCCTTACCCATGCTTCTGTAGTATGTTTATGTTTCATGTTACTAATAGGGAAGAGCACTTCCTTCTTTGTTTACATACAGTACTGGGAGCGAAAAACTGCTTATCGAACCACTTCTACAAGATATTTCTGTTACTGTGTAATGGGGGACGTTTCTCTTGAATCATTTATTCAGTAAAAGATATCATACGTTATCAATGAGCAAGGTAATGCACTGCCTTTACTGACCCTCCCAAAGCCAACATTGATATTTGTAGGCAGTGTTTGTCAAAATGTGTTCTCATGCAGAATTGCAAACAGCAGATGTTTGCACAGTGGGCTGCCTGGTTTGTCCTTTTTTTACTGTAATGGTATTCATGATTATATTTTACATTGTCTGTTTTATCAAGTATTACTGCCTGTAGTACAACTCGGACATCATGGTCCCTCTTGGATTTCTTGGCTATTTAAACCAATAGTTTTATGTTTTTTTTATGTTGTATATACTTGTTAGGTTGTGCTTACAGTGCCTTTATGACTTAGAGGAAGTAAAGGCAGTTTAAAAAAAAAAAAAAAAAATGCAACCTGCAAGGCAAAGGCATAATGAGCTAGTATGCATAGCCCCTCCATTTTACTTACCTCACACCTCAAAAATCCCACGCTGGCCCCCGTCGTACACTTCACCATTCAGGCTGGCAGCTGATTGGCTGGAGTGGATGGATGGAAAGCAGCGCAGCCATTGGCTCGCGCTGCTGTCGATCACATCCACTAACACGGAGTGCCGGGGGGCAGGGCCGCGTGATAATGCGAGCGGCTATAGCCGCCGGCTGTATCGCGGGAGCGCGCCCGCAGGTGCTTCTCACCATGCGAGGGAGCTCGCATGAACGTGAGAAGTACCTGTGGGAGGAAGCCGAGACAGCCGCCGAGGGACCCCAGAAGAGCAGGTTCGGGGCCACTCTGTGCAAAACGAGCTGCACAGTGGAGGTAAGTATAACATGTTTGTTATTTTAAAAATAAATTAACCACTTCAATACAGGGCACTTAAACACCTTCCTGCCCAGACCAATTTTGAGCTTTCAGCGCTGTCGCACTTTGAATGACAATTGCGCGGTCATGCTACACTGTACCCAAATGAAATTTTTATCATTTTTTTCCCACAAATAGAGCTTTCTTTTGGTATTTGATCATCTCTGCGGTTTTTATTTTTTGTGCTACAAATAAAAAAATACCGAAAATTTTGAAAAGTTTTTTTTTTTTTTTTTTTTTTTTTTTTTTTTTTTTTTTGTTTCAGTTTCAAAACTTTGTAAATAAGTACGTTTTCTCCTTCACGGATGGGCACTGATGGGGCTACACTGATGGGCACTGATAAGGCGGCACTGATGGGCACCAATGAAGTGGCATTGATGGACACTGATGGGCGGCACTGATGGGCGGCACAGATGGGCATGGATGGGCGGCATGGATGGGCGGCACAGATGGGCATGGGTAGGCGGCACAGATGGGCATGGGTGGGCACTCATTAGCGGCACAGGTGGGCACTCATTAGCGGCACAGGTGGGCACTCATTAGCGGCACAGGTGGGCACTCATTAGCAACACAGGTGTTATACTGTACTAATGGATGCCAATCAGTGCCAAACAATAATGCATGCCAATCAGTGATGCCCATTGTGGGCACTGATTGCCATCCATTATGGGCACTGATTGGCATCCATTGGGCCTAAATGGCATCCCTGGAGGATTACCTCTGCTGGGCATCCCTGGTGGTCTGGTGGCGTCCCTGGTGGTCCAGTGTGGGCATCCTCCGGGGGGCTGTGCTGATAATCGATCAGCACAGACCCCCCCTGTCAGAGGAGCAGCCGATCGGCTCTCCTCTACTCGCGTCTGACAGACGCGAGTGAGGAAAAGCCGATCACCGGCTCTTCCCATTTACACTGTGATCAGCCGTGATTGGACATGGCTGATCACGTGGTAAAGAGTCTCCGTCGGAGACTCTTTACCGAGATCGTAGTTGCCGGGTGTCAGACTGACACCCCGCAACAACGATCGCCGCGATGCGCGCCCCCGGTGGCGCGCAGCGGCTCATAATCCTGATCACGTCATATGACGTCCGGTTAGGATTATGAAACCACTTTGCCGCCGTCTATTTGTAATAGGGCGGGCGGCAAGTGGTTAAAAATGTCACTTTACAATCCCTTTAAGATCCCTTTCACACTAAAATCGTGGGGGCATTGGCAGTAAAGCGCCAATTGTTTTAGCGGCTCTTTACCATCATTTTAGAGGCGATTTTATTATAAATTTTTTTCTTTTTTTTTGTTCAAAATTGTGCTGTGATTTTTTTTTTTTAACCCCGCTTTTGCCACGTTTTGCACCCAGTGGTCAAAATGTTCCTATCCTGAACGAGATTCTTTCACGTTCAGGAGAGGGCATTTGAACCTCCCCTAACCACAGCAGCTTCTAAACTCGTGTAAAAGCCTATTTGAGCATAGACAGGCTTTTATGGAGTTGAGTTTAGGAGCTTTGGAAAAAAAAACATGAAAAGCTCAAACTCAAGCTTAGAAGCTGTAGTGCACATGAGCCCTAATGCTGCCCCTACTGGGTAGATTTCTCTTTCTTTCCTTTGGTGGTATTTGATCACCCCTGTGGTTTTTATTTTTTGCGCTATAAACAAAAATAGAGCGACAATTTTGACAAAAACGCATAATTTTTTACTTTTTGTAATAATAAATATCCCCCAAAAATATATTTAAAAAAAAAACATTTTTTTCCGTCAGTTTAGGCAGATACATATTCTTCTACATATTTTTGTTAAAAAAAAAATCGCAATAAGCGACTATTCATTGGTTTGCGCAAAAGTTAGAGCGTTTACAAAATAGGGGATAGTTTTATGGCATTTTTATTATTATTTTTTTTTTATTTTTTTTTATTGTGACTGCGACATTATGGCGGACACATCGGACATTTTTGGGACAATTGTTATACAGCAATCACTGCTATATAAATGCAGTGATTCCTGTGTAAATGACACTGGCAGGTGAAGGGGTTAACCAGTGGGTGGCAATGTAGGGGTATGTTGCTAACTGTGGGGGGCTGGGCTTTCATTTAGTGAACACTGATCTCTGCTCCAATCACATGGAGCAGAGATCAGCATCACTAGTTGCTAGGCAGAACGGGGAGATGCTGTTTACAATGGCATTTCTCCGTTCAGCCACCCCGCGAGACGATCGCGGGTATGCCCGCGGCGATCGAGTCCATGGGACCCGCGACCGGTCTCGCTGGGGTCCCCGACCGGCTCGCGATGGCAGGGCGGCAAATTTAAAGGGACATACAGGTACGCCCATTTGCCTGCCCGTGCCATTCTGCCGGCTTACATCGGCGTGCGCCGGTCGGGAATCGGTTAAAACGCATCGGCACCATTCTCTTCACAACACACAGCAGCAATGGCTGGTTTGAACAAGCCCCTCAAGTTGTTTTTGTCTTGTCCCTCCTTAGAACATTGTCCCAGTGTTGTTCAGAAATCTCATATTTGGCAAACCTAAGTGGCCAAGGCATTCACCACCCTGGAGCTGCAGGTATATACCCCCCTTGTATATGTGCAGTGGCAGGGCAGATATGCCTTGGCACAGTACAAATGCTAGCTTCCTGGCAGGATTGACTAGGTGGGTTTGGACTAGGATTGTAACACACCTGAGCTCATTCCTTACTACTTCCATTACACAGTGGTGATTAAAAAAACTAGATTCAAATTATACAGATGACATCCTCTTTTTCTTAGCCCTTGTACACACGGTCAGAGAATCCGTCGGAATGTGTCCTATCGGACCGTTTTGTCGGATAATCCGACTGTGTGTGGTATGGATCGGACTGTTTCCGTCGGACCCAATTTTCCAACTTGCTGGAAATATTTTCCGACAAACTGGTCCGATAGGACATACTCCAGTCATGTGTAGAGAATTCCGATCGGACCAAGTGCCACGCATGCTCAGATCAAATTCCTACATCAAAGCTATTGGCTACTAGCCTGAATCTAGTCCCATCGTAACGAAATAACGTCATCACGTTCTGAAAGATCGGATTTTCTGACAACTTTGTCCGACCGTGTGTATGCAACAGTTTCGGACACAATCCGACGGACAAAGTCCGACGGATTTGGTTGTTGAAATGTCCGACCGTGTGTACAAGGGCTTAGATTGTGTCTGTTCAAACCTTTCATTTCATAAAACGTGATTTTGTGTATGTTGTTGTTGTTATTATTATTTACTATGTATTATTATTAACTTGGTATTTGGTTACTTTTTGGTATGTGTGTTGTTGGTAGGACTTGGGCTCCATTTACACTAGTGTGACTTGTCATGCTACTGTGGACATCAAAGTCGTGTGACAAGTCGCAGCCCATTCTCTTCAATGGCACTCTTTCAAATGGGTGTGATTTAAAGTTGCAGCAACTTTGATCCAGAGAGTGTAAAGTTGGATAAATCACCATTTAAAATTGCACTGGAAATCGTGTGACATTAAAGTAAAACTAAAACCAAAGCTTTTTGACCCCTGTCAGGTGTGGGTTGTGTGGTTACATCTGTGTCTCATTAGGGAGGTTTTCCTTGACTTTCAGTCTCAAATCAGGAAGTGAGAGGAAATCTTTCCAAAGTGAAGTAATTGCTGGTTGTTACCAGCGTCGCCAAGGCTAGTGTTCCCATTGGATGATTTCCCCTCTATTACTTAAATTGGTTGTATCCTACTGTGTGATCTTTACATACAGGTAAGGCTTACCTTTAGGTAAAATGAATATCGCCCTGCATGCAGATGCTGACGTCAGCGGTGCATGCGCTCTGAAAGTCTGGCGGATCGTGCCGAAAATTCAGACCACCTTAACATAACGGAGGACTCCTGCGCATGCGCGAGAGTGACGCTTTTGCGGCTCCGGCCACTCCCAGTGCCGAAGCTGTGAATCCAGAAGAAACGCAGAGGAAACATGCCAGCTCCGGGAGGTGGCACGGGTGCATCGTTCTAAGGTAAGTATTTCATAGTGAGCTAGTATGCAATACGTACTAGCTCATTATACCTTTTTTGCCTTGCAGTTTTTTTGTTTGTTTTTTTTGTAAGGGCATACAACTGCTCTAAGGACATGCTCTGTTTGTTTGTTTGGTGTGTATTGCTAGAGACGCAGGGTCAGCGGTCTTGCAGCCTCATAGGACAGTCAGGGTAGAACGAAAACACCCTTCTACAAGCTTTAATCAGTGCACGGCCGGACACTGATAAGTCACAAGGCTAATACTGCTGATGATAAAAGGTATTTAGCAGTTTATAGTTAGTAAATATTTCCATATTCTGTGTACTCAGAGGCCAGATATAGTGAATGCAGAGTCCTGGTTTTAGTAACACTTCATTTGTGGCCTTTATTGATGTAGAGCTGTGTCTAGCTGAAAGTCTCCTCTCCCTTCTTTGTTTCACAGGCTTTGCTGTGATGGTGGCGGCAGCCATTGGCTCTTGCTGCTATCAGTCAAATCCAGTTGTGGGGCAGGGCTAAGCTACAATGTGTGTATGTCTATGAACACGCATAGCCCAACTCCGGATCGAAACTGCACTTCTGTCCCCCATAGCAAGTGGCTTGAGGTTTGCCAAGACAATATCCCCAACATCATTACACCACCACCACCAACCTGCACCATTGGTACAAGCCAGGCTGGATCCATGCTTTCATGTTTACACCAAATTCTGACCCTAGCATCTGATTGTCACAGCTAAAATCAAGACTCCTCAGACCAAGCAACGTTTTTCCAATCTTTTATTGTCTAATTTTGATCAGTGTGCGAATTGTAGCCTCATTTTCCTGTTCTTAGCTGACAGGAGTGGCATCCAGTGTAGTCTTCTGCTGCTGTAGCCCATCTGCTTCAAGGTTCGATGTGTTGTGCGTTCAGAGATGGTAGTCTGTATACTTTGGTTGTAACAAATGGTTATTTGAGTTACTATTGCTCATTCACATCTGACATCAACAAGTCTACAAAACTGCCACTCACTGGATATTTTCTCTTTTTCGGATCATTCTCTGTAAACCCTAGAGATGGTTGTGCGTGAAAATCCCAGTAAATCAGCAGTTTTTGAAATACTAAGACCAGCCCATCTGGCACCAACAACCATGCCTACGTTTAACCACTTCAATACCGGGCACTTAAATACCCTCCTGCCCAGACCATTTTTGAGCTTTCAGCGCTGTCGCACTTTGAATGACAATTGCGCGGTCATGCTACGCTGTACCCAAATTAAATTTTTATCATTTTTTTCCCACAAATAGAGCTTTATTTTGGTGCTATTTGATCACCCCTACAGTTTTTATTTTTTGCTAAACAAAAAAAAAAAAATACAGAAAATTTTTTGTTTGTTTCAAAAATTTGTAAATAAGTAAGTTTTCTCCTTCACTGATGGGGCTACACTGATGGGCACCAATGAAGTGGCACTGATGGGCACCAATGAAGTGGCACTGATATGCGGCACTGATGGGCACCAATGAAGTGGCACGGGTGGGCGGCACGGGTGGGCACTGACAGGCGGCATTGTATTATGTTATACTGTAATTATAGATGCCAATCAGTGCCAAACAATAATGCCCCCCAACAACGATCGCCGCGATGCGCGCCCCCCGCTCAAAATCATGTTCACGTCATATGATGTCCGGTCAGGATTTTGAAACCACTATGCCGCCGTGTATCTGCTATAGGGCCGGGCGGCAAGTGGTTAAAGTCACCTAAATCACATTTCTTCCCTTATTCTGATGCTCAAGTCGTCTTCACCATGTCTAGATGCCTAAATGCATTGAGTTGCTGCCATGTGATTGGCTGATTAGCAATTTGTGTTACCAAGCAATTGAACGGTGGTGTACTTAATAAAGTGACCAGGAGTGTAATGACAATGTATAATGAACCATCTGAAATTTTTCCTGTTGGGTGGCTCTGTTGGCACCCTCCTGGCTGACATCCTTTGACTGATGGCTGCACTGCATATTTGTCCATTCACCCTGTATAGCGTGGACATAAATATATATTATATATAATAATTATATACATGCCTGCTGGGCACTTTTACCCGCTTCCTGCCCACACCAATTTTCAGCTTTCAGTGTTGTTGCGCTGTCATGCAACACTGTACCCATATGATTTTTTTTTTAAATAAATGGAGCTTTCTTTTGGTGATGCAGTGGGGGGAAATAATTATTTGATCCACTGCAGATTTTGTAAGTTTGCCCACTTACAAATAAATGAAGGGTCTCTCATTTTTATTATCATAGGTGCATTTTTTAAAATGAGACAGAATATTAACCAAAAACACAACACAATTATTATACATTGAATTGCAGTTTGGTTACTAAACAAAGTATTTTGATCCCCAAGTAAAACATGACTTAGTACTTGGTGGAGAAACCCTTGTTGGGAAGCACAGAGGTAAGGTGCTTCTTGTAGCTTATTACCAGGTTTGCACTCATCTCGGAAGGGATTTTGGTCCACTCTTCTTTACAGATCTTCTCTAAATCCTTGAGCTTTCTTGGCTGTCACTTGGCAACTCGACGCTTCAGCTTCAGCTCCCATACATTTTCTATAGGATTAAGGTCTGGAGACTGGCTAGGCCACTCCATGACCTTAATGTGCTTCTTCTTGAGCCACTCCTTTTGTTGCCTTGGTGGTATGTTTTGGGTCACTCATGCTGGAAGACCCATCCACGACCCATCTTCAGTGTTCTGGCTGAGGAAAGAAGGTTCTCATCCAAGATTTTACAATACATGGCCCTATGCATTATTCAGTAAAGTCGGCCTGTACCTTTAGCAGAGAAACGGCCCCAATGCGTAATTTCCACCTCTGTGCTTGGGGTTAAAATAGTATTTATTCACTACTGTGTGTGGTGGTGGTGTGTTTTTATTTTTTTATTTTATTATTTTATTTTTGTTGTTGTTGTTAAAGAAAAGACTGCAAATTTTGAAATAACAAATGTTTTTCTCCTTCACTGATGGGCACTGATTGGAATCGCTGATGAGCAACACTGATGGGCATTGTTGGGGGTTGATTATTGGTGCAGATGTCTTCTATTACACCAGCTGGTTACTGGCTCTCTCCTCACGCCGTGACGGCGCGAGGAAAGGCATACTGATATCCGGCATGTGTGTTTACTTTGTGATCAGCTGTGGTTGGATACAGCTGATCACATGGTAAAGAGCCGCTTTGATCATCTCTTTACCCTGGTCTATGATCAGCTGTGTCTGAAGGACACTGCGATCACAGGGCACGCTGCAGTGGGCGCGGTTCTGGAGGGACGTTATGTGACAACCGTGCTTCTAGCCATCATTTGGCTATAGCGTGGTCAGGAAGTGGTTACTGTATAGATGTATTATCAGCTTTACATTGTTGCGCCTCTCTAGCTTTGATTGGCTTATGATTTAGCACTCTGGGGTTGATTTACTAAAGGCAAGTAGACTGTAATTTGCAAATGTTCTTGCTCAAGAGCTTAGTAAATAAGGTGAAGCTTAAAGCTGAACTCCATCTTTTCATACACTTTACATAGTTCATTTGGGCCAAGCTGACCAATTGAACTATATCCCTCACTAACATGAGAGCCGCTGGATGGGATGTGCGATATAAACTGTTTATAGCTGAGGCTACGTACAGCATACCACACACTGTTCCAGTTTTTTAGCTGAGATTTCCAGGGTTTTACTTGGAACACAGTAGAGTCTATCACAGTGGTGCTCAGCCATTCAGAGGAAGCGATGTATTCCAGCAATTAATACAAGGCTTCCTCTGGCGAGTGAGAGGTTGTGACATCAGCCCTCCTCTCTGACTCAGCCAATCAAAAGAAGCTTTGTATTCATTGCTAGAATACATTGCTTGCCCTGAATCGCTGAGCACCACTGTGACACTCTATTGTGCATCAGACTGGAAGTCTCGGCTTGAACCCGGAACACATTGCGATTATGCTGTTTGTAGTCACAATACTGTGTATACTGCACATCCGGCGACCTCACGTGTTTAGTGAAGCTGACCAAAATTAACGATGTAAGGTGTATGAAAAGATGGACTTTAACTTTGCAAAGATCACATGCAAGAAAAGATTTTTCTTGCACATGATTGGATGATTGGAGTCGGCAGAGCTTTGCCTCACTTATTTACTAAGCTCTGGAGCAACTGCACATGAAAAGTGCACCGTCTATTTGTCTCTAGTAAACCAACCCCATTCATCTTGCTTGTAAAACACTGCTGAAGAGTTTAACTGTAATGGCCTGTAATAATCCAAAGAGCAAGCCTTCTATGCATGTCCTTATATTTGCTTATCTAAGCTTTAAAGTGAGTGATCCAAGAAGCTGAGTAAAGTGTGAAAAAGCAGATTGTTTTAGAATTTGGTAGCCGGGAACCGTGAGATCGCTTAATCCTGTTTCATGCCAACCTGCAAGATCACTTGACATGAGTGGGAAATAAGAGGATTACAACCAGTCTATTTAGTATTTTGTTTTTCATATATAGTGGTAGTATTACGTTTTTATTTTATCTAATCCCCTTGTGATATCGATATTATTATCTCTACAGCTGTGCTCATAAGTTTACATACCCTGGCAGAATTTATAACTTTTTGGCCATTTTTCAGAGAATATGAATGATATCACAAACTTTTCTTTCGCTCATGGTTAGTTTTAATAAGAGGAGAGTTGAGGTGTCCGCTCTCCTCTCTCCACCCGGCAACCCCGCTATGCCAGTCCTGGGCCCATAGATGGGTAAATGGAGCCCGGATATATAGCAGGGATGCGTGCTTGGCACTTTAATGGGGTGTGTGGAAGCATTTGGGCGGTAGTGCCGCTGCCCGAATGCTTCCATCTGACAAGCAAACCCTACTTGGAGGCATGTTTAACCACTTAACAACCGGCCCATAGCCGAATGACGGCTACAGGGCGGTTGTTTAACTCTGGGAGGCCGTCATATGACGTCCTCCCAGAATTCTGCTTTCGCGCGCCCCCTGGGGCGTGCACTCGAGACCATCCGTGACCCCCGGGTCCTGGTCACGGATCATGGTAAACGGCCACTCATCGCGGCCGTTTACCACGTGATCGCTCCGTCAAATGACGGAGTGATCACTTGTAAACAAACCGGCGTCATGTTATGACGCCAGTTCCTCCCCCTCTCTGTACCGATCGGTACAGTGGAGGGGGAAGAGATCGGTGTCAGCAGTGCTGTGGGCTGCATCTGCAGTGCCCACATCGCTGCTCACCAAAAATTAACCCCTCAATTCCCTGCCATTACTCTGCAATGCTCTGCAACGCCCGCCAATACTCTGCAATGCTCTACAATGCTCTGCAACGCCATACTCTGAGATATCCAGCCATAGTCTGTGATACCCTGCAATACCCAGCCATAGACACCCCCCCCCCCCCCCGCCGCCCTCTGGTGCTTCTACCGACTCGCCAATACGATCAAAGCCAGAATTTTTTTTTTTTTTTGGCTTCCCAGCTTAGAGGTGAGATGCGGGGTCTTATTGACCCCATATCTCACTGTAAAGAGGACCTGTCATGCCATATTCCTATTACAAGGGATGTTTACATTCCTTGTAATAGGAATAAAAGTGATCAAAAAAATGTCAAACTAAAATAAAGTAAAATGAACAATAAAAATTATTATTTTTTTTTTTTAAACTGCCCCTGTCCCCATGTGCTCGCATGCAGAAGCGAACGCATACGTAAGTCCCGCCCACATATGAAAACGGTGTTCAAACCACACATGTGAGGTATCGCTGCGAACGTTGGAGTGAGAGCAATAATTCTAGCCCTAGACCTCCTCTGTAACTCAAAACATATAACCAGTAAAAAAAAAAATTAAATCGTCGCCTATGGGGATTTTTAAGTAGCGACGTTTGGCGCCATTCCACGAGCGTGTGCAATTTTGAAGAGTGACATGTTGGGTATCTATTTACTCAGCGTAATTTCATCTTTCACATTATGTAAAAATTGGGCTAACTTTACTGTTTGTTTTTTTGTTTTTTAAACACAACTTTTTTTTCCGAAAAATTGCTGTGCAAATACCGTGTGAGATAAAAAGTTGCAACGACTACCATTGTATTCTCATGCCTCTTACTAAATACCTTGGAATGTCTTCTTTCCAAAAAGGGGTCATTTGGGGGGTATTTGTACTTTCCTGGCATGTTAGGGTCTCAAGAATTCAAATAGGCCGTCAGTACTTCAGGTGTGATCAATTTTCAGATATTGGCACCATAGCTTGTGGACTCTATAACTTTCACAAAGACCAAATAATATCCACCAATTTGTACTTATTTTTACCAAAGATATGTAGTAGTATAAATTTTGGCCAAAATTTATGAAGAAAAAATTACTAATCTGCTAAATTTTATAACAGAAACAAAGAAAAATTCATTTTTTTTACAGAATTTTCTGTATTTTTTTTCTTTTATAGAACATAAAAATAAAAAAACGAGCGGTGATTAAATACCACTGAAAGAAAGCTCTATTTGTGTGAAAAAAAGGACAAAAAATTCATATAGGTCCAGTGTTGCATGACTGAGTAATTGTCATTCAAAATGTGAGAGCACCGAAAGCTGAAAATTGGTCTGGTTATTAAGGGTGTTTAAGTGCCCAGTGGTCAAGTGGTTAAAAAAAAAATAAAATCAAAAAAATCCTACCTGCCTGGACTTGCATGGCTGAGGCGATATAAATTGTGCATCCCTGGTCTCAGGGTCTGAGTATTTAGTCTATGTCCTGTACTGTTATAAGGTAACAGCAATTTTGGCTTGCCCAAAAATTCCATATGTTGGATTTAGGGCTGGGGGAAAAAAAATCTTAAACCACTTTCAGACCGGACCATTTTGCTGGTCAATGACCAGAGGTCTTTTTACAATTTGGCACTGCGCTGCTTTAACTGGTAGTTGCGCGGTCGTGCAATATTGTACCCAACAAATAGAGCTTTCTTTTTAAAGGTATTCAGTCACACATGAAACCAATGCAATAATAAAAAAAAAAATGCAATTGGTGTCACTGTGACTGGGGATGCAGGGGGGGGGGGGGGGTGAAAGAGTGTGCCTGGCGTGTTCTACTGTGTAGTGTAGTATTGGTGCAACTCACTGATCATCTCTCCTCGGTGCCGGAACGAAAAAGACCGACACGAGGAGAGATTACATCACATTCTCTGCCTGTGTTTACATTACAGGAGAGGAAGTGATGTAGTGCTAGCATTTCATTCATCAGGAGCGATCGCGAGGGGGTGGCCATGAATGAATGGCCGCCCCCTCATCCCGGATCGTTCCAGCACGGAATCCGACCGCCGCTGGCACCGGGGGGGGGGGGCCCCACCTGCTGGAAGGCATGGACGTATATGCCTGCCCGTGCCATTCTGCCAACGTACATCAGCGTGCGGCGGTCGGCAACTGGTTAATCTTGAATCGAGTTGTGAGTTCAAATCGATTCAGATTTGAAGAAAATCTTTTAATTTATTTCCCTTTCAGAGTTTCTGTAGCAGGGGGCGTGTTCGCAGGCCCGTCAAGACAGAACAGGCAAAACAAGTGGCTTTTGAGGAGCGCACACAGGACACGGGAGGCTGTATTCCCGATCTAGCCAGCAGTGATGGGGCGGGCCCGGGAGCTCCACTGACACGCTGACTCCGCCCCATGTAGCCTGTATGCTCTGAAAAGAACTTCTGTAATTAGAGCAGTGATCGGAGTGGTCGCGTCAGTGGAGCTCCCGGCCCTGCCCCCTCTATACTGGCTGGGGAATAGAGGCCCGGGGGCGGGGCCAGAAGCTCCTCTGTTGCACCCACTCCAATCACTGCTCTGACTACAGCCGCTCTGTTCCAAGTGGAGCTCCCAGCCCCGCCCCTTCTCAGCTAGCGCGTGAATTGGGTCCAAAACAACTAATCGATTATGAATTGAATCGATTATGAAAATAGTATTCGATTAATCGGCCACTAACATAATGGGGTTAAAATAAAACTAAAATTAGCCCTTTAAAGTACAAAAAGAACAAATCGCTACTGTAAATATTACTTTCACTGTCCCATAATAAATAATGAACCCCTTACAGTACTAATTTTAGTTTCTTTAACCCCATTATGTTAATAAACATGTCAGGTCTGGGTCACACCTCTGTTTTTTTGGTGCTTTTTGCAGAAACACACTAAAGTTAATTTACATGGTTTTCTATGGGACACGTTCACATTCATGATTTCTTCATCTGCTACATATTTGGAAAAGACAAGGACTTTTTGTTTTAAATGCAAACCGGTGCTAATTTTTTAATTTTTTTTGGTTCAATATACTTCAATGGAGAAGCTGCAGAAAAGCATGCAATCATGTGTTTTTGCGGCAATTTGTGTTTTTTAATCTGCCCAACAACAAATTGACAAAAAAATATGTAAGAAAGCAAATTGCAGCAAAATTACCTTTTTTTTTTTTTTTTTTAAGATTATTAATCGAAACAATAATCGGCCAACTAATCGATTATGAAAATAGATAGTTGCAGCCCTAGCATGAATACAGCCTCCTGTGGTCTCTGTGCAGTGCACTCTGCAAAGCTGTCATGGGGCCCCAATTCACAGGTAATCTCATGCAGTATTTCTCTGGTAATGTTGTGCAGTGTGTCCGCAGTCTCTGGTAATCTCCTGTAGTGTGTGTATTAATGTGCCGTTTTACTTGCTCAATGACTTTTCAGTTAGAGAAAGGGTTTGCCTTTGCAATTTTGTTTATTGATGCACTTTAATATAATAAAGTGCATCAACACTTTATTAAAGTTAGAGACGGGGGGGGGGGGGGGGGATGAGGGAGAGGGGGCTTATTTGATCACCTCCTGCAGTTTTAATTTTTTGTTAAAAAAAAAAAGTGTAAAGACCGAATTCTTAAAAAAATGTGGTGTTGTGTGTTTTTTCTTTTCTTCTCACGCTGACAGTGTGAGGAGAAAAAAAAAGCTCATCAACCGCTCATCTGCAAGGGACATTTGTCCAGAAGAGGAAGAGGCGATTATGCCTCATCTGTGCACACTAGTACCCCCTGCCAGTGCCACCTGACAGTGCCCACCACTTCCACCTATCAGTGTAACAGATCAGTGCCCATTATTGCCACCCATCAGTGCCGCCTCATCAGCATACATCAATGAAGGAGAAAAATTATCCGTTTTTAAAATGTTATAACAAAATACATATAAAAATATTTTTTTTATAATTCATATTTATTTATTTATTTTGTTAAAAAACAAAAAACGCAGAGGTGATCAAATAAGCTCACCTCTCCCCCCCCCTCCCTCCCCCCTCTCCCTCTCCCTCCCCTCCCTCTCCCCCCCCCTCCCTCTCCCCCTCTCCCTCCAACCCCCCCCCAACCCCTCTCTCCATCTCTCCCCTCTATATATATTTCACCCACCCCTCTCTTTGTATCTTGCACCCCCTCTTTCACCCTAGTGCTGCTATCCCCTGCTCCCCACCCTCATCCAAGGCTGCTCTCTTCGGCTCCTCACCTCCTCCTCCTTCAGAGCGCATGTGCCAATGACGTCATCGGCGTAGTATGCAGTAAATGTCTCCTAAACTATGCAAGTTTTAGAAGATATTTACAGTACCTATAGGTATATAGGCTTACCTATGGGTACAAACATTAGAGGGAAGTTTATTTCCTCTTTAAGGCTTTAGGGTTGCATTGGTGGAATGTACGTAGTAACGGTCAGCCCATTCGGGGCAGACAAAGCCAATGTCCTGAAATTCTAACTGTGCTTCACTTGAAAGAAGAGTCTTCTTTTCTTCAGAACAAGATAGCGTTACTTCTTCTTTCAAATCTGCATCACTGCAGGCTCTAGTAGGTTTTACAGGGGAACGCACTCTGCCAGCTTCCAGATTTTGCCAATTAATAGTGCAAAAAAATATGTGTCTCCTTATTCTCTTGATAAACCTTGCTCTATCCTTCTGTTCTTTTATCAACAGTTTCTTCACGAGGCCGACTCCTCTTAGATTAACAATAGAATAGTCTGGCTGCCTGTAAACAATCCTCCCATATATTTGTGGTACTGTGTTTCCATCGAAGGGGAGTTCTTTGGTTAGCATCTCGAAGATAGTTACTCCGAGTGAAAACCAATCAGCGGTCACGTTGAAGGGTAGGCCTACTATTGCTTCGGGGGCTGTATATGGTGCTGTCCCAGAAGTTCCATATTTTTTAGGTTTCCAATTGGGATTTTCTATGGCAAGGCCAAAATCTGTAAGTTTTACATGTCCATCGCTTGTGAGTAAGACATTGTCAGGCTTTATGTCTCTATGGATAATGTATTTGCTGTGTAAATACTGAATGGCACACACCAGTTCCGCAGTGATAAATCTCACCACACGAAATCTCAGTCGTCTTTCGTGCCGATATATCAGCTCACGCAGGGTCCCTCCTTTTGCCAGTTCCATAACATAATATACATAGTTCTCATTGTGGAATGCCGCATACCCAGCAATTAAAAATTGGCATCCATGAGTTAGTTGCAAGGCATCGTGCTCCCCAGTGAAATCTTTGCAACGTAGCAGTCTCCTCTTTTTCAATCTTTTTATTGCTACATGTTTTTAGTTTCTCATGATCAGTAGCCAGCAAGACGCGTCCAAAGCTTCCTTCTCCAAGTAGCTTGTGGAAGTCAAATTTTTCAGCTGAGATGGCGACAGGGCCTGTCTGGAGGCTGGTGCAGGACTGTCCTGGTTTTTCTGGGGTCTCGAGAACGATTGGCTCTTCTGGGGTCTCGAGAACGATTGGCTCTTCTGGGGTCTCGAGAACGATTGGCTCTTCTGGGGTCTCGAGAACGATTGGCTCTTCTGGGGTCTCGAGAACGATTGGCTCTTCTGGGGTCTCGAGAACGATTGGCTCTTCTGGGGTCTCGAGAACGATTGGCTCTTCTGGGGTCTCGAGAACGATTGGCTCTTCTGGGGTCTCTAGAACGATTGGCTCTTCTGGGGTCTCGAGAACAGCTGCCTTTTCTTTAGGGCTCTTTTTGGGCTTTAGGAAAGCTCGAACTCTCTCTCTGAATCCTTGTTTGGCCTTCTCTGTTTGAGTCTTTTTCTCATCTTTCTCTTTAGGATTTTCATCCTTTCTCAGTCTAAGCAAAGCCAATGGTCTTGCCCAAAAATTTTTCTGGGTCACCTTTTCATCATGCTTCCTTTGGTCTGGCTTCTCTGTTGGTGCCTGGGTGTTCTGTCCAACACACTTACCTTGTTTTGTTTCCTCTTCCGGTGTCTGCGGGTCCTTCCTCCTCAGAAAAGAGAAAATTCTATTTTTAAATATCCTGCATTTCTTTGCAGGGACTTTAGTCTTTGTGAAATTCATTCTTTAATAAATGTTAAACGCAATAAAATTGAAAAAAATCAAGATAATTTGCAATAGCAATTGCTGAAAGTCTCAAATTCACAGGAGCAATGCAAGCTGCTTCCTCTCAGTTTGAAGGTTTGCAGTTAACTGATCTGGTCCTGAACAACCACCACCCTTATATAGTCTCCTGGCAACAGTGGCTACTATGATGTCATCAACTGTTAACTGCTAACTTGCTCTAAGGTCTAACTGCTGCCTGTTTTTTTTTTTTTTTTTTTTTTTTATAAACGGTATCCATTGGTATAATGTGATTTTTATGTACATGATTACTTGTAAAGCTGTAACAATTGAAATTATAAGTAGGTGACATCTGTATACAGGGCTTACTACGGTATATACATAAGCGGAGTTCCACCCAAAAGGGGAAGCTCTGCTTATTTATCCCCCCCCCCATGGTGTCGCACATGTCACCTTTCAGGGAGGAGGAGGAGGGGCCGAGTACCTGTTTCTTTGACAGGTACCTGCCCCCACTTCCTTCAGAACTTGCTGCGGGTCAGAAGCCCGACCCCCCTCCTCCCTCACCTGCCACTGGTCCGTTAGAGAGTGATGTGTGCTTTGCACATGCGCACTACGGAACCGGCTATGGCCAAGGCAGCACCCGAGAGCCGACATCGCTGGATTTCAGGACGGTTAAGTGTCCTATTCAGTGGTGTATCATGCAGGGTAGGAGTGCAACGGATCGTCACCCGCGGTCTCGGCCTTAGGAAAGGCCGCCGCTTCGGCCTAGCTCCGAAGCGGCGGCCATCTTTCTACACCCAGGCTGTTTACACTGATCGCTCCGATCACTTGTAAACAAACCGGCGTCATGTCATGACGCCGGTTCCTCTCTCCCCTCTCTGTACTAACCTGTACAGTGGAGGGGAGAGATCCTGAGATGCAAGCAGCCATCCCTCCATACCCTGCAGTACCCAGCAAAATACCCCTGCCAATACTCTGCAATACCCCTGCCAATACTCTGCAATACCCCTGCCAATACCCCTGCCAATACTCTAATACTCTAGCAATACCCTGCCTGCCGATTCCTAGCCGTACTCTGCGATTCCTAGCCGTACTCTGCCGCGATACCTAGCCGTACTCTGCCGCGATACCTAGCCGTACTCTGCCGCGATACCTAGCCGTACCCTGCCGCGATACCTAGCCGTACCCTGCCGCGATACCTAGCCGTACCCTGCCGCGATACCTAGCCGTACCCTGCCGCGATACCTAGCCGTACCCTGCCGCGATACCTAGCCGTACCCTGCCGCGATACCTAGCCGTACCCTGCCGCGGCCGTACTCAGCTATGCTCAGCCAATATTACAGTGTGGGAGATTGTGGATATTACAGTGGGGACTATATGGTGGTGGGATTTTCACAGGTTTTTGCAAATTAAATTATTATTTGCCGATCTGAAAAATGATCCGATCCGTGACTCTGATACGAGGAATGATCCAATCCGTGAGTTTTTTGATCCATTGCACCCCTAATGCAGGGTGTGTGGTGCACACTGCCCCGCCACACTCTGGAGTATGTGCACACATATGCGGTAAGCTGTGTTTGGAGGACTGGTGGCAGCCTACTATGCTGGAATTTGTAGTGCCCCCTCTGGGGGATTGATATATGGCAGCCTGCTCTGCTGAGACTTGTGCCCCCTATGGGGGACTGATTATATGGCAGCCTGCTCTGCTGGGACTTGTAGTGCCTCCTGGGAGATGTTTATCATCAATCCCAGGAGGCAATAGGCATCACTGGGCCGTAGCATCGTGATATTTCAAAACAGTAAATGACGCGATGCAAGGTGGCGGCTAGCACCGTTTCTAAAATGGGTAACCAGACTTTTGTTGCCATGTTTGCCAAAGCTTCTTATACACGGTGATGAGTGGTGGGGGAGGCTGCTGGAACATCTCAGCTCTGAATACATACAGAGCCCTGGGGAGGGGACAGCCTTTATTAATCATTTTATACAAAAGTACTTTGATGGGGGGGGGGGGGGCAGTTTTGATGGGGCAGTTTTTATAGGGGCAGTATGATGGGGCAATTTTGATGGGGTTGGTTTTAATAGGATGGTATGATAGGGGCAGTATTATGGGGTAAATTTGGGGCAGTTTTGATGGTGGCAGTATGATGGGACAATTTTGATGGTGGCAGTATGATGGGGGGGGGGGGGTCAATTTTTATGGTGGCAGTATGATGGGGGGTGGGGGGGAACAGAGTTCTTTGCCATGAGGTTCCATGTTGAACTTCCAGTGACCAGTAGGGATGAGCTCAGGCTATTTGCATGGTCCACATGCTGAGCCCGCCAGGAAGTTGGCGCATCGCTACTCATGGCAGTGAGGCATTGCTTGATCTCTGCAGCTGCAAATCGGGGCAATGTCTCACTGCCTGTGATTAGCGCAGTGCTGCTCCGACTTCCTGGCGCGCTCTGCAAGTGGACCATGCGAACATGCCTGAGCGCATCCCCGTTGACCAGTATGAGACGGTGAGAGCGATAATGCCAAATTTATCACACCTGCTCCCTATTCACACCTGAGACCTTGTAACACTAATGAGTCATTTTCCCTCCCCAGGGTTATGTGGCTAATTGGGCTCAATTTGGACATTTTCACTTAGGGGTGTACTTACTTTTGTTACCAGCTGTTTAGACATTTTAATAGCTGTGTGTTATTTTGAGTGGACAGCAAGTTTACACTGTTATACAAGCTGTACACTCACTACTTTACATTGTAGCAAAGTGTCATTTCTTCAGTGTTGTCACATAAAAAGATATAATAAAATATTTACAAAAATGTGAGGGGTGTACTCAGTTTGTTGAGATACTGTGTGTGATTATTTTTATATATATAATATTAGAGGTCGACCGATATGGGTTTTTCTCTGGCCGATGCCGATATTTAGAAATCATGGCAGCCGATATATGATGCCGATTTTTTTTTTTTTATTTTTTTTTTTATTTTTTTTTTTTATTTTTGGGACGATATGTTAGGCCGATTTTTTATTTTATTTATTTTTTTCCTTTTTTATTTATTATAATTTTTTTTAAATTCCCCCTTGATCTAACACACCTTTCCCACTGGGGGGTTTTTCAGGCGCTTTTGGGCTAAAAATAGCGCCTGTAAAGTGCCTGCAAAACGGCTCCCCTGCAGTCTGTGTGAAAGACAGAGTGCTTTCACACTGAGGCGATGCGCTGGCAGGATCTTAAAAAAAAAGTCCTGCAAGCAGCACGTTTGGAGTGGTGTATACCGCTCCTCCACCACTCCTGCCCATTGATATGAATGGGCACCACTGTCGAAGCGCATGCAATGCGATTTGGCAGCAGTGCTTCATGGGCGCATTTAACCTCTTCCTTGGCCGCTAGCTGGGTTATATGTGCCCCTCTAGCAGCCAAATAGCACCACTAAAATGATGGTAAAGAGCCGCTAAAACTTGCGTTTTACCATCAACGCCTGCCCGCTCCAGTGTGAAAGCAGTCTTCATAAGTGATACAGAAAATGTCTTACATTTAAACATTTATTAAACAAAACAAACCTCCAATCAGTTTACTTGTATGTATGATTGATTTAGATTAAAAAAAAAAAAAAACCTATATATTAAATAAAAACAGGTAGTCAAAACTTTTGGACGAAAAAAAAAATGGGCTCACTTTACTGTTTTTATTTTATTTTTATTTTTTAAATAGTGTATTTTTTTCCCCAAAAAATGCATTTAAAAGACCTCTGTGCAAATGCCGTGTGACATAAAATATTGCAACAACCGCTATTTTGGGCGGTCTAAGTGATTTTCTGGCAGAAAATACAGGACTTTTACTTGTAAGCAACAAGTGTCAGAAAAGATTTAGTCTTTAAATGGTTAAACTGAGAACTTCTACACACTGAGATGATTTCATTCATTCAAGTGTAAACATTGTATCTTTCTGATCTTTTCTTGGCAGCCTGCCCAGAGAGGAGGAAAGACATTTCTATGACGACTCAGGCAACTTACACTGACTTCTATTACAGAAGTCATTTCAAAGTCCCGCTGTAGTTCTAAATCGGCTTTTTATCAGCACAATCGGCCGATTAATTAAAAAACGGCAAATATCGGCTGGCCGATATATCCGTCGACCTCTATATAATATAATATATTATACATGCATGTGTGTTTGGGGGTTTTTTTTTATTTTTTTTTTCTTTTATAACCGTGCTAGGCCTCTACTTCCAGTGGTAAAAAAAAAAAAAGGTGATACTATACAGCTTTCTCACAGTGCACATCTGAGTGCACCATCACATTGAAAAAACATTCAAGGTTGAATATTAAATAGTTAAACATTTTGTGCACATCAAGAAAAACAAAATAGGGATGTGCTAACTCAAGCCCATGTAAAATAAGCCAAAGCTACAGAAAATCTGGGAACTAACTTGCAATCTTTACACATGATATCATTTATCCTTCCTGTTATTTTCACTGCTCCCTGTCAAATAAGAGAAAGGTCACACAATGTATTTTGCTGCATATATAGATGAACCGCTTATATGTTGTCATTTACACGCTTATGTCAAAGTAGAGCCCAACATGAGTTTTTGTATCAGCTTTTCGTTCATGGCATCAGCCAAGGTGCGGTACGTTGTTTTGTACACACAGTGCCATGTGCATTATATATATATATATATATATATATATATATATATATATATATATATATATATATATATATCCAGTATCAACTTTTTCTTCTTTCCAACTGTGTTTTTAGCCTTCGGGGGGTGACCATTTGATTATGGATGGGAATAGGTTGTCCAGGGAATGAGTGTCTGTGATCAGTCATTTAGGTTGTTTACTGAACCACGCTTGAAACCGCCTCAGTGAAGTGGAGTTCAACTCTGTTTCACTGAGCAAATAGAAGGCCAACCTCAAAGTACAGAGAAAAAAACCTGCAAATGGTCAGTTGTAACCCAGTGCAGGGACATACAACTACATCTAGGGGAACGGGTGGTAGCTCTTCCTTGTATAGTGAGCATCATTGGATGCCAGATAGTGAGCCTCCACAGACTTTGATTTTTACAGTGCTGCCAGAGGTTTTCATGAAAGATGCACACACCATTGCTCATTTACATTAATGCAACCTGGTCTCTACAGCTTGGGGTAAGGGGGTCATTGCAACTCTCATAGTTCCCCAGTGTTCCAACCTTTGGGGCTATCAGTTTGAAAAAACATGTCTAGATTAAAAAGACTCTGTCATGAAGAGGAAAATCTCATTTCTTGAGGTGCTAAAATGGCAGGGCAGTACAAAACCCCCCAAATGACCCCATTTTGGAAGGAAAGTAGACACCCCAAGGAAATTGCTGAGGGGCATGTTGAGCCCATTGAATAATTTTTTTTTTTTTTTGTCCCAAGTGATTGAATAATGACACAAAAAAACGAAAAAAAAAGTTTACAAAAAGTTGTCACTAAATGATATATTGCTCACACATGCCATAGTTATATGTGGAATTGCACCCCAAAATATATTCTGCTGCTCTCCTGAGTACGGGGATACCACATATGTGGGACTTTTTGAGAGTCTAGCCGCGTACGGCACCCCGAAATCCATTCACTGCCTATGTGTGCCTACATGTCAGTGTAGTGTTGGTGAACACTTACTTTCTCTCTTCTCCTCGCAGTCCGGTCAAAAAGACCGCCCCGAGGAGAATGACATCACTTCCTCCCTGCCTGTGTTTACTATACACAGCGGGGGAAGCTTCTCATTCGCCAGGAGCGATCGAGAGGGGATGGCCAGAAACCAACGTCCATCCCCTCATCCTGGATCACTCCTGCAGCGAAACAGACTGCCGCTTCCAGCGGGAGGGGGTCCGATAGGAAGGCAAGCACGTACATGCCATTCTGATGATGTACATTGGCATGCGGCGGTCCTTAAGTGGTTAAAGTGGCCCTAAACCATCCTATCCTTTACAGCAGGGATATGCAATTAGCGGACCTCCAGCTGTTGCAGAACTACAAGTCCCATGAGGCATAGCAAGACTCTGACAGCCATAAGCATAACACCCAGAGGCAGAGGCATGATGGGACTTGTAGTTTTGCAACAGCTAGAGGTCCACTAATTGCATATCCCGGCTTTACAGCCAAGGAAGCTACTGAATCTAAAAATACATTTCTCATGTCTTCACACATTGCCATCTAGTATTCCAGGACCATGCTCTAACTGAGCAATTACCTTCTTCTCTTCCCTTTTTTGTGTGAATTCCCTAGATTAGAACAAGTAATGACACAAATTTCCAGAATGGCTCTAATCTTCACATGACAGAATCTTGTGGCTTAAAACCTGGTCAGCAGAAACTGCCTGTAAAAGATGCCTCACGTGTATGATCTTTGAAAGAGCACGTCTCCTTGGTCGATTAATTAATTCATGATTTCATTAACAGAAATGTTCCAATTCCACAGTGGAAAGTTCCAAAACCCTCTCCTGATGAGCAGTCCTTCTTTTCAGCATTAAAATTGGCAAACAAAGCCCACCAAGTCTTACCCAAAGTGCTCTTCCTGATGGTAGGGTGCCCTCGCTTAACCACTTTCAGACCGGACCATTTTGCTGGTCAATGACCAGAGGTCTTTTTACAATTTGGCACTGCGCTGCTTTAACTGGTAATTGCGCGGTCATGTAATGTTGTACCCAAACAAAATTTGCGTCCTTTTCTTCCCACAAATAGAGCTTTCTTTTGATGGTATTTGATTGCCTCTGCGATTTTTATTTTTTGCGATATAAACGTTAAAAAGACCGCAAATTTTGAAAAAAAAAATGATATTTTCTACTTTTTGTTATTAGAAAAATCCAATAAACTCAATTTTAGTCATACATTTAGGCCAAAATGTATTCAGCCACATGTCTTTGGTAAAAAAAAAAGTCAATAACTGTATATTTATTGGTTTGCGCAAAAGTTGTCACATCTACAAACTAAGGTACGTTTTCTGGAATTTACGCAGCTTTTTAGTTTACGACTGCCTATCTCATTTCTTGAGGTGCTAAAATGGCAGGGCAGTACAAAACCCCCCCAAATGACCCCATTTTGGAAAGTAGACCCCCTAAGGAAATTGATAAGTGGCTTGTTGAGCCCATTGAATATTTTATTTTTTTGCCTCAAGCGATTGAATAATGACAAAAAAAAAATTTTTTTTTTTTTTTACACAAAGTTGTCACTAAATGATATATTGCTCACGCATGCCATGGGCATATGTGAAATGACACCCCAAAATAAATTCTGCTGCTTCTCCTGAGTACGGGGATACCACATATGTGGGACTTTTTGGGAGCCTAGCTGCGTACGGGGCCCCGAAAACCAAGCACCGCCTTCAGGCTTTCTAAGGGCGTTACAGTTTTGAAGGCCATAAAATGCCAAGATGGCACAAACCCCCCCCCCCCCCAAATGACCCCATTTTGGAAAGTAGACACCCCTAAATTTAGGGGTACACTAGTGAGACTGGGTAATAAATGGCGGGTGCCCTGAAACTATAAAAAAAAAAACTAACCAACCAGCGTCACCTGTAACATATGGTGATCACTGGTGAAAGGGTTAACTAGGGGGCAATCGGGGGGCTTTATGCGGTAGTATATGGGGGTCCCTGGCGCTATAAAAAGCTGCGGCGAACCTAAATACCTACCTGCCTAACTAGCGTCACCTGTGACACTAATACAGCGATCAGAAAAACGATCGCTTATTAGGCTGGGTTCACACTGGAGCGATGCGGGAACGCCACGAATCCGCGGCGGGTTCCCGCATCGCATGCCTCCCGGCGGCAGTTCACACTGCCCTATGCGAACTGCTGGGAGTGTCAGTGAAATGTTAATGACACCCCCAGATCAGTTCGCATATCGCAGTGCGATCTGCAAACTCGGATCACATGGTGTGAACACCCATGCGATCCGATTCTGCTGCGGACCAAAAAAAGGGTCCCGATGCGAATTTGCGGCGGGTGCGACGCAAATTCAGCCATACTACCTGTATGGCTGAACTCGAATCGCACAGAGATCGGATGTGATTTGCACTGCAGTGCGGTGCGAATCACATTCGTTCTCATAAACCGCTGCAATGTGAACCCAGCCTTAGTGACACTGGCGACGGGGGGTGATCACGGGGTTAAACCTTTATTGGGGGGGTTAGGGGGGGTACATTAGAACTAAAGGGGGCTAACCCTAACTGCCCTAACAGTTATTACAGTCACAAATGACACCAATGCAAAAAAAAAAAAAAAAAAATGACATTGGTGTCACTGGGGGGGGGGGGGGTGATCGGGGAGGTGTGAGTGTGCCTGGCATGTTCTACTGTGTAGTGTTGTGTTGGTGCAACTCACCGATCCTCTCTCCTCGGTGTCGGAACGAAAAATACCGACACGGAGGAGAGATTACATCACTTCCTCTCCTGTGTTTACATTACAGGAGAGGAAGTGATGTCACGGAGCATTTCTATTCGTCGGGAGCGATCGCGAGGGGGTGGCCATGAATGAATGGCCGCCCCCTCATCCCGGATCGCTCCCGAACGAATACCGACCGCCGCAGGCACCGGGGGGGGCCCGATCGGGCCCCCACCCGCGGGAAGGCAGGGACGTATATATACGCCCATATGCCTGCCCGTGCCATTCTGTCGACGTATATCGTCGTGCGGCGGTCGGCAAGTGGTTAAGAGTGTGGGAAGTCTGTTAACAGTTTGCTTCTCTGGGTGACAAATGTAGCAGACTTGCAGATTCAATCGCTGGTTTAAAAGGGTTACAATAATAGAGTTGAGAACTCTATATTCCTCAGCGTTTTCCTCAACGATCTGGGGGGAGCAATTTGGAGGTCGTTAAATAAAAATAAGGGGGCAGTGGAGACCTAGAGAAAGAATACTTTAAAAAAAGATTTGTACGTGTTTCATCCATTCCCCTATCCCTCTTGTCACTAATGAGCCTCAGAAGCTACAATTATGTCACTCTTGGTAGCACTGCTGTCATTCCTCAGCTAGTGTAGCCGAGGCTGCAGCTATTCAAACATAAAACATAATCTGCATTTGAAGAGTTGCAGGGGAGACATCGGGGTTCTATTAAACCATCAATATCCCCATAAAGATGACCTGTCGCCTGCCCATGCTATCACATAGCCATGCTATCAATCCCGTCCTTTATGCACATACCCCATATAAAAAGTGCAGTAGGGCGAGCACATGTGTTTAAACACATCAATTACGCCACACATATGAGTTATTGCATTGAACGCCAGAGTGAGAGCAATATTTCTAGGGCCATAGTTCATGGTTGACTCTAAACTGATTATCTGTAAAGGCTTTTAACCAGTTCAGGACAGTGTACTTTCAACCCCTTCCTGCCCAGGCCAATTTTAAGCTTTTAGCACTGTTGCACTTTGACAATTGCGCAGTCATTCAACACTGTACTCATATAAAAAAAAAAATGTTTTTCATGCAAATAGAACTTTTATTTGGTGGTATTTCCTTACCACTGGTTTTTATTTTGCTAAATAAACAAAAAAAACGTAAAATTATGAGGGAAGTAAAGCTTTCTTTCCTTTTTTAATTTTACATTTTTTTTTGCTTTTTGTTTCTGTTTAGATTTATTTGTAAAATGTTATTTTATAAATCTTTCTTCATAACCTTAGGCTAAAATGTATTCTGCTACATATCTGTGGTGAAAATAACCCCAATCAGAGTTCCCCCCCCCCCCCCCTTTTTTTTTTTTTTTTTTTTTTTTTTTAAAGTTTATGAATTATTTCTTTTGCAGAAGAGTCCACAAACTATGTTCTATATATCTGAAAATTGATCAGTCCTGATGTACTGACAGCCTAAGTATAGATATCTCCTTAATAACCCCTTTTTGGAAAGTAGACAGTCCAATGCATTTAGTAAGAGGCATGGTGAGTTTTTAAAACTTGGCATTTTAAAAAAATGTAGAAAATTGTTTTTTTCACAATTAATTTTTCCTACCGTCACCAGTAAAGTACAGCGTTGTATAGCTGGTGTAGCGGTGATGAGGAACACTGACCGGTGCTGGTATGCTCAAAAAATTAGAGCAATACAGGGTTAACATGTTAATACTGTACTACTCTGGGAAAATGATCAGGATTTTATTTTTTTTAAATAGTATCATTGCTTGTACCCGTGAATTTCAACTTCAACTGAATGAAACCGATTTATTCAGTGTGTATTGTTGGAAATAACTGTGATTGGCTACCGGTAATCACATGGTACAGTGAGTTGTGATCACGGTGACCAATCACAGGTAGCAGCCTAACTTGTACACAATGAATGGCATGAAAGGAAGCTATTCATTGTTTTCATTGTTTACAAGTGTCATGTGATCTGCTGTGATTGATTACATGGTACCGGCAGCATGTCAGTACAGTCATCAGCTGGTGACCGATGGTCATGTGACATCCACCTGGAATAACAAGTGTCCTGCCTAGCTATCATTTGACAATAAGATGGTGGGAGGTGGTTAAAGTGCTGCCTATGAAGAATTGTGGGTACCATGTGTTTTTTTTCAGTTTTAATACTTGGCATATTTGCTATCTATTTACTCGACGCAACCCCATTTTTTAGATTTTTTACAAAAAATATTGTATTTTTTTATGCACTAAAATTTATTTTGGTGTAATTTTTCCTGAATATATTTATTTGATGTGCAAATATAGTGCGACATAAATTGCAGCTACAACTTTTTATTTTCTCAGGTCTCTGCTTTTAGAAAATTTAAAAATACAGATTTGTGTGCAAAAATACAATGTACAAAGTTTGTCTGTCCAATACTCTATCCATTCTGAGGAATTAAGGTAAACAACTTTCAAGAATGAGTGACTCTTAGCAATCTGGTATGATTTGGATGGAAAATTTGAGAAAATGTCAGTTTCTAATTGCAGCAGCTTTTTTACTGGGCTCTGTAGATGGTGACCCTGAACCAATGCCAACCTAGTATGGTGTGGTGGTAGGACTGCTGATGTTTGGCCATGTTTTACAAACCCAGGGTGGATATAAATAAAGATTAGTTTTCTTTTTTTAAGATACGTTAATAATTTAGTTTATTCAGCATGAAATGGAGCTTAGTTATGTATCAAGAGGCTGTATGTTCTGCAAGATTTACATTTTTGGTAAACTCATTCAGTGAATCCAAGCTCTGCAAGCTGAGCTAACATGCACTGCATCAATAACAATGAGATAAAACAAAGTTCAGGAATATTCCTTTATCCCATGGTTTTGCAAATCTATGTACACTACAAACTGATTGAATTGGTTCTGATCACTGTTTTACTAGCACAGCAAAGGATAGGGTAATATGGCGCTCACTATATATATATATATATATATATATATATATATATATATATATATATATATATATATATATATATATATATATATATATATATATATATATATATAATCTATGTGTGTATTCATCGATTAAGTTTTCTTTGTATTTTTTTGGATGAACTACATGATTCAGCATACTATCTTCAAGGGAAGGCGTCCTTTTGTCCCGTGTTTTAGCTCTTGTTCAGATATACCTATAGTTATAAAAATGATGTACGAGAGATACAAGGGGTGGTTTGTGGAGATTTATTCCAGCTGAATGTAATTAACTGATTAATGATAGATGTGAGCTATAAGCCTTTAGGCTGGGTTCACATTGCAGCGATGCGGGAACGCTGCGAATCCGCAGCGGGTTCCCGCATCGCATGCCTCCCGGCGGCAGTTGACACTGCCCTATGCGAACTGCTGGGAGTGTTAGTGAAATGTTAATGACACCCCCAGATCAGTTCGCATATCGCAGTGCAATCTGCAAACTCGCACAGGAATCGGATTGCATGGTGTGAACACCCATGCGATCCGATTCTGCTGCGGACCAAAAAAGGGTCCTGTGCAAGTTTGGGGCGGGTGCGATGCGAATTCAGCCATACTATCTGTATGGCTAAACTCGCATCGTACAGAGATCGGATGTGATTTGCACTGCAGTGCGGTGCGAATCACATCCGGTTCTCGTAGCCGCAGCAGTGTGAACCCAGCCTTGTATGTGAAGTTGGTTACAATTTTTATTGCAGGTATGTGGTCATGAGGAAGGGCGATATCATGCTTAGCCCGAAACGTCACCTGAATTATACCTCATGTGATGTCAATTTTATCAATAAATGTACTTTTGTTTGCGCAGCAATCCCTCTTCTGCTTTTTTATATTGAGTCTTTGGGACAGACTCGATTGCTGGCACACCTGTTTCACTGACCGTGTGTGCATCTCACCCACTACTTTTTTTTGTGTGTGTGTATGTATAAAAATGAGTTGTAACTATAACATACATATATACGTTAATTTGTGTAGGTTATACATAAGTCCACTCCCCAATATCAACAATGGAGGGTTCATGAGATACCAAGATTATCAAGGTAGTCCATGGGGAAGGTCCGTGGTTAAACTGTACTCAGGTGGGCTGCCAGTCTTAAAGCAAGAAGTGGCTCTAGGAGACAGTAATCAAGGAGAGAGACGGCGCCCTCTAAGTGCAGTAAGAAATGATTAAAATTGATTAAAATGTTTTAAAAACACTCACATTGGGTTAGTGGTGTAAAGGCACATCATAAATAAAATGTTTCATCCATAGGCACGACTCGTGGGGCTGTAGTACAGGGTTCACAGCATTTTCCTTTTAGCCGATGGTAGGTGGCTTAGTCCATTCCTGTGGATAATTTTCAGGATGGTCGGAGAGCTGCTGGTCGTTGTAGTGCCCTGGGTAGAGACTTCAGAGAGTCTGTGTCATCAAGCGACGGGCTGAGGTAGGCGGCGCTGACTCTCTCCTTATTCACTGTTTTACTAACCTGACAACTTATTATTTCAAATAGAAAACCTTCATTTTGTTTGCAAATATTAAAGATTCTAACTACCAGCAAGAATGAGTCCTTACATTTAACCACTTCCGCCCTGGGCTGCTCAATGACCAGGCCATCTTTTTGCGATACGGCACTGCGTCGCTCTAAATAACAATTGCGCGGTTGTGCGACGCTGTACCCAAACCAAATTAACGTCCTTTGTTTTCCCACAAAATAAAGCCTTCTTTTGGTGGTATTTGATCATTTTTGCGGGTTTTATTTTTTGCTCTGTATACACAAAAAAAGCGCAGATTTTTGAAAAAAAACCCCACAATAGTATTTTTTTACTTTTTGCTATAATATCTCCATTAGCTTTTTTTAAAAAAAAAAAAAAAAATTATTTTTTTTCCTCAGTTTACGTTGATATGTATTCTTTAAAATATTTTTGATAATTAAAATTGCAATATTATCGTATTCGTATATTGATCGTGTCTACAAAATAGGGGGTAGATTTATGGCATTTTTTTTTATTTATTTTTTTTGATTGGGACTAGGGATGCACCAATACCTTTTTTATTTATTTATTTATTTATTTTTTCTTCTTTTCTTTAGTACTAGCCGATACCAATAACCGATGCCTACTGCAACTGTTTTTTTTTTTATTTATTTTTTTATTTTTTTTGTTTTCTCTTCAGCTGTCAGCAATAGTACAAAGCATTGAAAAGTTATTTACAAATGAAATCGATTTTTTTTTTTTTTTGCGCTTTTTTAATGTGAAATGTGTAAATATGTGTAAAAAAAAAAAAAAAAATTCACTAACAAAGCAAACAAAAAAAAGCCTTGATTGTTTATCATTTATAAAAAGGAACGTGAACAAAAAAAGCAGGAAAATAGTTAAATGGAGGAGACTAGGGAGTAAATTAAGGGGTTAAACAAAGGAAAATTTGTTCTTCCCTTTTGATCTGCAGATAAAGAAACCGAACGATTCAAAAAGGAACAATGTTTCTTTTTATTTTAGTGTTTCAGAGGCTGAGCTATGTTATTAATAAACATTGCCGGTGTCCTATCATATTGTGTCCCCCATCGGATAGTGTCCGCACAGCACACACAGATTCCGAAAGTAGCCAAAGATGAACGGCGCCTGTGCTGTGAGTCCAGGTTTTAGCCCCACTATCCAAGTGCACATAGAGCTAGAATATAAAAGAGCCGAGCGCAGCGAGGCCGTGCCCGAAGCATGGTGAGCTGGAAGCATGGTGCCCTCGAATATCGGCATCCCTATGTCCACTTGGATGGTGGGGCTAGCACCTCCACTCGCAAACGCAGATGCCGTTCATCTTTGGAATCTTTTTCCGAAGATCCTTCTGTTCCGTACTGTGCAAGCGCTGCGCCTGCGCAGTACGGGCAGACAGTATCCGATGGCCGGACTGAATATGCCAGAACACCGGCTGCTTTTTTTTTTTTAACTGTTCCAATTAACCACGTAAGGACTGCCGCATGTAAATGTACGTCGGCACAATGGCACCGACAGGCACGTACGTGTACGTGCTTGCCTTCCAGCGGATGGGGGGTCCGATCGGACCCCCTCCCGCTGGCTGCGGCGGTCCGTTTTGCTTCAGGAGCGATCCGGGATGAGGGGATGGCCGTTGGTTTCTGGCCATCCCCTCTCGATCGCTCCTGGCAAATGAGAAGCTTCCCCCGCCTGTGTAGTGTAAACACAGGCAGGGAGGAAGTGATGTCACTCTCCTCAGGGCGGTCTTTTTGACCGGACTCCGAGGAGAACACATAGTAAGTTCACCAAACACTACAATGACATGTAGGTACACATAGGCACACAAATCACCCCCCTCCCCCAGTCACAGTGTCACTGATTGCAGTGATCATTTATTTACTGATCACAGCATTTAGTGTCAGTTGTGACAGTAAAAAGTGTCAGGGCAGTTAGTGTTAGGTCCAGGGTAGCAGTTAACCACCAACAACCAGAGTTAACCCTTTCACCCCCTTTTGCCAGTGTCACTAAGCGATCGTTTTTCTGATCGCTGCATTAGCTAGTTATATTTTATGTTCACCGCCAGGTTATTATAGCGTTGGGTACCCCCATATACTACCTAATAAAGATTTTAACCCCCTGATTGCCCCCAGAGTTAACCCTTTCACCAGCTATCACTGTATACGTGTTGCGGGTGACTCTGGTTAGTTTTCTTTTGATAGCATCAGGGCACCCACCATTTATTACCCAATAAAGGTTTAACCCCCTGATCACCCGGCGGGTGATATCAATTAGGTTTTAGGGTCAGGGTCTGCATCGCCCCAGGCAGCGCTAGGTTAGTGCCAGTACCGCTAACACCCACGCGCAAAGCATACACCTCCTGTAGTGGTATAGAATCTGAACAGATCAATATCTGATCTGATCAGATCTATACTAGCGTCCCCAGCAGTTTAGGGTTCCAAAAAAAGCATTGTTAGCGGGATCAGCCCAGATACCTGCGTTTTGCCCCTCCGCCCAGCCCACCCAAGTGCAGTATCGATCGATCACCGTCACAAAACACTAAACGCATAACTGCAGCGTTCAGAGTCAGGCCTAATCCCTGCGATCGCTAAGTGTTTTTTTTTTTTTGGTAGCGTTTTATATTTAAATCCTGAAGGCAGTGCTTGGTTTTCGGGGTCCTGTACGTGGCTAGGCTCCCAAAAAGTCCCACACATGTGGTATTCCCGTACTCGGGAGAAGCAGCAGAATTTATTTTGGGGTGTAATTTGACTTATGCCCATAGCATGTGTGAGCAATATATCATTTAGTGACAACTTTGTGCAAAAAAAATAAAAATTTTAATATTCCTGCAACTTGTGGCAAAATATAAAATATTTCATGGACTCAACATGCCTCTCAGTAAATAGCTTGGGCTGTCTACTTTCCAAAATAGGGTCATTTGGGGGGGGGGGGTTGTGCTCTTTTGGCATTTTATGGCCTTCGAAACTGTGATAGGTAGTGAGGAGCGAAATCAAAAATTTGCACCCTTAGAAATCCTGAAGGCAGTGATTGGTTTTCAGGGTGCCGTACGCAGCTAGACTCCCAAAAAGTCCCACATATGTGGTATCCCCGTACTCGGGAGAAGCAGCAGAATATATTTTGGGGTGCAATAACACGTATAACTATGGCATGTGTGAGCAATATGTCATTTAGTGACAACTTTTAGTAAACTTTTTTTATTTTTTTTGTCATTATTCAATCACTTCAGACAAAAAAAAATATTCAATGGGCTCAACATGCCCCTCAGCAATTTCCGTGGGCTGTCTACTTTCCAAAATGGGGTCATTTGGGGGGGGGGGGGGAGGGGGTTGTACTGCCCTGCCATTTTAGCACCTCAAGAAATGAGATAGGCAGTCATAAATTAAAAGCTGTGTAAATTCCAGAAAATGTACTCTAGTTTGTAGACGCTATAACTTTTGCGCAAACCAATAAATATACGCTTATTGACATTTTTTTTTACTAAAGACATGTGGCTGAATACATTTTGGCCTAAATGTATGACTAAAATTTTTAGTTTATTCAATTTTTTTCTTATAACAAAAAGTAGAAAATATTTTTTTTATTTTTATTTTTTTTATTTTTTTTTTTTATACATTTTCAGTCTTTTTCCTTTTTATATCGTAAAAAATAAAAATCGCAGAGGCAATCAAATACCATCAAAAGAAAGCTCTATTTGTGGGAAGAAAAGGATGCAAATTTCGTTTGGGTGCAATATTGCATGATCGCTTAATTAACAGTTAAAGCAGTGCAGTGCGAAATTGTAAAAAGACCTCTGGTCCTTAGGCTGACAATTGATCCGGGGCTTAAGTGGTTAACAAACTTCTTTAACACTTCAGCTGTCGACAGGGGAGACCCACTGACTGCTCAAAGAACCGAGCCTGAAAGTTTCAGTTTCAGGTATCTGTGAATTTGCATGATTACCGATACTTATGCAAATACTTGGTATTGGCACTGATACTAGTATCAGTGCAACCCTAATCGGGACTGTGACATTATATCGGACACTTTTGACAAATTTTTGAGACGATTGACAATTATACAGCGATCCGTGCTATAAAAATGCGCTGATTACTGTCACTGGCAGGGAAGGGGTTAACACTAGGGGCGATCAAGTGGTTAACTGTGTTCCCTAGGTGTATTCGAACAGGGATGTGTGTGTTTTACACAAACGTCCCTATTTTTTGCTTCTCGTGCCCGTGATCGCGCGTGGCTGGCAGTCATCTTGACCGCCTGCCACAAGCATCGGCACCCCTGCAGTGCAGCAGGCATGCCTGCTATTCCACATAAAGGAGCCGCGTACAGCTATAACGGCTCGTGGGATCGTGCCGACCTGCTGCAGTATGGCGGCAGCTGGTCGGCAAGCGGTTAAAGAACACCTGTAATTTGAGATCAGATGGCAACACCTGTGAGCGGGCATACACTCACCTGCTGCTGCCACATCCGTTACCTTATGGCTCTGCCACATCACCAGTCGTCCCATTAATGTGAATGGGACGACTGTCTGAGTCAACAGTGGGTTAGAGGAGGAGCGGCTGCAGTGACAGAGATGACAGTTGCTCTTTAAAAATAATTATGATTTTAAATTGAGTTGCTTTAAATGAAGCCTTTTTACTATGAATGAATGAGTAACTTGTATAGCGCTACATATGCGAATTAAATCGCCTCAAGGTGCTTTTGCCACCAGTTTTGCCAGTGTCCATCTGGGTCTTCAGAAGAGATGGGTCTTGAGCTTCTTCATGAAGGCCAGAAGTTTTTTTTTTTTTTCCTTTTTTTTTTTTCGAGCGGATGTCCATGGGTAGAGCGTTCCATAGCCGAGGTCCTTGGACTGCGAAACTTTGTTCGCCTTTTGATTTATAACGGGTCTTGGGGATGTGGAGGAGCTTCTGATTAGTTGACCGGAGTGGGCGACCTGAGGTATAGTGCTTTATTTTGTGGCATAGGTATTGCGGGGCTTTTCCTTGTTTACATTTGGGAGTGCGGCAGAGTGTCTTGAATGTGACCCGGTCCTTCACAGCTAGCCAAGTTACCAGTCTGACTCATTTGTTCTGGACGACTTGTAGACGTGAAATTTTGATATTTGGGAAGTCCTAGATAGAGGAAATTTGTGTAGTTGAGTCGGGAATTGATGATTCTTCCAACTACTGCATCTCCTTCCAGGGTGAAGGGGATGAGTCTACACAATAGGTGAAGAAGGTAGTGGGATCTGCTAACTACTGATCCTATTTGTGCACCATTGTCTTGTTTGAGACAAAGATGACTCCGAGGCTTTTGGCTTTAGTGCTGGGGGTGATGGGTTGTCTGAGGATAGTGTGTGGTGTGGACATTGTGCCAGGGTTTTTGTTTTGGTTTGCATGGTGAAAGGAGGTTCTGTTTTGGATCCATTGTGTTTGAGGGAGATCTCCGTCATCCAATCGTCGATCAATGAGAGACAATTTTCCAATGCATGGCATTGGTCTTTTTTTGTTGGAGATGCGTAAGTAGGGTTGGATGTGATCAGCATAGGAGTGATAAAGCAGGTCCTGGTTGCTGATGATTTTGAGGAGTGGGCGGGGATAGATGTTAACCACTTGACATCCGCGCTATGGCCGAATGACGGCCACAGCGCAGATGTGAATTCCCGGGAGGCCGTTACATGATGGCCTCCCCTGTGCACGCTCCCTGCACGTGCCCTACACGACACGCGCGGAGTGCGCTGTGATCGCGGAGTCACTGAGACTCTGGTGATCATCAATCCGAGTGAGGGGCCATGTGATCAGCTGTCAGCCAATGACAGATAATCAAAACAAATTCTCGGTGATTGCTTTTTTTTTTTTTTTTTCCCTCCTCATGCTGACAGCGGAGGAGAAAATGAAAAAACTATCACTGGCTCATCTTAAAGGGACATCGGTCCTGAAACGGAAGAGGCAATTATGCCTCATTAATGGCATCTGAAAGTGCCCACCAGTGGCACCTATCAATGCCCACCAGTGGTGCCAATCAGTGCCACCTAGAAGTGGTGCCCATCACTGCCACCTAACGGTGCCCATCAGTGCTGCCTCATCAGCGTACATCAATGATGGACAAAAATTACCAGTTTAACATTTTATAACAAAATTAATTATTTTATTTTTTTTATTCTGTCTTTTTACATTTTTTTTAAACAAAAATACCACCAAAAAGCTCCATTTGGGGGGAAAAAAAAAGATAATTTCATTTGGGTACAGTGTTGTATGGCCGCGCAATTGTCATTCAAAGTGAATCAGCTCTGAAAGCTGAAAATTGGTCTGGATAGGAGGGGGATTTATGCACCCACTAAGCAAGTGGTTAAAGAGTACGGACGACAGGGGTGATCCTTGAGGAACTCCACATGTAATTTTACTTGCTTCCGAAGTGAAAGCTCCTAGTTTCACTTTTTTGGATCGGTTCTCTAGGAAGGATGCGAACCAGGGTAGGTCTCAATCTGCAACTCCGGCTACTTCTGTGAGACGAGTGAGAGTGAGACTGATTTAAATAAAATTCACCCTGTTACAATCTGACAACCAATGTGTTGAATAGAACAAAATTATGATTGGTATCAAACATGATCTTATGACTATTTTTCTTAGGAGTAATGAGTAATCTACCTGCTGTACATTATGGAATGTCTGTTATCAAACTGATTATTCCTTTCCTTATACATTTGGGTAGACACCTAATATAACTAATTTCATCATATCAGGATTTATGGAATAAGAAGAGAGTTTGAGAGCTGCGTTGTTTAAAAAGGGAGGCTTCAGGTCAAGTAGAGCCAGACTTATTAACTAATGGTTATTGCTTATAAATGGTATATTATGGAAGATAGCCAGTAAAAAAAAAAACTGCTAGAGGGTTTTTGGTATGACAATTTTATGATTGCTATTATGAGGCTTGCTTAAGAAATATCCTGTTTAATGGCATTAATGATCTGGGCCTTGGTCCTGTCAGATGTTTTGACTAAGAATGGGCTAAGGCGTGTTCCGATCAAACCTGCCAGGAAGCCGATACTACACTCCGCCAATCATATGCAGCTGCCAGTTGGGAAATGCCTTAGGCTACTTTCACACTGGGGCGGGTGGGCATCTGCGCTAAATCGCCGCTAGCGTGTCACTTTTAACCCCTGCTAGTGGCTGGAAAAGGGTTAAAACCTTTGCTGCTTTGCCAGCGCTGCCCTATTGATTTCAGGGGGGGGGGGGGGGTTCTTGACTCCTACAGCACTGCAAAGATGCTGCTTGCAGGACTTTTTTTTTTCTTTCCTGCAAGGGCACCGCTCCAGTGTGAAAGCCCTCGGGCGGAGAGCTTTAACACTGGAGAGCCAGGAGAGGCTCTTTACGGGCGCTATGCAGATGCTATTTTTATTGCTGTAATGCCTGTAAAGCGCCTCAGTGTGAAAGTAGCCTTACTGTTGGTTGTTGCGAGAATGGGTGCATTGATGACTTACTGGAGGGTTTGATCTGAACACACCTTAGACCATCTGTATTTGTGACCAGTATGTTTCTTTGACTACCTGCTTTGGGTCTGAAGCTGACTGTTAAAGTGATTTGTAAACTTACATTATTATTTTAAAATAAAAAAATAAACATGGCCAACTTACCTACTCTGTACAATGCTTTTGTACAGTGCAGCCCCAATCCTTCTCCTCTGGGGTCTCCCACTAGCACTCCTGGCTCTTCCTCTTTGGTGCATGCCCCCATAGACGCTTTCTATAGGGGCACTCGTGCAGGCTTGCTTGCCCCGCTGCCTGCTTTTGTAGACAGACAGCAGGCGCGGTGTCAATTTGCTCTCATGCACAATGCAGGACTTAGATCAGGCTCAGGTAAGTAAGGGTGGGTGGGGGGGGGGGGGGAATCCTGTGCAACAGTAGGGTTTTAAACTTTATGCATAGAATGCATTAAGATAAAAGGAAAAAAACTGAAGCCTTTGCAACCACTTTAAGGCTTCGTTTACAGGGCACATTTTTACCACCTCCCCTGAACGATTTAACTTGACAGGTAGTAAACGGTGTTTACAAACGTCTATTTTGCCACATGTACATGCCGTGTTTAGCCACGTTTGTGTTCAGAAACGTGTTTTTTTATTTTCCCCCAAATGTGCCTCCATTAAAAACACTTGTAAACTAAACGCGAGTTACCGCGTTTAAAAGCGGTTGCAAGTGCTTGTCATTTCAGATGTCTCTGAAACATCTGTTCTGAACGCTTTTTTTTCTTTCCAAAAAATGCTTCTGAACTCAACTGCCTAGAAACTACTATATACCCTATGTACATGTACTGATAAGATAACAGCAGAGTTCAGGGGCAGCTGAAAAAAAATGCCCAACTGCTCCTAAGGCTTAATGTACATGGGATGTTTTTACAACCTCATCTCAATGATTTAACTTTACAGATAACTGATGTTTAGAACTTCAGTTTTGCTGCGTTTTGCTGTTTGCGTTTTAAATTTTTGGCCATTTAAAAAAAAAAAAAAAAAAAAAAGTCTGTAAATGAAACGCGGCTAAACGCAAGTTACCATGTTTATAGGCTGTTACAGGCATTTGACGTTTCAAATGCCTCTGGACTTCCGCGTAGAAAACATTTATTTGCGTTCCAAAAAATGCTTCTAAAGGACTATAAACGACACTGTGTACATGTACTTCTAACATAGAGGAGAGTTCAGGGGCAGCTGAAAAAACGCCCAACTGCTCCTAAAACGCCCGTTTATCAGCAGCGGTGTACATGAGGCCTTAGGCTGGGTTTACACTTGTGCGCTGACAGACACTGCATTGCTGTACACATCACATGCAATGTCTGTGCGATGTGAATTCAGCCATATAAACTGTATGACTGAAATTGCATTTGCGTCACACTGCGAACCGATCTGGGGGTGTCATTAAAGGAGAAGTCCAGTCTGAGCTTTTTAGGTTGGGCTTCTTCTCTGGGTCACAGGAGTGGTTTTGCACTCCTGTGACCCGTTTTTAGCAGATATCGGTCTGAAGTCTGCTCTCTGCTGACGTCAGGATCCACCAACTGCCTTAAAGGCAGTGTCAGCGAGCCGTTGAGACGGGCACTCTCCACCCCTCCATGGCTCAGTGCTCTAATGAGCGTGGAGAAGTAGAACAGAAGCGATGCTGACTGACAGTTGGTATTGCTCAGCTCGGGAAGAAGTGAAAACCGAGCCATCGGCGATGTTCGGGGGCTCAGTTCTCTGTTCTCGGTGCAGAGATGCCGGGGGACACATGCAGCATCGGTCTGATGCTGCATTCACCGAGATAAGTATGACTAGAAAAGAAAAACCTCAGATCGCTCCTAACAGAGCAGGAACAAGGATCTGTATGTGTAAACTCACAAATCCACGTTCTGTCAGGGGAGAGGAGACATATTGGGTGTTCCTAGTATATAGGAACAACGATCGTTCTCCGCCGGTCAGTCCCACACACAGTAAGAACACACACACTGAGGGAACACATTTAACCCCTTGATCGGCCTCTTAGTTTTAACCCCTTCGCTGCCAGTGACATTTATACAGTAACTAGTTGCCATTTTAAAACCATTTGGGATATTTATTATAGCATAAAGTAAACAAATATTGTATTTTTTTTTTCCGGCAGAGAAAAAAAAGCAACATACAGTAACCAGTACAGTATTTTCTTTTTTTAATTGCTCCTTTTTGGTTTTTATTTAAAAAATAAAAAAATAAAAAAGTGATCAAATACCACCAAAAGAAAGATCTATTTGTGGGGAAAAAAAAGGACATACATTTTGGCTTGCGTACAACGTCGCAGGACCACGCAATTGTCAGTTAAAGTAATGCAGTGCCGTATCGCAAGAAATGGCCCGGTCAGAAAGGGGGTAAATCCTTCAGGGGCTGAAGTGATTAAAGGGGAGTTCCGCCTTGGGAAAAAAATATTTAAAGTCAGCAGCTACAAATACTGTAGCTGCTAACTTTTACTGATATAGACACTTCCCTGTCTAGGGAGCCCCACAATGTTGTAACCCCAGCCGATCTTTCAATAGACTGTCTGGTACAGCCGCTGCCATTCCAGGTAAGGAAACCCCGCAGCGAATCCTTTTTGGCTTCACGCCTGGTTCCCTATTACACATGTGCAAATCGCTTTCTGATTGCCCCAGTGGCGGAGGAAGGAGGTGGGGGGCCACATTTCTGGGAGATCGAGCTGCAGCCTGGAATTCCAGAAGTGAGGAAGCTGGTCTGTCAAACACCATTCCCTGTTCCCCCCTCTCCCCTGAAAGGTGCCAAATATGACACCGGAAGGGGGGGAGCAATTAAGCGGAAATTCCACTTTTGGGTGGAATTCAGCTTTAAACTGCCTGAACATGAATATACAGATAGATTGGAAACGGTGGTCTTGGTTTTAGTCGAAAAGGCGGAATTCTGCAAAAGCCTTTTCTTTTAATTTTCAAAATAATCTGGTGGTTGGAAAAAGCAAACCTGGCCATGCAATGAACATTTTAAGGATTTACATTTTCTTAACAAACAATAAATGGACTTCAAATCAAGTTTTTCATAACTTGTGTAGCTGCAGACATTGTAGGAAAAGTTATTCTCAAACAAGCAATAAATAGGCTTTAAAATAAGCTCCTGGCTGACTTCTGCAGGCACTGTGGAGTAATTCATAGTTCATATTCGTAGTTACAACAGAAGCACAGGAGAAAATGTAAGCTAATTAAATGTCCATAGCCTGGCAATGTAAGAAGAACACTCTCTTACTGCTAAGAATGCAGCTGTTGGTGTCATTAAATCCATATTCACAAAGCAACTAAAGCATTTCTTTTGTGTAAAGTGAAATATACCTGGTTGATCTTGCCATCCCTCGCATCTTCTCTGTGTCCCCATTGTAGGCTGAGATTGTGTAGGCAAGCTTGTGTCCTTTTACAGCAGTGGTTGTCAACCTCAGTCTTCAAGTACCCCCATCAGGCCATGTTTTGGGAATTTCTCTTGTGGTAGATAAAATAGCTGTCCAAAATACCAAGATAAGGTACTGAGGTTGAGAACCACTGCTCAACCCCATGCTCAAGTTCAGTTCCCTTCTAAGCTCTGCATGTTCTCCTTTTTCTAATCTTTGCAGCCCATGTGACTATAGAGTCCCCCATGTGAGTTTATACACAGTGGTAAATGATACTCTCCTCCCTCCCTTCTCCATGTCCTCCTATTGTCAAACACTATAGGGGTGGCATATAGTGTTCTGATTAGAATCACTAAGAAATTCACAAAAACACTTCTATTTAGTACAAATGTACCATTAAAACTATCCAATGTAATTGCTAATACCTGTAAAGTAAAAATAAAAAAAACAGTTCTGACGCAGATACTGTCTGAACAGAACAATGAAAGCTAGTGTCAATCATCTCAGACTCTTTCTACACCATGCAAAGTAGAGGGATTAAGCCTTGAGGGGGTTAAAGTTCTAAAAATAAAAATAAAAAAATAAAAAAAAAAGTTATAAAGAGGGTATCATCCTAATGAATTGAAAATTGGGGGATAGAGACCGTTCCCCCAACGTGTTCCCATTAAAAAAGTAAGGCCTTTCTAGGTACCAATGAGACAATCTACACATTTATGAATAAAAAGGTTATTTTATTTTACACATATAAAAAGACCAAACATAAGTTTCAATAATCAAGGCAGAACAATATATAACATCAAGGGGTGTTTATGCAGTTGTGTAGATACTAAATGTGCTCCAAGATTGGAGTCAAAAATTATGGAAAGTCCTCATGTGGAGGACCACATGTCCCATGTTTTGCTTCATCAAGAGGATGATATCTACAATAGAAATAACAAATTATACAAAACAACCACGGTTCCAAAAAAAAAATGTGTATATAAATGTAGCAGAAAAAAAAACACATACATATTAGGTAGCAGTATTTTTGGTATCGTGGGCAAGGGAACAGAAGGGATGGATGCACAGCCCCTTACACGAGTCCAACCGCAGAAGCACAGCCAACGCCACAGGATTTCCCTACGGCAGATATGGGGGATATATAAAAGTGAATAAGTCTTTGCAGTAGCTAAATTGGGTATGAATATGAAGTATAAATATAAAAAAATATAATTAAATATACTCTTATATGGACAGTAAACCATTGAAAGAGGAGGGGATGAGGAAAGTGGGGTAAAAGGAAAGAGTGGGAGAGAATGGATGGGAAAAAGGGGAAGAATGGTAGCGAGAGGACCGGGGGGGGGGGGGGGAAGAAGGGTTGGGTAGAGGGGGGAGTTTGGTGAACTGTCTCTACCCCTTCCCCAAATGTATTTATACACCAGATTAATGCAAAATAATAATATATACATGTTTAATGTTCAATAAGAATTGATTGGGAGCTGTAAAATCATTATTTGCTATTTGTAATCTAATTTGAATTGTTCTTCTAAAGTCACATGCACCAATCAGGGCTGGCCAGACTGACAATGTAGAGTAATAGTAGTCCCTCCCAAAGATCTTCCCCCACAGATGTTAAAGAACAGGGAAAGATCATGTGACCACACAACAGTAATAAGATCCTTAGAGGAAAAAAAAATCACAACAAAATAGTGACATGATGAATATGCAATATGGCAAATAATACTTCTCTGTTTAGTATCTGTTGTCTAGTATTTAAAGTGGTTGTAAACCCTTACAACCAACTTTGACCTACAGGTAAGCCTAGATTAAGGCTTACCTGTAGGTCCAAGAAATATCTCCTAAACCTACACGGTTTAGGAGATATTTGCCGAAAGACAGGCACCACTGTCTACGGCGCATGCGCCGTAGACAGCGGCGCGCAGGCGCACTGATCGCGCCACGGTCAGCAGCGATATGCCGCGAGTGGCGGCTCCCGTGCGCATGCGCGGGAGTGACGTTATCGCGGCTTCGCCGAATGACAGCGGCGGAGCCGCAAGACCCACCGAGAAGATGGATGTGCCAGACTACAGGGGACAGCGGGGACTTCGCTGGCTCCTGTGTCAGGTAAGTGACATAAAATGGACTACTATGCGATGCATAGTAGTCCATTATGCTTCACCTTTGCAGGGAATGAAACAGGAAGTAAACTCATCAGGGTTTACTTCCTCTTTAACTATGTAACTGTTATAACTGGGTACTAACATTTTATAGGTATAGTTGATCCAGGGAAAATCCAATTGCCTCTCTGGTATCAGGAAGGAATTTTTCCCCTGCTGTAGCAAATTGGATCATGCTTTTCTGTTTTTGCCTTCCTATGGATCAACTGTGGGTATAGGATTGGGTATATGGGATTGTATGATATTTTTTATTTTATTTATTTATGATTGACCTAGATGGACTTTTTTCAACCTGACTAACTATAACTATTTATCACTTTAAAGTGTTGATTAGCTTTAAATTGTTAATGCACGTTCTTTGTTACTTAATTTCTGTGCTTTTTGCACTTGAATTAGAAATCCAAAAAAGAGCACCAGACCCAAACTATATGGAAGAAGTCAGATCATTTTTAATTATTAGTAAAAAATAAAATAAAAGTATAGTATGTGCATGTTGTTCCAGCCTGCGTGCTGCTGCAGTTAGGAGGCGTTTCCATTCCCTCTGTTGTATTTTAATATATTTTATGTCCTAGACCTTGCTATGACAGATGGCGGCCATATGCCAGAAAACTTGGCATCGTTATTTGCATGTTATTCAACAGGAGACAGCAGACACTCAAAATATTAAACACTGCTCTTATTTGATAATTTATTGCTTTACGTTCTATATTAAGTTGACGATTACTGCCCCATGTTTAAATTGGCTTTAAAGCCTAAAGGGGTTATTTGCTGCCAGTGAGCAGGGAGTGGGACCAAGCCATGCTCTGTGTGTTAATGGAGCCCACACAAGTGTCACCATAGCAAGTGGCTTGCTATGGGGGCACTTGGCAGGGCGAGGAGCAGGGAGCACCGGACGATGACCCTAGAAGGAGCATCAGGGCAAAATTAGCTGCTGCTGGACATCTGTTTACAGATAACTAGAACACAATCCATTAATAGTAGCATAGCTTCTAACTTTTTTTTTTTTTTTACCCATACTTCAACTTTTAAGCCTGAGTTTCAGCCCCTCCTTTTGGAGCAAGATGTGGTCGCAAAGCCCATCAAGTCTTCCCTGGAACCCTCTTCTGAATGGAGGGGCACCCTCAATCTTAAGAACAAGGGGGGGGGGGGTCTGTTACAGTTAGCATTTCTCTGGGTCAAATACATCTCAAACCTGTGTGTCAATGGCTTACAAAATATAATTTCAAACTATCCACTCGCCACTTTCTTCTTTCAAACCCATCAAAAACTGCACAAGGACAGTCAGTTTTGAAGAATGCACTGACCCACCTCATGTCCCAGGGAGTAGTTGCTCCAAGACCTCTAGAAAATAGGCTCAAAGGGTTCTATTCATACCTGTTGATGGTACTAAAGTCCAGCAAGGGTATTGTCCTATCCTGGACCTAAAATCTCTCAAGAAATATATTTCATATGGAATCTGCAATGTCTATTTGCATTCATCCACTTCATAAGCATTTTCTATGATTTTTCGTTGGGAGACCATCATTTCCAGGTATTGCACTTCCATTAAGCTTATCCTTTACTCTCAAAGTATTCACAAAGAATCTTGCTCCTCTTTTTACTGTAAGAACACAGGGATCCAGGTCATCTCAATGACCTTCTTCTGAATTAGTCCTCTCCTCTCCTTTTTGAGACATCTGCAAACTTCCAAAGACCAATTCAGATGCTTCAGACTTTGGGTTGGATGATCAACTTCCAAACATCTGCCCTCCAACCTTCTCTTCACCTTTTAATACTTGTGTTTGATCCTGGACACAGACCAAGCAAAAGTCTCCTTCCAGAAACCAAAATGCTGGCGCTCTTAACCCTTTTCGGTCGGTAGCGGAATTAAGTGCCCCACTAGTGGCCGAAAAGCACAGCAGAAGACGGTAAAGCGCCATTTAAAATACCGCCAATGCCCCAGTCTGAAAATAGCCTTACTGTATAGCATGTTAAAGTTCCAGGTGCACTTTTGGAACCACTGCATTATTGTACAAACCTAGTATTTTCAGTGACGGTGGAATTTTGCCATCTTCTTTGGCAGTCTGTGCTCATTAATAAAGAACAAGCTTTATTTGTTTTGTTAATTTATCCAAGTTAGATGGTTCATCACACTGGCACGGATGACAACCTTCCAACTCACAGGCCCATTTGTACTATGTCCATGCATGCAATATTGGCTGGTTCTTCAATAGAACACTTGCAGATTACATTCAAATTTCCTTCTTCGTGAGGGATCCCACAGCTATGGTATATGCATAGCTACATTGGCCCAAACTGGGTTAATATAACTAAATAAAAATGGCAATATCCATAAACCACCAACAAAAAAAAGGAAAAAAGAAAAGGAATTTTTGTTGTGGCTGTTTATAATAATCCTGTAAAACTAGTGTTCTAAGAGAACAGACCTGGATAAATCCAGGGCTTTTACACAAGTTTTCAGGTTCTCTCCCTCTGCCATAAGTTTACAGAAAGTCGAATATACACTGCTGCAATGTGCGATATAATCTTACCCAGATTTGGTGCAGAGATCTTTTGTCCGTTGCTAGACTTGCTGTAGACAAAATGGTAAGGATGAAAAATACTATTTTCCCTATGGCTGAGACAGGGTATACGCCTGATTAGGTTGGAAATCCTACGGCTTGTGTCATAGGTTTACATAAAATAACCCCAGTAAATAATAGTGGGTGCCTATCCTATCAAAAAATTTGATACCTTCCAAATGAAACTTTTTGCCTCAAAAAGAGTGTGCAACTGCCCCTTTTAAGTGCATTACCACTTAAACTATTAACAACATTGCAAATAAGGTTTGGCACTATCACCCTAGTGTGAAAGAGGTGAATGTTTCTCCAGTTTTCCAGTGTTTTCCACCACATGTGCCACAATACAATATTATGGCCCCTAGTTAATGTTAAGACCAGAAGCGCTTAATCCAAAGGATCAGATATTCTCTTCAGATAGTAATGTATCCACTGACCTGCTTCTTCCCCAATAATGCTGTTTGTCGTTCTCAATGGATTAGGTGATGCACATCAGGAAAGATACAAATTATCAGTGCAGTATTTAAGAGTAAAATTATTCACAAAATGTAAAATTATACACTAACATTTTAAGGTGCTCAGTTCCTCGGCACCAATGCACTCAATCTGTTTTGTATATCCTTACCACCACCCGGCTCGTGGGGTCGGCATGCATTCCAAACCCTGGAACTGGAAATGACGGCACCGTAGGCTCTGAATATGGTGGTCACATTACTGCCTCCTACATGTTTCGCTGAGCCAGCATCTTCAGGTTCTGAAGATTGTCAGATGTTTTGTCTACACTCTACATCTGTCTTCATACGATGGTTCACAACATTTAAATAGTGTATAGGCGAAATTTTTGAAGTAGATAATGGCGGTTTTAGAAATGTTCTGGGACATGTCCGCTTTTGGTTGTGTTTTGGTAATTGTCATTTTCCTGTAAGAGATTATAATCAGAAGTAGTGTATATTAGTTCTTTGAACTGTATTCCCAGTCTTTAGTTTAGTATTTGTAATCTATGGTTTTAAGGAATTTTTAACACATCAATGGTTTGTGGTCATTCTGCTATATATTAATGTGGGAAACTTTTTATTCTGCTGGCAAAAAGCTGTAATAGTTAACATTGATTTTCCCTGTTTTCTTCCTATTCATGATCATTCATCTGTGCACATTTTAATTGCAGTATTTGTGAGTTCAGTGCCAAGATTCCCTTCTCTCTCTCTGCATGTACTCTACAATAGGACCTTAAAATTGTGGGGTTGTGTTTCACAGGGTATTATATATCTTGTAATCATAATTTGTTTATATGAAGTGGAAATACTGATTGTTTATAAATGCTGTATAATATATTGCTGCTTTTGCTATCCTTAAATAATGTGAAAGTGAGAATTAAAGTTTGCGCTGTATCGGAGGTTTAGTGTACATTAGCTTAAGTGCTCATGCACACGGACGTTTTAAAAAACTGGCTGCAAAGCTAGCTCCGATGCCTGGAAAAATTGTTGTTAAAAACTTGATTTTTACCATGTTTTGCATTGGCGTTTTTGCGCGTTTTTGCGCGTTTTTTAGCGTTAGCGTTAAGTAGCGTTTTTTAAGAAACACATCTCTTGGCTATAGCACTCGGAAAACAAAGAAAATATGTTGCGCGTTTATGCGCGTTTTTGTGCGTTTTTGCGCGTTTTCCCGCGATTCGCGTTTTTACAGCTCTAGCTCCACGCCACGGAACGCACTGGTCCTGGGTTTTTTTTACAGCTTAAAAACGCCTATGCCATTTGCAGCTCAAAAACGCCTAGGTGGGCATGAAGCCATAGACTAACATGGACAGCCGTTTTTAAGCTGCAAAAAAAGCTCAAAAAAGTGGCTGTAAAAACGTCCGTGTGCATGAGGCCTTACTGTTGGTACATAAATAGTGAAGCTGGGGGTTATAATGTAAGGTCATATATATATCTACACAGGCTTCAAAAGCATTTTAGTATGCATTTCTTATGCCCACAGAGGGCCAAAAACAGTGTGCTGAGACACATGACAAAGCACACACGCAAGCAGCTAAATGAAGTGTTTGCTTTAGTTTATGCTTCATTATGCTTTCTGCTTCATACCTTTTTTCATAAGAAGGCCTGATGAGCGAGCTTTGGATAGATGGTTGGCATGTAACCTGAAAGTCAAAGTGTTGCTTGCTATGCCTCTGTAGCCAGTACAGCTCTGTTGTACCTGAAGTTTCTGCTGGTTAATCAGAAATAACTAAAAAAAAAAAAAAAAAAAAACACTCTTTTAATATACTTTTTCTTCTATCGATAATAAAAGTTAAATATAGCAGGTGGTCCAGATGTGTGGGAATTCATATTTTGCTGATTCATACTTACCCAGGTGAATGCAGCATCGGTCTGATGCTGCATCTGTCCCCCACCGGCTCAAACGCTGAGAACCAAGCTATTTGCTGAAAATGGGTCATAGGAGTGCAGAACAAAAGCCGGCCAAAGATGGATGTTGAACCAGACGAATTTTGATCCAAGTATGGGCAGGCTGGTTGTACTGTAGTTGATCTCTTGCTCAACTTCAATACAACCAGCCTGTTGGAAAATTGTTTGCTTGATTGTGCTGCTGGCTATAGCAGACAGTGCTGATGAGTGTATTCTGGCAGCAAAGAAGCCCCCCTCCCCCGTCAGAATACAGTAGCTCCGCAGAAGGGATTTTCCTATCCACCTCAAATGTGTGGATGGGATAATCAATTCAATGTTTTACTCCCACTTTTAATGCTTTTATGTGAAGTAACCATTTCTGTGCCCTTTATGTTATGCATTGGATGTCACATGGGGGTTGATTTACTAAACCTGGAGAGTGCAGGTGCAGCTGCGCATAAAAACCAGTCGTGTTTTTTTTTTTTTTTTTTTTTTTTTTTGTCAAAGCTTAATTGAACAAGCTGAAGTTAGAAGCTCATTGGCTATTATGAACAGCTGCACCAAATTTTGTGCTCTTTAGTTTTAGGGCCAGTTCACACTGGTCTGACCTGCGTTCCGACTTCGAGAGCACAAGTCGCATGACATGTCAAAATTAATGGTTTTCTATGGAAGCTGTCTTAACTGGTCCGACTTTAAAAAATAGTCCCTGTACTACTTTGGTCCGACTTGGGCACAATTTCAGCCCACTGATTTTGAATGCAAGTCGCATCCAAGTCGAGTCATCCTCCTTAACTGATTCTTCTTGTGGCATGTGCCTTATGATTTAAGGATCTGGAGGGGGAACCCTACACCATTTAAATAAAAATGGCCCCGCCATCTCCCAGATCTATGCCAGGCCCTTTTGAGTCTGGTATGGATCTTGAGGGGGAACCCCATGCCAAAGTAATGGGGGGGTACCATTGTGGGGATTTTCGGTCTGGTATGGTATGCATCTTGAGGGGGAACCCCACGCCAAAATTCCCCCTAAAATCCATACCAAACCCTTATCTGAGCATGCAGCCCTGCAGGTCCCTCCTGGACCATATTGGGCCACATGCTCTCAGAATGGGGGTTGGGTGCTTTGGGGCGGATGAACTCTGTTTATGGGGACAAGGGCCTCTTCCCGACAACCCTGGCTGGTGGTTGTGGGGGCTGCGGCCGGGGGGGGGGGGGCTTATTGGAACCTGGCCCCAAGGTCCTGTCCCCCATTTGAATGAGTATGGGGCACGTTTTACCCCCATTCACCCAAAAACAGTGTATTGTTACAAAAACAAGAGACCGTTTTGGAAAAATCGTCTCTTGTTTTTTTTAACAAGACAGTTAAATCTTAATTTTGGCATGGGGTTCCCCCTCAAGATGCATACCAGACTCAAAGTCGGATCTTGATAATTGAAGTCCCATGGAAGTCGGAAATAACGTCACAGGGCAAAGTCGTTCAACTTCTGTGTCGAAACAGCATGAGCCTTAGTAAACGAATCCCATTGTGTCTGCATGTGACGGATATGTTTACATTCTTGCCAGGGCCTCTGATATGTTCAGGTCTGATTTGGATCCATACCGTTTAATGAACCAGTGTCTTTCTATGCTGCTGTATTTAAACTCTGCTTACTACCATCTTTATTCTCTATGGGTGCTCTACAAGATACTCTATTTACAGCTAAGGATGTAAGACTATTTTGTAATATTGCGGTGCTGTTCAGATAGTCATGGCAGAGTGTCTGACGGCAGGGGTCTCCTGCTTGGCATTTATGTTACAACACTCACCCTGATGAGTTTACTTCCTCTTTTTTTCCCTGCAAAGGTAAGGCATAATGGACTACTATGCATCGCATAGTAGCTCATTATGTGTCACTTACCTGACACAGGAGCCAGCGAAGTCGCCGCTGTCCCCTGTAGTCCGCCGCATCCATCTTGCTGGTGGCGTCTCGCAGCTCCGACGAATCACAGCGGCGAAGCCGCGATGACGCCACTCCCGCGCATGCGCACGGGAGTCGCGTCTCGCAGCTCCGCCGCTGCCATTCGGCGAAGCCGCGATTACGTCACTCCCACGCATGCGCATGGGAGTCGACAAATTGGGCAAATCCATTCTTGGACCTGGCGCATTTAGTGCGCCTGCGCGCCGCTGTCTACGGCGCATGCGCCGTAGACAGCGGTGCCCATTTTCGGGCAAATATCTCCTAAACCATATAGGTTTAGGAGATATTGCTTGGACCTACAGGTAAGCCTTAATCTAGGCTTACCTGTAGGTCAAAGTGGTTTGAAAGGGTTTACTTCCTCTTTAACCCTATGCATTGTATGTGTTGTGCCTATGCATTATTTGTGGTTTGTTTTTATCCAATAACACAGTTTCAATCTCTTCTATGATTTTCTATGTAGATAGTTTCTGTTTACTGTGTTGTCCTTATACTGCAGCGCGTTTGTTTTGTACAACCAGTTAATATAAATGTCACACATTGCACACTTGTGCTGTAATCCTTGTGCATGTCATTTTTGTTGTGATACTTTACTAACAATTCAGTGCAGCCCTCATAACATGATTTCTTGTCTAACAAGTTTAGACTACTACTATTACTACTACTGCTGACTGCTACTAGAAGACTTAAAATGGAACAAAAGTCTGTGATTTAAAAAAAGAATTTGAGCAGGCAGTCTTTTATTTTTTATTTTTTGGAGAATAGGCTTGCCATGGCCAGCAACATGGACAAGGTAAAATGGGGTCACCCTGTATTAGTGCCAAAACTCAGCGCTTAGTCTCGGGTGAATGGTTAGGTGTTACATTACACTACTGGATGCACATTTAAATGCTGCTTCTGCTTGGAGCGTTTAAAAGATTTCCAGTGCTTCCTCCCTGTCTTTTGCCACAAGGACTTCACTACAAGTCAGTCTACACCTGTGTTGCTGCATACACCTTCCACATGCACTTGCCCTATATTCTGTACTATACTCCATGGATACCCTACAGGGAAATGCGCTCATCTTTACGTATGGAGGAAACCAGTCGCAAGGGAACAATGGCAAAAACTGAGGTGAAATTTTACCCTGCCAAAGATTCGCACAACACTCAACCTCAGCATCTGACTCAAGTTCTACTTCAGACACACAACAAGACATACCTAACATGCAGATTTTTCTGCATCTGTCACAATTCCTCAGACAACTAGATTCTTTAATGCAGCCATCTCTATCCAGGGCAACAAAACGCCAAGCCCCTTCTCTAGTTTCTCCATCTCTGCATAAGTTGGATCCCAATATGTCTGGCCTAGTAGAATCGGACACAAAGAAATGAGGAGGACCTGGAGGCAGAGTTGGAGGAGTCTGTGGAAGATTTTTCGCCCTCAGACTCCTATACGCCTGTACAACATGCTTGCTAATGTGGAAATGTTCACTTGATATGTGCAGAAGTCTTTGCATGGTCACACTTGATTCTCCCCCATCTTGTCATGGTTTTTTCTTTTTTAAATAGGAAGAGACCTGTAAAATATAAAAAGACATTCTCAGTTCCCCAAATAGAATGTGCAATCTGTGATGATTAGGTCGCTCCAAAAAAGATTTTTTATTACTTGGAGTTCAACAATGATTTCAATCTAGTGGAAAGAGTTCACTAAGAAGTGGTCTGTTCTGGTAATTGATCCTGCCATGTCAGTATTAAACAAAAATCTCTCTACCAATTGAAGGTGTTCCTTCATTCAAATATTCTGCAGCTATTGAGTGTTAGACACCTTTCACACCGAGCTGCCCTGGGCGTCAACGGTAAAGCGCCGTCGTTTTAGCGGTGCTATTCGGCCACTAGCGGGGCAGTTTTAACCCCCTCCGCTAGCGGCCGCAAAGGGGTTAAATCACCCACAAAATGCCGCTGGAGCAGCATTTTGCTGCCCCATTGATTTCAATGAGTGGTGAGTTCACTGCTCCTTCACCGAAACAAAGAAGCTACTGGCAGGACTTTTTCTGATGCCCTGCCAGCGCACCGCTCCAGTGTGAAAGCCCTCGGGCTTTCAAACTGGAGTGCACAGAGCAGCTGTTTTAGGGCGTTTGTCCAGTGTGAAAGGGGTCTTAAGGTGCTCCTAAAGCCACTCTTCAAGGCCCAGCTCTATAACCAGCTATTGCTACAAATTTTTGTCTAACTGCAGCTAACTGGACTAGGGCAATGAGCAATCAAACTCAATCCTGTACTCAAGGACTGTGCTGTAACTGAATAATTGCAACATTTACCTTCTGCTCTGCTCTTTTTGTGTGGATGCCCCAAAACAAGAATTAAGATGCTTCAAAGTACATAGTAAATACAAATCTCCTGCACTTGAAAGTGGGCGTCTAAATTCTTGTCCTGGCTTGCAGGGTGCACGGGCCTAGTGCATTATCACAGCTTTTCATAGACAACAGCTTTAGATCCACGATACAACGTATCACATAACAGAATAAATTCCAGCAGTCCAGGCTGACACATTTTGAGGACTTGCCTCTTCCTCAGAGAAAGCGAAGAGGTAAGTCCTTGAAATGCTTCAGCCTGCTGTACTGCAGGAATTTAATCTAAAACCTGCTGTTGGATCTAAAGCTGCTGTCTGTTTATGAAAAGCTGACGCATGCATCAATTTGTGGGTAGAATACTTACCTTTTTTCCTGTTAACCACTTGCTGTCGTTATGTGGTGGCAGGTCGGCTCTCCTACGTGAATTGGCGTAGCTGTAAGGTGGCTTGCGCAGTTGCACGTGCACGCTGCCATTAGCTCGTGCCCGCTTGTCAGGCAGACTCCATGTCCGCGGTGACCCACAATTGCGATGTGCAGAATAGACGTGTCATTTTGGGGTCAGATTTGTCGGCCACAATGTCGCAGTCCCGCTATAAATCGCAGATTGCCGCCATTACTTTTTTTTTTTTTATTAATTTCTCTTTATTTTTTATTTCATCATATCACAATCCAAATACTTTTCAAATAAAAATACATATTATAAAAGAATAAACATAATACATTGGAATTTACTATCCTATAGATCCATCCCCCTTATCTCCCCCTTCCCCCTCCCCCCCCCCCTCATTCAACCACCACCAAAAACTCTATAATCCTCATTATTAAGAATCAATTATTAAAAGGTGTTATAGCCTATCTTATCCTTAGCCACATCTGGTATAACTAATCAAGTGGATGCTCCATTTCCTTCCACCAAGGGGCCCATATTTTCTCGAACCCTTTTAAGATTTCCCCTACGTATATATACCGTCCTTTCCTTCCACAGCAGGTAGTTCATAACTTTGGTCCATTCCCTCAAGAGAGGTGCTCCCGCCGCCTGCCATTTCTGTGCTATCAGTTTCCGTGCTTGAAACAGGCACCGTGTGACTGCAGTTGTTATATTCCACCCTTCCCCTGGGACTCTCCTATAACCCAGTATACAGGTTCCTGGGTCCAGGTCTAGCCTTGTCCCAAAGATCCTGTTTATGGTTTCATCTATTTCTTCCCAGTACCGGACCAGCTTTGGACATCTCCACATCATGTGTATGAGGTCTCCAAAGCCCCTACATCTGGGGCAGTCAGCGTCTGTCCTCCTTCCAAACGTAAGCAACCTCTTGGGGGTAAAATAGGCACGGTGTATCAGCATCAAGTGCGATATTCTTTGTGATGGGGAAACCGAGGTCAGTGGTCCTAATTCCAACATTCTCCTCCACTGTTCCTCTGTAATTACTCCTATATCCACCTCCCATTTCTCCTTTTGCTTAGCCAGGTCAAGTTCCTTATTGGGGCCTTTACATAATAATTCATACATGATGGATATAAACCCCCTGGATTTATCTATCTTATGTATCTTCTGTGACAAAGAGGTCTTATCCAGCTCGGGCGTCTGGGAACCAAACTGTGCTTCCAAAGCATGCCGTAGCTGTAAGTATCGGAAAAATGTCTGCTGTGGTATGTTATATTCCTTTTTTAAGTCCGTGAATGATTTCAGGGTTCCACCATCATATAATTGACCCAGTCTTATTATCCCCTTCTCCTCCCATGTATTAATTTTTCCTATTAATACCTCCTGCAAGTTCTTATTGTCCCATAGGGGCGTATATTCTGACCTTTCCTTACTCCCCGTCAGTTTTTTTGCAGTTATCCATATTTTACTCATCATTACTATTGTAGGGTCCTTGCGTTTTAAAAGAGCTTGCCTCTAAAGCATCAGTCAGTATTTCATGTGGAGCCTCTACCAACCTCCCGCTGCTTTTTAGACTACCCACTTCCTCCTGATCACTGTCCACCATATATTGTAGCTGTGCTGCTAGATAATAATTCCTGGGACAAGGTACCGCCATTCCCCCTCTGTCCGTTGGTAACTGCAACGCCTGTAGCCGGATTCTCGCCTGTCGCTTTTTCCAAATCAGCTCCCGAAGAGGGTTTCAAATTTTCTAAACCACCTCTTGCATATCAAAACTGGTGCGCTATGTAAGGCATATAACAATTGTGGTAGCCATATCATCTTAATCGGGCTGCAACGGCCTGCCACCGACAAAGGGAGCTGACTCCAGGCATCGCAGTTCCGTTTAAATTTACTTAATAACGGGTTTATATTTTTGTCCACATATTGGACAACATTTGTTGTTAAATATATACCTAGGTATTTCAATGCCCCTACCACCTCCATTTGTGGTGTCCCCAGTGCAGTCGCAGCACTCGCGCTGTCAATTTGGAGCAGCTCTGATTTCCCCCAGTTTATTAACAAACTCGTGAATCCTCCAAAGTTTTCTACCAGTTTGATTACTTTCTCAAGGGATTGGCCAGTATCTCCTAAAAAAAGGAGAACGTCATCCGCGTATAAAGCGATTCTCTCCTCCCTGCCCCCTTCCCTTTGGAACCCGACTATCTCAGAATGTGTCCTAACGACAATTGCCAACGGCTCCATCGCCATAGCAAAGAGCAGCGGGGAGAGTGTGCATCCCTGTTGTGTACCTCTACTCATTTCTATTTTTTCAGACTGATCCCTATTGATTCTTATTTTTGCGCTTGGTACACTGTACATCATTTTAATCCATCCGATGAACGTGGGTCCGAATCCAAACCCCTCCAGGACACGCCATAAATACCTCCACTCTAGGTTGTCAAAGGCCTTGGTCATGTCCAAAGATAGGATGGCTCTCGCTCCCACGTTCACCGCCGGTGTTTGTATATTCAAAAATGCCCTTCTTATGTTCATACTAGTTGATCTTCCCATTATAAATCCTGTCTGATCAGGGTGTATGAGCCTCTTAATGATTTTATTTAACCTGTTTGAAAGTACCTTAGCCAGTATTTTAATGTCAGAGCATAAGAGCGATATTGGCCTGTACGACGCTACGTCCTGGGAGTCCTTCCCTTCTTTAAGTATCACAATAATAATCGCCTCCATCACGGAGGCTGGTAATCTCCCCGTTCGCTTTGCCCCTTTCAAGGTCCTGAGCAACTCCGGCAGTAGGATATCACTAAATTTTTTGTATATCTCCACCGGCAGTCCATCTGGGCCTGGAGATTTTTGGGGGGCCATTCCGGCCACCGCCTGCTGTAACTCACTCAAAGTTTATAGGGGCCTCTAAATCCTCTCTCTCCTCTTGGGTGAGAGCTGGAAGCTTCACTTTCTCCAGGAAGGACACCATATCATCTTCTTTCCTCTGCTCCCTTGTTCTATATAGATCTCCATAATAGGCCCTAAAAATCTCAACTATTTCCTTCCCGCTGGTGGTAAGTACCCCATCCATAGATTTAATCATTGGGATGGTGGAAGGGGGGGGGGGGGGGGTAGCTTTCACTAATCGAGCCAGCATTCTCCCCACTCTCTCTCTCCCTCCCCAAAACGACATTGTTTCTGAAACACGCGTTTATTTTCTTTTCTTTTAGTAATTACCGATTTATACCCCTGTTGTTCATTTTCCCAAATTACTCGTTTCTCGTATGTTGGGTCCTTAATATAATTAACCTCTGCCTCTATCACTTCCTTCCTAATTCTTTCCTTCCAACTCCTGGATTTTTGTTTTAATTTTAACCACCTGTTGAATCAGTATCCCTCTGGCAAATGCTTTTAATGCATCTCAAGTTATGTCAATTGGGGCAGTGTTTGTATTGAACATTATAAACTCTTTTAAATTCTTTAAAACCTCCTCTGTATCCTTCATTAGCTCGAGCCAAAATGGACTGATTCTCCAAGCCCCCAGCATCTTTTCCCTTCTCCCTATGCTCACTGATATTATCAAAGGTGAATGATCCGATACTCCTCTGGGCATATACTCAATCTTTCTCACAGTTTGCAATGCTTCTTCGTTGCCTAGGGCCAGGTCTATTCTGGAGAGTGTTGAATATGAACTCGAGAAACCCGAGTATTGCTTGACGTCGACATTCCCCACTCTCCACATATCTATTAATCCGACCTCCTTCAGAAATGGACTTAATCTCGTTGTCCGTGTCTCTCGAGTTCTAATAGGGAATCTGTCAATCCGACTATCAAGCACTTCATTGAAATCTCCATTATTATGTATTAGTTAGTACATTAGTATTATGACTGGCACGTCCTCCTTATCCACCAGAAAATCCATGAGCCTATACACCACCTCCATTTTAAACGGGGGCGGTATATAAACCCCCACCAAGACACATAGTTTTTCCTCCAAAGTACAATACAAACAAACAAAACGACCCAATTCATCAATACTGGCCTGCCTGCAGGAGAATCTCACCCCAGTTCCTACGATCACACCCGCTCCTCTCGAGTAGGATGTATAAGTAGAATGATACTGAACCTGGTACCTCCTATTTTTAAATTGGGGTATAGTTGCTTTAGTTAAATGTGTCTCCTGCAGGCAGGCCAGTCCTGTCCCATACCTCTCCAGCTTGGAGAATACTGCATCTCTTTTGACTGGATTACCCAAGCCTCTGACATTCCATGAGGCCATTTTTAGTATTTCATCCTGCATTACTCAGCCGTAGCAGAATAATAAAATCACTGAAAAAAGAAACCAAAAGTGCGAATACATAAACTTCAGATGAAGAACCCTTGTAATTTTTCATTCCACTCGTGCACAATACGCTTCCAATTAAAGTGCAAATTCTTACCAAATGCATTACCATTATTTTAATAAATTCCGTAACTTCCCTTTGAGTTAATATTTGTGTATAAACTGTATTAAATTCAGCTTTAACCCTCTTGTGGTTTTCCAAACAGTGTTTCTTGAACCTTCCCTCTCCCTTCTCTCCCCCCCTCCCTTCTCTCCCCCCCTCCCTTCTCTCCCCCCCCCTCCCTTCTCTCCCCCCCTCCCTTCTCTCCCCCCCTCCCTTCTCTCCCCCCTCCCTTCTCTCCCCCCTGCCCTCCACCTATCTAGGTGTTCCCCTGGGGGATTACACGTGACCTTTGCACACTCGTCCCTTCCATCCCACCTCTCCTCCAGCTTCCTACTCTCATACTGCCTTACTTCCAACCAGGGATAGGTAAAGATAGAGAAGAGCAAAAAAAGAAAAACAAAAAAGTAATTATCCCCTTCCCCTATCTATCCTAAATTCAAATCTCATTCAATCCACCCCCAACTCTCACCCCGTGTACCAATATTCCAAACCCCAATCCCCCCCCCCCCATTCCATCCCCCAGCACATCTACAACAGCCCCTTATTTGCTTCCAACCATGAGATTGCTTCTGCTGGAGAGTCAAATAGCTGAGTGCCACCAAGTGCTATTATTCTCAGCCGTGCTGGGTATAAAAGTGCGTATGTGACCTTGTGTGTCCTTAAGGTGCGTTTTGACTTCCAAAAATTCAGCTCTTCGCCTCTGCAGTTCCGGTGAATAATCTGGGTACAAAGAAACCCTTGCTCCATCATATGTAATGTTGCCCATCTCTTACCTTACGCATCAAAGTCACCTTATCATTATAATTAGAGAATTCAAGGATCATTGGTCTGGGGCGACCCCCAGGGGGAGGGGCTTTGAAAGGGACTCGGTGGGCCCGTTCTATTGAGAAAAAAGACGAGAAACTCTCTCTTCCAAACAGTTCAATAAACCAGGATTCTAAGAATTTTATCTGATCAAGACCCTCACATCTCTCGGGTAGTCCCAGCATCCTAATGTTATCCCTATGAAGCCTGTTTTCTATTTCGTCCATTCTGGCATTTTGATTGCACAATTGCTTCCACATACTATTGACCTCTTGACGCAATGGGTGCAAGTCATCCTCTATTTGGCTCACCCTTGTCTCCAATACCACCATTCTTTCCGCTGCCTTCTGCATATCCTGTCTAATCATTAATAATTCCTCTTGCATGCTTTTAAATTGTCCACACAGTTCACCCAGCGAGAGTTTACATGCGTTTACAGCTTGTAGGACATCCCTTAGGCTCGGTTCACACAGGGGGCGATGCGAGGCGACACGACTTGCCTCGCCGCGACCTGCCGCGACCTCAGTGGCGACTTGCAAATGACTTCTGTTTAGAAGTCAATGCAAGTCGCCCGAGGTCGCCCAAAAGTAGTACAGGAACCTTTTTTTCTAAGTCGGAGCGTCTCGAGTCGCTCCTCTTAGAACGGTTCCGTAGTACAGAACGGGGGCGACTTGTCAGGTCGCGGCACGGCAAGTCGTGTCGCCTCGCGTCGCCCCCTGTGTGAACGGAGCCTAAATGTAGGATCTTCCTCAGCAGGGAAACTGCCTCGAGAAACGGTTTCACTCTCCTTCTCATTCTGAGTCATCCCCTGACGCTTACTTGCGTTCCTTTTGACCTGGTGCAGTGGCAGCGGTTGAGCCTGTATGGCCTTGGCTCTTTCTGTCCGCCACTCCCCCCTGGTGTGTTTTTACTTGCGATAATTGGATCTGTTGTGAGATCTGTTCCCCCTTTGTCGGGGACTGACCTGGGGTACGGGCATATCTTTCTAACTTTGTTGCAGCTGCTTGTGCTGCCTGGGCATTCTTTTCCTTGGAGGAGCGGAGCTGTTGTACCCCCCCCATACTCCTGTGTTGCCTGCTCATCTCCTCGCCGCCTTGACATCTTTCTGCAGGTCACTATAAGATATACAAGCTCAGCAGGGCGGTGCCGATGTACAAAACTATTGCTGATGAGCCGAGAGGGAGGGGGCGAAAAAAAAAAAGGGGGGGGAGGTTGGGGGGGAGAGGGATCTTATGCTGGGTATATTAAATACAAGTGGCTGGATCAATCGGCTTTCCATCTGTAAAAAACACCCCGCAGGGTTAATATCCTAAGAAAAAGAAAAAAGTTTATCTTTTTCCCTATAGAACACTGACGTTCCTGAGCTCTTTGTTTTGCTGAGGGAAAGAATTTAAAACTCACAGTCCTCAATCCTGATGCCTCTCTATCAGTATTCAATATCGTAAGTTTATTTATACCATCTATTCAAAGATTTCTTCAATATATTGTTACAGTTCAACCTTGCCCGTATAGACTTTATATAGCCGTGCCTGAGGTGAGGGTGAGAGATGATAGCCAATATTTATAATGCAGCCAAGATAGAGGTTCACCTCACTGCTTCACTCCGGCCCCCCCTCAGTCCTGTCTCGTACCTCGTGCCTCGTGCCGCGTACCTCATAGGCATCTGGCTTCCATCCAGGCACTTTCCCCCCACGAGGGATTCTCTCCTCCCAGCCTCTCGCCTCCACCGGGAACGCCACTCGGGATGATGCTGCAGCACAGCGCTTGTTGCACGCTCACGCCGGGACCGCTCAGCTATCTCCCTCCGCTTCTGTCTATGCTTCGGCAGGGGCTCGGCGGGACTCGGCGATACTCGGCCATTTCCGGAGCTTTCCGTCACTCCTCTGGCTTTCTCTGCGCCTCGCCGATCTCCACTCAGCCTTCCCCAGCAACCGTTCGTCAGATCAAAGAGACACGGGGTGAGAAGCCTGCCGGCGGCCTTCTCACATCTCGCACCTCTTCACTCGTGCTCACACACTCTCACATCCGGTCACTCCCCCCCGATTGCCGCCATTACTAGTAAAAACAAAAACAAAAAAAAAATAAGTCCTTAGATCTATTCTATAGTTTGTAGACATAACTTTTGTGCAAACCAATCAATATACACCAATTCTCCTTCTCTCGCTCTCTCGCTCTCTCTCCCCCCTTGCTCTTTGTTTATAGCGCAAAAAATAAAAACCACAGGGGCGGTCAAATACCACCAAAAGAAAAGCTCTATTTGTGGGGGGAAAAATGATGTAAATTTTGTTTGGGTTCAGCGTCGCACGGCCGCACAATTGTCAGTTAAAGCAACACAGTGCTGTATCACAAAAAAATGGCCTGGTCAAAAATCCAGAAAAATCACATTGTATGATTTTTTTTATTTGTTTTTTAACCACCATATACAGTAGGGCAAAAAAGTATTTAGTCAGCCACCAATTGTGCAAGTCCTCACACTTAAAAAGATGAGAGAGGCCTATAATTGTCATTATAGGTATACCTCAACTATGAGAGACAAAATGTGGAAACAAATTCATACCATCACATTGTCTGTCTGATTTTTGAAAGAATTTATTTACAAATTATGGTGGAAAATAAGTATTTGGTCACCTACAAAAGTTCATCTCAATACTTTTTTATATATCCTTTGTTGGCAATGACAGGTCAAACGTTTTCTGTAAGTCTTCACAAGGTTGTCACACACTGTTGCTGGTATGTTGGCTCATTCCTCCATGCAGATCTCCTCTAGAACAGTGATGTTTTGGGGCTGTCACTGGGCAACACAGACTTTCAACTCCCTCCAAAGGTTTTCTATGGGATGGAGATCTGGAGACTGGCTAGGTCACTCCAGGACCTTGAAATACTTCTTATGAAGCCACTCCTTCGTTGCCCAGGCGGTGTGTTTGGGATCATTGTCATGCTCAAAGACCCAGCCATGTTTCATCTTCAATGCCTTTGCTGATGGGAGGAGGTTTACACTCAAAATCTCAGAATACATGGCCCCATTCATTCTTTCATGTACACGGATCAGTCACCCTGTTCCCTTTGCAGAGAAACAGCCCCAAAGCATGATGTTGCCACCCCCATGCTTCACAGTAGGTATGGTGTTCTTTGGTTGCAACTCAGCATTCTCTCTCCTTCAAACGCAATGAGTTGTGTTTCTACCAAACAGTTCTACTTTGGTTTCATCTGAACATATGACCTTCTGCCAAACCAACCAGTAAGAATTCCGGCTCTCACAGACCCGTTATTTTTTTCTTTAAGAAGCCCTCCTGTTCTCCACTCATTACCTGTATTAACTGCACCTGTTTGAACTTGTTACCTGTATAAAAGACACCTGTCCACGGACTCCAACCTCTCCACAATGGCCAAGACCAGAGAGCTGTGTAAGGACATCAGGGATAAAATTGTAGGCCTGCACAAGGCTGGGATGGGCTGCAGGACAATAGGCAAGCAGCTTGGTGAGAAGGCAACAACTGTTGGCGCAATTATTAAAAAATGGAAGAAGTTAAAGTTGACGGTCAGTCTCCCTCAGTCTGGGGCTCCATGCAAGTTCTCACCTTGTGGGGCATCAATGATCATGAGGTAGGCGAGGGATCAGCCCAGAACTACACGGCAGGACCTGGTCAATAATCTGAAGAGAGCTGGGACCACAGTCTCAAAGAAAACCATTAGTAACACACTACGCCGTCATGGGTTAAAATTCTGCAGCACACGCAATGTCCGCCTGGTCAAGCTAGCTCATGTCCAGGCCCATCTGAAGTTTGCCAATGACCATCTGGATGATCCAGAGGAGGAATGGGAGAAGGTCATGTCCTCTGATGAGACAAAAACGGAGCTTTTTGGTCTAAACTTCACTCGCTGTGTTTGGAGGAAGGAGTACAGCCCGAAGAACACCATCCCAACTGTGAAGCATGGAGGTGGAAAGAAACCTCATTCCTTGGGGCTGCTTTTCTGCAAAGTGGACAGAACGACTGCACCGTATTGAGGGGAGGATGGATGGGGCCATGTATCGTGAGATCTTGGCCAGCAACCTCCTTCCCTCAGTAAGGGCATTGAAGATGGGTCATGGCTGGGTCTTCCAGCATGACAACGACCCGAAACACACAGCTAGGTCAATTAAGAAAAGGCTCCGTAAGAAGCATCTCGAATTCCTGGAATGGCCTAGCCAGTCTCCAGACCTGAACCCAATAGAAAATCTTTTGAAGGAGCTGAAAGTCCGTATTGCCCAGCGACGGCCCCGAAACCTGCAGGATCTGGAGAAGGTCTTTATGGAGGTGTGGACCAAAATCACTGCTGCCATGTGTGCAAACCTAGTCAAGAACTACAGGAAAAGCATGATCTCTGTAATTGCAAACAAAGGTTTCTGTACCAAATAATAAGTTCTGTTTTTCTGATGTATCAAATACTTATGTCATGCAATAAAATGCTAATTAATTACTTAAAAATCGTAAAATGTGATTTTTTTTTTTTTTTTTTTTTTTTTCTGGATTTTTGTAGGAAAACCTGCAAAATCGGCTGTGTATCAAATACGTGTACTCCCCACTGTATTTTGTTCAATAAGATGCCAATCTAAAAGTTTTGAAATTATCCACGTGTTCTGCTGACGCCACTGATTGGAGGGGAGTTCCACATCTTTACTGGTGTAACGGTGAAAAATACCTACGCAGTTTAAGGTTAAACTGCTTTCTCGTCCAACTTAATTAAGTGGCCACTTGCCTTGAAGGACCTGAGCCTGAACAGTTTCCTCCCTATACTGGAATCTCCATTTAGACTGGGGTGTCATACCAGTGTGAACCTGGCTTAATGCTGTGATCTGTGAGGCAGGACTTGAGAGGTTTGGGACTTTCCTGTAGGTGTGACTGGGTGGGATTGAATGCTAATTAGGGTCTATTCTATCCCACCCTCCATCAGCTATGAAGAAAGTTACATGATTTGCAGACTCTGAAAGACTCCAAAGGGGAGTGTTCTAGGCTAGAGAATGAGCAGGAAGTGGCTGTAAGGCCCTCCGTCTACATCGGACTATACAGACTGTCACATGGTACAAAGCCTCAATATCAGAGGATCTGCAGACAGCAGAGCAACATGGTACAGAGATATGATCTATGCTGGGATTGATCATTCCATTCAGTTCTAGTGAAAAGAAAGTTGGAGTTCAGCTTTAAGTCTAACTCATTATTTTAGCATTGATTCTTTGGCGGATTCCACAACCTCAAAGGCCTAGGACGAAACTGATATGTAATGAATTTATTTTGAATGTTTTTCACTACTTTGATGCATTCTTTTTTTTGTAAACTAAGGGCACTTTCACACTGATCTGAAGCAAAAATGCAGTAAAAAGACACATGCGTTTTTGGCGTGATTTTACGGCATTTGTGGTATTTTTTTCAGAAGACACGTGACTCAAAAACTGTATCAGAAATGTAACATAGGTGTGTTTTTTGCCTCATTTACAGTGCATTTCAATGGGAAGGTGTGGGGTGGTGGTTTTTTTTCCCTTCTTACTGACCAACTATTCACCAAAAATGCAGCAAGGAGGATTTCTTTTTACATCGCAACGGAAGTAATGTTTTTTATTTATTTATTTTTATTTTTTTAAACCACTTCATAAATTGCTCAGCCTTGGCTGCAAAAAAATTGGCAAAACATTGTACTTTTATTTTTATTTTTTTATATTTTTTTTACATATCTTGTATTTTTGCAAAGATTTACTCCTGGTTCTGAAGTGGTTAAAACAAAAACTGCTTCTGTTATCTCTTTCCAATACATAAGCTGTGCCTTTGCAGTAGAGTATGCTATGAACTCAGACTTGTAGAGAGAAAGAAGACCTCTTCCTGACTCCTGACCAGTGAGCATTGTTCACATTGGTGCAGCTCTGTTGACATTCCACACAAATATTGTAGCCAAGAATGAAGAAGAGAATTCTTTTGTTTTTTGACCTTTCAGTCCAGTTCTCTTGTTGTACAAAAGGTACAGTTCCAACAATTGTCTGCATCTGTGAGGAGTGTTGCGTTTCCTATCCAGTATCAGAGACACATGGGGTACCAAAGTCAAGGTCATTTAAAATACGGGTTTCCTGCTATAAAAAGTCGACAAAGCATTACCTAAATGTATCTTACTAACCAAAATAGATGAAATGTAAATGTCCCGCTGTCTGTCTTTTACGTTCATACTTTATGTGCAATTGAGAAGCTTTTATGAAACTCAAAATGAAAATCTCAGCTTTTACTAAATAATTCGATGTTTGGTTAGTCCTCTCCTATAGCTGTCACCTACAGGGCATGTCCTTGTCAGAAAGCTGTAGGTCTTGGTGTTCACTGTCCACTATCGTGTTGCAACTGCTTGCATGTCCACAGGACCCAAATGCACAAGGAACATAGTTTACAAAATAGTCTATGAAGCTTTTCATGTTAGTGCATTGTATAACATGACAATGCAGTGCATTTTTTTAAAAAAATCTCTTTTGTACACTTTTGTAAAATGCATATTACATTATAGTAGATGATAATGTGCTTAAAAAAAAAAAAAAAAAAAAAAAAAAAAAAGCAATACGTGTATGAAATTCGTGTTAGTCACACGTCCGTGATTTCAGGAAGGGCAATAGAAAAAGAAAAAGAGAAAAAATGCATGTAGAATGCAAAAAAACTCTCAAACGCATCTTGCATTGCCCAAAAATCTAAAGTGGTTGTAAACTCATCCATACAGTGCATCTGTAAAGTATTCACAGCGCTTCACTTTTTCCACATTTTGTTATGTTACAGCCCTATTCCAAAATGGATTAAATTCATTATTTTCCTTTAAAAGTCTACAAACAATACCCCGTAATGACAATGTGAAATAGTTTGTTTGAAATCTTTGCAAATTTATTAAAAAGTAAAATCACATGTACATAAGTAGTCACAGCTTTTGCCCAATACTTTGTTGAAGCACCTTTTGCAATTACAGTCTCAAGTCTTTTTGAATGCAAGCTTGCCTGTCTTGTGTCTAGAAGCTTGGCACAACTATTTTTGAGCAGTTTCTCCCATTCTTCTTTGCAGGACCTCTCAAGCTCTATCAGGTTGCATGGGGAGCGTCGGTACACAGCCATTTTCTGAGCTCTCCAGAGATGTTCAGTCGGGTTCAAGTCTGGGCTCTGGCTGGGACACTCAAGGACCTTTTGGATTTGTCCCGTAGCAACTCCTTTATCTTGGCTGTGTGCTTAGGTTTGTTGTCCTGTTGGAAGATGAACCTTCGCCCCAGTCTGAGGTCTAGAGCAGATTTTCATCAAGTCTGTTTCGGTACATTGCTACATTCATCTTTCCCTCGACCCTGACTAGTCTCCCAGTTCCTGACGCTGAAAAACATCCCTGCAGCATGATGCTGTCACCACCATGCTTTATTTAGAGATGGTATTGGCCAGGTGATGTGATGTGGTGAGCGGTACCTGGTTTCCTCTAGACGTGATGCTTGCCATCGAGGCCAAAGAGTTCAATCTTTGTTTCATCAGACAGGATAATTTTGTTTCTCATGATCTGAAAGTCCTTCAGGTCCCCTTTTAGCAAATTCCAGGCTGGCTGTCATGTGCCTTTTTACTGAGGAGTGGCTTCTGTCTGGTCACTCTACCATACAGGCCTGATTGGTGGAGTGCTTCAGAGATGATTCTCTCTTCTGTAAGGTTCACCTCTTATCCACAGAGAAATGCTGGAGCTTTGTCAGAGTGACCATCGCGTCCTTCATCACCTCCCTGACTAAGGCCCTTCTCCCCTGATTGCTCTATTTGGCCAGGTGGCCTGCTCTAGGAAGAGTCCCGGTGGTTACAAACTTCTTCCATTTATAGATGGAGGCTACTGTGCTCATTGGGACCTTCAATGCTGCAGAAATGTTTCTGTACCCTTCCCCAGATCTGTGTCCCTCATTAAATTTGGTCTCGGAGGTCTAAATAAAATTCCCTGGGACTTTATATAATGTCCACAGCTAACAGTGCATGTCTGAGCACAAACCCTGCCATAGACAGTTGTGTGCTTTTCCAGATCCTGTCCAATCAATTGAATTTACCACAAATGGACTCCAAGTTGTAGAAACATCTCAAGCATGATCAGTGGAAACAGGATGCACCTTAGCTCAATTTTGAGTGTCATGGCGAAGGCTGTGAATACAGTATCTCACAAAAGTGAGTACACCCCTCAAATATTTGTAAATATTTTATTATATCTTTTCATGTGACAACACTGAAGAAATTACAATTTGCTACAATGTAAAGTAGTGAGAGTGCAGTTTGTATAACAGTGTAAATTTGCTGACCCCTCAAAATAACAACGCACAGCCATTAATGTCTAAAGTAAAAATGTCCAAATTGGGTAATTAGCCATTTTTTCACCCCGGTGTCATGTGACTTGAGTTACAAGGTCTCATGTGTATTGGTCACTGGAAGTTGAACATGGCACCTCATGGCAAAGAACTCAGAGAATCTGAAAAAAGAATTGTTGCTCTACATGAAGATGGTTTAGGCTATAAGAAGATTGGCAAGACCCTGAAACTGAGCTGCAGCAAGGTGGCCAAGGCCATAAAATGGTTTTAAAAGGACAGGTTCCACTCAGAACAGGCCTCACCATTGTCGAACAAAGAAGAACAGTGTCAATTTGCTGTCCCCTCTGACTCAACACCCAACCATTAATGTCTAAACGACGGGCAACAAAAATGAGTACACCCCTAAATGAAAATGTCCAAATTGGGCCAAAATTGTCTATTTTGTGTGGCCATTATCATTTCTCTTTTGTTCATCGATGGACACAGCAGCTCCTTAAAGCGGGAGTCCGCCGGGACTCCGCGTTTTTTTTTTTTTTTTTTAAAAAGCCAGCAGCTACAAATACTGCAGCTGCTGACTTTTAAAATAGTGACACTTACCTGTCCAGCGCGCCCGCGATGTTGGCACCCGAAGCCGATCTCTCGATCGCCTCTCGGGTGCTGCTGCCGCCATCTTGGGTATGGGAATCAGGAAGTGGAGCCTTTTCGGCTTCATTTCCCGGTTCCCTACTGCGCATGCGCGAGTCGCGCTGCGCAATAAGGACGGTCCCCGCTGCCTCTGGGATCTGTGTGTTTCCCAGCAGGCAGCGGGGGACTTTCGGAAAGGGGCGTAATCTTTGCCCCTTTCCGCAGAGAACTATCCCGGAAGTGGGTGCAGATACCTGTACTGTACAGGTACCTGCACCCCCCTCCCCCCTGAAAGGTGGCAATTGTGGCGCCGGAGGGGGGGGAGGGTTCCCGATGAGCGGAAGGTCCACTTTAGGGTGGACCTCCGCTTTAATCTTGACCATTGGGTTATATGCCTCCGCAGGAGTAGGACAAGGCAGAACAAAAAACGCCTTCCTACGCCCATGGACTGTCCTCCCTAAGTGGTCTTTTGTTCATATTTTTACAAAGTAGTGGTTCTTTTCACCCCATATAGACATTTTCATGCAAATTTGTATTTTTGCTATGTTTGTGGTGAAACTTTTCTCCATTGTGTTTAAAATTAGAAATCCAGGCAAACCTCTAAATACACAGTTAAAATACACTATATTGCCAAAAGTATTGGGACACCTGCCTTTACACACATGAATGGCATCCCAGTCTTAGTCTGTAGGGTTCAATATTGAGTTGGCCCACCCTTTGCAGCTATAACAACTTAAACTCTTCTGGAAAGGCTGTTCACGAGGTTTAGGAGTGTATCTATGAGAATGTTTGACCATTCTTCCTGAAGCACATTTGTGAGGTCAGGCACTGATGTTGGGCAAGAAGGCCTGGCTTGCAGTCTCCGCTCTAATTCATCCCAAAGGTGTTCTATCGGGTTGAGGTCAGGACTCTCTCATCCCTGTCTTTATGGACCTTTGTGCACTAGTGAGCAGTTATGATGGAACAGGACGGAGCAATCCCCAAACTGTTCCCACAAATTTGGGAGCTTGAAACTTTCTATTTCTATTCTATGCATGAAGATAAAAAGCCTTCTGTGTGCAGCAGCCCCCCTCAGCAACCCTAATACTTAAGCCCCATCTCTGTCCAGCCATGTCCACGAGGACCTCAGCGATCCATGATGAAATTTCAGTGTATGTGTTCTATAACCCAATGTTGGCACACAAATGTTAGGAGCTTATAAAACTTGATTTTACTGTAGCTAGATCAGTGAATGATTAATTCATATTGATTTCTATTGACAGGGGCAAAACTTTATTTGCTTTAATGAAGTGTACTTATCCCTGAGAACATAGCTTGTTACAGAAACTGTATGTGGTGATTCCCGTGTCTTAGCCATGTGCCTGTACTATCCAAGGACTGAATATGCTTGGGCGCACTCATAGCACAAAAAGAGGAATTGTCCACTTACATAAGAGAGTGCTGATTGATAGTCAATAATTAGAAGACCCTTTTTTTTTTTTTTGAAGAATGAAAGTTTTTCAGCTAATCATTTTCTGTTCACTTGTGTTAATCTCTTTACATTTAGCTCCAAAATAGGATAATGTTTGGTTGTCATAGTTTAATTATAGCAGCTCCAGTACAGGGGAGATAAGGCGTTTGAATCTGACAAGGGTCTTGCAAACGTATATATGATTTTGTCATCTATTGAGGAACATATAGTTATGTGGATATTTTATATAAACAGTGTGTACACCTAAAGATAACAAGAATGCAGGTTTGTAGGTAAAAGTAAGTACACGTACAATATATTTACCACAACTTTAAAGCCTAACTTCAAGAATTATATAAAATCTACCCTTGCAGTGGGGCCCCCTGCACTGCAAGGGTCAGCTGCTCGTTCAGTCTCTTTGCAGGACTAAAAAGTAATACTTTCCTTATTCCATGCTCCAGTAGTGTCCCTCTATTGGTGCAACCAGTCCCGTGATGCCACCTCTCTAATGTACCCTGCCGCGGTTGCCCTCCTGCCTTCTTGTCCTATAATGCAAGGTTAGTATCCCTTTAGTGCACATGATACTGGGGGACTTTCAGCAGTTCAGAGTGCTGAAGAGGGAGAATGCTGGAGTGGGAGCAAGTTAAGTATTTGGGCCTTTTCACTCTTATCGCCCTATGTTTAACAAGCACTAAACCATTGCAGTGCTGGATGGGAGGGGGGTACGTTATTTTTTATTTTTTTTTATTGCTTAGAGTTGGGCTTTAAATCCATAAACTTAGAATCGAGCATTCAAGATTTGGAGCCAATGCTTAGAACCCGCTAGGGAGTTTGCAACTGGAATCTTGGTTATCTAGGGCTTGGTTTTCTCTATTGAAGTGTGCCCATGTCAACATGCCAAAAATCGCTGTTAAAAGCCCTCAGAATAAAGATTGTGGATGCCTGCGAGTCTGTCAGGAGATTTGAAAGATTGCCATGTTTTTTAAAAAGAAATAATTCCACTTAAAATCGGTAGTAAACTTGAGAAAAAAAAAAAAAATCTATGCGCATACTTGCACATTATGTGAAACTTCCCCCAAATGCAGCCCTCCAGGGGGTGTTACCAGTGACGAGGCTTCCATCTTCACCCGATCTTCCTTCCGGGTTCGCAGTCTCCTGTCCCTTGAATGGCGATGTCTTCCAGTTCATATGCTTCACAAGTAAATCTCTCCTAAACAGTGCATGTTTAGGAGATATTTACAGTAACTACAGGTAAGCTTGATTATGTATAGGCTTACCCGTAGGCAAAACCTAAACAAAAGGTCTTTCACCATTACTATAAGGAAAATAATTCTTCAGATGGTGTAGATTTCAAATGACTGCTATTTTTTGTTTAAGATCTGACTTGTTTGGCAAATTCAATCCAAGAGCTGATAATTTGACACTCAAAGTATACAAAACCCCAACATTTAAATGAAGGTTATCTGTAGGTATCTTTTGCAACAGAAATTGCACCAATTTCCTCTGCATGTGAGGTGTGCCAGAAAAGCATTTTTTCTAACCAACATTAGAGCAAGATTACAATTTGCCATTGAACATATAGGGAAGGACCAGGCCTTGAGCAATGTTCTGTGGACTGATGAATCAATGACAGAGTTTGGTCATATTATCAATAGACCTGTTTGGAGCAAACTGAAGACAGCGTTTCAGGAGAAGAACCTCATAACTGTGAAGCGTGATGGTGGGAATGTTATGATTTGGGGCTTCTCTGCTGCTTCAGGGCCTGTGCAACTGAATTGTCAATAGTGTCACAGTGTGCTTGGTAAGGATGTGAGGCAAACTGTCTTAAGTTTGACCTGAAATGGAAATTTCAACAAGCTATCTCAATCACATTTGCAAATCCACCAAGAAATTGCTTAAAATGAAGTAGAGCATTGTAGTCTGCCCTATTCAAAGCCCTGATTTGATGCACATTGAAATTTTGTAGGGGGATTTTGAAACAGGTGCTTCATGCAAAGACACCCACAATTATCTTGCAACTGAAGGATTTTTGCATGCAGGAGGGGTAAAATATTTCGTAGTTAATATCAGAGAATGGTGGGCAGTTATTCGAAATGAATATCATTAGTCATTTTGGCTAAAGAGGGCAATATCTGCTTATGAGACCAAGGCTATCGTTTGTGCATGGTACAATATCATTGGTCTTTTTTTGAAAAGGCGTGTATATCACCTATATCTGTAGTTTGTTTTTATGAAGATCTATTATTTGCCTGTTTATTTGGAAAAAGTCAACAATTGCCTTGGGGTGTAATTTCTTTTACATGTGACTGTCTATAAAAATAGAAAATCTTGCAGCATGGATGTAAGCTTTATTGTATGGCATAGCTGTTTCAGTATATGTTTTGTGAAAAAGTGCTAATTCTTTTATGGGCATGAAACACCGCAGCAAAGATATTTAGTAAAATAGTAGTTTTAGTCTCATGCACACTGTGCTTAAAGGCCAGTTCCATTGGCAGAACAAAAAAAATAAAAATAAACGCTCATATAGAACATTTTTGTACAGGCATTAGGAATGTTAGGAGTGTTTTTTAGCATTTTTATTTATGCCGGCAAGCTCAAATCAAAAACGGAACCGCAGAAGGGTGTGGTGTGTGTGTTGTGTTTTTTTTTTTTTTTTTTTTTTTTACTCTAAACTCTGAGTTTTAAAATACGCCTCTAGACATCCTAATGTACATGGACACATAGGAAAACATTGAGCTGTAACTACAGGCAAAACATAAAACTCCTGTAGAACCAGCATTCTTTAACTGGTTCCCGACCAGCGCACGCCGATGTACGTCGATAGAATGGCACGGGCAGGCATATTGGCGTACAGGTACGTCCAATCTTCAATGCCTCCCTGCCATCGGGCTCGCGCCGCGGCGCTGGTCGGGACCCCTGTGAGTCCGGTCGCGGGACCCGCGGACTCGATCGCCGCGGGCATACCCGCGATCGTCTCACGGGACGGCTGAATGGAGGAAATGCAGTGTAAACAGCATTTCTCCATTCTGCCTAGCAACTAGTGACGCTGATCTCTGCTCCATGTGATTGGAGCAGAGATCAGTGTTCACTAAATGAAAGCCCAACCCCCCCACAGTTAGTAACACACCCCTAGGAACACTTAACCCCTACACTGCCACCCACTGGTTAACCCCTTCACTGCCAGTGTCATTTACACAAGAATCACTGCATTTATATAGCAGTGATTACTGTATAAATGACAATGGTCCCAAAAATGTGTCAAAAATGTCCGATGTGTCCCCCACAATGTCGCAGTCACAATAAAAATTGCTGATCGCCGCCATTACTAGTAAAAAAAAAACTAATAAAATTATTAATAAAAATGCTATAAAACTATCCCTATTTTGTAAATGCTATAACTTTTGCGCAAACCAATCAATCGCTTATTGCGATTTTTTTTTTTTTTTTTTTTTATTTTATTTTTTTTTTTTTTTTTTTAACCAAAAATATGTAGAAGAATACGTATCGGCCTAAACTGAGGGAAAAAAATGTTTTTTTATATATTTTTGGGGGAAATTTATTATAACAAAAAGTAAAAAAATTTAGTTTTTTTTTCAAAATTGTCGCTCTATTTTTGTTTAAAGCGCAAAAAATAAAAACCGCAGGGGTGATCAAATACCACCAAAAGAAAGCTCTATTTGTGGTAAAAAAGGACGTCAATTTTGTTTGGGAGCCATGTCGCACGACCGCGCAATTGTCAGGTAAAGCGACGCAGTGCCGAATCGCAAAAAGTGGTCTGATCTTTGACCAGCAAAATGGTCCGGTCTGTAAGTGGTTAAGCTAGTGTGCATGGACCCTGAGGCCAAGTTCACACTGGCATTAATGGCAGGCGTTTGAGGGGTGTTAAAAACTCTTCTTCTTAAAAGTCATCTGATATCCATCAAAGCACAATAAATGGGGAAAAAAACAACCAATCACTTCAAAATGGTATGAGTTGCCTAAAACTATATATATATATATATATATATATATATATATATATATGTGTGTATATGTGTATATGTATATGTATATTTTATAAAAAATTTTTTTGTTCCTGTTCTCTCGTTAAAATATTAATGAAAAATTCAACAAATCTTTGTCATGCCTTCACACAATTTCCTTTTCTGTAAAACCAGCCTATATATGCTTTTTCATAACTTTATATGTTCCTCTGTTCATTTCTTTTCTTTTTTTTTCCTAGATATTCAATCTCATGTGAGTGACATTGCAGTCCATCCCATCACTACAACCTGGATTCATAAGGTGAGTTGTGTTTTTTTTTTTTTTTTTTGTAAACGTTTGTAAGTAGTGGTAATCCCCTTGTGGCATAAATGCATACATGTGACATGAAGGAAAGTTATTCTTTCACTGTCAGAAATATTCAAGTACATCTTGCTGCTTACTTTGTTTCTCTACATTTTTTCCAATGTTACTGTTATTTTTTTGTTTTAGGGTCCTTTCACACGGGGCGGATCAGTTCTGATCCGCCCCGTGGATGTCCGTTTGCTCAGCGGGGATCACTCCGCCGATCCCCGCTGAGCAGGGAGATGACAGCTCCGTCTCTGCACACTGCGCAGGGACGGACCTGTCACAGCACCGCTCTCCCCTATGGGAGATCGGATGACGACGGACCGCAGTGCCCGTCGTCATCCGATCCGATCCACAGACGGATGGAAAAATAGCTTTTTCCTCCGTCACACTTTTTCGGATCGGAGCGGGTCGGATGTCAGCGGACATGTCACCGCTGACATCCGACGCTCCATAGAGCTCTATGGAGCACCCGTTCAGGTCCGCCTGAAAAACTGACAGGCGGGCCTGAACGGATCGTCAGTGTGAAAGGGGCCTAAGGTTCTATTTTCTCTCATCACAGCATTATACAGACCATTGACCTTTGCAACAGACTTTATTATTTAAGTATTCTGGTTGTCATGTTTGCTGTTTTTATTATAGCCATGGTATGACCGCTACAAATGAGACCCAAATAATGTCAATGTGACTCTTCCTTCACCTTGGCTGTTCCTGAAGGGATATCGGAGGATAAATGTGTGATCCTATTTACAGTGTAGACAGGACCAAAGCTTGCACCTGCAAAAATTTTAAAAAGCATGCTGTGTGTGCTAACTTATTAAATAATTCCTCTAAACACATCGCGGTAACGCTATAGGCTGAAGTTTAATATTCTAAAGGGGTGGTACACCCTAACATTGTGGTAGCCAGTTGTGCGGAGTTTCCTGCTAACTTTTTTCCATGGGGACTACAGTAGTAAAATATTTCTGTCATAGTTTTTGGTATTTTGCATTCCTACCCTGGATTTTTAACCTAGGGGTGTTCACACTGTTGCTGCTACACATAAGTAACAGGAACACATTAAAGCTTTGTACACACGCTTAGATTTGCGGAAGACCGAACTTTTTTTTTTTTTGTGGCATGCTAATCTCGTGTTGAAAGTGAAGAGGTTACTCGCCATACAAAAAGTTTCGTAGGACAGAATACAACGTCAGTGATATAATGTGCTGAATAGTTTTGTATGTATTCCTTTTAGTTTCTGAGCATGCGTAGTCTTGCTATTATAATTTTTTTTTGTTATGAAAACCATACTAATGAATTGAAAATCTGACGTTGAGTTTAGATCCGACAAAGATGTTAGTCTGCACATCCTGCTCTTCTCTGATGAAAAAGCAAAATTGGGTGTTGAAAACACCATACTAGCGATCCGAAAGTCCTACAAATTTTTCCGTCTGATTTTTGTATTGTGTGTGTGTGTGTACAGGCCTTAAGAATCAAAAGATCACACAAATCTTGATACTGCTGTTGCAGAAATGTAATAAACACTGAAACATGAGTTGTGGGTGGAATGAGTCTACCACTAGATTGCTCTGTGCATGTGTAGTCATCAGCTGCTCAAACAGTGATGTCAATAGTTAGTGGATGTAAACCCTCCATATACCCAGTAAAGAGAACAGCCTCAGGTGAAACAAATCTCTACATAAGTTTTACATGTAAATCTGCTGTCTTCATCTGCATATATCCTGTAGAAAGTGCTCTGCGTGATGTTTTTCTCTTCCTGGTTAGCACTGGGAGTGGATTATTGGCATACAGCCGAGACAGCCGAATGGAGAAAAGACACACACCCTCTCCTCGTAGGTAGAGGAAGAAAGGAATGTGCACAGCTTTGCTCTTAGAGGGCAAGCTGACTGCTAATCTATTTATACCAACACACGCTTCTATCTCCCGTTTTGGAGAACGTGTGACATTATCAAGCTGATAACAGAGCTACGGTGCAACAGACCGATATGGAACTCGGGTCTTTGGAGAGAGATAAGAAAACGCTACAGATATATATATGCCCAGGTAAACTTTCATGAATCGGATTTACATCCACTTTAACCTAAATCCATGGAGCTGGTAGGCTGTATTAAAAAAAAACAAAAAACAAAAACAGATTCCTCTATCCTAACAGGCAACGTGGCTGAAGTGTCACTAAACTAAAAAAATAAGTTCCCTTATTAGTATAATGTGTCTGTGCCCTTTGAGCTCTACAGATCTTAATTCATGAATAAGTTACGATTGTAGCCTACAGTCACTAATAGTGTGGTGGCAATCATCTGCGAGCTCATAGAGCCCTTGCACTTTGGCCACCACGCTACACATGCTCCTCTACTATGTAAATAAGTAATCTCTACACAGGGCTTACTTTGAAGAAAGTCTCTAACTGGTTACTACGGCCCAGGTTGGGGGTTGAGCTAAGCCGGAGCAGGTCACATGTCCTGCAATGTCACCTCAGCTTTTTCAGGCCCTCCCCCCAGGCTGTGCAAAGTGAATTGGAACTGTCAGTTAAGGGTCTGATCTGTCCACCAACTCCTTTGGGTGGATCAGATCTTTGACTGACCTCTCCTCTCTGCTGTGCACTGTCTGGATGAAGGGCTTGAAGCTGAGGTGACATCACAAGGTAAGTGATCAGCTCTTGTTTAGCCCTGTCCCCAACCTGGGCTGTGCTCCAGGGGAAAAGAAAAAAAGTGATGTGGGCCTTCACTATTGCACAAGCTGAAAAGGTATTACATTCAAAATTTCTAAAGCCTTTTCCACATAAATCAGTGGCTGTTGGTGTGCTCTGTCATTTAGACGTGGGAGCATTTTTGTGAATGGAATAGTGTAATATCTACCCCGTTTTTCTTTAGCTAAACTACTCAAACCATACCACTTTTCTCATCTTCACAACACACACTAACTATTGTGTAGTCAATGATAAGCAAATAGGAGGAATTTATAGACTCTGAGTTAACACAGGAAGTGTGCACAGGACAGTTCTGAATTTCTGACATGACCAGTGGACACTGTTTGCTTTTTTTCAAATAGATATAACACTTTTGGTGGCATGTTTAATTGGACAAAAGGGAGCAAATACTGGAAGTTAAAGTGGAAGTCAATGCAAAAACTAAAATCCCTGGATCTATAGCTACCGTGGATCTAATACTTAACGCTCTATGAAAAAAGTGTGTTTGTGTGGAAGTATAAACCCCCACCACCAAACCTGCGCAAATGGCAAAAAATATATAAAAAAATCATGGTAAAATTATTACTAGGAGCAACTCGTAAATTTATAAGTAAAAAAATAAAATAAATTAATTTTAAAGTTAATTAATTAGAACCACGCTCTATCAAAAAACAAAGTACAAGTGCTCAAAGTGCATAGACCAACGTCAGCAAACACTATATATGTGTAAAAATGTATTTGTAGTGTCCAAATCAAAAATCAAAATGTGCATGTGGCTCTTCAAATTCTTGGCGAACAGCAAAGGAGTAGATCTTCCACCACCATTACCAGCCACACATCCTACTCGCCAGAATCCGATGACACCCATTACAAGTAGTCATATACGCTTGTGAATAATGCCAGTGGAAAAACCTCACAGCTACAGCTCCGGTATGGACAGATGTTCAATCAGGATCCCAAGAAACCTATTCCGGGTACTAATAAACGCTTGTTGGAAATCCTGACGTAGAAATAATCATAACCACAGCATCAATTCGAGTGGATACCAAGGATTTAAAAGAAGAAAAGGGCTTCCATGGTAAAGTATGTCGAAATTGAATCAAAAATTGAGGTAAAAACAGATAAAACCTCCATAACAGCTTAACACAACCATGTGTTGGAGATGCTGGTGGCGTTCCAGCTGCATTACAAACGGTGAAAGTGACGTATCATGCTCAAGCTGTTATGGAAATTTTATCTGTTTTTACCTCAAATTTTATTTAAATTGTTATTTTATTTTTTATTTTTTTTTGATTATTTTGATTTGGACACTTAATCAGATAACTTTGTGGATGGCACAAGTACATTTTTACACATATTGTGTTTGCTGACTGACAGGAACCATGAAACAGACAGACAGAAGTACAATCAAATCCCACTTGTTTATTAATAAAAATTAAAAGGTAAATGGGAAAAAGCGTAGTCAAGCAAGCCAGAATCTGTAAAGTACCGGGCAGTATGCCCATGTTGGAAGTGTAAGCAGGTGCTGTAAGTACTGGCAGTAGAGGACAAGATGGCGGGGGTAGGACACATGACCTGGCCTCTCACTGTTCTCTGAGGCCACGGGTCTTTAGCTGGTTTTCTAGCGGACATGGTCCTTGCCCAGTCTGTTCCCCCGGCGGACTCTCTCACCCCACGGACCAACAGATGCTACAGAATTATCTGTAGACAGCGTTATAGTCAGAATGATAGAGGACCTAGTAAGGCACACTCAGCTAAGTTTTTTGTGAATGCCTCCTGGGCTTTTTGGCATTGGGCAATGGTTTGCCAGATTTGCAGGGGTGCCAACTGGTCTTATATTCACACGTTCCTAAAGTTTGATGTTCACCTCTTCTGATGCTAGCAGCTTCCCTTTATTTACTCTGTTTTGTTATGCGGGCCTGTTTTGGCATTTTTGTTGCTCGTTGCCCACCCCTAAGCTTTTCTATGTTATGATGTTTCGCCTAATAAACCATATAGAAAACCGGAAATCTTAATTGTACACTGCAGGAGACAGGGTTTGTATTTATAGACCATAGAGTTTATCAGCTACTTTACATCATGGGACACTAGCGAAAAAGCTTGCTAGAGCATGCAAAACTCCATCTCATTATAATGGTGAAATAAAAATATTAAGTGAAAATATTGTGTGAATTTATATAATTATATTTTTATACCCATAAAATGTATACCACAAACTATACACACCTCAAATACCGCCACCTACGTGTGTCAACACTGCGCCAGCACCCACCCTCCCCCAGCTGCCACTTGTATATATATCAATCAATCAGAAGGAAAATATAACCTCACACCTTCACTGTGTCAAATTACTATCACCTTGTGGCGCTAAATGGGTAAGATCAGTCCCCCTGTAAACTTCCAAAAGTATCTGATGACAGTGTACAGAAGGGACTCTCCAACCCTTGTTCGATTTATCTCAAACAAAAAAAAAAAAAATATATATATATATATATATATATATATATATATATATATATATATATATATATATATATATATATATATATATATATATATATATATATATATATATATATATATATATAATATATATATATATATGCGAAAACACCAAGCATATAAATCAAATATCAAATGACCTTAAAGCGGGAGTCCACCGGGACTCCGCGTTTTTTTTTTTTTTTTTTTTAAAAGCCAGCAGCTACAAATACTGCAGCTGCTGACTTTTAAATAGTGACACTTACCTGTCCAGCGCGCCCGCGATGTCGGCACCCGAAGCCGATCGCTCGCTCGGCTGCCGGGTCCCGCTTCCATCTTGGGTATGGGAATCAGGAAATGGAGCCTTTCGGCTTCATTTCCCGGTTCCCTACTGCGCATGCGCGAGCCGCGCGGCGCAATCCGGACGGTTCCCGCTGCCTCTGGGAGCTGTGTGTTTCCCAGCAGGCAGCGGGGCACTTGCTGAAGGGGGCGGGCGCTTGCGGAGCGGGGGCGTAACGTACGCCCTGTTCCGCAGAGAGCTAGCCCAGAAGTGGGTGCAGTTACCTGGATTATCCAGGTAACTGCACCCCCCTCCCCCCTGAAAGGTGCCGATTGTGGCGCCGGAGGGGGGGGGGGGATTCCGATGAGCGGAGGTCCATTTTAGGGTGGACCTCCGCTTTAATTCACTCAATAAGTATATGCAAAAGTAAAAACTATTAAATAGCAAGTTGAAATATGTGCATATCCCTTAAGCAACACAGTGTATTCAAAAAAATATGCAAATGTGTATACCACAACTTCATATGTGTTTTTAACATAAAAAAAGAAAAAGCAATTTTTTATATAAAAAAACAAATTTTTCTATAAAAAAGCAAGAAAACAAGTCCTCAATAGAAGTGTCCCAAGAAGAGCGACAAGTGGTGATAAATAGAAAATCAGCACACCCTTCTCCTGTGTGCTTTCTTATCAGAGTCCCCAAAGGATGAAAATCCTTCACCACACCAACAGTGACCCCCCCTATAGATGGAGCACTCACCAGATGGATTGCCTAGCACTCTCGCACCAGGCTCAACAAGCGTATTAAATTACTTAATTGAGGATCACAGATGTCCGGCACACAGTATTCAGAGAGTATTAGTTCCTCTTTGCAGATTCCAATAGGTTTATCTCCCCAAGTTCCTCAAAAAGAAAAACAGAGGCTTCCCATGGTGTAATACTATAAAATATCTTTAATAGCACACTTAAAAGCCACTCGGTAATGCACTCACATGTAAAAAACTTGTAACAAGCACTTCAAAGTCACTGCAATACTTCACATCAGCAAAACTTTACTCTAAGGCATTGGTGGTTACAGTGGATACTGGTCACAGTTAGCAGTGTCAGTGATATCTCTCACCCCTCCTCCTGCTGTATGGTACCCTACAGCCAGACTCTCAGTGACACTCTCTCTCCAGTCCTGTTCCTCGTGTTAGAGGCAAACACACTTCCGCCTTGTTTGCAGAGTTGGTTCAGTCAATAGTTGCCAGATAGCCACGCCCCCGACATGTTTCGTCATAGGACTTATTCATGGGGACACTAGCGAAAAAGCTTGCTAGAGCATGCAAAACTCCATCTCATTATAATGGTGAAATAAAAATATTAAGTGAAAATATTGTGTGAATTTATATAATTATATTTTATACCCATAAAATGTATAATACAATAGAAAGAAAAAAAGGGAAATAAAAAGGGGGAAAACCCTTATGCCATATACTGGTGTCTCAGAACGAGTTTACATTCAGGCTTATTATGAGTTATCAATAAAAGCATTCACATCAGTGTCGATGTTCAACCCATCTATTACATAGGGTTTGAGCCTATAAATCCAAGCCATTTCAAGTTTAGATATGTCCCTCACCAATAAGATAGCCCTCCAGTGGGCACTAAACTTGTTTATACCAAGAAAAATGGTCTTAGAGTCCTTTGTTCTGTGCAAATAAATAATGCTTGGATACCAGAGTGGTTTTTAAAGCCCATCTTAATATTGGAGATGTGTTCATTGAGGTGAACCTGAAGAGGACGTTTAGTCTGGCCTACATATTGCAGGCCACAAGGGCACTGCAACATATAAACCACCCCCACTGTGGCACAAGTGATAAATGGTTTTATCGCATGTTGTCTGTGTGCTAGTGGAGGTAAAGGTTGTGGTCCGTCTATGAGGACATGCACTCAAAGGACATACCCTGCATCTTTTTCACTGGTAAAACCCTGTTAACTGGTTAAAAAAAATGTAATATTTCAATGGATTGGTTAAAAATGTTTGGGGCTACTTGATTTCTCAAAGAAGGGGCCATCTTAAAGAGGAAGTAAACCCTGATGATTTTACTTCCTCTTTCATTCCCTGCAAAGGTAAAGCATAATAGACTACTATGCATCACATAGTAGTCCATTATGTGTCACTTACCTGACACAGGAGCCAACAAAATCCCCGCTGTCCCCTGTAGTCCGGCGCATCCATCTTCTCGGTGGGTCTCACTGCTCCGCCGCTGTCATTCGGTGAAGCCGCGATGACGTCACTCCGCACATGCGCATGGGAGTCACCACTCGCGGCATATCGCCATTGGCGGAGTGCTCAGTGCGCCTGCGCGCCGCTGTCTAGGGCGCATGTGCCATAGACAGCGGTGCCTGTCTTTCTGCAAATATCTCCTAAACCGTGTAGGTTTAGGAGATATTTCTTGGACTTACAGGTAAGCCTTAATCTAGGCTTACCTGTAGGTCAAAGTTGGTTTTAAGGGTTTACAACCACTTTAAACACAACACAAGGTTTGTCAGGCAATACCTTATTCAGGACCCCATCTTTGCTGACAATATACCAATGCCTATGAACTATTTGTTTAATACTTTTCTGTTGTACAGAGTAAGTAGTCACAAAGGGTACTCGCGGAAATGGCCTCATTCATGTGTGGCTCTCTCTACAAGTAGTTAATCTCTACTCATATCATTAATTGTTTACAATGTCTCTAAGGCACTCTCCTGAATATCCCTTTTCCAGGAATCTGATTACCATGGCAATGTTTTTGATTGGCAAAAAAAACCTCCTGGAGGAGCAAGCTAAGCAGAACGATATGGAAATTTCCACATCAGGGGGAGGGGTGCAGGTCAACAATCTGCACAGCCTCCTGTATCTAACCCTGCTAGGCAGGGTGTACCCAATAATAAGCCACAGAGAAATGGAGGCAATAATTACCCCATCAATCTCCCCATAGAGGCAATGGGGTTACCTGGGGGGGCTCTTCCTCTCGGGGACAATTGTGACCCTCTGGTCCCCCTAGACCTATACAGACCCCTGTCTATGATCAAAGACCATATCATCTGGGACCAACATCAAATGGTAGAGGTCCCCCATTTAGAGGTAGAGGATGGGGCTATCATTATAACCAACTGGGTCGATGATATAATGTGGACCATCAAGATGTGTGGAGACAAAGACGCAGTGGAGCGTTTGGGCAACAGTCACCCCTTTTGGGATATTCAGGAGTTGAACCTGAATGGGAGTCCAATATCCCCACATCAAACTGTTTTTTCCACTTGCAGATAGGGATGGCCCTGAGGGTGTTATTTTTTGATAATTCTCAGTATTATCACCCTAAGGGAGGGGCCAACCCTACCTCTTCCTATCTGGCCCCCAATGGTAATCCATCCCCTCAAGGGTTTTTGGCCCCAAATGGGCATACCAGACAAGGCATTAAAAGGCAGGGAGAAAAAGGAGTCGTCGGGGGGTGGGGATTGGTTACAAGCAGCAAAAAAGACCAAAAATGTAGCCAGTAGAGGAATATTTAATCTCTGTTCCAAAGTTTTAACTGATTCAGAAAAAGCAATCCTAGATGAAAGTCTTAAATTTGTCCCACCTAAGAGTCTTGATAATTTCAGACTTGCATGGACGTCCACAAATTTGTCAGGAAACTGAATATCAAACTCTATATGACTAACAACCCCATTGGAAATAATGCATTGGTAGACGCAAAATTTGTACATTCTAGGTCATCCAATGCTGCTTTGTTTAACCCCCCTGGGGTATTGGCACCTTCAATGCAAGTTTTTAGGGAGATCATTCTTAGCGATTTAGATCCCCTGGAAGGAAGGCCCTCCTTGACAAAAAGGAGGGCCTATATTTAGTACCCAGTGCTCCACGCACCCCTACCATCTACTACTTGCCAAAAATTCATAAAAATCCTGTCTGCCCCCCGGAACGCCATATTGTTAGTGGCATAGATTCAATAACATCCCGGGTGGGCAGATACATTGATTTTTATTTACAACCTCTAGTCCAGAGAATGCCCTCGTATGTTAAAGATTCAAGGCATGTTATCAAGTTACTTTCTGAAGTCCAATTGAAACCTGGAATGTGGATTGTTACTGGGGATGTTACATCCTTATATACCATAATTCCACATAGTTTAGGTCTGGAGGCTGTAAAAAGCTTTTTGGATAGAGATTCTAGACTGTCACAAAGTCAGGTGTTGTTCTTAATGGATCTATTGGCGTATGCTTCCTCCCATAATTATTTTTGGTTTGACTTTTTTTTTAGACAAGATGTGGGGGTGGCTATGGGAGCAAAATACATCCCTAGCCTGGCGGACCTTTTTATGGCCAAATGGGAGGAGGATGTCATCTATGCCCACGATATACCACAGTTTCAGGGAAAAGAGAGGTCCCCCTATTGGAGTGGGATTTTCAATGACCACCAACACCAAACAACAATTAAAACATGTAAATACTTTATTGACAATTACAGAGCAAGTACAAAATGAAACCAAAGAGACCCATATACTGCCAATGTCTCTATGGCATATCTACAAATATACAAATACATGGATAAATATGATAAGCCAACCAATAAATGATTAAAATACTCTTCTCTTGTAACCCATACCCGACGCGTTTCTAGTTTCTGCTGGTATCGCATAACTTTCATCAGGGGTGAAGAGCAAAAATTTGATGGCATACTGGTGTTTCTGAAATATTTAATCAATAATGGATATGCTTGAAAAGCAACATAAAATGCATGTTGCTCGTATGTATGGGTGTGTCCCAAACTGATGTTTGATTACGCAGATAATCTAGTGCAGGTCAACGCTGTCCTTTAAAAGGAGATGCCAAACGGGCACTAAATCTCAGTCACCACGGTTCTCTCCTTTTGTTTAGTTGGATAAAATGTTGGCACACATGTCCTCTCTTTATCTTACTGTTTCTCATATGGTTCTCGTTGCTCTCATCCTGTGCATCTCCTGACATGTTTTTTGCATTTGCTTATATTTATCTGTTATATCGTTGTTTAGTCTGTAGCTACATTAGTTCTGTTGTCCACCCCCAATTAGGGCGACTCCCTGCTTGGGCACTGCCGGTGCTTAGCGGGGGTTTATTGAGCTATAGCACTTAGTAATCAGCTTTCCCCATCCTTCCTTTTCCTTTCTACCCCTCCCTCCCTTTCCCCTCTTACCCCCCCTCCTTACCTCTCTCCTTCCCTCCCTCTCTTCCTCTACTCCCCCTCCCCTAGGTGGTGGTGCCTCTTGGTGAGGTCTTTGGCGAGGTCGTGCCATTCTTTTTGCCCGTTACATAGCGGTCGCTGCCTCATTTGACGGCACTATGGGTCTCCTGAAGGTCACCTCCCTCAAAGCGCGTGGCCTTAACGTCCCGGAAAAGCACTCGCAGCTCCTAACTAGCTTGCGCAAAAGTAGAACTCGCGTTGCCTTCCTACAGGAAACGCATTTCCATGGTGAGCGTATTCCGAAATTGACGAACGGGGCCTTCCCGACGGCATACCACAGCATATCGCCTATCTCCAAGTCCAAGGGGGTTAGCATCCTCCTGGCCAAGTCGCTACCGTGGGTTTATGAGGCACAGCGGGTAGACTCCCAGGGCCGTTTCCTCCTTCTGAAGGGAAGGGTGTGCGATGTGCAGGTCACTTTCGCCAATGTCTATTTCCCTAATGTCGACCATCCGCAATTTCTACGGAAGTTGCTGCCCCAACTGTTAGTTTTCGGAGGGTATACTCATCTTTGGGGGTGACCTCAATTTTGCTATGGACCCTTTACTGGATGCTTCTCGTGGCGCCTCCCATCTCTCATACGCCCGTCTTAAGCGGATGAAAGCGGATCTACATACCCTACGCTTGGTGGATCCCTGGCGTTTACTACATCCGCAGGACCGAGATTATTCCTATTTTTCCCAAGTTCATCACTCTTACACGCGGTTGGACTACTTGTTGCTATCCCACAAGGATTTACCTCGGGTAGTTTCGACTGCCATCTATGTTATCTCCTTCTCGGACCATGCTCCGATCCATCTGACACTTCAGTTGGGCCCTGTAACTCAGACCCCCCCGTCGTGGAGACTAAACGAGGCCCTGTTGCAAACGGAGGAGATCCACGCAGAGGTCTTGGCCTCGATACGGGAGTACTTCTCTGTAAACGTGGCCTCAGTTGCCAACCCCCTGACGGTGTGGGAGGCTCACGAGACGGTGGTAAGGGGCACCTTAATCCGAATAGGGGCTCGATTAAAACGGGAGAGGACACGTCGTGTAGATGAGCTACTTGCCCTGATTCGCTCTTTAGAATGTGCCCACAAAGCCAGTCTTGCGCGGTCCACCTATCAGGAACTTCTTAAAGCACGCGAAGAGCTTCGCTTACTTATGTTCCATAAAACAAAGCAAAAATTGGCCTGGGCTCACCGTTCGATGTACGAATTCAGCAATAAACCCGGCACCATGCTAGCTAGGGCTCTGCGAGGTCCCCGCACTAAAACTTACATTCCTCATATCCTGACTTCTACTGGCCAAAAAGCGACCACATCTTCTGGCATAGCATCGGAGTTCCGTTCGTTTTTTGAAGGCCTTTACAATTTGGACAGGCCACATTCGGCTGCTTCCGACTTCGCAGGTGGGTTTACCCCACAGTCCTATGTGGCCACGTCCGGCATGCCCTCACTCTCGGCTGAGGTTCAGGTGGAACTGGAGGAGCCTATCACGACCGCGGAGTTGGGGGCTGCGCTAGCTAGCTCAAAGCCGAAGAAGGCCCCTGGCCCTGACGGCTTCACCCCAACCTACTATAAAACATTTTTTGAGACGCTTTCACATCCGTTGTTCTCGGCTCTCAACTCGATTACGGATGGTAATTCCTTTCCGATAGACACACTGCGAGCCTACATATCCCTCATTCCTAAAGAGGGCAAGGATCCACTTCAGTGCGTTAGTTACCGCCCAATAGCCCTCCTGAACACCGACCTTAAATTGTTCGCCAAGATATTGGCCAATAGACTGCTCCCACATATATCGGCTCTGATTCACAGGGACCAAGCGGGTTTTGTCCCACATCGGGAGCCCCGGGATAACACCATTCGGGTGGTGAATCTAGTCCACGCGGCCAGGTCTTCGGCACGACCCCTTCTCCTGCTGTCCACTGACGCGGAGAAGGCTTTTGACCGCGTGGATTGGTCATTTATACAGGCCACCCTGGAACACATAGGTCTTCGTCCCTCGATGCTTGGGTGGATCCTTTCCCTCTACTCTCATCCCACGGCTGCGGTCAAAGTGAATGGAACGAGGTCCGGTTTCTTTGGCATCCGTAACGGCACTCGACAGGGTTGTCCCCTGTCCCCGCTGATTTTTATACTCTCGCTGGAACCCCTTCTGTGCAGGATTCGGGAAGACCCTGGCATTGCGGGTTTTCATAAATCCTCTGGATCCCACAAGGTGGCCGCTTTCGCGGATGACCTAATCTTTTTCCTAACAGATCCTCTGACTTCACTCCCCAACCTTCTCCAGTCCCTGCAGTACTACGGAGCCCTCTCTGTTTTCGATTAATTTGACTAAATCGTCCCTCCTGAACATTACCGTAGACAAGGCCATTGTCGGCCGCTTGCGCGCGGCCCATCAGCTGCGCTGGGCGACCGATACTATTCATTACTTGGGTGTCGACATCAGTGCGGATCCCTCTAACTTGTACCAGGCGAACTTTGCTCCACTCCTTCTCCGACTCAAATCCAATCTTCACCAATGGCTTTCTCTCACTTTAACCTGGTTCGGCAGCTGCAACGCCATTAAGATGACCGTATTGCCTAGGATATTATATTTGTTACAAGCCCTCCCCATCCGTCTCCCTCCGTCTTTCTTCAAGCGAGTTGACTCGCTGTTTCGTGACTTCATTTGGTCCCATCAAAAACCACGTATCAGACTGCAGATCCTCCATATGGCTAAGCACAGGGGAGGAGTCGGTCTCCCAGACATCAAGGCGTATTACAGGGCGGCCCACCTTACTAGACTGGTCGACTGGTACTGCCATGCGGAGGCCAAGCAGTGGGTGGCGATGGAACTATAAGATTCTGAGGGTATGGCCAGGTGCTGGCCGTGGGTCGCTACCCCGTTACCGAAGGACTTAAATGACCATCCTACGCTAGGCAGTACCCTACGGGTGATCAGGGACGCCCTCCGACATTCCTCTATCTCCCCGATGCCTTCCCCCATGGTGCCAATTTTGGGTAATCCTGACTTTCCGCCTGGCAGGCTGAACCCCGCCTTTGGGCGGTTGGCATCAACGGGGCGGTCTCATTTTTACGACTTCTTGGATCCGGACGGCAAACTTGCACTAGAAACAAGGCTGTCCACCTTAGACCCCCCATTGGACTTCTGGAGCAGTCTCCAACTCCGCAATTTCCTGCGCAGATGTGCAAGGACGCCTGGCATATCGCGCCCGCTCACGGAGCTGGAGCGCATCTGCTACCGCAGGGAACCGACTCGCCATTGTTTATCTCTGATTTACTCCTCACTGATCTCTTCGGCTGAAGGGTTCATCCCCCCTTTTCTCACTAAATGGGAGCTGGACTTAGGCGTCCAATTTAATGGCTCACAGCGAGAGAAGATCCTTTACTTCGCCCAGAAGTCCTCTATTGCCACTAGGGTCCAGGAATCCTGCTATAAAATTTTGACCCGTTGGTATAGGGTGCCCACCTCTCTACACCGTTTCTTCCCGCAGGTCCCCAGTCTATGTTGGCGATGCAATGTGGGGGAGGGGACGATGCTGCACATTTTTTGGGACTGCCCCAAAATTAAACCCTACTGGGCGGAGGTGGCACGCACGATCGAGCACCTGACTGGTGTTGCCCTGGAGGGAGACCCCGCGGCTTGTCTACTGCACCTCTCTAAGCGATCCATAAAGAAGTACAAAGCTTCTCTTACCATTCATCTCTTGAACGCCGCCAAGGCATGCATTCCCTTGTGCTGGAGATCGGAGATTCCGCCAACTAAATCCCTGTGGTATGCCAAGGTGAATGAAATCAGAAACATGGAAGATCTTACTGCCACTCTGCGTGGGGGGGAGGAGACCTTCTGGGAGACATGGCGACCATGGCAACACTACATCTACACGGAAGCCTACCTCCGCGAGGTTGCTCTACCTGATTAGTCTTTGTAGTGTAAATCGTCCTCTGATCAGGAGGCACCACCACTCCACTTTGCTTTGCTCTACTTCTCTGTTTTTCTCTCCCATCCCTACCGTCCTGCTTTTCCACTCCCTTTGTTCCCTTTTCCTTTATCCGACTCGCCCCCTGCCTTAGGCCGGCCCATCCAGATACTTTGAATATCCTACTTTTCATAACTTATCAGTTGCGCCACACGGCTGGGCCTAGCTGGTTGTGGGACGGTTCTCTGTGACAGATATCAGTAAGTCTACTACAGTATAGTCCTGGTGACTCAACTGGCGGTAGGAGGTTGCTAGGGTAACGGTCGGATGGTTCCCCCCGGGGCGGTGCACTGCTAGCCATAATACATAGTCATAACCACTTATGCATATTACTGGGTGCATAGCCCCGGGATTTGGTATCTGCTGTTTGACATTTGATGATGCTGTTATTACGCCACACTATATCCACTTCCTGTCTCTGTTTCTTATCTTAATTACTGTCAGTTTTCTTTATGGTATGTGAAATTGTTTCATTTTGGAAAATAAATAAAGGAATTACAAAAAAAATGAAAGGAGATGCCAAAAGACCACTTTCTCCAGATCCACCTTACCTAATGGTACCTATAGAGGGGGGAGGATTACTGCATGTATATACATATATCTCTGTTCTCTTTGTGACGGACCGTAGTTACAATAACCGATTATCCTCACTGGACCCAGAGTTTTCTCATCCCTCCTCAAAGAATGGACCAGACAGGGGGCTAAAGGTAGAGCCCAAGAGCCTGATCTTAATTGGACAGGTGTTACGTCATGCAGGGCGTATGAGTGTCCCCCTTTACTACATATATATCAGTTTAGTTCTGTGGACAAGGTACATAGATGACATCCTATGGGATGGCAAGCACCAAGACTTGCAGGAGTTCATGTCATCCCTTAATGTTAATCAAAGAGGCATACATTTGAATTGTGAGATGAGTCAAATTGAAATGAATTTACTGGACCTCAAAATTTCGATTAGGGGAGACAGGTTGGTTACATCTACATTTTTTAAATGTACGGATAGAAATTTGTTTATTCCTATAGACAGTTTTCACTACCATCCTTGGTTAAAGTCAGTCCCAAAGAGCCAGTATATCAGACTTAAAATGAACTGCTCTGACCAAAGTTAGTTTTTGGTGCAGACTGAAGTTTTAACCAATAGATTTCTGGAAAAGGGATATTCGAGGGAGTTCCTTCTCGAGACATTGGAAACAATGATATGAGATATGAGTAGAGGTGAACTACTTGTAAAGAGAGAGCCAGGCGTGAATGAGGCCTTTTCCTCTGGAGTCTCCTTTGTGACTACTTACTCTCTACAACAGAAAAGTATTAAACAATTTGGTTTATAGGCATTGGCATATTGTCAGCAATGATGGGGTCCTGAATAAGGTATTGCCTGACAAACCTTGTGTTGTGTTTAAGGGGGCCCCTTCTTTGAGAAATCGAGTAGCCCCAAACGTTTTTAACCAACCCATTGAAAAATTACTTTTTTTTTTTTTTAACCAGTTAACAGGGTTTTACCAGTGAAAAAGATGCAGGGTATGCTCTTTGAGTGCATGTGCTCATAGACGGACCACAACCTTTACCTCCACTAGCACACAAGGGACAACATGTGATAAAACCATTTATCACTTGTGCCACAGTGGGGGCGGTTTATATGTTGCAGTGCCTTTGTGGCCTGCAATATGTAGGCCAGACTAATCGTCCTCTTCAGGTTCACCTCAATGAACACATCTCCAATATTAAGATAGGCTTTAAAAAACGCTCTGTATGTAAGCATTATTTATTTGCACATAATAAGGCCCCTTCTAAGATCATTTTTCTTGTTATAGACAAGTTTAGTCCCCACTGGAGCAATCGATGAATGCCAGGAGCTTGGGTAATACTGAGCCCTTTTAAAACCAATAGAAAATTAACACACACGACAGTTGCTCAACTTCAATAAAGCCTTAAAAAAAACTATTTACATTACTGATGCATCAAAAAACATATCAAACCATTTTGAAGAGGTAGATGCTCTTATTGTGTTAAGGTTGAAGCAAGTGCAAATGAGCCCTAAAACGCCTTCGTCCCCCCGTGCTTGCGCACAAGTGCAAACACGAGTGTAGGTCCCGCATGCATATGTAAATGTTAATTGCACTACACATGTGCTTCCAATGAACGTCCGAGTGGGAGCAATAATTCTAGCGCCATAGTTCACATTTAACTCCAAACTGCTAATTTGTAAAGGCTTTTAAAGCTTTGTCCGTGGATAATTTTAGGGTACTGAAGTTTGTTGCCGTTTTGCAGGAGTGTGCCATTTTTAATCTTGACATGTTTGGTACCTATTTATTCAATACAACATCAGCTTTTATACATGACCTAACATTTTAGTTTTATATTGTTTGTGTGCACTAAAATTAATTTGTGTCTCTTTTCCTAAAAATTTGCGTTTGATAAATTGGCTGCTCCAGTATTGTTTGACATTAAAAATGGTGGCTGTTGCAATTTTTTTCTTCAGGGCCTTTGCTTTCAGATAATAGGTTTGGGGGTTTTAAGTAATCTTCTAGCAAAAATGTTGTTGATTTTGGCATGTATGTGAGAAATGTCAAAATTTGCCCTGGATGACAAGTGGTTATTTAAATTAAGGAAACATATTTTAAGGAAAGTCCAAATAGTTTTTTCTATTAACAAGTGAAGTTTCTTTAACTTGCAGCAGTGACTTATAAATATCTAAAGCCTGGCATTTCATTACTGTAGAACTGTACTTGATTGTTGGTAAGAGATGACTCTTTATTTTATAATAATTTAGAATCAAACTTTGCAACAGTTTTCTTTTAAAGCCAATGCTTGGTATTCCTTCTGTGCATCTTACCTACCTGATTGAAGGTTTCACTAATCGTATCCATGTTATCAATAGCCTATATGGATCAAAAGGTACCAATTTTGCAGAGGTTGATTCGGTGAGAGAAGTTTTGAAAAGCTGAAGCAGACAAATATGATATCCCCTATTATCATTAATCCAAAAGGAAAAATATTGTCATGTTGAAGTACTTTCCTCTTGCCCTTTTCTTTTTTTTTCTTTTTTTTTCTTTTAAATTCATTGGATGTTAGTGAAAGAGATGGGTTGAATGTTTCCCTTCTGCATATGTTCAATTCCTCCTCCTCTGTTTCCAGCTATGTTAGTGCTTGGGTGGGGTCTGGTTCATTAAGTTTCCCATTCAATCTCCAGTGGCTTTTCTTTTGCGAGTCCACTTGCATGAGAGCTGTGTTCAGCTGCCTGCTGCCTTTACTCCAGAGTCAGACTTGTCTGCATGCTGGGAGCTGCAATCTGTTCAGATAGCCTGATGTGCTAGGTAAATATTTCTTCATTTCCATTAAGTACTCAGCAGTATGTCAAAGTTCACTGAAAGTTCTTTAAAGTTCCAATGTCTTTTAAGCCTAGGCTTTTGCTAAATATTAATGACTGATTTTACAGAAGGATGTTTTAGGAAAATGCCTGCTCTTCGATGTTTGCAGTTCTTGTGATAGAAGTTTTGCTTGTTGTATAGATAAAGATACTGAGTCACAAGTAAAGTGTAATACTAGATATGGTTCAATATGGGTGGCATGTTATATACAGTATTAGTCACATATGTATCCTTTCTCTGAGAGTTTCAGTTCAGCAATAAAAGAAAATACCAACAGGTTGTCTTTAATTTCTAGATACTATGTGGTTTGATTGTAACCTTCACAGAGATGACCTGGTGATCTTAATGAGACTAAGTCTTTTCCTTCGTACCTGGTATATTTTTGATGCTAGTCCCTGACTAAATCTTGGATTTCACTTCAATTAAAGCCGGCCATACGTTGCTCGAGATCCGTCAGGTTCAACAAGGACCGTCCGAGCTTCGATCCATGTATGGGTAGGCTGATTGTACCTGAGTCGAGCCATCAATCATCTTTGATACATCCAGCCTGATTTTTTACATGCGATTACTTCCAAGGGCTATAGCTGCTAGCAGTAATCGCTGTGTCCTGCTGGCGGGGAAGGCTCCCGTGCCCCTCCTGCCAGCAGAACACAGTAGTGCTGTGAGAGCCATTCCTCTATAAACACTGACCGTGATGGGAGAATCGAGTGATGTTTGTGGAGGAGGGAAACCAAATCGAATAATCTATGGGCTGCATAACACTTTTGTATTCAGTAAAGATCCAACTGAACAATCCATCTAACATTTTGTGGCTTTATATTTTCCTGCTTAACCCATTTTTTTTTTTTTTTTGATTGCCTTATGACCTTTTTAATCACATGTTGATGGCAAAACATGAAATTGTTTTTCTTAAGGATAGTTGCAAAAAATTTAAAACGCAGCAAATATATTTAGAGGTTACAGAAGCCAAATGACAAATCCCAATTAAACCCTTAGTGGATCTGACTTTGCTCCTTTATTTATTTATTTTTTTGTGCAATGTTATGGTTTCGGATGGTGTATTGCTGAATGTAACTTTTTATGAAGAGGTTTATGAGTGGGTTCTCTTTCTATTCAAAATGTAGTATGTCTTATGAAGCTGCTTACAGATATACAGAAAATCCGTGTATATTGATCGCAGCTTGTTTTTGCTTTTTGACAAAAGAGATATCGTTTATAACATCACTGATTTGTTAGAAAAATTTGCCTCACAATACTCTACTAAGGTGATGCTCTTATGCCCTGTACACATGATAGGATTTTCCGACAACAAAATCCATGTTTTTTTCCGACTAATGTTGGCTCAAACTTGTCTTTTATACACACGGTCACACAAAGTTGGTCGGAAATTCCGAACGTCAAGAACGCGGTGATGTACAAACACGTACGACGAGCCGAGAAAAATAAAGTTTAATAGCCAGTGGTGCTCTTCTGCTTGATTCTGAGCATGCGTGGAACTTTGTATCGGAATTGTGTACACACGATCGGAATTTACGATAATTGATTTTTTTTTTGCCGGTGTAACGGAAATGCCGATGGAAAATGTCTGATGGAGCCTACACACGGTTGAATTTCCGACAAGCTCCTATCAAACATTTTCCGTCGGAAAATCTTATCGTGTGTACGGGGCATTGGTGTCTTGTGAAAGGTATGTTAGAAGTTTGAAATTTGTAGTGCTAACGTGCATCCTTCTTCTTTATTTCACTACTTTTTAATATTTGTGTTTCGTTGTTTTATATGCATTGTAAATTACGAGTCTGTAATTTAAATACATTTAGAAGTCCTGTATGAAAGTTCAAATAAAACCCCTGAATGAGCCAATTCTCCCTACCTGTACTTCACATGCCCCCTTTTCCCAGACATTACAGCTCACAGTGGGTGTCTTTCAGCAACAGATGCAGTTCTCTCCATTAAGAAAGCAGTGGACATGGGTGGTTGTTTATCCTTAAGTGCTGATAGTCAAACTACACAGTGTTGAATCTGCAGTAATGATGCTGATAGCCACACCCCATAACGTTTTACCATTCCACTGTAGTGAAATCTGGCACAGCCTGCATGATTAACACACGCACTGTGTTGGTTACCTGCTTGTTTTTGTCTAGGTGATCTCAGAGCCGAGAGATGCTCCGCCGATCCGCTGAGCTCAAGACCGGTCCCCACCACTCCTGCCCCCTGCACACTAGCAGTCTTGTAAATGGACTGTTCCTGATGTTGTTATGCCCATAGACTGGCTCTGGACATGAGAATGGCAGGAACAATCCACCGTTGGACGTGGGGGAGTTCGGTTTTCTGGAGGATCTGCCAAGTACAGCCTTTTTTGCGCCCCTAGACAAATTGAGCGGTTTATATGTTAGTGTGGGCACAACCCCACTGCATGGGTAGAAATAAAATGTTCATGGAGTTCTTCAGTAAGGGGACTGCACTGGCAGGATCAATAGCAGTATGTGCAGCTGCTGGCTTTTAATTTTTGCAGCGATGGGTGGAACTCCGCTTTTAATTGGCTTCTTTCTAAGTTGACCCTTGTATATGTATGTATGTATGTACGAATGTGAATTGTAGGCTTCTTCAGGTCAGCAACTGTTGTGATTGTATACTATATGTTAAGCGCTGTTTAAATTGACGGTGCTATATAAATAAATTGAATAAAATAGATAAATATGGCTGCGAGAAGTCTGACAGTCAGATCACTCCTGCAATGTTGGATATTTACAGACTGACCTGGTTGAATATGATTTTAGTTTTTCTGACAGCCAGATTACATAAATGTCAAATATTCCACTTTTCTGTGCTTTTCACTTGAAACTAAAGGTTTTATATCATTTTTGAGGGATTTGCAATTGCTTTAAAGTGTTACTAAACCCAAACAGTAAAATCGGGCTGTATATGCAGTAAAACATGCTTGTTATACTCCTTGTGGAACCTAAGGCTGGATTCACACCTATGCCTCTTTAGTGCTTTTTGCATTTTTCAGATTTGCACTACAAGAACGCATTCTATAGGAAACCATGTTAAATGGACTGTAGTGCAAATCTGCAATATGCAAAAGCACTAAAACTGCATTGGTGTGAATCCAGCCTAAGGGATTAATCCTCTGCATTGTGTATGAAGACTGTTCCATCCTGTCTTCTCTGATCCTCCCCTTCTTCCACTGTCCCCAATGCATCTGCTGATAGAAAAGAGCCTTGGGGGGGGACTCTGCCCATGCGCAGTTTGTTGTGTATTGCTAGAGAGTTGTTTTTTTTTCCTTGAGGGTGCATGTGATCAGCACAGGGCCAATCAGCACTGTCCAGACAGAGTCAGGGATCATGCAGCTTCATAGGACAGTCAGAGTAGAATGAAAACCCCTCCTCCAAGCTCTAACCAGACACTGATGGTCACAAGACTGCTATATACTGCTGATGAGAAAAGGTATTTAGAAGTTTATATTTACTAAAATAATTGCATTTCCATGTTGTGTACTGTGGAAGATTAGATTAAGTGAATGCAGAGTCCTGGGTTTAATAACACTAAGTTTTCATTGATTTACTGGTCATTTGGTTTGCTTGTGCATCATTGTATTGTTGGGGTTGGGAAAGAGAGGATTTAAATGAATGGTGAATGACAAGATTTAGGATCTGCTCACCTGCTAGGAAGTTGACGAATTAGAACAGACTATGGTTCCCAGACGGTCTTTCCATTGCACATTCCATGGAATTCCTATGGGATGTGCTGTGATAACATGACATTTCATCACAGGAAGAGATTGTTTTGGGCACCAGAAAAAGTCCAATTACATTTGGGGCTGCAAGATGGAAACAAATCTTTACCTGTGCTTTGTCATGCTCAGGTTTTCGTCACTGTGGTACTTGGTGAAGGTGAATTAATGGATGGTTTACAGCTTGAAATGACATATTCCATTATGTGGATAGATAAAATATAAAAATCAACACTTCCGGCCTGGAGCCTCAAAACAAATCTTGCTCTTTTTAACCTTGTTGGGTTTGGTTCTATCATTGTGGGAAAAATACCCCAGACGCTGAACTGCAGCTATGTAAATATTTGGATCACATCAGTGGTTTTAGTGATGGCTTGTGCTGCAGTCTGTAAAGTAGTATGTCACGTTCATTCTACAAGTTTTTACTTCCATCATTCAATTTATTATCAGAATACATTCCAATTTTGGTGGTGCTGCAATAGCTTAAATCTATTGGGGCATGACGCTCAGCAGCGCTGTATGTTACGTAGTATTTCTGCAGGCCTTTATGTCAGTTTTTGAACATTACTACATTTGAACAAATCTGGACCCTTTAATGGCGCTCCAAAAAGACTGCATTTGTTTAGTATGAGCATTTCCAAGAGCAAGTACATCATTTAACTATATAGTGCTATTGCTAGGCTCTCGGGTCATAGCATACCGTATTTTTCGGACTATGAGGCGCACGTAAAAGCCTAAATTTTCTCACAAAATCGACCGTGCGCCTTATAATCCGGTGCGCCTTATATATGACCTGTTGACATGATGGCAAGCACCAAATTCGTTTTCTTCACTTGGGCTTTAACAGTATCTGTCAGATGGGCGCGCATGGAGTCACAGATCAATAGGGATGGAGATTCGTGGAAAAAGCCACCCGGTCTCTTACCGTAAACTGACGTACCGTAAACCTCTCTCAGGTTGTTCTACTGCGTGACTGATAGCGATGAGTTTGAAATCCTCTTCGTAAGCATGTCTCTTAACAGGAGCCATTTTTGGGGCAGCGGGTATACCGTAGAAAATGAACGAATGAATGCGCACACCTCCTGACTAAGATGGCCGTAATGCTCACGAAGCTGCACTGCTTGGATTGGGCATTACGGCCATCTTAGTCAGGAGGTGTGCGCATTCATTCGTTCATTTTCTACGGTATACCCGCTGCCCCAAAAATGGCTCCTGTTAAGAGACATGCTTACGAAGCGGATTTCAAACTGAAGGCTATCAGTCATGCAGTAGAGCATGGAAATAGAGTAGCTGCGAGAGAATTCAACATTAATGAATCAATGGTACGAAAGTGGAGGAAGCAAGAAGATGCCCTGCGCCAGGTAAAGAAGACCAAACTGAGTTTCCGAGGAAACAAAGCAAGATGGCCACGGTTGGAGGACAAAATTGAACAGTGGGTTATTGAACAGAGAACCGCAGGTAGAAGCGTCTCTACTGTCTCTATTCGACTCAAAGCAACAGCGATCGCACGCGACATGGAGATCAACGACTTTCGAGGAGGTCCCTCTTGGTGCTTCCGTTTCATGAAAAGGCGGAATCTCTCTATCCGCACAAGAACCACTATGTCACAGCAACTGCCAAAGGATTACGAAGAAAAGCTGGCCATTTTCCATACCTACTGCAAGAACAAGATCAATGAACAGAAAATCCGACCAGAGCACATCACCAACATGGACGAGGTCCCCCTTACCTTTGATATCCCTGTAAACCGTACTGTCGAGAGAACAGGGACCAGTACGGTATCTATACGCACTACAGGAAACGAAAAGTCATCCTTCACTGTAGTTCTCGGTTGCCAGGCTAATGGCCAGAAACTACCACCCATGGTAATTTTCAAGAGGAAGACTCTGCCAAAAGAAAAGTTTCCGGTTGGCATCATCATCAAGGCTAACCCGAAGGGCTGGATGGACGAGGAGAAGATGAGTGAGTGGCTGAGAGAGGTTTACGTCAAGAGACCGGGTGGCTTTTTCCACAAATCTCCATCCCTATTGGTCTGTGACTCCATGCGCGCCCATCTGACAGATACTGTCAAAGCCCAAGTGAAGAAAACTAATTCGGTGCTTGCCATCATTCCGGGTGGATTAACCAAAGAACTGCAGCCACTAGATATAGGTGTCAACAGGTCGTTTAAAGTTAAACTGCGAGCTGCGTGGGAGCATTGGATGACAGAAGGCGAACACACATTCACCAACACAGGGAGGCAACGCCGGGCGAGTTACGCCACTATCTGCCAGTGGATCGTGGATGCCTGGGCGAAGGTATCAGTCACCAGTGTAATCCGAGCTTTCAAGAAGTCCGGAATTATCACTGAACAGCTAAGTACCGGTACCGATGACAGCAACGAGCCTGACTCGGATACTGATGAGAATGATGAGAGGGATACGGGCGTGCTTGATGCCGAAATCGCCCAATTGTTAAACTCAGACACTGAAGATGAAGAATTTGATGGATTTGCGGGAGAAGAATAAAGTGAAAAAGTGAGTGTCTGGTTTTGTATTTAATTGAACAGTGTTAAGAGTTATTGTTATAGACCATTTTATGGTTATTGCTAAAGAGTTGAATAAAATTTGACTTACAGTACCGCATCCGAGTTGTGTTTCATTAAATGCGCCTTATAATCCAGTGCGCCTTATAGTCCGATGCGCCTTATATATGGAAATATCCATTATATTAGCCGGTCGTTGCTAGTGCGCCTTATAATCCGGTGCGCCTTATCGTCCGAAAAATATGGTATATGGATTACCAGGTGACATGCCTCAAAAGATTTTAATTAACCACTTTCAGACCGGACCATTTTGCTGGTAAATGACCAGAGGTCTTTTTACACTTTGGCACTGCGCTGCTTTAACTGGTAATTGCGCGGTCATGCAATGTTGTACCCAAACAAAATTTGCTTTCTTTTGATGGTATTTGATTGCCTCTGCGATTTTTATTTTTTGCGATATAAACGTAAAAAGACCGCAAATTTTGAAAAAAAATGATATTTTCTACTTTTTGTTATTAGAAAAATCCAATAAACTCAATTTTAGTCATACATTTAGGCCAAAATGTATTCAGCCACATGTCTTTGGTAAAAAAAAAGTCAATAATTGTATATTTATTGGTTTGCGCAAAAGTTGTCACATCTACAAACTAAGGTACGTTTTCTGCAATTTACGCAGCTTTTAGTTTACGACTGCCTATCTCATTTCTTGAGGTGCTAAAATGGCAGGGCAGTACAAAACCCCCCCAAATGACCCCATTTTGGAAAGTAGACCCCCTAAGGAAATTGATAAGAGGCATGTTGAGCCCATTGAATATTTTATTTTTTTGCCTCAAGCGATTGAATAATGACAAAAAAAAAAATTTTTTTTTTTTTTTACACAAAGTTGTCACTAAATGATATATTGCTCACACATGCTATGGGCGTATGTGAAATAACACCCCAAAATAAATTCTGCTGCTTCTCCTGAGTACGGGGATACCACATATGTGGGACTTTTTGGGAGCCTAGCCGCGTACGGGGCCCCGAAAACCAAGCACCGCCTTCAGGCTTTCTAAGGGCGTAAATTTTTGAGTTCACTTCTCACTACCTATTACAGTTTTGAAGGCCATAAAATGCCAAGATGGCACAAAACCCCCACAAATGACCCCATTTTAGAAAGTAGACACCCCAAGCTATTTGCTGAGAGGCATGTTGAGTTCATGGAATATTTTATATTTTGCCACAAGTTGCGGGAAAATTACAAACTTTATTTTTTTTTTTTTTTTTTCACAAAGTTGTCACTAAATGATATATTGCTCACACATGCCATGGGCATATGTGAAATGACACCCCAAAATAAATTCTGCTGCTTCTCCTGAGTACGGGGATACCACATATGTGGGACTTTTTGGGAGCCTAGCCGCGTACGGGGCCCCGAAAACCAAGCACCGCCTTCAGGCTTTCTAAGGGCGTACATTTTTGAGTTCACTTCTCACTACCTATTACAGTTTTGAAGGCCATAAAATGCCAAGATGGCACAAAACCCCCACAAATGACCCCATTTTAGAAAGTAGACACCCCAAGCTATTTGCTGAGAGGCATGTTGAGTCCATGGAATATTTTATATTTTGCCACAAGTTGCGGGAAAATTACAAACTTTTTTTTTTTTTTTTTTTTTTTTTTTTCACAAAGTTGTCACTAAATGATATATTGCTCACGCATGCCATGGGCATATGTGAAATGACACCCCAAAATAAATTCTGCTGCTTCTCCTGAGTACGGGGATACCACATATGTGGGACTTTTTGGGAGCCTAGCCGCGTACGGGGCCCCGAAAACCAAGCACCGCCTTCAGGCTTTCTAAGGGCGTTACAGTTTTGAAGGCCATAAAATGCCAAGATGGCACAAACCCCCCCCAAATGACCCCATTTTGGAAAGTAGACACCCCTAAATTTAGGGGTACACTAGTGAGACTAGGTAATAAATGGCGGGTGCCCTGAAACTATAAAAAAATAACTAACCAACCAGCGTCACCTGTAACAGTTATATGGTGATCACTGGTGAAAGGGTTAACTAGGGGGCAATCAGGGGGCTTTATGCGGTAGTATATGGGGGTCCCTGGCGCTATAAAAAGCTGCGGCGAACCTAAATACCTACCTGCCTAACTAGCGTCACCTGTGACACTAATACAGCGATCAGAAAAACGATCGCTTATTAGGCTGGGTTCACACTGGAGCGATGCGGGAACGCCACGAATGCGCGGCGGGTTCCCGCATCGCATGCCTCCCGGCGGCAGTTCACACTGCCCTATGCGAACTGCTGGGAGTGTCAGTGAAATGTTACTGACACCCCCAGATCAGTTCGCATATCGCAGTGCGATCTGCAAACTCGGATCGCATGGTGTGAACACCCATGCGATCCGATTCTGCTGCGGGCCAAAAAAAGGGTCCCGTGCGAATTTGCGGCGGGTGCGGCGGGTGCGGCGAATGGCTGAACTCGAATCGCACAGAGATCGGATGTGATTTGCACTGCAGTGCGGTGCGAATCACATCCGTTCTCATAAACCGCTGCAATGTGAACCCAGCCTTAGTGACACTGGCGACGGGGGGTGATCACGGGGTTAAACCTTTATTGGGGGGGTTAGGGGGGTACCTTAGAACTAAAGGGGGCTAACCCTAACTGCCCTAACAGTTATTAGTCACAAATGACACCCGCCGGGTGATCAGGGGGTTAAACCTTTATTAGGTAATAAATGGCGGGTGCCCTGAAACTATAAAAAATAACTAACCAACCAGCGTCACCTGTAACAGTTATATGGTGATCACTGGTGAAAGGGTTAACTAGGGGGCAATCAGGGGGCTTTATGCGGTAGTATATGGGGGTCCCCGGCGCTATAAAAAGCTGCGGTGAACCTAAATACCTACCTGCCTAACTAGCGTCACCTGTGACACTAATACGGCGATCAGAAAAATGATCGCTTATTAGGCTGGGTTCACACTGGAGCGATGCGGAAACGCCGCAAATCCGCGGCGGGTTCCCGCATCGCATGCCTCCCGGCGGCAGTTCACACTGCCCTATGCGAACTGCTGGGAGTGTCAGTGAAATGTTACTGACACCCCCAGATCAGTTCGCATATCGCAGTGCGATCTGCAAACTCGGATCGCATGGTGTGAACACCCATGCGATCCGATTCTGCTGCGAGCCAAAAAAAGGGTCCCGTGCGAATTTGCGGTGGGTGCGGCGGGTGCGGCGGGTGCGGCGAATGGCTGAACTCGAATCGCACAGAGATCGGATGTGATTTGCACTGCAGTGCGGTGCGAATCACATCCGTTCTCATAAACCGCTGCAATGTGAACCCAGCCTTAGTGACACTGGCGACGGGGGGTGATCACGGGGTTAAACCTTTATTGGGGGGGTTAGGGGGGTACATTAGAACTAAAGGGGGCTAACTCTAACTGCCCTAACAGTTATTACAGTCACAAATGACACCAATGCAAAAAAAAAAAAAAAAAAAAAAAAAAAAAAAAATGACATTGGTGTCACTGTGACTGGGGGGCAGGGGTAATTGGGGGGGTGATCGGGGGGTAAAGGGGGGGTGTGAGTGTGCCTGGCATGTTCTACTGTGTGTGTAGAGTGTTGGTGCAACTCACCGATCCGCTCTCCTCCGTGTCGGAACGAAAAATACCGACACGGAGGAGAGAATACATCACTTCCTCTCCTGTGTTTACATTACAGGAGAGGAAGTGATGTCACGGGGGATTCCTATTCGTCGGGAGCGATCGCGAGGGGGTGGCCATGAACGAATGGCCGTCCCCTCGTCCGGGATCGCTCCCGCACGAATACCGACCGCCGCAGGCACCGGGCGGGGGCCCGATCGGGCCCCCGACCCGCGGGAGGCAAGGGACGTACATGTACGCCAATATGCCTGCCCGTGCCATGCTATCGACGTACATCGTCGTGCGGCGGTCGGCAACTGGTTAAGAAAGGTTCCTTAAAGACTGTCAGATGTCCTGAGAAATCTACTTTTTAGTATTGGCTTACTTCGACCAAAAAGTGCAGTAGATCAAGCCATCATGTCTACAACAGAAGCCTCCTAGTCCTGTGTACAACACTGTGGTCTGTGTCTTTTATATGCATGACTAAAATAATCTTAAATTACTATGTATTTTATCCAAGGCTGGCAATTACTAGTTTCTCAGAAGTTCGTAGAAGACTGTTCTTAACAGTTTATCCTGAATCTCAAGTCAGTGGACAATATATCATTTTAAATATGAAATGAATTGATATGGTTACATTGATCTCTTACAAATAATTTGCTTATTGTATGAAGCCTAGCAAAGTTTTTACAAGGATTGGTACCAGGCTTTTTAGTGCCAGAAAATGTTAAACGGTTCTCAAAAATGTCCCTAACATAAAATCCTATCCAAACTGAACGTTTTTAGCTAACCCCTAAAATGAACCCTAAACAATTAATCTGCACCCCAATGCTATACATTAGCTCTAACCTTTTAAATGTTTATCTCCTTAACCCTCAATCCTAATATTAACCCTTGATATAATACTAATTTACCATGTATAAACCTTACTTTTCATTGGGTGCCTAAGGTGTTTGCACTGCAGTCTGCCTCCTTCTTCCTTCTTTTAAGTTTTGGTAACAAAAGCTCATTCTCCAGAGAGGTTAAGGGCCCTTTACACTAAGGTACCAATCAGGTCTGCCTGTCAGTTTTTTGGCTGACCTGATTGGACCCTCTATTCAGCGCTAGGGACTAGATGGTGTAAATTGACTTGTGTTCATTTACACCTGCTTACCTCCAATCCGATCTGGTCCTCTAAAAAAAAAAAAAAAAAAAAAAAAAAAAAAAGGGCGGGGGGGGGGGGGGGATGGGGGTGGATCGGTCCCCTTCTGTTTGGGTAAATTGGAGGGCAGTTGGATGTAAACAAAGTGGAATTTTTACACCCGACTGCCCGTAGGGCAAAGCAGACTCTGTGTCTGGGTGGACACAGTCCTATCATCTGCCTGCTCTGCTCTGATATATCAGCAGACAGATCCCACACTGATGTAATCAGAGTAAGTGTGTTGCAAGATCATGTTCTTTCCCAAAATGTAAAAAAAAAAAAAAAAAACTAACTCTGCACAAGAGCGGTGGTGTTAATAACTCCTAATGGCACCCCCACGCATCTTGCAAATGTACATGTCAAAATGCATAGTACTGCAGTACCATGCGGATTGGTGCCGCACAATTTTGGAGTTGGTGCAGGCACCTTTTTTGCGCATTTTTCACGCATATTAAGGGACCCCTTTGCAATTAAGGGGCAGCTCTAACACAACGCACAACCTCCTGGTGGAATGAAGCCTTGGCTGGATCCGGCAATGATCATAAATATCTTGGGTACCAGTAAACACTAATTGGTCATGTTTTTGGTGTTTTTTTTTTTTTGGTTGGTCACTGCTGGGAGAACATAGTGATTATTGCTAGCGGCTAGTCAGGCATTTAGGACACTGGTTCTTGGTTATGGTGTGCTGCTAAATCAGCCATGGTGGCACAAAGACACGGTGATGCTACACATTTTTTTTTTTTTTGGCTTATTCACTTTACCGTTTAATCAACACACACTTTTGTAAACACTTGTAGTATTTTTTGTGCTGTACCTATAATTTGTGAGGATGTATGTGCTTGAAGAATTCAAGATTTGGATATTTTTACATAGTTTCATACGTCCAGCTTGTACCATACACCATAGCTATGGGATCCCTGGCTTGAAATCACAATTTTAGACAATTCTACTACAGTGATCTCCACTAGTTTCTGTCTCCTGTGCAGAGCAGCTGTCCTGCTTCATTGTGAATACCGAAGATCACCTGCTTGATACGGGCGCCATTCATAGATCGCTTTACATTTTCTCGATGAATTTGTAGCATTCTCTGATTGGACAAGGTGGAGAAGTAGGGCAGTGATGTCACACATGATTAAAATGCAAAGCATTCTCTGCATGGCGCTCATGCCCCGTGGCCCACCTCCTGTGTTCACAATGCAGCAGTGCAGCCACTTCGCACAGGACCTGGAAGCCAGTAAAGATCACTGTAGGAGCGATATTTACTTCAGTGATTTCCAAGTTCCAGAGATATCTCAAGGTATGGCATACAACAGGGGTCGGCAACCCGTTGCTCATGATCTAGCTGACGATCACAGGCAGGTGACTTGTAGATCATATCCCTGACTTGCCAACCCCCTGTCTAAACTGCTCCTTCCACTTATACAGAGCAGCACAGGGCAGAAACTTGCCTAGTGCACTGCACTGTTCTGCACCATCCCTCCCCTCGTGTTCACCAGAGGCTCTTGAATGTGAAATTGCATGAGATGGACTGGAGAGGAGGGCTGTTGAGGATCAGCAAGCCTGAAGAACAAGCAGTAGGGTATCACAGGAGCTTCCCTGCTATGCACATGAGGGAAGTTTCTGCCAGGCTGACTTCCTGTACACCCCTATCTCTGTTCTCGTGGCACTGTCCACTGCCCTGACTCCTTTATTAAAAAAAAAAACGTTCTGCACCGAACCGCATCTAAGGGCGCTCCTGCATGTCTTCCTCATGCCAGTGCATTTCTCGGCATGTTAGGAATGCGTGCAATTTTTTGCACATTCCCAACACGCAATGTAAAGCAATAAACCTTGCTTTGAAACCGTAAAAAAAGAAAATGAAAAGGTATGTATCCTCTGCATGTTTAACAAGTGTGTGCATAGTGTTGGGCTGTCCACGCACTTCACATACACATGGTTATATGCATTCCCTACACATAATTTAAGAAACTTGACTGGCACAACCTAAAGCCGTAAAATGAATTACCATTGTTCTGAACTTTTTTTATTTTTTTATTACAACCATACATGCTTTGATCTGTTGAAGTACATTTTGGTTTGCTACATTAGACAGCACATGCAGCATAAATGTTGTGCAACCTACCTCAGTGCATCAAAAGTTTGTGAAGAGGCATATTTTTGGAATGGCAAGTAACACACATGGTGGTTTGCATTGCAAGTACATTGTGGAATTGTGTTGGGTGCCATTCTAAATAAATGCAACACCACATGTATGGTGCATTGCCTCTCTCATTTTTGGTTTGTTAAAGCAATACTAAAGCTAAAAACTTTTAAAAATTTTTTTTTTTAGCCTTAATGCATTCATTGCATTAAATAAAAAGAAAATGTTTTATTTTTCTCTGTCCTCCCCCTTCCCTGTGTGAAGGGTAAGATGGATAGAAAAGATCCAGCATTGTGTACGGCCTTATCTCTTCTGCCCTTTCCTCCTCTTCACAGGGGGCCGAGTGCGCAAAATCGCGTACATGTACGTGATTTCGTGCACGTGGTTTAGGGGACACGCGCATGCGCCGCTCCCACTGTGATGGGACAATGGCAACCAATCAGTGGGTCGATCACAGGAGAGACGGGTCAGCAGTGTGCTGATGTAAACAAAGCACACCGCTGATCTGTCAGGGAGAAAAAGGGAGAGAATTTGTTTCAGCTAAGCTGAATCGCAACCTCTCCTTTTTCTCCAATGTAACACTTCCCTCTACAGTTAGAAACACCTCCCAGGGAACACATCTTACACCTTGATTGCCCCCTAGTGTTAACCCCTTCCCTGCCAGTGCCATTTTATACAGTGATCCGTGCATTTTTATAGCACTGATCACTGTATTGGTGTCACTGGTCACCAAAAAGTGTCACTTGGGGTCAAATATGTAGCAAAACAATTTTTTTCTTCTTGACATGTATTATAGTAGAAAGTTAAAAAAAAAAAAAAAACTCTATTTGTGGGGGGAAAAAAGGACTGCCATTTTATTTATTTACACGACTGCACAATTGTTGGTTAAAGGGATACAGTGCTTTGTCAGGAATTGGGTAAAACCATCTGAGACTGAAGTGGTTAAGGTAGAAAATGGTTTAAGTAGCCCTATTGCCTCACCCCCCCCCCCCCCCCCCCCCCAATCACACGAGTCCTTACTCAATCCAGTACTGCAGTGGCTCAATATTCTCTCCCTGCGCTAACAGGCTTTGTTGAGGTAACGAGAAGCAATGGGCGGTCAAATCCTCTGACGGGGCAGGGCCAAGCTATGCTGTCTGTGTCTATGGATATGGACTGAGCACTTTGGGATTGAACCTGCAGGTTTGCCACCATAGGAATACTCTTCGTTTAACGACCTACCTGTTTAAGGACCGCTCGGACTTATGACCAGCTCTTCTGACCTGAGCGATACATCATTGTATTGTACAGTACAGAATTTTTGTTTTTATATTTTTTGTTCTGTACTACAAATAAAATAACGTTATTGAGTTGAGGTTTTGTGTTTTAGACCTTTTTATTCAGAATACAGTACAGTAGTTAAGAATGCTTAAAATATTGTTTACTTGTGGATCCTCCGTTTTTACGACCAATTCGTTAACGACCAGGTTCTGTTCCAGTGACCAGGTTACTTAAGTGAGGAGAGCCTGTATAACATGTTTGTTTAAAAAAAATCCTTTACAATTACCTACATTTTCTATTTTGATTAGGGTGTACTTTTCAAACTTGTGTATGTACTGTATGAGCATCTGTGGTTCCTAAGAAGAAGTTTGGTGTGTTTTGTTCCAAAATTTGTTAAAGTCTGAGCTTCAAACTGAGATAATTATCTTCTGTTCTAGGAAGTTGACCACCGTAATAGTGTGTTTTTTTTATTTTTATTTTTTTTTTGTTTTAATTTATTTTATTTTTTTTAATTGCTGGATAAGCTGTATCTGGGTGTTTGATTATGCATGTGAACTTTCCTGAAACACTGCAGCTAATGAGCATTCCTCCAAACACTCATGAAGTAGAGTATGCCAAGATGCTAATTGGGCACAGTGGTCATATGACCTTGTAACCGATTTTGCTGCCTTACTAAAATGAAAGATTTTTTTAATAACAGCCACCATTTATAGTTTTTTTTTTTTTTTTTAGGGGTTTTAAAACTGAATTTGAGGCATATAGAAAGGCATTTAGTTAAGCATTTATTTATTAAAAATTGTTACATTTATTTTACTAGTCTAAGCCTTAGCCACACAGATTTTAAATTTGAATTTTTATATAAAAATTGTTTGCCAGAGCATGTGACAGCACCACCAGTGACTCAACAAATTTTGTTGGCATTTAAAAGTTTTGCTCCATTGCCATGTCCATGCTTTAAATTTTAATATTCATTTTTTAGGGTGCATGAAAAGGTTAATACTTGTGACTCATATATAATTTATAAAATTAAGGAATGTTCATGACAGACAACAAAAAATCAACCACTTGACCTCAGGAAGGTTTTACTCTTTTTTTGCTATTCAGCACTGTGCTACTTTAACTGGTAATTGCTTGGTTTTCCAACACTGTACCCAAATGAAATTTTATATACATTTTTTTTTTAACACAAATAGAGCTTCCTTTTGGTGGTATGCTATTTAATTGCCACTGGGTGTTTTTACTTCTTGCTAAATAAACAAAAAAATAACAGACAATTTAACTTTAAGGTTGAACTGGATGGACTTTCATTTTTCAACCTGACTAACTATGTAACTGCTTGCAAATGGGCGTACCTATACATCCCCTTCAAGATGTGGCTTAGTGGGGGTACTCTGTGAGCGTGCCCATGGATTTGATGTGTGCCGGGGGCCCGCGATTGTGACCCTGATCGACAGAACGGGGAGATGCCTATGTAAACAAGGAATTTCCCTGTTCTGCCTAGCAACATGACTGGGATCTACTGCTCCCTGCCACCACTAGCAGCAGCGATCTGTCATGTTGTAGTGAACCCTCCCCCCCACAGTTAGAATCACTCCCTAGGACACACTTAACCCCTTGATCACCCCCTAGTGTTAAACCCCTTCCCTGTCAGTATCATTTACACAGTAATCGGTGCATTTTTATAGCATATGAATGTCACTGGTCCCAAAATGCTGTCAGAAATGTCCCATGTGTCCGCCGCAATGTTGCAGATCGCTGCCATTACTAATAATAAAAAAATTATAATAAAAATGCCCTGAATCTATTCCCTATTTTATAAATTTTGTGCAAGCCAATCAATATGCTTATTGCGTTTTTTTTTTTGTTTTTCTCACCAAAAATATGTAGAAAAATGCATATCGACCTAAACTGAGTAAGAATTATTTTTTATTTTTTTGGGGGATAAAAACCGCAGTGGTGATCAAATAACACCAAAAGATAGCCCTATTTGTGGGGAAAAAAGGACATACATTTTGTTTGGGTGCAGTGTTGTACCCCCCCCCAACACACTTTTTTGGTTTAAATTGGTGATGGTCACTGTAGCCCTGGTACAGTAATAAAAGAAAAAAAAAAAAATAACATTCCCGTCGACCTGAAGGCTGTCCGCCTACTGCAGGCTCCATTGTTTGATCGTTCTTATATAGGTAAGAGGCGGGGTTACCAGGTGACCCTGCCTCTTACCTATATAAGAAATGGCAAACAGTGGAGCCTGCAGTTGGCAGCCAGCCTTCATGTCGGTGGGAGATTTATTTTTTATTTTTTGGGTGCGGCGTGATTGATGGGGGACGCTTTTTTTTGTTTTATTTAAAAAATAATAATAATTGTCAAAGTGTGTGTGTTTTTTACTTTATGACACTTTTTTGGCGAATGGGAAGGGGTACCACTGGCCATGGTTGTGGGAATGAGGCCCTTGTCCCCAAGGTGATTTGGGGTGGGGCAGAATGGTTACGAACACCCACGGAACACCCTGCAAATTCGGGTGTTGGACGAATGGGCCGAACAACCAATGGTCAGCCCACACGCGTGCTTGGACGAACCATTCTCCCAACACTACTGCTGGATAAGGGTGCAAGCTATGATGTGATCATCGGCTCTGTTCCAGGTCCTATTCCTTAGCTGACAGATACTCTTTATCGCTGGGAACTTTATCCAGGGCTGGTATCACACTGTCTCTTCAGATTCAGGATAGGATTTTCCCCTCAAAGGTTTCCTTCCATCATAAGTGCCTCTAAACAATGTATAAATGTGGGAAGTGCAGTAGTGTATACTCTGTTTCCGTTGAATGAGTTCTTTTGAGAAGTACAGAAAGACAGTCTACATTAGCAAAACACAAGTACATCCCTGAGTAACCGCGCTCTTCTGCATTTTTTTTTTTTTTTTCCAATAAAATTTTGAGCAATCAATTTTGATATTTGATTGCAGTAATCAGAGAAAATAAGACTGTGTAATTGGCTTTCATCAGGGTAATAGCAGGCAGTATGTGGCATGCTGGATGAATCCGCCCACTTTCCCATATCAACACACAGACCCGAGAGAGGTTCTAAAGTGTGTTTGTGTGTGTTTCATTTTCTCCATTAAGGTAAAAGCAATCCCTGTTGTATTTCCTACCCCCCCAATGCCTAAACACTTACCTGACTCCTCTTACTGCTCCAGTACTGTCCTGGCTGCAGCACCACTTCTCTCATCCTGGTCTCACAGGAGACACTGAGAGCCGGAGGAGACGGAGCCTCCTGTGAGGAGGGAGCTGGAGTCATGGCTCAGCTTTGGAGCGTGTGCTCAATAGCACTTGGCTTGTTAAGTGGGCACCTGAAGATAGAAGCTGACGGGACTGCCAAAGAGGAGGTCATGGACCACTTTTTGTTTTGAGTTGAGTTTTTTTAAAGCAAAAAAAAAATAAATAAATAATTTTAATTATAATTTGAACAAAATGTGTCAAGCTTAACCTTGTTTGTTGCAATCTGAATCTGTCCTAAAACATTAAGCCCACTTCACATCACATTTTAAAGTAATGCACATTTTTGCTGGAAACTGCACAAAACAAATGTAGGAAGCAGGACTATTCCTAACGCACACTAGGGTTTATTTACTAAAGCTGAAGAGTGCAAAATCAGGCTCACTAATGCATAGAAACCAATTAGCTTCCAGGTTTTATTGCCAAAGCTTAACCAATTCCCGACCCCCTCACGCAGATATACTGTGGCAGAAGGGCACGTACAGGCAGATTAACATATGTGGCCCTTTAAGAGGCGGGTTGCGGGCGTGCCCACCGGGAGCTTCGTGAGCGTGTTTGCTGGTCCTGCGGATTCTATGTCCGTAGGGATACCCACGATGGTCTCCCTGAGAGGAAGAGTGTTCTGCCTAGTGACACTGATCACAGCTGCCTATAATCGGGAGCGGTGATCAGTGACTTGTCACCCCCCCCCCCCCCCACAGTTAGAATCTCTTCCTAGGACACACTTAACCCCTACAGCGCATCTAGTGGTTAACCCCTTCACTGCCAGTCACATTTACACAGGAATCAATGTATAAATGTGAATGGTCCCAAAATTGTGCCAAAAGTGTCCAATCTGTCTGCCATAATGTCGCAGTTACGATAAAAATCGCTGATCGGCGCTATTGCTAAGAAAAAAAAATCATTTATAAAAATACCATAAAACTACTGTAATTTAAAGGGGATTGAATTATAAAGAGGCTCTGTAATCAGTGCAGGTCTATATCACAGGGGAAGTTGTGTGCTGCGAAACAGGTCCCTGGTGCAACCAAGGTTGGCAACTGCTGACCCAAGTTAGATTTTATAATTTTTTTTCTGTGTGCCGTATTGAGGAGATGAAATTTCATAACCTGTTCCGGAATCGCCATGGGAAGATAATTTTCTACAAAGTGAAGCGGCTGTAAATTTTTAATTTTCCATTGGCAATACAGGGAGCTCCAAAAACATGACAGGTCATAATCCTTCCCTACTCCTCTCTATAACAAAACGACATCCAAAAACAGGGACGCACCTATTTTGTGAACCGCTCCGCTGTTGCTCCCTAAAATATCCAGCTTGTACCTGTATATTTTGGCATGTCTAGAGTTGTCAATGTGGTTTGTGTCCTTTTCCCACTTAAAGAAGAATTTTACTTTTTGGCATTGAAGCATTGTAGTACCCTTTTGTAACATAAGCACTGGAAGCCTTCAAACAAGTATTTATGACCAAAAACATCTGTGTAAGTAGTTATGTCTAGGATACAATGCTGTAAAACAAACTCAAATACGTTCTTAAATAAATGTCATGTCGCTTTTGTCATAAGTTTAAACTTGAGTAAAGTCTATTGACGTCACCAAGTGACTCCCAGTTTCCTTCTTTCATTCTACTGCTCAAATACGCTTCCTTCCTCCCCTTCACTGTCCATCATTTTATCAATAAGCATCTCATAACATGCTATCTGTTTAGAGTATTAACATTGGACAGTTTTGGAAATTTTCCTTTTGTTGAAGACCATAGCAAAGGACATTTAGACACTGTACTTGCTGTTCTAGATTAAGTAACTAATAAAGTTCTTTTGCCATTTCAGCATAGACCGAGACCATGACAACTGAAGCAAGTCCCGCAGTTGAAGTGAATGATTCTGAAAAACCTGAAAGTAACAATGAGCCATCGGGAAACCCAGATGAGGAGGTCCAGCAGGCAGAAGGAAACACGGATTTAGCCGCTGACAGCTCTGAAAATAATAACCCTGGAGAGTTGGACCAAGTGAATGCAACTGATGAACCCTCTTCCCCTAGCAGCCCTACAGAGAAGAGCCCAGGAAAGCTGAAAAAGGAAAAGGAGGCACATGAAGGCAAAGGCATTTCACGCTTTCTCCCACCATGGCTCAAAAAACAGAAATCCCTAAGCCAATCTGACTCTAAGGAAGATCACAAAGATAATGTGGCAGAGTCATCCGATGAAAAGCAAGTGACAGATGAGCAAGTGAACAGCCATGAGGAAAAATCAGAAGGAGATAAAGCTGTGGAGACTGCAGCAGAGAGTAAAGAGGATAAACTTCCAGTGTGCAATGCAGAGGTCTGTTTATGTACTACCTTTTATTTTATTTTTTTTCCCCCTAACCTTCCTTTTGTTTTAAAGCTGAAGTTTAGCTATCAAAAACATTCCATACAGATTTAGCCACACTTATTTGAAGAAATCTTCACTACAGAGATGCCTGTCCTCTTCCTGTTTGTGAACTTCTGGCGCTACAGTGGTTAGCAGTCTTGGATCTTCAGGCCCAATGGTCTTCTGGTCCAATGGGGCCACACCCCCTCCATTGACAATAGTTCTTCTATTGATTACACTACCTGTAACATGGTCTGTGAATGTCGAGAGAGTCTGATCAGTCGCAGGATTCTTTACACACACATTTTGGACTCTTGCACACTGCTGCCTGAAAACGCTCCATTTTTAGGCTTGCGTGTGTTTTTGTTTTTTTTCACTTATCTAAATGCAGTCCATTGTTTTCAGTCTGCCTGTCCTGTGCACACAGGCACATAAACATGCGCTGTTTATTGATCCGTAAAAAAAAATACAGAAATCTGAGTAGTCAGTATTTGCTTGTGTATAATCGCAAATACGCTAAACTATACTTCCCTCAATAAAAGCTAGAAGAATGTTTATACTTGTGCGTGTGCACTTGCAAATGCACACAAATGATCTACAGCTCATCCTCAAGTTTTTTTTTTTTTTTTCTGCCAGGAATGTCTAATGCTCATACACCGTGCAAGAGGTCTTAAGCCTCATACACACTATCATATTTTCTGCTGATTTTTGTCTTCAGAATTACCAAAACCATGTAGTTCAAGGGCATGCCTGATTGCATACAAATTGAAACTCCTTAGGTTTGACCTCATATTATATGGTTTTGGTAAATCTGAAGGAAAAAATCTGCAGAAAATCTTAGTGTGTATGGGGCTTTAGTTCTCTCGCACACCTTAGGCGTCCTGAATCCTACAGCAATGGTCATCAACCCTGCCCTCTGAGCCCATTAACAGGCCGGGTGTGCAAGATAACTGAAATACATCACAGGTGATATCATTTGCTGCTCAGTGATTGCAGTATTCTAGTCTGCATCTCCCCAAGGTAATACATAAAGCCTGGACTGTTAGTGGGCCCTGAGGACAGGGTTGATGACCACTGTTACGGCACTTCCCTACAGTGTAGATAACAGGCCCTGCTCTCTCCAACATTCTCTCAAAACTTTGCAATCTACAACCACCTAAGATTCAGGTGCAGAAGAATGGAGCATGGGCATCACTTGCAGCGCTGCCACCTGTTTAGTACCTTCTTACAGGTGTATTTTAATTATAGCTAAAAAGGAACGGTCTACCCAAAATATATTTCAATTGTGGGTGTGAATAAACCAGTAGGTAATTTCTCTTGAGAGCTATAACGTTTTCATGCCAGAACCCTATTGCTTATTTTCTTACTTTATGAAAGATTAATATCTCTCTAGTTTCAATATGCCTGAATGTCATTGTAATAGAGATGCCATTGAATGACTTGAGAGACAAGTGGGGCATTTGTCAATCGCATTCCAAACCAGTTTCTTTCAGTGGAGAGATAGAATATGAACTTGGCTTGCTATGGAGATGTTTCATTTCCTTCACATACCCTTCTGTTTTTTTTTTTTTTTTGTTTTTTTTAAACTTCATCTTCTAGACAGCAGGCATAGTTTAAACATCCCCTCCCCCCATTTGGACATTTTGGTAAAATGTATATTTCCGGATCTGGAATAAGTACCGCAGATCAAATCGATAAGTACTATTTTACAGGCTTGGTTAGGTTATTTCAGCTAACAATACCACATGTGTCAGAACAGTGAAGTAAACTTTATTTTCCCTCTTAAAATCATGAGGAATAGATTCCTCTTGATTGAGAAGTTGATACAGCTGTTAGTTTGGCTATACTGTAGTTGCTTCCACCATTGCATTTTTTTTTTTTGCATCAGATTGGCATCACATAGAGGCTCGGACTGATCTGTAAATTGATAGTGCCCTTTTTGATCCCTTTTTGTTTGACCCAGCTTCATGTACATGAATTCTCTAAGCACGTGTCGCTTGTCTTTTTGGTGCAATGGTATAAAGAAAAACTTTTGTCTGAATCTTATGTTTTTCTTTAATAATGTTTTATGTTTTCTTCCCTTTTTCCAAAATCCTTGCAAATTGCTTATTGCTTGGTTCCCCTTTTTCTAGGATTTCAGAAATATTTTGATTCGCTCCATTTAAACCTACCAAAATTAGCTCATCCCGAGCAGGTGACTAGTTAGAAAGGAGGGTGAGGCGAACGTGGGTTTGTTTGACCCTGATCTGCCTACACTGCTATGTTGTGCTATTCATTTATGCTTTTGTTTTAAACGAATGTGCACAGCATTAGCTATACCATGTTACAGTAATTTCTTTCTACCAGTATTGGGTGAAGATAACTTTTGCATTGTCTCTACCTTCTAATACTTTCATTGCTTATGTTCTCCTTTGCATACTTTCAGCAGTGTCATAGACATGCCTTTATTCTAAAGGTTCACTCAGCTCTCTTCTTCTTTTTTTTTTTTTTTTAACTATTGATCATCTTTAAATGTCAAACTTTGAATAGAACAAGTTTTGATGTGGTTTTTGAAAGAAACAGAATATCCTAACTGTACAGTACTAAACACAGGCTTGATATTCATAAACCCTGGATTATAGTACCTTCATGCAATTGAACACTGGCAAAGCTTCTGTGAACACATACCCTGGATGACTGCCTATAACCCTACCCTACTACTTATTCCCTTAGTTTTTGCTAGTGTCTTTTTTCCCTTCTGGTGAAATCGCTCTGGGATTATTATTTTACTTTATGTTCAATCAACTCTTCAAACAGCTCTTCTTTGTCTTCTAATAAAACAGAAGCAGTGCATCTGGATTGGTGCAACCTTGGTGAAGCTTGAGACGTCAAAACTTTTGGGAGGTGTTGTATGGATGTCCTGTAACATTGCTTTCAGAACTGGATCCTGCTTGAGCACTCACCCTAGCACTTGGTGGAATGTTTGTAGTTAGCTGCAGGGTGTTTCATAGGTCCAAGGCCATTGCCCATCCCTCAGACCCTGAAGACTTCTTCAAAGGTTTGCTCAATGTGATCAGCAAAGGCTAGACCCTATAATAGGGACCAGCAACATGGACAGGATCACCCTTTTTATTGGACCATTACTGTAGCCCCATAACAAATGTAAGACATATTGGGGTTGATTTACTAAAAGCAAATCCACTTAACACTACACGTGCATTGCAAGTGCAGTCGCTGTAGATCTGAGGGGAAGATCTGAAATGAGGGGAAGCTCTACTGATTTTATCATCCAATCATGTACAAGCAAAAATGCTGTTTTTGTATTTTCCTTGCATGTTCCTTTCAGATCTACAGCGACTACACTTCCAAGTGCACTTGCAGTGCAAAGTGGATTTGCCTTTAGTAAATAACCCCCATTATCTGTTACTTGCTATACACTTATCTGTATCCCAAATGATATTCATTTATACATTAAAACTATAAAGAAACCAGGAGTGTGTTTAACACTTAGTCACTTATACAATGTTAAACTTCAAATTTGGCGGTAAAATTCCATCATCCACAATTTGCTGCCACTTCTTCCTAGGGACTTTTATAATGTACTCAGGTGCTTTGTTCCCCTTTTGCCACAAGGAGTTTGTTACAAGACAGTCAACTCCAGGAATGCTGTGTACACGTTCCTATTCCTGCATGATATGACAATGCTTCCTTTGCACTGGAACAGGACTAATAAACACTGGTCTTTGCATCTGTATCAAACCCCATTGCCAGCATGTGACAAATGACTGAAGTAGACTTTCTGCAACTTTGTCACATTTTGGTATTTGCTCCTAACCTATTGACCATCCTCAGCAGGTTTGCTACTATCTCAGGTCTCACAATATAACTGATGTCGTAATGCATGCCCCCAATGACATCAGTTATTATGAAACTCGTAGGGCGGAGCCAACATACCCGATGTTGTCACGCTTGCCTGTCCTGCATGTAAATGGGATCCTGTGTATACACTGATATTGAGTTCTACAGCGCTGTTTTAAAAAAAAAAAAAATTATCACACCTTGAATTTTATTGCATCAGTAAACGCATCTCAACGGTTTTAGGCTTTGTGGATTTCTTCCTGCTTTTTATATATGATCACTTCCTACTCCATCATGCTGGCTTGAAATGCACCAGAATTACCTGTGATTCCTTGGGATCTGACTATTTTCAGACCTGGTGGTCTGTCTGTAGCATGTGACTGTAATAGGGTCCATCCTTTCTGGTAAGAATCCATCTCGTTTCTGATAGTGGAGCACGTAGTCGCACTGGATTTCAGACACAAATTTTTGTCTTTTCACACGTGATTCCTGGATGACAAGATTTGGATTCATACTATCTACTGTATTCCTTTGTTTTAACACTAATACTAGCGCTGCAAATATTGGTTCATTACACAGTTTGTCTAACCGTTTTTTGCCAGCAGCTTTATAGTTTTGCCAGCGTGTACTCCCATTCCTACACAATATTATAGGAAGTAACCTCTTTGTGTTCTGCTCAAGTAATGACCAATATTTGCTGTACATCATTTTTTAACCCAACATATTGACTGATCCCTCTTAGGCTTTACGTTTTTTTCCGTTATACAGTTTAAGGCAAGGCTCTATGAACTATAACGCATTGTTACCCTCATATGTAACCTAAAAGGTTGATTGTGTATGTATTGTACCTCAACAACCGATTGCACTGAATTGAGATCTGTACTTCTGTTGGTTGTACATTGGACATGCATACAAAGTGCTACTGTTGCTGTTCAATTTATGTGATTTTTTTTCTTGTAACCGTAATAAAATATTTGAGCAAGGAAATAATTTTCACCTCTTCTGGACATCATTGTTGCTATTGCAGCAATTCCTGTTTATCAAACCACAGCTATATGGGACTAGGGCAATAAACAACCAGCAGAATTCTGTCTTCCAGAACCGTACATTGGCAGAGCGCATATAACGTTACCCTTCATTTTGTTTGATGCCTTAGAACAAATCATGACACAAATCTCCAGAATGGCTTCAATGGCCTTTGGAGAACGTCTCCTTGGTGAGGTACTTGGCACATCAACGCTCCACCTAGGCTTCAACTTCTAAGCCAAAAGTCATCCCTTCATTTCGGCCCAAGAATTAAACACAAAATCCACCAAGTCTACTCCAGAGCCTTCCCAATGAAGGGGCACCCTCATGCCTAAGAGTGTGGGGACATCTGTTATGGTTTTGCCTTTCTCTGTCACAGATGTTCCAGAACTGTGGATTCAATCGGTGGTTGGAAAGCGGTACAAAATAGTGTTTCATTCTCTACCCCTTCACCACTTTCTTCTCTCAAACCAACCAAATCCTGCTTAAAGACCGTCAGATTTGCAGAATGCCCCGAACTATTTTTTATTCAGGGAGTTCCAGTACCTCTGGAGGAAAAAGTTTGGTTAAAGTTGAAGTTAAAAGGATTATATTCAAACCTGTTAATGGTACTAAAACAAAAAGGGTATTTGTCCCGTCCTGGAACAAAAATGCCTAAACTACCTTGAAGTTCCATAGTTTAATTTGAACGTCCCAGGTCAGTTATCACCTCTTTTAACCACTTCAGTCCTGCAAGGTTTTACCCCCTTAATGACTAGGCAATTTTTTGCGATGCGGAACTGCATTATTTTAACTGACAATTGCGCGGTCATGCGACGCTGTACAGAAACAAAATTGATGTCCTCCCCCCCCCCCCCCCCACAAATGGAGCTTTCTTTTGGTTTTTATTTTTTGTGCTATTAACAAAAGAGCGACAATTTAAAAAAAGAAAAAAAATATGAAAAATCTATAATTTATTTTTCATCAATTTAGGCTAATCTGTATTCTGCTATATTGATTGGTTTGTGTAAAACTACAAACTATGGGGCATTTATTTTCTTTACTAGTAATGACGGTGATCAGGGATTTTTTTTTTTTTAGCGGGACTTTGACATTGCGGCGACCAAACTGAACATCTGACATTGACACTTTTTTTTTTTTTTTTTTTTTTTTTTTGGGAACCAGTGACCTTTATTATAGTGATCAGTGCTAAAAATGTGCACAGTTACTGTACTAATGATACTGGCAGGGAAGGGGTTAACATTGGGACAATCAAGGTGTTAAGTGTGTCCCTAGGAGGTGCTTGCTAACTGTGTGGGGGATGGTCTGACTGGGCTTAGCGGGAACAGAAGATCTGTGTCCTCCCGTCAGAACTGCGATCTGCCTTGTTTACATAGGCAGATCACTGTTCTGTCTCTCTGGGGAGTGATGGCCGGTGGACATCGGGTCCGCCAGACCCACTGATTGGCTCCCTTTCTGTCCAATGGGTGTGCACATGTGCCTACAGTAGTTATTGCACAAAATTATATACAGGTATATGATTTTGCACGTTACACACAGTATATATGCAATAGGCAGTCTTTAAGTGGTTAAACAAGGTGAATACCTAGCATTTATAAATGTTTAAGATACATTTGATAGAAGCATATTCACATTTACCTACCTTGTTGGCTCTTTCTTTGCTTCGCAGTAGAAGACAAACACTTATAGTTTGTAATAATGCCATTTGGCTTTTCCTCTGCTCAGAGTATTTACAAAGGTACCTGCACCCTCTCTTGCCCGTTTACAAAGTCATGGCGTCCAGGTCCTCTGGGATTTAAACAACCTTCTTGCGAATGATCTCCCTTCCAACTATCTGCAAGTGTCCACAGGACTATTTAGATACTTCAGGTTTTTGGTTGGCAATTGACTTTTAGAAAATTGCGCTGTGACTTTCCCATCACCTGGAATACTTGGGTCGCCTTCTAGATCCAGCCCAAACTGTATCTTCCAGAAAACAAACTGGTCTCTATCAGATCTTCCGCTTGGGCCTTAAAGGCAAAAGACATCCTGCTGTGAGATTTTCCATGAGAGTTCTGGGCTACATGGTGGCCTCCTTTTGAGGATGTTCCATTATCTCAAGTCCTTTCAAGGCCTCTCCAAAGATATTTTTGTTTTTGTGTTACAAACATGCTCTATCGTTTCACCTTTCTGTGCTCCCTGTGCTCTATCCAGCCAGGCAAGGAACAATGGGGCTGTCATTTCTACCATACATTGGCAGGTGATGACGACAGATGCCAGCCCCTCAGTCTGGGGAGGAGTGTTCCAACCTGGAACCAGGTAAACAAACATATTCTGACTTCTAGGAGATTACTCCTGGCTCCTTCCAAACCCTCACTAGACTCAATGGCATGGAAGGGGTCTTTTATTTTGTTCCAATAAAAGCAAGAAAAACCTCTTCCAAAAAAATTTGCTGTTGTATCTGTAAAATCTTTCTTTGACTTGTGTTAAAATAGATAGGCACTTCAAACCAAGGGATTACTCTGTACCTTTTTTTTTTTTTTTTTTTTCTGCCCTTCCAACAGTTTGGACTTGACCAAAACTTGGCCTTAAGTACTGGTTTTGGTTTTGTCCATTTTTGTTCAAAAACCTCTAGCTTCATTTTCCATTGTAAAAAAACTTTTCTCAAATTAAATTACCCTTGCAGCACCCTGTGCTTTCCTGTGACCTCAGTTTGGTTCTCTCTGCCCTACAGAAACCCTGTGAATCCACCAGGGAATTTCCTTTTAAATGATCTCTTCTGCAAGGTAGCCTTCTTGGGCTGTCATGTCTGTGAGACATATCTGAGTTTGTTCACAAGGGTAAGGTAGTCTTAACCCCAGACCCTCCTTTCTTCCTAATGTGTTGTAGACTTCCACCTCAACAAAGACATATCGTATTCCCTTCCTGCTCCTAAGCACCCAAAGGAGATTGCTGTTCACTGTCTGAATGTGATCAGAGCCATCAGTATCTCTAAAAGCTACAGCCTATAGGAAGACGGACTTGCTTTTTTTGTTCTAACCTCAGGACCTCGTAAGGGACATCTTGCTTGAAGATCCACCATTGCTAAGTGGATAACACAACTTATCTCAAGAGCTTAGATCAGTGATAATCAACTAGGGTTCCTCCAGAGGTTGCTAGGGGTTCCTTCAGCATTGGGCCATTTCTGACTCTCTGATAAGTTCCCACCGACACCATTGATCTTTTCAGCTATCTGTAAGGGGGCAATTCTTCCCAATGATCACAAGTGTAAGGACCTTTCTTCCCACTGATCATCACACTAATGTATCATGAGTTGTTGATTTCTAATTTGTAGCAGGGGTTCCTCGAGACTGGAGAACTATTTCAAGGGTTCCTCTGTGTCGAAAAGGTTGAGAAAGGCTGGCTTAGATCCTAAAGAATAAGGGACCTCCTGAAGTAATATATGCTCACTTCACTGGGTCAGTGGGCATTTCCAGAGCATTCCAGCATCTATCCTCTGTGGCCCAGCTTTGTAAAGCTGCACCTGGTCTTTTGCTCATACCTTTTCCCGTTCTACCAGGTGGGCCTCCAATCCTTTGCTGATGCAGCTTTCAGCAGCAGGGTTCTTGCAGCAGCATGCTGGGTTTGATCCATTGACCCTTGTTATTATTGGGCCAGTTGGCACAGTTCTGCTTTGCCTTGATGCTTACCCTTCTCATTCATTGTTTGGGTATGTCCTGAAGTCTATGAATATCAAATCTGTGTCCTACACTATATGATTAAAATAAAAGGAATTTTGACTTACCTGAAAATTCTATTTCTTGGAGTATAGTACAAGGCACAGGCCACCCTTCCTTCTGTTTCTATGTTATTCTGTATTGCTTTCTAAAAAAAGGCGGACTCGTGGAGTGAGGTAGGGTTATAGGGGGAGGATCTTGAAGTGTGTACTCAAAAGCTTTGCCAGTGTCCAATCACCTGAAGGTACCAGACTATAACCCAGGGTCTGTATAAAGCCTGTGTCCTGTACTTTTTTTTTCTCCAAGGTATGGGATTTACAAGTAGGTCAAAAGTACTTTTATTCTTCCGTATAGTATTGATTTGTGCAGGCTTATGTAAAGCTGAATTCCAGGTACAAATAAAAGGCACACATTATTGCAATGCTGTAAGCTGAAGTAAATCTTTAAATGAATCTTTTTATATGCAAGCAGTGTAAATTCCTGCATTAGACATGGTATCAGCCTTATTTTAGTCCACTGTACAGCAAAGTTCAGAGGGGGAGGGAAAAGCTCATAAGGAGCCACTCTGTTAGTGCATAGAGCATGTTGAGAGGAGTAGAGTGCAGGAGACCAGAGAGATGTTCACGTTGTGTTGCTTTTCTTTTCACTGTCCAGTCAAAGGGTAGGGTTGCTGTGTTGCTTGAAATCTTCAGTCTTCTGCTGCTCCCTCCCCCCACTGGAGATAGTAATACGAACAGCTGCACCTGTCACAGGTACTTGTCAAAAGTGGCAACTATGCCCACCCTTCCTGCCCCACTGTGACATTCATATAAACTGTGGTTTTGGTTCCCACAATGAAAAACGACCTATGAATGGAGGACTGTCTGTCCTACATTCATAGATTGTGTTTCATTAACCTCCCTGGCGATATGATTCAGTCTGGATTTAGGTGCTGAAAGCGGTACAATTATTTTGCATGGAAATTTTGGCATCTTATATTGTAGTCCTGTAATTCTTAGGAATAACTCTCTTAAATCTGTTCAAACCAGAGTCTAGCAGACATCCCGGGTATGATAAAGTTTATAATATAATAAAGAACAATAAAAAATATTCAATAATGTAATCCAATCCTAAAACACTGAAAAATCTCCAAATTCCAGGCAGAAAAAACAGTATTTATAATATAAAAGTGCATGCAGGGCACTGCACAGACCACTAGGGACAAAGGGGGTGTGTATTTTTTAATACAGCACTGTAATCTGTAAGATTACAGTGCTGTGTGTTTTGTGTACTTTGACTTTTTCGAATTTGCCGCCGTTCTCCGCTCCCGTGCGCCGTAACGTCGCAGGGAATGGAGCTCGGTGGCATTCGGCACTGTGAATCGAGCGGAGGACAGCTCAATCACACAGCGCAGAGGACATCACTGGATCCCAGGGGACAAGGTAGGTAAGTCTCACTGTGTCCTCCCTGCATCCAGTGATGCGATCCTGAGTCTGGCTCGGGGTTACCGCTCCTGTCAGTAAAATCCCAACCCGAGCCAGACTCGGGATTACCGCTAGGGGGTTAAGAGATCCGATAGTGCAGCTTCTGTGAATGGATCAGGGAGAAGGGGGATTTTCAGCACTTTTTGCAAGTTCGTGTGACAGTTGCTGTTTGTAATAACCCCCGCAGCACCAGAAGATCACAGCTGTGGGGGTATTCAGGGAGAGGAGGTTCGAGAATGAAAGATTTCAAGAAACAGTTGTCACCAGCACAAGGGGAACTTTTTGTTTACGTAAGTACTGTCCCTGGTGCTGATTTTAAAAAGAAAACTTGTAAACCCTTACATATACCCAGTGAAGTGACTAATACTTGGGTGATACACAGAGAATAATCAAATCCTTCCACATAGGTTAGTGTACCTCTTTATCTGCAGCACTAACTTCTCTAAACCAGTTATAGGTCCAGCGTTTACACAGCATCCCTGAACTTCACAGAAGCTAGGGGGCTTTAGCTAGGGAGCTGAAATTCTGCAGAGCTCAGTGAGAGCTGATTGGATAGAAGGGACACACTCCCCTTCACACAGGAACAGAGCTGAGGCTGTTAATCACAGGCCGTGTGCTGGAGCCCCTTCCCCTGTCACCTTTTTACTTTTTGATGACAGGAAAACTTTTGAGAAGTTACTCATGCAGGTAGCAGACTAATGAGGCAGCAGTCAGAAATGACAGTGCTCTGGATTAAGACAAGTACACATTATAGAAGGATGTGCTTTGTTCATATTTCATGTCTGAGTTTTACAGCCACTTAAAGCTTTAAATAAACAATTGTTTTGTTTGCAGCCTTCAAAAGAGGAAAACCTAGGAACAGAAAAGGTGGAAGAAGAGGTGAAAAACGTAGAACAAAAGGTGACAAAAGTTAATCAGTCTGAAGCCAAGAAGGAGAGTTCTTTCAAATCCCCGAGAAAAATGAAAACTGTGCCATGTAGAGTGACCTTACTGGATAAAACAGAATACACATGTGATGTCGAGGTAGGTGGAGTTTGGAATATCATTATCTTTTATTATTAATCCTTTGTTTAAAGAGTCCCCTTCGCCAAAGTTAGGAAATGCAGGTAAAAGCACAAAAATAAGTACCGGTATTATAAATGCTTGCTTCTGAGTTTATTTTCATCAATTAGTTTTAATTTGTTTGCAGTGCACCTCTGGACTTGCTAGAAAAATTGCCTAGCTGATTCCCTAGCACCCCTTTCTCTTTGTACATCATAGGTCATCCCTCTTCTAGGGGTATCTAATTACTCTGGGATGTCTCAACTCCTCCACCCCACCCCCCTTTTACCTCACTTTTATGTAGCTGCATGGGGAGAAGCGACGGGGAATAATATATAGTTTCACTTAAAGGGGTTCTAAACCCTTACCATATACCCAGTGAAGTGACTGGCTTCAGGTGATGGAGATGAAATCAATCGATATTGTTGTCCCTGTTTATCTGCAGTCTTTTCTCTACATCTGTTGAAAGTGCAACATTTATAAAGTATTCCTGAGTTGACAGAAAGAAGGGGGGAGAGCTGATGTTACACTCTGCAGAGCTCATTGAGGAGAGCTCTGGAATCGGCTATGCCCCCCTTTCACACAGCGCACAGGAACAAAGCTGAGGTGGTTAATCAGCTCCCTCACCTGCCACCTTTTTTTCTCTTGGTGTCAGGCATACTTGTCAGAAGTGATTTAAGCTGATTGTACAGGAACTGGTAGCAGACATAAATTACTTAGATGGAGATTTACTAAAGTGGTTATAAAGCCAGAAGGTTTTTTATCTTAATGCATTCTATGTGCAGCAGCCCCCCTAATACTTACCTGAGCCCATCTAGATCCAGCGATGTTGTACGAATGTTTCTGCTGCCCAGGACTCTCCACCTCACTGGCTAAGACAGTAGTGCAGCGCCATTGGCTCCTGCTGCTGTCAATCAAAGTCAGTCAGCCAATGAGAAGAGAAAGGGGGCCAGATTGCTGCTCTGTGTCTGAATTGATATACGGAGCTATGACTCGGCTCAAGTGCCCACATAGCAAGCTGCTGGCTGTTGGGGCATTCAACAGGAGTGAGGGGCCAGCAGTGCTGACGAGGGACCTGAAAAGAGGAGGCTTCGGGCTGCTCTGTGCAAAACCCATTACACAGAGCAGGTAAGTATACCATGTTTGTTATTTTTGCCTAAAAAATCACTTAAACCTGGAGGGTGCAAAATCTGGTGCAGTTCTGCATAGAAACTAATCGGCTTCTAAATGCAGCTTGTTCAATTAGGCTTTGGCAATGAAATCTGGAAGCTGATTGGTTTCTATGCAGAACTGCACCAGATTTTGCACCCTCCACTTTTAGTACATAAACCCCTTAGCGCTCTTAATTGATACAAGTACACACTATAGAAGGATATATATATAACACCATTTAAAGAAGGACAGAACAAGCCTCTAGACCACTAGTAATGCCTAGATGCCAATAAAATGATCTCATGCTTGTACAGGTATTAAGTTTCCGCCTTCATGAAACTCAAAGAAAAGTGCTAGCCATTTTGGCTACAAGAACCAGCAGGGGACAGTGAGAAGGCCCCAAAATGTCTGCTGGGTTTGATCTACCTCTCATAAAAGCCAACATTCTAGAGAGATGCCAAATATTCCTTCTGATTGTTCACATGTTGGGCTACATGTCCATGTAAATCTATATTTGCTGTGCATTTAGAATCCAGGAGAAATACACAATTGTTATATGGTGCCTGATTGCCACAGCTGAACAGTTATTGGTATTGTCACAATCAGACTGACACGCTAGTGTCGGAAATTGTATCCCTGACACGGCGATCAGAGCCATTGCAAGCCCTCCTCTTACCCCTAGTCAAAGGCCACGCTCTGGTTAATTAGATATCTGCATAATTTACTGATAAGGACCGGTTCACACTGGTCCGACGTGCGCGCCGACTTCAAGAGCACAAGTCCAAGTCGCACGACAGTCGCAATGGTTCCCTATGAGAGCCTTCTTAACTGATTTGACTTGTGTCGGCCGACTTTGAAAATGCTTCCTGCACTAATCTGGTCTGACTTGAGGGCGATTTAAGCCCATTGATTGGAATGTACCCCACGCCAAATTTCATATCAGACCCTTATCCAAGCTAGCAGGTCAGGATGGCCGGGGGGGGGGGTCCCCTATAGCCAGCTGCTTACTCTGGGGGAACTCGCCAGGAGGGAGGGGCCAGGTGCAGAGCACTCTAGAAGATGAACGGCACTGCTCTGTTCGAAACCTGTACAGTATGTATAACATGTTTTTTATTTTAATGAAAAAAAAAATCCATGACTTTAATATCACTTTAACCACTTCCTGACCGGCCTATAGCAGAATGACGGCCGGGCGGTGGTTCGGTTGTTGTGTGACATCCAGCAGGATTAAATACTCAGGCACCTGCGGGAGCATGCAGGGCGACAATCAGTGGTGCTGCTTGTCACTCTGATGCACCGATCAGAGGCTCCTTACCACGTTATCAGTTGTGACCAATCACAGCTGATCACAGTGTGAACCAAGAAGTGCCGGTAAACTGCTTTCCTCAGTTTACGGTGACAGGGAGAGCAGATCTGCAGCTCTCCCAGTCAGAGGGGGGGGGGGGGGGGGGGTCTGTGCTTATAATAATTACATTGATTATCAGCACAGCCCCCCATGAGAGGTACCACAACAATGCCAATCAGTGCCCATCAGTAACACCTGTCAGTACTTCATCAGTGCCCATCAATTCTACATATCGGTGCCGCCTCAGCAGTGCCGGCCGGTGAAAGGGAGAACAAAATTTTATTACAAATGAAGAAAAAACTTTTTACTTTCAGTCTTTTTAAGTTGAGCAAACGATAAAAACCCCAGTGGTGATCAAATACCACCAAAAGAAAGCTCTATTTGAGGGAGGAAAATGATGCAAATTTAGTTTGGGTACAGTGTTGCATGACCGCGCAATTGTCATTCAAATTGCGACCGCACTGAAAGCTGAAAATTGTCCTGGGCAGGAAGGGGGGTATGTGCCTGGTATTGAAGTGGTTAATCCAATTACAGATACAGTGTATAATTGTGTGGCTAAATGTATGCTACCATAGGTAAAAACAAAGTCCTTGAAGAAGGGCAAGGTATGTTTTAGGTAGAAACATACAATGGAAAAGACAATAAATATGTTCATTGATACAGAGTTGGCTGTTGTACCATCAAATGTGAATTCATATTGACCTACTTTAAAACCAGGCAGAGAATATTTTGTTATCTTATGTCAATGTGTATGTTCACCAAGCATGGCATGATGCTGTCCTTTTCTGTTATGGCAAATGAACAGAGGATAAAATGTGCTAAGTGTCTTTTCATGTCGCATATCTTTAGTAACAGACTCTTTCGTGATCTTGCATGTTTCTTGCAGGATAATCTGACGTTCCATTTATAGATAGTGGTAGATTTTCAGACTAGGCAAGAAAAAACGCATCGTCAAGGAGACCGCTGCTGACCTATTTTTTTTTTTATATAAAATCCCTTCAAGTGCTTCATATGCAGTTTACTCACCTGAAAGCAAGCGATTGCGTGATCTTATTTGACAAATTACAGTCTAATTAATGACCTAGAAACTGCTCGATGTACACATTCCTTATTCATACTCTTGTGCTTTTACAGTGCAAAAATAAATATTTTATTGCAGAAGGCATTAAAAGACTGCCTTGCATGGCTTTAGTTAAGCATGTCTGAGCAATTGATGCACATTTAAGCTGACACGAGATTCATAGCTGCTTGCAGTTCAAGACCATTTGTTGTGCACCCCAAGGAAAAAGCTACACTGTGCACAGTACAGAGGAGAGGGAGAGCTTGTATTTCCTCTACTTGCCTCGCATCCTCCCAAACATCTGATGGGGGTTAGCTGGAACTGACTATTATGGAGTGCTAGAGTCAAATTCCAAATATACCATTGTTGCCTAGTGATGATAATGATAATAAAAATAGTACATGATGTCAACCACTTCAGCCCTGGACCATTTTGCTGGTCAAAGACCAGACCACTTTGTGCGATTCGGCACTGCGTCGCTTTAACTGACAATTGTGCGGTCGTGCGACATGGCTCCTAAACAAAACCTTTCTTTTGGTGGTGGTTGATCACAACTGCGGTTTTTATTTTTGCTCTATAAACAAAAATAGAGGGACAATTTTGAAAAAAACGCATTATTTTTTACTTTTTGTTATAATAAATATCCCCCAAAAATATATAAAAAAAACGTTTTCCCTCAGTTTAGGCCGATACGTATTCTTCTACATATTTTTGGTAAAAAAATCGCAATAAGCGACTATTGATTGGTTTGCGCAAATATAGCGTTTACAAAATAGGGGATAGTTTTATGGCTTTTTTTTATTTTTTTTTTTTTTTTTTACTAGTAATGGTGGCGATGAGCGATTTTTATTGTGACTGCGACATTATGGCAGACACATCGGACATTTTTTTTTACACTGGCAGTGAAGGGGTTAACCAGTGGGTGGCAGTGTAGGGGTTAAGTGTTCCTAGTGGTGTGTTACTTACTGGTGGGGGCTGGGCTTTAATTTAGTGAACACTGATCTCTGCTCCAATCACATGGAGCAGAGATCAGCATCACTAGTTGCTAGGCAGAATGGGGAAATGCTGTTTACAACGGCATTTCCTCGTTCAGCCGCCCCGTGAGACGATCGCGGGTATGCCCGCGGCGATCAAGTCCGCGGGACCCGTGACCGGAGTCACGGGGTTCCCGACCAGCATGCGAGCGCGCCACCACAGCGTTAAAGATTGGCCGTACCTGTACGCCAATATGCCTGCCCGTGCCATTCTGCCGACGTACACCGGCGTGCGCTGGTCGGGAACCGGTTAAAGGGTAAGTTTACCCTTTCAGAAAAATCTGTAAGGTGAACTTATACAGGACCCCCCCCCCCCCCCCTCAGTCCTGCTGACCTGGAGTATGGCGATCGCCTGTGTGTGTGTGTGTGTATATGTATGTGTGTGTGTGTGTGTGTGTGTATATATATATATATATATATATATATATATATTATAATATAATATAATATCTGAGTTACAGATGTGTTTGTGAGAAAATAGAGATAAAGGAGTATATCAGCCAAAGGCACACGTGCTTTTGTACAATACGAGAATGTAGTAATTTGTACCTAATGAAACCATAAAATGGGAATAGGTATACTGCAGCATTGCAAGACTTAACCCAAGTGGAATTTACTGGGGAAACCAACATCAGTATCAGATCTCAAGTTAGAAGACCAAGCACTTTCATATACAGTGGGTAAAATAAGTATTGAACACGTTACCATTTTTATAATTCTAAAGGTGCTATTGACATGACATTTTCACCACATCAGTAACCACCCATGCAATCCATCCATCCATCCATCCATTCTTGCATACGAAGAAACCAAAACAAATAAGTTCAGAAATTAACTTATGTGTAATAAAATCTAATGACACAAGGAAATATTATTGAACACATGAAGAAAGTAAGGCGCAAAAAGGCACGGAAAGCCAAGACACCAGCTAAAATGTTGGTAAATAAAAAGCAATCCTGTCTCTTGTCAGTGCAAATTAATATAATATCAGCTGGTTCAGTCTTAACTGCTGGCCCATAAAAAGGTGTCTCATTACCAAGGTGTCACAAGAAGCATCTCATGATGGGTAAAAGCAAAGGGCTCTCTTATTGCAGCAAAACAAACTGATGGAATTGGTTACAAGGATTTCTAAACTTCTGAATGTTCCAGTGAGCAGTTTTGGGGCCATAATGCAGTAGTGGAAAGAACATAATTTCACCATAAACCAGCCACATCCAGGTGCTCCTCGCAAGGTTTCTGGCAAGCGAGTGAAAGGAGGAGTGAAAAGCAATATCAGAGTTGTCCAAGAGCCAAGGACCACTTGTGGAGAGCTTCAGAAAGATCTGGAATTAGCAGGTACAATTGTTATAAGGAAAACAATAAGTAATACAACCGCCATGGCCTGTATGCATGCTCACCAAGTAATACTCCATTGCTGAAGAAAAAGCATGTTGAATCCCTTTTAAAGTTTGCACAACATTTAGACCAACCCTTTTCAACCAGGGTGCCTTGAGGCTTATTCAGGGGTGCCTTGGCAAAATGGCTAAAAATTGCCAAAACTTTGTATACAAGACAGCATGTGGATTAAGCATGCCTTTTAGTTACACAAAGTCACAGGTTTTCATTGTGCATCATTACAACCTTCTAACTGCCAGCATCCCAACGACCAATAGCATCATTAAAGTGGAGTTTCGCCATTTTTTGTTTTTTTTTAATACATGGATACTTGCCTGTCCTGGATGCCGGCAATGTCGGTACCCGAAGCCAATCTGTCCCTCTGCTGTCGAGTGCTACCACCGCCATTCTGCGGTTTCACTTCCTGATTCCTTACTGCACATGCGCGACTCACACTGCACTATCCCACTGGTCCCTGCTGTTTTATGGGACCCGTGTGTCTGCCAGAATACAGTGGGGGAGGGGGGAAGTGGCGTAGATACCCGGGGGTGGCTTGGGTATTTCTGCCCGGAAGTGGGAGCAAAATACCTGTATTAGACAAGTATATGCTTCCCCCCCCCTCCCTCCCTCCCCCTTGAAAGGTGCCAAATGTGACACCGGACGGTGGGGGGTCAGAGGATCCGGAAAAGAGGAAGTTCCATTTTTGGGTGGGAACTCCACTTTAGGTTTATAAGGAGGATGTCAGTCGCCTGCAAAGCATCCTTGTTAACCCTCCTATGCCCCTCTCCATCAGAGTTGAGAGTCACATTAGCTGAGTGACGGAGAAAAACTTAGGGAGAAGACAAACATTGGAATGCTAGTCAGTACCGCTTTGCAAAAGTGTATTTGCTTTGGAAGAATAAACCACCTCTATCGTTGGGTGTCCTACTTGTGTGGATGATGTGAATTATGTAAAATCATTAGAATAGTTCTTACATTTTAGACCGACCGGCCCTGGATGCTGACCATAGAGATTTCCGGTGGGCCAGATGGTCCCCGGATTATCTATGATCGTTTGGAGGCCGTGCGTGATGTTCTAATGTCACGCCCGGTCTCTGCATTTAAAAAAATGCCACCGCCTCGGCTGTGAAGCTGAGATCTTTTTGATTTCAGGCTTTCTACCCTAGAGGTGAGATCTGGGGACTTACTGACCGCAGATCTGACTGTAAAGAAGACCTGTCGAACACTATTCCTATTACAAGGAATGTTTACATTCCTTGTAATAGGAGTAAAAGTGGTTAAAAAAAATGGTGTCAACATGGAAAAGTAAAATTAACAATAGAAAAAAAAGTAGAGTCCCTATCTCCATGTTCTCGCTCACAGAAACGAACGCGTATGTAAGTTGCACCCACATATGTAAACGGCATTCAAACCACACATGTGAGGTATCACTTCGAATGTTAGATTGAGAGCAATAATTCTAGCACTAGACCTCCTCTGTAACTCAAAACATGTATCCTGTAAAAAGCGTCGCCTATGGGGATTTTTTAAGTACCAACGTTTGGCGCCATTCCACGAGCATGTGCAGTTTGGAAGTGTGGCATGTTGGGTATCTATTTGGCGTAACATCATCTTTCACATTATACAAAAAAATTGGGCTGACGTTACTGTTTTTGCCAATACCATTGCGAGATAAAAAGTTGCGAAGACCACAATCTTATTCTCCAGGGTCTCTACTAAAAATATATAATGTTTGGGGGTTCTGTGTAATTTTCTAGCAAAAAATATTATTTTTACATGGAGAGAAATGCCAGAATTGGCCTGGGTGGCAAGTGGTTAAAGGGTGCCTTGACTGTAAATAGGTTTAGAACCCTGATTTAGACAAGCCTGTAAAATATAGTCTGGTCAGATGAGACCAAAATGTAACTCTTTGGATGCCCTAATACACACCATGTTTAGAGTGGCACTGCACATCACCCCAAAAACACCAAACCAGTAGTGAAGTTTGGAGGTGGGAACATCGTAGTGTGGGGCTGTTTTTCAGCATAAGGTACTGGCAAACATCATATCATTGAAGGAAGGATGAATGGAAAAATGTAACAAGACATTCTTTGGTTTTAATTATTTTTATTACATTTTTCACATTTAATAAAATCTTACATACTTTGCAAAACACTTTGCAAATCATTCATAATAATACTCAACAGTTTCAGGGTTCACATAAATACATAAAAAGAGATTTACATTAGTTATTTGACTGGATCGATCCTTAACATACATTTGAATTCACGAAAAAAAAAAGAATAAATATATCTATACCTATTCTTGATGAAAATCTGCTGCCAGACATTTCAGCAAGACAATGATCCCAAACTCAAAGCCAAGGAAACTCTCAATTAGTTTCAAAGAAAGAAAATAAAGCTGCTAGAATGGCCCAGCCAATCAGCTGACTTGAATCCAATAGAAAATCTATGGAAAGAGCTAAAGATCAGAGTCCATAAGAGGCCCACGTAACCTTCAAGATTTCAAGACTGTGTGGAAGAATGAAATAGGAGGGCTTAAGGCTTTGAGCCCGACAGCATGGGAATGCGGTCGCCCCTCCCTTTATTAATAAGAGAATAGAAGCAATAGTGTAAATATTTAGGGCTATATACAGGTTAATGTATTTGGGTTAATGTCCCTTTAAGAGAATGGCAAATTGGGCTGGGGGCGGGGTTAAGGGTTGCAAGGCTATTGGTGATATCCCAAATGGTCATGTGACCCATGGGGAATGTTCTGGAAAGGGGCTTATTATATATAGGAATCTCTCACAGGTGCACTCACACCTGTTCCCAGCCAGGCAGTGACGGTGCAACAAGCTTTGCAACAAGCTCAGTGAAGGTGAAAACAGGCTCCTGAAGTACTTCAGTCATGGCTATGAAAACCTTAATGAGGCAAGTGTTGGAGAAAGCTGGGGATAAAGGTGGAGAAGAAGGACTTAGAAAATGCCTGGCTTTGGCAGAGAATGATAATGAGCAAAGTATTTTGTCTGAGGTAAATTCAGTACAGTATCCGGTGGTATTCCCCTGTAGTCAGAGGTAGAACAGCTGTTAATGACATTCAAAACCGCCGTACCCGCTGCCATGAACAGTCTCCGCAGCTGCTGGTGTCACAGGACAGAGAAGACAGCAGCACAGCATGGCTGGAAGAACCAGCAGCCACTAATGCAGCATCAGGTCAGCTTGAGAGAAAAGAAATAGAGGGTCCGGTCCCCATCGCCGCCCAGAGGCAGTGCTGGGTGGGCTAGAGGAGCGTCAGCTATACAGAGGACAGAGACAGTGTCTGCGGTTGTGAGGAGAGACAAACCCTGCCCAGTATTATTACCACAGCATGCGGCTGCAAGCAGTGTGAGTATCACAGACCTCCCGCGGATGGCCACTGGAGGCAACAGAGAGCAGCATTATGCTGCTTCAGATATAACAAATGCTCCAGCGCCCCCCTTGGCGGTATAGGTGAGTTAGCATACACACTTAATAGCATTATGGAATCCATTAACAGATTAGCTGACACTATGAATACACCTGCAATTTAAAATAGTAATTATTGTAATGTATGGTCTAATCAAAATAGACATTCTGTCAGCTTAAACAATATAGGTAGTGTTAATAACAATCAGTCAGCTAATGTTAATTCACAATATCTATTACCAGCTGAGATTAATATATCTAGCGCATCGGTACCAGAAGTGTGCTTTAAAGAGACATTACCATGTGAGATCTCACCATTAGGTTACCACCTTACTCCTCAGACTAAGCAAAAAATATGGAAAGGTCAATTCGTAGATATTCTGTCGCTTATTCCATAAAAAAAAAAAGGAATTTGTCAACAGAAATGACGACAAAAAAAAAATCAGATGAGAAAGATGAGGGTGATAGGAGAAGACCTGTGGCGAGGTCTTTTAATAATTAGTGGCAGTCATTTGCAATATACTCCAGTGTGCTAGATGAGAAGCACCCAGAGTATTGCAGCGGGCTGTTTCAACACATGGAGCATGTGCTAGAAGCGTATAAAAGTTTTTTGTGGGTCTAGAATGGTTTCAATATGATGAGGCATTTAGAAAAAATTATCAATCTACCCATCATTGAAGTGGGGCAATAAGGACGTCGGGTTGTGGCTTAACCTGATGGTGCTACAGAAATTGGGTTCATTAGGCAGCAGCCACAATCTACAGTGTCCCCTTATAAAAGGGTATACTGCTTTGCTTACAATGAGAACCAGTGTAAATGGGGGGGGTTTGTGCAAGTACAAGCATGAGTGTTCTGGGCCCCACCCTTTGATCAGGTGTTTCAAAAAGGAATTCCAATATTCAAAGCTCCCAGAGGGCTATTTATGCAAAAAGCTCACACCCCAGTGAAACTAGCAAGTATGCAGCAATGGTTGGACATATATCCAGACCAGGAGACAGCCAAGTTCCTAATTGAAGGTTTCTCCAAAGGTTTCCCTTTGCCAGTATTTCAGGGGGAAGGGTGTGAGCCAGTTAAAAATGTAAAGTCAGTGGATACTTACACACACATTGTTAAAGAGAAGTTAATTAAGGAAGGTAGGATAGCAGGTCCATTTGATTCCCCTCCTTTCTCACCGTTTAGGATATCGCCTTTAGGCATCATACCCAAAAAAAAAAAAAAAAAAAAAGAGCCAAATACCTTTCGCCTAATCCACCATTTATCATTCCCAAAAAGTCGTTTGTTAAATGATGAAATAGATGCTGGCATGTCATCAGTATCATATTGCACATTTGAAGAGGCTATTCAGCAAATTAGGAAGTTTGGGAAAGGTGCGTTGCTTGCGAAAGCAGACACAAAGGCGCCCTTTAGGCTGCTACCGATTTGGCAGTAGCTTTCAACTCCTTGGGTATGTATTTTTAGGGCAAATACTACTTTGATATGTGCCTCCCTATGGGATGTGCCATATCTTGTGCATATTTAGAAAAATGTGCAACCTTTCTCCAATGGATTGTGGCTTTTCAATCTGGCTACCAAGGTATATTACATTACCTGGGCAACTTTTTATTCATTGGTCCAGCGCAATTTCCTGTCTGTTATTTTATGTTACATCTGTTTGGTGCGGTAGCGCATCATTTCAGTATCCCACTAGCTAGCGAGAAAACAGTTTTTCCTTCCTCAATTATAGCATTCCTAGGTGTCAAGATTGACACTGTTAATCTGATATTTCAGTTACCTGAATCTAAAATCTTTAATTTCAGTGTTGATTAGGCGTAAAAAAGTGTTTTTAAAAGAACTCCAATCTTTATTAGGCCTTCTGGCATTCGCGACAAGGATTATGGCAGTTGGCAGAATCTTCTCGCGGTGCTTGTACTTGGCCATGTCAGGAATGAAATCACCATTTTCCCACATCAGATTGACAGTTGACCTCAAGGAGGACCTGTCAGTTTGGTAAATCCTTTGATATATACAATGGCAGATCATTTTTTCAGGAACAATTTGTGTCCTCATCCGGCCTTGAGCTATATACAGATGCTGCAGGCTCATATGGATTTGCAGCTATTTGGAAGACTCACTGGTGCTGTGGTAAGTGGCCTGTGAGTTGGGAGAAGAATAAAGTCACCAAAAGCATAGTAGTGTGGGAGCTTTTCCCTTTAGTGGTTGCGATAGAAATATGGGGTGAGCAATTTGCAAATAAAAGAATCCTGATTAATTTGGATAGTAAAGGGGTCATATATGCTGTGAATTGTTTGTCAGCCAAATCTATACAAGTGGTCAAATTACTAAGATACTTAGTGTTTCTTTGTCTTAAATTTAATATTTGGTTAAAGGCCAGGCACGTCCCAGGGAAGGAGAATCAAATTGCGGATGCATTATCTCGATTTCAGGTATACCGATTTCACCAACTCCTGTAGAATGCGGACAAAGAAGGTAATGTGTCCAGAAAATCTGTGGAGCCTAATTTAGAGGTTCTTACAAATGCGATAAGACACTCTGTGGCAGAAAATACATGAGTTGAGTACTCAACTGCATGGAATAGGTGGTATAATTTTGCTTTGGAAATGGATTTACAATTTGAGTCACATTTCCAAAATCATGGCGGGTTTATCTTTTTTCTTCAAATTTAAAAATATTTTAAATTAAAAAAATTACGGCTATATTATTTAATACTGCGTTTGTACTAGCCTTTCTGGGGCTCTCAGAATATCTGAGTTGCTGCCAAAAAACAAAAAAGTAATGGTGGGTTTACTAAAAAAGAATGTGATTGTCTCGGTCAAATTGTTCATCCCTGTGTCAAAAAACAGATAGGTTAGGAAAAGGCAGTTGGGTACCTTTAAGTCGATGTGGAGATGAGGATACCCAGTTAGTCATAAATGGTTACCTGGCAGTTAGGCCAATAGGAGAGGGGAATTTATTTAATTTTTGGTTGATGCTGATGGGTCCCCTCTTACTCAGTATCAATTCAATTACATATTAAAGGCTTGCTTGAGAAAATTGAATTTGCATCAATTTAAATTTACTTCTCATTCTTTCAGGATCAGGGAAGCTATGGAAGCTGCTAGGATGGGATTGGATGATGCAATAATCAAACGGTTGGGGAGATGGGAATCTCAGCGTTTTTCAGATTTATGTCAGACCTGCTCTTTTTCTTTAAATTCTAGGTAATAGAAAATATGTTTGGATCCTGAGCCACTCTTTTGTATACTGGGCTAATAAAAGAGCCAAGAAGCGCTATTATATGTCCAATTTGTCTATGGATCCTGGAGAAATTTCATGAATTTCCAGAATTTTCTGGAAAGTAATTAGAGGTCTTAATTGGGCTAATTTATTTATTTATTTTTATGTCTCTAGATTGATTGAGTCATGGCCAGTCCTGGATGCATTAACAGTACACCTAGGGGGAAATGATGTGGGGAAAGTTAGAACTCTGGACCTCATGTCGTTGTTTAGACGTCACCTAATTAAGGTTAAGTTATCTTTTCCGAATACCAGAATTATCTTTTTTATCTTTATCTTTATCTTTATATTTGGTTAAAAGATTTATGTATGCTCGAGTCCTTTAAGACTGAGCTGTTTTGAAGTTGATCGTTTGCAATATAAGAATTTTATGATGCAATAAAATTATCTGAATATGGTTATTATTTATGCGCATTGGAGGTTTCTCATATAGAGACATTAATATAGAGGGTGGTTTCCCTGGATTATATAGAGCAGATGGAGTTCACCTGTTCGATATAGGTTTAGATATATTTAATGTAGGATTGCAAAACTGCATTGAATTGGCCGCGGTTGTGGGGTAGGCCGGGCTTGAAATTCTCAAACCCGGCATGTGGGGACTTTGGTTAAAAGATTTATGTATGCTCGAGTCCTTTAAGACTGAGCTGTTTTGAAGTTGATCATTTGAAATATAAGAATTTTATGATGCAATAAAATTATCAGAATATGGTTATTATTTATTTATTGATTTGAATATACCAATAAATGTGCAGCGGCCAATTCTTTGCCAATAAGTGTGTTGAGTTATTTATTTAAATAGGCTATATAAGTTTTGGTATTCGGGGAGGGTATTCCCATGTGCCAAAATCACACCTGAGCAATGCATGCGACTAGTTTCTCCATACGGGAAGGTGTCTTGAAGCTGTCATTACCAACAAAGGATTTTGTACGAAGTGTTTAATACTTTCTGTAATTTCTTTTTAGTACTGGGTCATCAGTTGAGACTGAACCAGCTGATATTAATTTGCACTGACAAGGGACAGAATTTCTTTTTAATTACTTGCTTTGCCTTCTTGCACCTAATTGTCTTCATGTGTTCAATTGTTTTTCCCTGTGTCATTCCATTTTATTACACATACCTTAATTGCTGAACTTGTTTTCTCTGCATGTATTGATTCCACAGGTTGTTACTGACATGGTGAAAATTTCATGTCACTAGCACCTTTAGAAATACATTTACCTAGAAAATGGTGACATGTTCAATACATATTTTACATGCTGTAGATGGGTGCTCTGCGTTTTATTATGTATAAACACCATGTTATCCCAAGGGTATCATGGAAATAAATAAATGTTCCTTTTGTATTTAGATTGATGATGTACCTTTTTTTTTTTTTTTTTTTTTTTTTTCTCGTCTTTTTTTTTTTCTATTCTCCAGGGTTCTACTTTCCTTAAGGTTATAAAATGTGATTTATTTTTTTCATTTTATTTAGGTTCTAAATCTATATTACATTAAATTTACATAACAAGCAACTAATCTTCAATGCCTGGCACCGAAGTCTTGGTTCAGTAACATAACATTTGTGGCAGACATCGTGGCATTTTTTCCTTTTTTGTACACCCTAACTCTGTTACTGAAAGGCAATTCACTATTTGTTCCATTGTAATGTGTTTGCCCTTGTCAGCTAAGTACACAATAGTTTTAGTGTCAGAAAGGCCTACACAGTAACAGATAGGCGCGTTTCATGGGAATGAGTGTCTCATGAAGTCTGCTCAGAATGGCAGACTAAGCATTAAATGCAGTCTTTTCTACTTGCACACAACAAAATATTTTCTACTTTTGGGCGAGATATGGAATACCACAAATAACAAGACTGCCATGTAGGATTCCTCAAGAGCTTGATTCATTTGCAGTATGGAGTTTTTTTTTCCCCCCTGTAGTATGTAGCATTTGTGTGAACCCGTGCTTACCCAGTTGTGCAGGGCAGTGATATTTTATGTGTGTTCTACATAGATTGTGGCCATATGGTAAAATAAAAAGTAATCTTAAAAGGAAATTGTCTTTTGTTTTTCACAGCAATGGTCCAGTTGCTGCTCTTTGGCATCTCTGGATTGCTGGGGTTATCCAAGGGTGTTCTTGGCCAATCGCTGTTATACTTGTAAAGTAAGACATGCTTTGGAGGGGATTAAATACGGTGGCTCATCTCACTCCTGTGGTTGCCAGGATGCTACAGACTGAATGCTATCCTTTAGCACTGGAATCAGGGCTAACTATTGTTTTCTATGATTAAACACACAGATGGTGTACTGCACACCTAAGTCTCTTAATGAAGGTGACGCCAACAGGAATCAGTCCACAATTCCAAATAGCATTCAATGCAAGAATGTTGAAATAAATGATGTTGCAGCACTCAATGTGTTTATTTTCAAAGTAAAGATATTCATACAAAATGGCAACGGTTTCAGGCCGTCTTTCTCGACCTTTCCTCAAGCCATGAAAAAGCATTACGACTTAGTATCATTTTACACTTGAATTTAAATACCTGCTAAGCCAGAAATGACATGCATTCAATGATCATTCCTTAAGTGTATCCAAAGTCATTTAACCCGTTCATTGTCAGGAAGCAATAACAAATGGATCTCCTCTGCAGTGACTTGTATTATTTCAAATGCCTGCAGAAGTAAAGCACTCAATAAATACATAAAATTCACGCTCACTAGAACACATTTATAAAAACATATGCGACTCTACAGTGAGATCCATTAGTTGTAATGTAATTAAATCACTTGTCTATTTAACCTCCCTTCTTTATAATAAGGGTTCTTGATTAAAATCCCTCCTCAACTACGGGCAAATGTTAATAGCCACCTATCACAGTTGTGAAATTGTACATCCTTTTTTTTTAAACATGTCTCACTAGTGGCAATTTCATCTATTTATGTACTAGAATACTCCTGCTGTGCAATAAAGTCTTTTATCTACTGTGAAGCTTCCCCTATATTATACAACCTACTAATTTTATCGTATAGATCACAAAAGTACTTGACTTGTAAGTCCAGGGATATTTTTAATTAAGATAATCCCTACACGGATGATTAAAGAGTCTTGCTTAATGATAGCAAAATATTGTATGCAAGACAAACCTGCAAATGAACCTGCTAACTTGGGTTCCAAAAATGTAAAAACAGGTTGTGTATGGGAAACAAAAATCAGATCTAACTACTTGATTATAAATTATAAATCATTCACCTCCTCTTAGACAATTGCATGGGCAATATATTTCAATGTCTATGAATACAAGAAAAGACTTGTCTTAATTGTACAGTATAGACCCCAGGCAACTTATTCATATACCATGGCTTAGACGCTTACCTTTAAGTGATTGAACATTAGAAAACAACGATCGCCGCGATGCGCTCCCCGGTCAGGATTTTGAAACCACTATGCCTCCGTGCTTTTGTTATAGGGTGGGCGGCAAGTGGTTAACCACCTCAATATAGTGCACTTGCACCCCCTTCCTGCCCAGATCAATTTTCAGCTTTAAGCACTCTCACAGTTCGAATGACCATTACCCATATGAAACTTACGTCCTTTTTTTCACGCAAATAGAGCTTTCTTTTAGTGGTATTTAATCACTAGTGGGTTTTTTCTTTTTTGTGCTATAAATAAAAAAAAAAAGTCAATTTTTTTTTTCTTTGTCATAAAATTTTGCTAGTTAGTAATTTTTCTTCATACATTTTGGCCAAAATTTATACGGCTACATATCTTTGGTAAAAATAACTCAAATTAGTGTATATTATTTGGTCTTTGTGAAAGTTATAGAGTCTACAAACTATGGTGCCAATCACTGAAAATTTATCACATCTGTTCAGGCCTTCAGTACATCAGGTGAATTCATTTCTTGAGACATTAACAAGTCAGGAAAGTACAAATACCCCCCAAATTGCCCCTTTTTTTTAGAAAGTAGACATTCCAAGTTATTAAGTAACATGGTGGGTTTTTTTTTTTAAGTTGTAATTTTTTCCCACAATTCTTTGCAAAGTTAAAAAAAAAAAAAAAAAAATCTTAACACCCCAACATATAATCTGAGGCATAATGAGTCTTTTGAATGGTTCATATTTTTCCAGAAGTTTTTGGAAAATGGGGGAAAAAAATAAAAATTTTTTTTTTTTTTTTTATACACAAAGTTGTCAATTTATAATATATTTCTAACACATAGCATGTATATAGCAAAAATTACACCCCGAAATACATGCCCAATGGCTGTTCACCCCCCTCGGTGGCAAGTGACACGCTGCCACTGAAGGAACAATGATGCGCGCACACAATCGTGCGCACTCCCAGTTTAAATGAAGGGGGGTCATATGATGTCCATCCAGAATGAGAGCCCCGCGGTTAATCAACACCTCGCTGTCTTTAAATGCCTACGCAGAAGCAGTGTATCCAAATGCACAACCTCGGTTAATTAGACCTTGAGGTCTGTACCTGGACTCCGTGCCACTTGGAGCTCAGTATGAGGTGTTGCATCATACTACTGGTTAAGCACTTTGCACTTCCACCTAGATCCCTTATAAGGTACTCAGGCGCTTCCTCCTACTCTTTCACTATGAGGATTCATTCAGTATGAACTACACCTGGGTTCATGCAACCTCCTTCTGTACACGATTACCAATGAGTATCCCATGCGACAATGCCCTCACTAGTAGCTATGGTGGAGACCAGGTGAAAGGGAATCCATTCAGAACAGCAGGCAAACCACCTATCTACTGTAGACCCATGAAGAGTGACGATGCATCGGAGTAGGACCCAGTTTTAATACCCGTTTCAGCATCTGATTCTAGTTCTGTTTCAGGCATGCAACAAGCAGCTTAACGAAGATTGCATTTTCTGCATCTATGTCACAATATCTTGGACAGACTATGGCTTTAATACAGCCATTTTTGTCTAGGTCTGAAAAACATACCACCTCTTCTTCTACTCCAGATTCTTACCAGAATCAGATCCTGACTTGCCAGTCCTAGAGGATGCAGACATAGAAAGGAACGAATAGGTTCTTGAGGCAGTATTAACAAAAGCTGAAAAGTATTTCTCTCCCCCACACTGTAACTATATTGAAGAAGGCGCTTCACGGATCATGCTTGATAAAACTTAACATTGAAAAGTTAACTGCCACAAAAAAGCCTTGGCATTGTGAAACGTGATTCTTTTGTCACACCTTGCTCCTTTAGCTTAAAAAAAGCGCAAAATCCTGCAAAACATTCTAAAAGCTCTCTTTTAACCTGGCAGGCCCAAACCTGCAACCAGTACTAGCTGCTATTTCTATGTCAAACCTCATATAACTGGACTAGAACAATGAACAACCAACCCTTCATTTCAGGACTATGCTGTTCCTGTACTTTCTGCTCTACTTAATGTGGATTCTATCTAGAGCATGCCATTAGACAACTGTCAACAATGTACAAAAGAGAACAAGGAGGCAGGACTTTAAATCAATTAGGGATGAAAGTACACGTGTTGAGCTGCCTAATGTAACCATCATGTTTCTGCTTTGTAACTGTTTCATGCTGTATTTTTATTTTATTTTTTTATTGTGTGTTTCCCCCCCCCCCCCCATTAAAACTAAAAAATATATTTTAAACGTATTTATTTTTTAATCCCTCTTTCCACTATATGATCCCTCAAAGTTGTGTGTGCTTTGGCGATGGTCTTGATGGGGTTTATGTTGTCCCTGTCTTGGTCTTCCTCTGGTCGGGAGCTGCGACACACACTGCGGGCGTTCTCTCCCCCTGTTCAATTGCGTGGGGCGGGTGCCCGCACACTGCATGTCGACGTCACACTCCCTATGCTGGGCAGGTGGCGCCAGTTTGTGTCGCTGCATTTGCTGATGATTATTCCACCTACGAGTGATACAGGACTTGGTTTGGCGCCAAACCACCAGGCGGCTCCTCTACATTGGTGTTGATACCTCCCCTTCTCTTTACTTGCATATGTGTGATGTTGATGGGTCTTTTGCGGCGGTGCTCTTTATAGGCACGATCTTTGGATGGTTCTAACATTTGGCTTCTACTTTTTCCTTCAGACTCCATACACAGCCTACCTCCCTTTTTGGTTGGTAGGCTACATTTCCCCCATATCACTCCTGCTTCCTACCATGCCACTTTTCACTTTTTGGTCCTATCAGTCCACTTTTGTAGGTGCTCTTTAACCTTTTGCACACTTCCCTGCTTTTACTCGTCTTTCTCCTTTTTTGTGAAATTTCATGATCCTCATGCAATTTTTCACCTTACTATCCTTTCCCCCCTTTTGTGGTGTGTTTTCTTCTTTGAACTCACCACACACTTTACTTTTCCAGGCAACAGTGGATGCTGGTTTCCTATCCATGATTATATATGGGGGGAGCCCAGGCAGTGTTGGGTGCTACCCCCACTGGGAGTCTTGTTCACGTTCTGGCTTTTCTCTTCACACATGCACTTCATGTTTCAGAGCGTGTCTCTGTACAACTATTTATGATTTCCTCTCCAACACACAGACTGCACATCCTTTTGTTTCCTCTCACTCTTTTCCTCTCGGGGTTTTGCTTGATTTTGATGCAATTTTTTTTTTCACTTTTTTAAAAAATTTCTATAATTTAAAAAAAAATAAAATATATTTATTTTCTACAGCCCCTATTTGGTTTTTGTGATCACACATGTTCACTCACACATCACAGCCTTATGCATGACCGTCCCTTGGAGGGTTGCCTGTTGGGCTGGCTGCCACTTAACATACCATCTCAGTTCCCGGAGATGTTTCCCATGTGGGAATATTCATGACTGTCAACACCATACAAATTGCACATGGATGCCCTGTAAGTATCATATAGGGTGTTTTTACCCCCCCCCCCCCCCATTTCTTTTTGTGTTTTTCACACCTGTGACTATAATAGACGAACTAGAAATGTGCAATATATCATTACAGAGATCTTGCAAGTGTACACGCTTGCTTCTGATGAGTGACATCAAGTCACGAAACGTGTTGAACTAACAGATGCTATGTTCAAATCGCATACTTCATCCTACCACGTCATTGTGGATTCTGTTGATGCGTTATGTATTTGACTTTACTCTAATCATGTGCTATCCAATTGTGTGCTTTTCTATATGTGTCATGTACCATCCATTTTTGGATTATGTATCGCTGTACGAAATACTTTTTTATTTATTTATTTTTTTAATATCTTCCTCCATGCAGGTATTTAATTATATGTGTAGTATATACATTTTCTATCAAATATGAATTACTCCTTTACATATATATACATGTTAATTATAATGCCACACAACACTTCATTTAAAGTCCTGCCTCCTTGTTCTCTTTTGTACAGAATAATAGGGATGGAGGCTGATGACAGTGTCATCTCCTCATATAAAGTCCCACAGAATCCCCCCCCCCCTTAAAATTTCAGCAGTGGCTCTAAAATACATTCACGTGCAGAATCTAATGGCTAAAAGCTTAGAGCTGAAGCTATATGAAAAAAAAATATAAAGAAATAAACCGCACTTTCTAAAATGTGAATGATAGCTGCCAGCACAACAGAAATTCTGTGATGGATAAACCAAAATGTAAAATAAATATAATGCAGCGCTAATGATGGTGAGTGTGATTTCACAACCAAAAAAACAAAAAAACTTAATATCCCAATAGTGACATATACAGTGGGGATCGAAAGCTTAGGCACCCCAGATAAAAATGTGTATTAATGTGCATAACGAAGCCAAGTAAAGATGGAAAAATCTCCAAATGGCATCAAATTACAGATTAAACAGTCTATAATATGTCAAAAAAAGTTAGATTTTATTTCCATCATTTACACTTTCAAAAAGTTTGGGCACCCTGCAGAATTTATAGCATGCACTGCCCCCTTTGCAAAGCTGAGACCTGCCAGTGTCATGGATTGTTCTCAATCATCATCTGAGAAGACCAGGTGATGTCAATCTCAAAGGTTTTAAATGGCCAGACTCATCTGACCTTGCTCCAACAATCAGCACCATGGGTTCTTCTAAGCAGTTGTCTAGAAAACTGAAACTGAAAATAGTTGACGCTCACAAAGCTGGAGAAGACTATAAGAAGATAGCAAAGCATTTTCAGATGTCAATATCCTCTGTTCGGAATGTAATTAAGAAATGGCAGTCATCAGGAACAGTGGAAGTTAAAGCAAGATCTGGAAGACCAAGAAAAATATCAGACAGAAACAGCTCGCAGGATTGTGAGAAAGCAATTCAAAACCCACGTTTGACTGCACGATCCCTCCAGAAAGATCTGGCAGACACTGGAATTGTGGTACACTATTCCACTATAAAGAGATACTTGTACAAATATGGTCTTCATGGAAGAGTCATCAGAAAAAAACTTCTTCTACGTCCTCACCACAAAAATCAGCATTTGAACTTTGCAAATGAACATATAGACAAGCCTGAGGCATTTTGGAAACAAGTTCTGTGGACCGATGAAGTTAAAATAGAACTTTTTGGCCGGAATGAGCAAAGGTACGTTTGGAGAAGAAAGGGCACATCATTTAATGAAAAGAACCTCTGTCCAACTGTTAAGCATGGGGGTGGATCAATCATGCTTTGGGTTGTATTGCAGCCAGTGGCACAGGGAACTTTTCACGAGTAGAAGGAAAAATGGATTCAACAAAATTTCAGCAACTTTTGGATGGTGACTTACTGCCGTCTGTGAAAAATCTGAAGTTAGAGAGGATGGCTTCTACAAATGAATAATGATACTAAACACACCTCAAAATCCACGGGGGATTACATCAAGAGGCGTAAACTGAAGGTTTTGCAACGGCCTTCACAATCTCCTGACCTCAGCATTATTGAAAATCTATGGATAGACCTTAAAAGAGCAGTGCGTGACAGACAATCTCAAAAAACTGGAACACTTTTGTAAGGAAGAATGGGCAAACATACCTCAAACAAGAATTTAAAGGCTCTTGGCTGGCTACAAAAAGCGTTTACAAGCTGGGATACTTGCCAAAGGGGGCAGTACAAGACATTAACTCTGCAGGGTGCCCAAACTTTTGCAGACACCATTTTTTTGTTTTCTGTAATTTTGAAAGTGTAAATGATGTAAATAAAATCAAACTTTTTTTGGCATACAAGAATGTCTAATCTGTAATTTTTAATGCCTTTGGAGATTTTTTCCATCTTTCCTTGGCTTCGTTATGCACATTAATACACATTTTTACCTGGGGTGCCCAAACTTTCGATCCCCACTGTATGTATATAAAGATTAACTGAATTACCTACATCAGAATGAATGGTAAGGAATTTGGGGTAAATATACAGTGCTAAGTAAAAAATATCACTAATACATCTATAATAAGTGTAAATCAAGCTATAAATAAATAAAAATATATATATATATAGTCCATAGAAGTGCTGAAAAAAATGAGTGACAATGTGAAATTATCCAGAAGATTAAAGTGACTTATGTGAGTTTACTGTAGATATCCACCACCATATGGAAGAAGGCTTACCGGACACAGTGGGCCCAACTAGGCTTACGCCTGATGAGTCTCAAAGGCTTATTGGTGCAATGACGCCTAAGGGCATGTACAGCAACTTAGTCTCCAATATGCACCAAAACAAGCAGAATATGTCACAAGATGGAATGTAAGGTTGTCCGCTTAAAAGTTTGGTAACTTGTAGGCACTATAATTCCTCCCAGTATTGCATGTACCAGAAGGAGGAAAGATAGGGCCACGTAGTGTAATATTGTTTAAAAACGTTTATTAAAACTCATAAGATGGGATATATGAGAAGACAAAACATGTCGATAAAATCTGGCAAAGCAGTGTCATCAGCAAAGCCCTTCCGGTGCGTTTGGCCATCATAAGGCATCTGAGAAAAGTAAAATAAGCTTTGGCGCTAAAACCTAAATGGTGTACTAAAAATGCTAATACTCTGCAAATTACATAAAATGAAGCCCAATGTGGGAATTTCACCAATACACTGTATACGTGATATTAAAGCTATATGTAAATGGAAATGTGTATCCGTTATCCTACATAGTAACTATGCACAAGTGTGGTAAAAAATAATGACTATGCACAAGTGTGGTAAATGATATGATAAAAATTACAACTAATCTATCACAACTAAAAATGTAGGTGCTTTGACAAAAAGTGCTTTAGCTCACGTAAATGAGCCAATACTTATATTCTAAAAAGTGACAATCAAAAGGACATTGTGAAAATACCAAGTGGAAACATCAAAAAAATCAAAAAAATCATATAATGTCCAATCCAAAATGTGTTATAATGTCCAAAAAAATAACAATATTTGTTCAAAGTCGCATCATCTAGTTGCTGAAAAAACGCATAAGACTTTTATCAGATAGGAAGGTGAAGCAAGGTGACTGGTGAAAACAAGGGTTAAATTCCTCTCCGGTGCGCCACTCTGTGTTAGAGAAAAAATGTATATATGCGCTCACCAGACATTAAACCCTCAATGGGTTAACCAAGCAGTCACAGTATGAGCCACTGTGCAGCTCTCTCGAGGCTCTGCCACCGCTGTGCTGTGGGGATATTTTACACTCTTCCTTCCGTGAATGGTCCGTTTAGCGTTTGTACATGAAGGGAAACAGAAGTACAACCATGGTGCAATATTGTTGTAAAAACGTACTATGTTTATTAAAAACAGTTTTACTCACAAATTCCAAAAAAGATAGATCGCTGTGAAATATACTCCGCCTGGCGTTACTGCTTGAATAGCAGTGTAAGGTGCACGTCCTAGGCCACGCCCTACGCGTTTCGTCAGAGCGACGTCATCTGATGACGTCGCTCTGACGAAACGCGTAGGGCGTGGCCTAGGACGTGCACCTTACACTGCTATTCAAGCAGTAACGCCAGGCGGAGTATATTTCACAGCGATCTATCTTTTTTGGAATTTGTGAGTAAAACTGTTTTTAATAAACATAGTACGTTTTTACAACAATATTGCACCATGGTTGTACTTCTGTTTCCCTTCATGTACAAACGCTAAACGGACCATTCACGGAAGGAAGAGTGTAAAATATCCCCACAGCACAGCGGTGGCAGAGCCTCGAGAGAGCTGCACAGTGGCTCATACTGTGACTGCTTGGTTAACCCATTGAGGGTTTAATGTCTGGTGAGCGCATATATACATTTTTTCTCTAACACAGAGTGGCGCACCGGAGAGGAATTTAACCCTTGTTTTCACCAGTCACCTTGCTTCACCTTCCTATCTGATAAAAGTCTTATGCGTTTTTTCAGCAACTAGATGATGCGACTTTGAACAAATATTGTTATTTTTTTGGACATTATAACACATTTTGGATTGGACATTATATGATTTTTTTGATTTTTTTGATGTTTTCACTTGGTATTTTCACAATGTCCTTTTGATTGTCACTTTTTAGAATATAAGTATTGGCTCATTTACGTGAGCTAAAGCACTTTTTGTCAAAGCACCTACATTTTTAGTTGTGATAGATTAGTTGTAATTTTTATCATATCATTTACCACACTTGTGCATAGTCATTATTTTTTACCACACTTGTGCATAGTTACTATGTAGGATAACGGATACACATTTCCATTTACATATAGCTTTAATATCACGTATACAGTGTATTGGTGAAATTCCCACATTGGGCTTCATTTTATGTAATTTGCAGAGTATTAGCATTTTTAGTACACCATTTAGGTTTTAGCGCCAAAGCTTATTTTACTTTTCACATTTCTAATCTATTCCCATCTAGAGGGATAGGTTTCAAGCACAGGCAGCTTTAACCCTTCACAGTTCACTTTATTATAATCATTTTAACATTCACTTATTTAAACTTGTCTAGCAAACGGGTAAATTTGTCCATAGCGCAATCTTATCTTTTCTTTTTGCCATCATAAGGCATCATCTGCAGGTGCTGGCTCACTGCGGCCACTGTGTATTTATAGGTATGAGAGCCAGTTCCCTGACTGCGGAAGACTGCAAACATAAAGACTTCCGGTTTCCCAAAATGGTGCCCGTGGCTTGCAATCCAAGCCTCGTTTTGGACTAAAGCTCTGATAATGGTAAGGTTAAGACCAGGTTAAATTGTCTAAATATAAAAAATATTATGCTAGAGTGTGAGATGAAAACCTAATATAAATAGTGTCTATATCGTAAGAAGCTGAAATCTTAGATATTAAATCTAATCTCAGGCATAAATGAGCAGATGCCTCGCCGGACTACCACAAAATGGCGACGTGACGTGTATCATAGACTTCCATATTAAAAAGTAATCGGGTGGACCGCACAGCTTCTCAAGCCTCGCTTTGATTACGGAAACAAATCTGGACACACTCAGCCTGCCGGAAACTCTGATCTTACAACGGTGTCACGGACTGACTGAACCAGAAGATGGAATATTGACTGGAACATCATTGTTGACCAACGACATGCCTTATATTCCATATAATGTAAACCATGTCGAATTAGTAGAATTAAATGTATAAAGTAAATAACCACAATAGAAACTTTGCATATTAATGCAAAGTATTCTAAAGGAACTGATCCCAACGTGGACTCTCATCACAGTGCAAAATTGTATCACAATTTATAAAAAATAAAGTAAAACAATGTATGAACAAAAATAATGTACATACAAAAACATAGTAACACTATACAAATAAATAAAATGCATAATCATAAAATAAATTAAGGCATGGCATATTAGTTGCAACTACTTGATGATACCTATCCAGCAAAATGAAATGGGTAAATACACCTATCCCCAAAAAAATTTAAGCTTTATTCAAAAAGGCATTTATATCCTATTCATACCCCATGGCTGGTATGATTGAAGTTCAAAATTCTAATATGTTTCAAGTTGTTCTTCAGCAGAGCTGAAGCTGCCTGCTAAAGGCGCCCCACACATACAGTGGCGACGGAAAGTATTCAGATCCCCTTAAATTTTTCACTCTGTTATATTGCAGCCATTTGCTAAAATCATTTGTTAATTTTCCTCATGTACACACAGCACCCCATATTGACAGGAAAACACGAATTGTTGACATTTTTGCAGATTTATTAAATAAGAAAAACTGAAATATCACATGTTCCTAAGTATTCAGACCCTTTTCTCAGTATTTAGTAGAAGCACCCTTTTGATCTAATACAGCCATGAGTCTTTTTGGGAAAGATGCAAGTTTTTACACCTGGAATTGGGGATCCTCTGCCATTCCTCCTTGCAGATCCTCTCCAGTTCTGTCAGGCTGGATGGTAAAAGTTGGTGGACAGCCATTTTTGGTCGCTCCAGAGATGCTGAATTGGGTTTAAGTCAGGGCTCTGGCTGGGCCATTCAAGAACAGTCACAGGGTTGTTGTGAAGCCACTCCTTTGTTATTTTCGCTGTGTGCTTAGTCATTGTCTTTTTGGAAGGTAAACCTTTGGCCCAGTTTAAGGTCCTGAGCACTCTGGAGAAGATTTTCATCCAAGATATCCCTGATCCCTGTACTTGGCCACATTAGTCTTTCCCTCGATTGCAACCAGCCATTCTGTCCCTGCAGCTGAGAAGCGCCCCCGCAGCATGATGCTGCCACCACCATGCTTCACTTTTGGTAATGTATTGGACAGGTGATGAGCAGTGCCTGGTTTCCTCCACACATAACTCTTAGAATTAAGGCCAAAAAATTATATCTTGGTCTCATCAGACATCTGTTTGAGGCACTTGACCAATTCATAAAGATCATAAAGAGGAAAAGTTTTACTTATTCACAGTGGAAGATTCCAAAACCACTGTCCTCTGAAGCCCCTAGCTCCTTGGTGTCCAACGCAGGCTATTGGGCACCAGTCAGATTACAGAGTGGCAGCTGGGTGCTGGAACGTGCTAACACGGGACTGTAATGTCCTGGCCTGGGGAGAGAGCACGACATGGGGGCCTGTGATGGGTAAGGGATTTAACCCCCACCCTAGGTTAACACTTTCACTGGCATGACCACCAATAAATGGGTGAGGGTTAACACATTCACTGCCATGACAACTAATATAGGAAAAGGGGAGTGTTAATAGGTTCACTGCCATGGCCACCAAATTACTGGGGGGAGGGTTGCTGGGATGCTTTCAACCCCATGTCTGCTGAGGGGGGCCATCTCTGAGGAAGCTGGGTTGCCAACAAAATTGGCCAGATGTCAGACTTTTGCTTCCATGCATAGCTCTTGGTGTTCTCTCTAGAAATCTGTGTGTGGACATTTATGCATGATTAATTACAGGTTAAATCCACCTAGAGACCCGAGGACACTGGACAAGTTATCTACTTTATGTAGTCTCGGTGGTCCCTGTAGAAGTCCATGTGTGGATATTTCCACCTTGAGACTTTCTCCTCATCTGGAGTGCTCAGAGTTCTTGGATAGCGTCTATACAGTGTTTGCAAATCGGCTTTATCACCCCAACGGACTAGGTCCAGTTTATTGACGCAGCTACTTTGCTTAGAAGGTCTTATCAGTTAAGAGTCTTTCCTGCAATTCTAAACATTCACTTTTGAGAATTGTTCTATCTTCTCAAACATTGCATGAAACCATTGATGAGTTCTCCCTTTTATGTCAGGGGTAGGCAATCTTTGCCCTCCAGCTGTGGGGAAACTACAAATCCAATCATGCCTCTGCCATTAGGAGTCCTACCATTGATTGTCAGGGTCTTGCAATGTCTCATGGGACTTGTAGTTTCAAAACAACTGGAGGGCTGAGGTTGCCTACCCCTTCTTTATGTGATCTGGAGCATCTAGTATCACAATCCCTTTATAGATGAATTGGATTATCTAGTATATTTAGGAGTTAATATTTCACAGCCCTTTTACCCACTCCAGGATCAATTCACTTCTCTATATAAGCATTCAAAGAACTGTTATGTTGCTAGAACACCGCCACTATCCCAAATGTAATCATTACATCCTTTCCTTTCTGTTTGTTTTGTTTTTAATAGGTATACCTTTGTATTTAACTTGTGTTTTTATGTCTTTAAGATTTTTCTAGATGTAATAAAATACCTTTGTTCCATAAGAGTTGTTTGTTTTTTCTTTTGAATTTTAAATTTAATTTCTGTGATAGCCCTGTAAAGTAGATCTTTTACAGGAGTGGTGCCTGGAAATCTTGTTTTGCCTGATGTGAATGCAGTCAAATTAATCCCAGAGATTACTCTATGCTTAAAGCGGCGTTCAACCCAAAAGTGAAACTTCCACTCATCTGATTCCTCCCCCCCTCCGGTGCCACTATTGCCACCTTTCAGGGGGGAGGGGGTGCAGATACCTGTATAATACAGGTATCTGCACCCACTTCCGACAATAGACTCCCGCGGAGTCACGCCACTTCCCGCACCCGCCCCCCCCGCTGTCTCCTGGGAAACGCACAGGTCCCAGGATATAGCAGGGACAACTTACGACGCGCAGCACAGTAGGGAACTGAGAAGTGAAGCCTAAATGCTTCACTTCCTGATTCCCTCAGAGAATGGCGCCGGCAGCAGATTGTCGGCAGCCAAAGCCGAGCATCGCTGGAAGTCAGCAGCTGCAGTATTTGTAGCTGCTGGCTTTTAATAATTTTTTTTTTTTAGGTGTACTCCCTCTGGTCTTCCTACTATCAAGTCTTGATCAGGATTTAGCCGTTAGAACCCTTAAATGGCAGTTATCTGCATTATTTATCCCTTTTCAAAGACCTGTAGCTGTACAAATAACCCTAAAATAACCTTATTCATATTGCTTCTCATGTCAGGGTCCCCCCCCCCCCCCCCCAGTGCTTTCTTGGTGGAACCTTAATCTGTTTCTCTCTGCCCTGCAGAAACCACCCTTTGAACCTCTCAGGGACATTTCCCTGGAGATTGCCAGCAAAGTAACCTTTTTTTTATAGCCATCATGTTTGACATGTCTCTGAACTGGCAGCCCTTTCCTGTAAAGATACTTGACTTGAGACCAAGACCATACTTTGTTCCAGCTTAATGAGGACATTGTCTTGCCTTTCTCATGCCCTGATCTTGAGCATCCAAGGGAATGGTCTCTACATTTCCTGGACTGTTGACAGAGACAGTGTATCTTTAAAAGCTACCTCCTCCATCAGACAAACATACGCCTTATTTGTTCTTTTCTTGGGACCTCACAAAGGGGTACCATACTTCTATATCCAACTGTGCTTTTCGGCACAAGGCCTCTGTAGCCCAACTGTGTAGGGCCGCAACCTGGTCTTCAGTTCAAACTTTATCAAAAGTTTTAGTGGGCATTCAATCTTCTGAAACCTTTGGTTCTGGCAGTGGTACTCTGAGCTTAGGTCCTTGGCCCTTGTTGTGTTTTTTGGACCTGTTGACACAGTTCTGTTTGCCTAGTATCTTGAAATACTTATGCACAGCCTACTAAATATATCAACCAAAAATTCCTTATTATCTTAAATCCTAATCAAATGTAGAATATACTAATTCAGACAATATCATGCTGCTGCAAGTTATAACAAGCCTTTTAAAGTTCTATTATAAACCTCAATACATCAGTGAAAGAAAAATTATTCAACGTGAGATTTTCTTATAATCCAAATATATAGTGCACATATTCAAAGTCCAAAACTCTTCATTTATATGGGTGTTTTATCGCCACGCTCCAGTGCTTAATAGTTCATCCTGTAACACAATGTGTTCCACCTCAGTGACACACACGCCATCACCTTATCAAATGGACCTATAAACAAATCTAGGTCTACTGTGCTTGACCCCTTTGAAGAATTTGGGCCTGAGGACAGCTTCACATTCCAGTCATTAGAATCTACCAATTCAACCGAGATGTATATTCCTCTTTTAGGACCCTTTCACGTGATTGGACCGCCTATCCGTTTTTCATCCATCCGTCAACGGACGAAAATGTCTTCCTATGGGCAAACGGTTGACCATCCGTTACCTTCTGTTCACCTCTGCTCGAGATCCGTGAAAATGGATATCAACTGACGTTAACGGACAATGTCTGTGGACGTCAGATCAGTTAAGATCTGTTTGGAATAAATTACATTGTTTTTTTGTTTTATATGTGAACTTAACCTCAGGCCGCTAAAGTAGCATGGGATGGGTCCAAAGTCGAAGTCTCCTAGCCACAATTTGCTTTTTCTTGCTCACCTTTCTCCACATATAGGCAAATATGATAAATAATGTCACACTGTCCCAAAAATTGTTGGAATCCATTGCACAACACCGCACACAGCAAGGACAAGTCACTCACTGAAAACGGCAATGCAGCATGGGAGGAGCGATGCTTTCTGGGTAATGTCATCGGAGCCACAGAAACTGCTTTAAACGGATCATAACTGATGCAAAAACAGATGAAGCAAAGGACAAGAAAACTGATATGTTTTCAACGTGGCTAAACTGACGATGCCTATGTGAAAGGGGCCTTAAGAGGCTGGATGTTCCTTTTGCTCATCAATCCCACTTATAGCTAAAATGTGCTCTTGGAGAATTAAAAGCCGTCATAGTGCAGTAATTCTGAATACTATCACTTAATTAAAATATTAAGAAATACACTCACATAAACTAGCGCACTGCAATCTGATCAAGTCTGGTCATAGCACATGCAATTATTGGCCAGATTCAGGCGCCTCCCTACCAGTTTCCCGGTATCATGTAACCCGCCTCCACCCAACATGTTGCGTCATCAATACCTTAGGAGCTTTTAGCGCTTGAGCATTTATTAATTACAATGGCCAGAATAAATTGTTAGTCTGGCCAATGGAATGAATTCCCAAATGCTTGATGTGCCTGAACACACCCAAACACGTTTGCAAAATGCAGATTTAGTTGCATTTTATTTTTTAAACTGCACTTTACTTCTCTGGAGCAAAGGGAAAAAATGCCCTGTGTGCATGAGGCCATATTATAAAATGCCTGTGGGCTGTGTTACATACAGGGGAAACTACACAGAAGCTAAAAGATTGTATTGCACAGCATAAGTATTCAATTATAGAAAAAAAACTGATCGAATTGTCCCTAGCAGGACATTTTGTTGGAAAACTTCGTTTCATAATGGCAATGCATAGCTTTTTTTTTTTTTTCCTAACTTAAAGAAAAGTGGTAATCATTAAACTGTGTTGGAAAAGAGAGCGGTGAAATAAATAAACAATTAAAATACATTACAACTGATGGGCCTCAATATAGTCTTTTGATTTACATCTGTGTTTTGCTTCCTGACAACGAAAGAGTTAAATAGTTCTGAATACAGTTAGGCTACTTTCACTAGTGGGGTGCTTTTAACCCCAATTAAGGGGGATTAAAACGCCCGTGTTTCTCCGCTTCTGAAGCGTTTTGGAAGCGCTGCGCGTTCATTTCAATGGGCAGGGCGTTTTGGGAGTGCTGTATACATCGCTCCCAAACTGCCCCAAAAATGCTGCTTGCAGGACTTTTCCTAACATCTCGCAAGCGCATTGCCCCAGTGTGAAAAGCCATACCGAAATGAATTGAAGGCATTTTTCAGGTGCTATTTAAAAGCTATTTCTAGCGCCAAAACCGACTCAGTGTGAAAGGGTTCTAAAGAGGTTAGTTTTGCATGCATTTGACTTCATGTGCGATGTGACTGTTGTAATTCTTTTTCTTAACTTGCAGAAGGATGAGAGGCAAATTGTTGCCATTTTTTTAGTGATGTCACTACTTTGCACATAAAAAAAAAAATTGAGTGCTGCAAAACAGTTGTGTCTATTTTCTATGGAGAGTGGTCAAGCTAGAATGCCTAAAATACTGTCTGGGATGCTATTCTGCCCCAAAAGCAGTTAAAGCAAAACCTTAGTACAATTGTTTGGTCTGCTGTGTTATCTGTTAGCAGCTGTAATATACTGCATTGCCTAATCTAGTGCTTTTAGCAATCATTTAATTGTTAAAAGCGCTTTATTTATGTTGAGTACATGTTTTAAAAGTATTTCAGATATATATATATATATATATATATATATATATATATATATATATATATATATATATATATATATATATATATATATATATATATATATATATATATATATATATATGATATTTTTTTTTTTTTTTTTTTTTTTTTCACGACTGCAAATTATGACTCTTGTTTTCATAGTTTGCCTAGTTGTGCTGAACAGATGTTAGTGGCAGTTGAAGTTTCTGTGTGGCTGTGTAAATAAAGGCTTGGCTGCTTTGTTCATTTTTCTTGCTTTACTTCTTTATACGCAAATGTTAAACTAGAGGTTTTATTAACTCCCAAAATGGTAAAACCTGAACGTCATGTCGAGCAGTAAACTTTATCATGGCATGATTTTTGTCACAACAGTCACGGCTTCTTTTCATAGTAGAAAAAATGTTTTGCTGACTGTCTGATATTGCATTTTGGTTGTTCTCCCTTTTAAGATGCAAAACTCCACCAGCTTTTAATTTTGATGTAATATGCCAATTTTATTTGTTAGAACTGCATTCTTAAATCAGCCATTTAAAAAGGAAAAATGTATGAGCATAAAGGAAAGGGGAAAAACGAAACAAAAAAACATACCGTATATACTCGAGTATAAGCCGAGATTTTCAGCCTCTTTTTTGAGGCTGAAAGTGCCCCCCTCGGCTTATACTCGAGTCATCGCTGTCTGCCCGCTCGATCAGCGTGTCGAGCAGACAGACAGCGGCCATTCTATAGTTCAAAAGCCGCGCCTCCGGCTCCGCCTTCGCCTGTGATAGGCGGAACACTGAATTTCCCAGCAGCCTGTGTTCCGCCTATCACGGACATCGTATCATCCTCGTACTACGGACGAGGATGATACGATGTACGTGATAGGCGGAACACAGGCTGCTGGGAAATTCAGTGTTCCGCCTATCACAGGCGAAGGCGGCGGCGCAGCTTTTGAATTTTACAATGGCCGCCGAGGAGCCGACGAACGAAGAGGGCACGGGACGGAGGCAAGGCAAGGCACGGCACGGGACGGGACGGGACGGGACGGGACGGAGGCAAGGCACGGCGGCGAGGCACGGAGGCAAGGAGGCTCGGCACGGGACGGAGGCTCGGGACAAAGGCTCGGGACACAGGTAGGCTGGACACACACACACACACACACACACACACACACACACACACACACACACACACACACGGATACACACACACACACACACGGATACACACACACACAGGGATGGATGGATGGATGGATGGAGACACACACACACAGGGATGGATGGATGGATGGAGACACACACACACAGGGATGGATGGATGGATGGAGACACACACACACAGGGATGGATGGATGGATGGACACACACACACACAGGGATGGATGGACGGACACACAGGGATGGACGGACACACAGGGATGGACGGACACACACACAGGGATGGACAGGCATGTCTTACCCTCGGCTTATACACGAGTCAATAAGTTTGCCAGTTTTTTTGGGGGTAAATTGGGGGCCTCGGCTTATATTCGGGTCGGCCTATACTCGAGTATATACGGTAGCTTATACTTGGTGACAGCAGTTTAAATAAAAAAACGTATGCTTTAGTGTTGGCCAGTTGATTTTAAAAGCAGCGTTTCATTCCTTCTAAAGATAATCTGTCATGAAGGAAAAACTGCAAAGCTTTCTAGGAAGTGATGGCTTCTGTGCCTGTGTCCTAGTATATGTCGCAGGAATTGGCATGTTGGCTTCCATTTGAGACTTCTTGTTCAGATATTTTGCTTTGTAACTGGTTACCTCCCATACTCAAATGACCCTCATTTTTTTCAAAACCCATTTTCAAGATCCGTAACAGAGGAAGTTACTTTCACTTCTACTACAACTGACAAGGCCTTAAGAGGTTACACGAACATACCTTAAAGGGGAATTCCAGGTAGAGTACATTTTAACATGGTAACATTGGTCCAGCTTGGACCAATGTAACTATGTATACACCATGCCTGGCCAATGCCCCCTGGAAGATGGAACTCACTGAAGTAGACACAACTACTGTAGTGATCTCCACTTATTTCTGGGTTCTGTGCTGAGCCTGCTGCGTTCTTAACACAGGCGGTTGGACTCTAAGCAGAGTTTGGTGAGCGCTTATATTACACCACCCCTTAAGAGATGTTTTCCTGCAGTCATTCGATGAACCTGATGCTTTTTAAACACGCGAGTGTAACCTTTATCTTTATAATAAAGCTTTTGGATGTAATGGAGAGCACTATGGTTTCCTTTTTGATTTTTTTTTTTTTTAGTTCATCATCCTTTTAGGAGATTTCTCCCCCTGAGGGAGCTGAATTTGTTGAGTTGTTAGCCTTGTCCTGGCTTTAAAGGAGACATGCTCTGCAATAGGGGGGAGGGGGAACATGTCAGACTCTGCATCCTTTTTGCCATTGCTTGTTTGTGAAAAGTGTTAACCAAGGCAAGTATTATTTAAGAATCAGCCGTCTCCTTCAAGACTGTTGCCAGATCAGCCATTGCAGGATGGGAGGGAGGCAGGTTGGACCTCATGACTGTATTTAGAAAGCACTTGGCAACATGGGACAAAGTTGTTGTTGTTTGTTTTTTGTCCTATTGGAACAGAACTGTAACAAAAAAGTACAGTATATCTTTTTTTTAATGTGCTGTAATAGGCTGGTATGGTAATGCCTACTTCTATCAATTGCTAATTCCCCACTACTGTAAAATATAACCTTTTAATGGAGTCCCTCACACTGCAGTTAAAGTCTCTTTGGCTAGGGAGGAAAGACATACATTTAAATACTGCCCTTATTCTTCGCTCCTGCAGGCTTCCTCCTCTTCATGCAAATGATCTCACAAACCCCAGCTGGTGGCAGCTTGTCTGTTGTCATTAAGTACAATGCAGGACCTGCAGTCCTTGCCTGTATGCGAGTAAGGTGAGGGTCACATCCTGGGAGCGTCAGACAGCAGAGGAGAGTGATGCTTCTGGGGGAGCGAGGAATCATTTAAGTATTTTACTTATTACTAGGGATGAGCTCCGGCGTGTTTGCACACTCCACGTGCAGAGCCCGCCAGGAAGTTGACGCTGCGCTAATCACAGGCAGCAAGACATTGCCCGATCTCTGCAGCCACGCATCGGAGCAATGTCTCACTGCCTGTTATTAGCGCAGACTTCCTGGTGGGCTCTGCACGTGGAGTGTGCGAACACGCCGGAGCTCATCCTTGCTTATTACGCCTTCCCCTAGAAGAACAAGCATTTTACCCAAATAGTGCTGTGACACAGGGTAGGGATTTAAACCTTTTTATGCGCTATGTACCTATCCTTTGATATCAATATGTTTCCATGATTTGTAACTTGGAGAACTGTTGCTCAGATTTTTAAGATAAGTTACTAATTGCTACTTGGATGCGTTTATTTGTTCTTAAAGTGGTCCTCCAGTCTGTAACAAAAAATTATGAATCCTGTAGCTGTTGACTTTTAATAATAGTTAGGGTTGTCTCGATACTAGTATCGGTATCAGAACCGATACCGAGCATTTGTGCCAGTACTAGTGCCCATAAATGCTGCCTATCAGTGCCCATCAGTCAGTACCATCTGTCAGTGCCACATCAGTCAGTGCCTTTCAGTCAGAGACAGCCGTCTGTGTTATCTATCAGTTCCAGCCATCAGTGCCAGCCACGAGTCAGTGCCCATCAGTCAAACTGTCACATGACATTAAAAAAAGTATCTATATCGGCGAGTACTTGGAAAAAAGTATATCAGTACATGTACTCAGTCTTAAAGTGGTATCAGGACAACCCTAATAGGACATTTACCTGTCCACGGATCCAGGGCTGTGCTCACCTGAGCTAGTTTTTCTACTAACCTTCGGGTTCCCAACGCCAGCATTTTAGGTATGGGCACTCGGCTGTGACAGCTTGCGGCTTCAGGTGCGAACAGATGCCTACGCAAAAATGACATGCCAAATTGTGTGGGGGGGAACTTAAATCAGAATTTCCCTTTTTGGGAGACGCTCTGCTTTAAACTATAGATTTGTACACAGTTAACTCACTGCCTCTTTTCTTTCTTGTAGAAACGTGCGAAGGGCCAGGTGCTGTTTTCCAAGGTCTGCGAACATCTCAACTTACTGGAAACTGATTATTTTGGATTGATCTATCGGGATAATGCTGACCACAAGGTACTTTTAATTCATACCTTTGCCTTAAAAATGCTTTAGCTAAAAGTTGTATATGAACACTCATTTTATAGGTTGCAAGTTTTGATCTGTAGTTTGTATTACATTTGACACCATTTTATTAAACTTGAAAGAAGTAATCTAAAGGATCTCTACAAAAGGTAAAATTATGCCACGAGGTTAACATGGTCCAGACAGTGCGTGAGCTGTCATGTCCCAAGCTGACCTTTTCTTTATTGGCTTCTGCCAGATTACTGCTAGACTTGAGTGCTTTTGTTAGTGCTTAATACTCTGCAAGTTAATGCCATTCAGTATTGCTTGATAGAGTAAAGTGCTTGTTTATATCCATGGTATGGAGCAAGTGCTCGGTTTTATTCAGTATTGCTTATTGAAATTTACATGGCTACTTGCGTGCAACCTATGTTTATTTTTTCAATGTTTTATTTAATTTTATTGATTTGGATCTTTCTCTTATGCAGGCCATACACAAAGGAAATTTCTTTCCTGCAACCACCTCAAATCCCCCATCAACACAGGCAGTGTTGACGAGGGAGTCCCTCCCGCCAAACCATTGTATTCTCGGTGGGAGAAGACCGTAATTATTCCTAGCAGCTATACCAGCCGCTAGCGATTAATCGCATTTAATTTTCGGTAGGCTGGTTGTACCCGAATTGATTCATCAACTTGGTACATTTCAGCCTGCCCATACATGGTTTGAATCTCGGCCAGTTCAGCAGGAACCGAATGAGTTTTGGACAGTCTATGTCCCCCCTTGCAGTTTGTATTTTATATAGTTATGCAGCCCAGGCTGTTACTTCACAAAATAGGATTTTTTTCTACAGCTTACCTGTAAAATCCTTTTCTTGGAGTACCTCACAGGACACAGAGCCAGTTATTATTATATTAACTACTTGGGTTATACGCCACATATAGATGAATGGACACTGGTAGATCAATCGAGCAGGAAGTCCTCCCCTAAATAACCCCTCCTACACAGGAAACACATCAGTTTTGTAGCAAGCAGTACATTTACAAAAGAGGGGAGGGACCTTTTGTGTCCTGTGATGTACTCCAAGAAAATGATTTTACAGGTAAGCTGTAGAAAAAAAATCCTGTTGTGTGTTTTTTTTTTTTTTTTTTTTATCGTACATCACAGGACACAGGGCCAGTTATATTAATAAATACTTGGCACATCCCAAAGCAATATGCTTGAGGGGAGGGAGACACCATCATAGAAACCAGAGAAGTATCCACTCTATTTGTGATAAAGTGAAGCCAAAGGCAGTATCTTCTACGTTATTGACATCACCTGGTAAAAATTCTGTAGATGTATAAACCGAAGACCCAATTGTGGCCTTGCACACTTGGGCCACTAACACCCGGTAGAGAATCTCTCCCCAGAAATAAATGGGTTTTTGCCATTTAAATCATAGGCATCATTGATAAAAAAACTGGCAGATCCACTGCTAAATATTCGACCTGGATGCTGCCTGCCCTTTCCTGGGCCTTCTGGCAACACAAACCAGGACTTCTGACCTGTGCCAACAACTCAAGTAGATCCTGAGCACCTGAACAACCTCTGGAGTATGGTAGTGATCTTTTTCCTGCCAATTGTGGATCAGGGAAAAATAAAAGGCAAGACACTGTCCTGATTCAAGTGAAAACTAGAAACCACTTTAGGCAATAAAAGTTGATGCAACATCCTCTTATGATGTGAGACCAAGAACGGCTCCTTGCATGAAAAAGCCACCAACTCTGACATTCCACTCAGTGATAGCAACCAAGGAAGCCACCTTCCGAGTTAAAAGGACCCACAGAATCCCCTGGTTCAAAAAGTGGTTTCTGCAAGAACAATCAAGATCAGTTTCAAGTCCCAAGGACACAAGAATGGCCTGACAGGTGGGACTATGCAAGTTGCATGCTGTATGAGGTATTGTACAAGGAGTGAGAAACCACAGCCTTTGGAAAAGGATAGGGATGAACTCGGACCCTTAATGGTAATTAATGGCAATCTCCTTTCCCCTACTGATTGGAGAAAGAAAAAGAAAATCTCCCACTCGCATATTTCTGCAGGTACCACTTCCTGGCTTGACCCCAGACAAAAAAATATTTTCAAATCCCAGGGGCTCAATGGTGCTGAGATAAAGGACTCAAGACTATTAGATCCCGCTGGACTGGGAGTGTCCAAGGAACAACCCCTGCAAGAATCAGTATTGTCAGTGTACCAAGCCCTCCTGGCCTACTTTGGCCAACACTTATATCAGTGTTACCACCTTGCAAATTCTTTGTAAAAGACGTGGCAGAAGCCAAAACAGGGGAAAAAAAAACGTCAAATAAGGGAGAAACAATCCTTAAGGTGTTACCAGTACATTTACCCATATTGACAGTGGGACTTTTGTCCCGGACTCACCTGTCCCAACCTATTGTAGAACTTGGATTCTAGTAAATTCCCCTGCCACTATTCTACCCCTGGAATATTTATTGCCGATAGAGACAGCACTTGTACTGTCCCAGACAGAATGTTGGTTCACCTCCCTGAGTCGCATGACCTCTGTCGCCCTGGTGGTTGATTATATATGCCTGCAGAGGCATTTCCAGATTGAACCTACAACTGGTTTGTCCTATAATCCAGAGCAAGGCGCACTGGCCAAAAATTCCAAGATAATGATGGACAGTATTCTCTCCTGTGGAGACCAAGCCACCTGAGCTGTAGCCAGCCTCAAATTAACTTGGAAACACTGGCATCAGTGGCAAAGATTATGGAGATAATGCGTATTGACCTGTCTTCAGCAAGCTCAGCACTGGGGCTAGACGCTTTGTGAACCCGCTGTGGCCAACCCAAAGAAGATTCACAAAAAATAAAAACTACTTTCGCTTTCCACTGCAAATACAGAAATCCTTGATGAACCTGAAAACAAACCACCACATGCAGATGTGCGTTTCCAGATGATTATGGACCCCGAAATCTACCTCTTGCAGAGAGGTCATCACTGAACAGATCTAGCCTATCTGAAAACAGAAGAATGCTCAGTGGCTTGAGATCTTAAGATAGAACTCATGTCCCTATTTGGTTTTGGACCTGTTACCATTTAATTGTCTCACAATAATGAGCCCATCATTTCTGCTCCAAGAGCAGATGCAAGGAAAAAGACTGACAACTCTGTTGCAGACCCAGAAAGTCCCAAGAGGTTCACTTAACCTACCAGTTTTCTGCCAGCTAAAGATGAAATGAACCACCTCAGACTACCCTAAGATCTTCTGGTCTGAGACATTCCCAAAACGCAGCCCCCTGAGGTGTCTCCCTCACTCAGGTGGGGAAAAGCTTACAGCATCTGGTATTCCCCGGCAGTCTCCCATCTATATACTAACCAGGCTTGATCCTGCTTAGTCTTCGATCAACCGAGATCAGACATGATCAAGGGGATGCGGCTGCAGTCTGAGGAAAAAATGAATGCAGCAGAAAACATTGCAATGCCAAAAACCACAGTGACTCAGATGTACCTGACACCACTGTCCATTGGGAGATGTGGACACCGCCAGATCCCTGAACCTGAGAGTGGTGCACCTGCCTCCGCTCGGCTGCCTCTCTGTAACTATCTGTAACCATTTAACTGGTATAACAGATAAATAACACTGCAACTATATTAGCTAACCTAATATACATTCTTCAAAGGATGCAGGTCTAAAACAATGTTGGTTTACCTCTATGAAACTCCTTAGTTATGCTAATATGCCAAATACCTAGACGTGCAAATATGCAGGTATACAAGTATTGCCATTCATGCATTTATGTACGCAGTTCAAGGCCAATAAGCGCACACGCATGTACCCCCAGGCACAAAAGCACATATGCGTGTAGTCCTAGGCAAATAAGTACATATGCATATAGTCCCAGGAAAACCAGTACATATGTATACAGCTTAATGTAAATAAGCACATATGTATGCAGTTTAATGTAAATAAGCATATACGTATGCAGTACAAATGAAAACATGCCAGCATGTGTTTAAGCAACATCAGTCTATGGAAACGCAAAAAAGATCACTTCCAAGTGGTGTCACAAGAAAGAAAGAAAAGAGGGGGGTCTCTTCTTTCTTTCTTGTGACCCCACTTGGAAGTTATCTTTTTTGTGTATGCAGTTTCTGGCTACGGCTGGAGCCTCCTAGATTCGAAGGAATGACATGGGGTGGTTTATCATAACCACTTAATAACCGGCCCATAGCCGAATGGCGTCTACAGGGCGGTTGTTTAACTCTGGGAGGCCGTCATATGACGTCCTCCCAGAATTCCGCTCTAGTGCACCCCCTGGGGCGCGCACTCGAGAGCATCCGTGACCGCTGGGTCCACAGGACCCGGCGGATCACGGTAAACGGCCGCTCGTCGCGGCCGTTTACCACGTGATCGCTCTGTCAAATGACGGAGTGATTACTTGTAAACAAACCGGCATCATGTTATGACGCCGGTTCCTCCCTCCCTTCTCTGTACCTCCCAATACTCTGCAACACCCGCCAATACCCTGCAGCACCTGCCAATACCCTGCAGCACCTGCCAATACCCTGCAGCACCTGCCAATACCCTGCAGCACCTGCCAATACCCTGCAGCACCTGCCAATACCCTGCAGCACCCGCCAATACCCTGCAGCACCCGCCAATACCCTGCAGCACCCGCCAATACCCTGCAGCACCCGCCAATGCCCTGCAGCACCCGCCAATGCCCTGCCAATACCCTGCAATGCCCAGCCAATACCCTGCAATGCCCAGCCATAGACATCCCCCCCCCTCCCGCCGCCCTCCGGTGCTTCTACCGACTCGCCAATACGATCAAAGCCAGAATCTTTTTTTTTTTTTTTTCAGGCTTCCCAGCTTAGAGGTGAGATGCGGGGTCTTATTGACCCCATATCTCACTGTAAAGAGGACCTGTCCTTCCATATTCCTATTACAAGGGATGTTTACATTCCTTGTAATAGGAATAAAAGTGATCAAAAAGTTTATTTTTGGGGGAAAAAATGTCAAACTAAAATAAATAAAGTAAAATGAACAATAACATTTTTTTTTTTTTAAAGCGCCCCTGTCCCCATGTGCTCGCATGCAGAAGCGAACGCATACGTAAGTCCCGCTCACATATGAAAACGGTGTTCAAACCACACATGTGAGGTATCGCTGCGAACGTTAGAGTGAGAGCAATAATTCTAGCCCTAGACCTCCTCTGTAACTCAAAACATATAACCAGTAAAAAATTTTTAAAGTGTCGCCTATGGGGATTTTTAAGTAGCGACGTTTGGAGCCATTCCACGAGCGTGTGCAATTTTGAAGAGTGACATGTTAGGTATCGATTTACTCACCAGGTTAGAGGTGAGTAAACTTCATCTTTCAAATTAAGTAAAAATTGGGCTAACTTTACTGTGTGTTTTGTGCTTAAAAAAAAAAAACTGTTTTTTTTTTCCAAAAAAAAAGCAAATACCGTGCGAGCTAAAAAGTTGCAACGACCACCATTATATTCTCCAGGGTGTTTGCTAAAAACCTATATAATGTTTTGGGTTTCTCTGTAATTTTCTAGCAAATAAATGATGATTTTTACATGTAGGAGAGAAATGTCAGAATTGTCCTGGGTGCTCCAGAACGCCTGATGGCGCTCCCTGCATGTTGGGCCTCTGTATGTGGCCACGCTGTGTAAAAGTCTCACACATGTGGTATCGCTGTACTCGGGAGTAATAGCAGAATGTGTTTTGGGGTGTAATTTGTGGTATGCATATGCTGTGTGTGTGAGAAATAAACTGATAATATGACAATTTTGTGAAAAAAAAAAAAGGAAAAAAAAAATCTTGATTTTGCAAAGAATTGTGAGAAAAAGTTACAACTTCAAAAAACTCATCATGCCTCTTACTAAATACCTTGGAATGTCTTCTTTCCAAAAAGGGGTCATTTGGGGGGTATTTGTACTTTCCTGGCATGTTAGGGTCTCAAGAATTGAAATAGGCCGTCAGTACTTCAGGTGTGATCAATTTTCAGATATTGGCACCATAGCTTGTGGACTCTATAACTTTCACAAAGACCAAATAATATCCACCAATTTGTACTTATTTTTACCAAAGATATGTAGTAGTATAAATTTTGGCCAAAATTTATGAAGAAAAAATTACTAATCTGCTAAATTTTATAACAGAAACAAAGAAAAATTCATTTTTTTACAGAATTTTCGGTATTTTTTCTTTTATAGCACAAAAAATAAAAAACCGAGCGGTGATTAAATACCACCAAAAGAAAGCTCAATTTGTGTGAATAAAAAGGACAAAAATTTCATATAGGTCCTGTGTTGCATGAGTAATTGTCATTCAAAGTGTGAGAGCACCGAAAGCTGAAAATTGGTCTGGTTATTAAGGGTGTTTAAGTGCCCAGTGGTCAAGTGGTTAATAAAGGTGCAGTGAAAATTTGTTTGTTTTATAATCAGTCTATGGGAGCCTGCAAGTAGGTGCTTATGCAACTATGCATTTATTCAAAACATGAAAGCCTACATCCCTGTAAACACGCATTTATGCAATACGTGCCCATGGAAACCTACAATAATGCAAGCATGCGTTTATGAAACGTGTTTATGCAACATTACGCAACACGCATCTATACAGACATGTATAAACCTGCATCTTTATGCAGACCTGTATCTTTATGCCACCGTGTATCTTTGTGCAACCATTTACCTTTATGCAAACATGTATAACAATGTAATGTTATGCAAACATGTATAAACATGCATCTTTGTGCAGACATGTGTTTTTATGCAAACATTAATCAACCGTGCATTCCAGCTAGTTTGCAACCATGCACCTGCTTAACTGCAGTTGGCCCCATACTAGTCCTGCAGGATTTAGCCAAGCACATATGCATCCAATGCAGCCTCTGCTTTTGCAGACCAAGTGCACACTATACTGGAGACACAATTCCTTAGTGCTCCCATGCCCATGTTTTTCCAAACGTGTATATTTAAACATGCCTTTAAGTAACACGTTTGTAAGCATGTATACTACGCGCTGCACCTGCCTTCCAAGCAGTAAAAAGCACTTTAAAGTGCACTGCTATCTGTCCAGGAGTGTATTGACTTCGTAGAACAGCCCCCCCCCCAGTTGACCACACCGGAACATGTCCACCCTTAAATTATTTTCCTCAAAATTCTACAAACCATACCCCATAATGGCAATGTGAAAAGTTTGAAATCTTTGAAAATGTATTAATAAAAAAAAAAATCACATGTACATAAGTATTAACAACCTTTGCATGACACTCAAAACTGAACTCAGGTGCATCCTGTTTCCACTGATCATGCTTGAGGCTAGTGTCACACCGATATTACACGACAGTCATATGACTGTCATCCTACTTTACTCTGTGACATTGGTCCTACATCAGTCCTGCAGCCATCCATTGAACAGGATACTACTTTGATCCAACTTTGTGATAGTCTGATAGTCTGACTTGCCCTTTGACCAATCAAAACAATCCCAGTGTGACATAAATTCCTTTTACTGCTGCTGCGGCAATCGCCATTTTGGATGTCACAAGTTGGATGGTTAGAACAAGGATCATACTTTGATCCGACTTCAATGATAGTCAATTGGCTGAAGTAGGACCAAAGTCATACCAAAGTAGTGCGGGAACCTTTTTCAAAATCGGACCGACTTGTGTCAGAACAGTTAAGACAGCTCTCATAGGAAGCCATTGCTTTACACACGTCATGCCTTTGTCGTACAAGTGTGAACCCAGCCTTAGGCCGCGTTCGGACTGGTGGAACACGACTGTACGACTGTCATCCTAGTTTGCCCTGCGACATCGGTCCTACTTCCATCCGACTTGAATGAACAGGATACAATTTTGCTCTGACTTTGAGATAGTCCGACTTGTCCTTTGACCAATCAAAACCATCTCAGTGTGACATGAATTCCTTTTCCTGCTGCTGTAATTGCCATGTCGGATGTCAGAGGTCGGTCAGTTAGTTATATTGAATGGGCTGGAAATGGACCAAAGTAGTGCAGGATCCTTTTTCAAAAGTCTGACTGACTTGTGTCAGACCAGTTAAGACCGCTCTCATAGGGAACTATTGATTTGTAAGAGAAAAAAATTACTGCGCTCCTAATCTAAAAAATTTAAAAACAAAAACCCAGTTACAGCTGCAGCTACCAGGATGTGATACACATCCAAAATACAATGCATATAAAGAACAAAATTAGCTGCGCTACCTACCCCCACTGAGGCTATTACTGTTTGTGCAAAGAAATGAAAATCAAATAATTCCAATAGATTAAGTGAAATCGGCTAGAACAATTCATATACAATCAAAATTAAGTGAAAAATGCTCAAAAATTAAATCTGATTAAATGAATATCGTGATTAATAACAGTTAATTATATTCAAAAAGTGAATAAATAATTATAAATGAATAAATAAATTCATTAATTATTGACTATAAGTAAACTAATTTAAATTAATTATAATAAAAAATTATAAATAAATACAGTGATTATTATAATTAAATAAGATAAAAACCCAGTGACAAATTAATAAAAAAGTATATCCATAAAGATGAACCAGTGAACCACAACCAATGAGAAAAAGTCCAAACAAAAAGTCTTTATAATGGAAGAGATATCTCTTTAAAGAGGGTGCCAGTCAGCCGTGCGATCCACCTTCACCAAACCAGAAACCCGTGAGCCAACAGTGGGAATGCACGCTTACCAGAAAGCGGTATGTAAACGCTCATTGAATTTGTCACCCGAACTGCACCAACCCTGACTCCTATTGCAGAAACAAAACATATCAGTAAAAAAGCATTTATGCTTTTTTACTGATATGTTTTGTGTTGGTTTTTATTTTTATTTATTTTTTGCCATCTGTGTCCCGCTGGGGAGTTAGGCCCCTTTCACACATGCTAATGATATGTCCGTATTTCATCCATCCGTTTGCGGATGAAATACGGGCATACATTCATCCCTATGGGATAGCGGGTGTCTGCGGATGAACATCCGCAGACACCCGATTTCCTCCGCAACAGTCCGATTCTGCAGACGGAGGAAAATCCTATTTTTTTATCCGTCTGCAGAGCGGATCGGATGAACACGGACACACGGTCCATGCTCATCCGATCCCCATAGAGGAGAGCGGAGAGCTGACAGGGCAGTCCCCGCACAGTGTGCGGAGACCGCCCTGTCCACAGCCGGCTCAGCGGGGACAACGGAGCGATCCCCGCTGAGCGAGCGGATCATCACGGGGCGGATCATTACTGATCCACCCCGTGTGAAAGGGGCCTTATCCCATAGCCAAACAGGAAGTGAGGAAATCCCTGCAACTCAACTGAATTCCTTTGACTTCCCTCCCTTCAGGTCACCAGAAGTAGTGTCCCTATTGGAAGATTTCCCCTCTTAATTTTGTGGAGTCAACCCAAAATTTGGGATGTTCTTTTGCTTTCATTTTCCATGAAAATGGCAAACAGGACAACTGGAGAGGGGGAATCTCTCTGATGGGTGCACAGACAGTAATGTAACCTAATATAAGGCTCGACAAACCCCAGGCACTGACCAGAAGTTTTGTGCTTGCGCCTGAGGTGCCGCCCGAATTCTCCCCACAAACTGCATGTCCCCCCGCTATTTATCTAGGGCTCCGCTTGCCCAGCTGCGAAGCGTGACCAGCATAGTGGATGCCGCCGGGTAGAGGGGAGGGGACGGAGGAGAGCAGAGAAACATCCGCTCTCCTCCCCTTCTAGTTGACCAAGAAGTAACGTGTGACATCAATTCCTGGTCCCTATTCAGTTTCTCTGGCCATTCAGGCTGGGAAAGAATGTAATGCAGTGCGATGAGCATCACATTACATTCACTGGAGCGCAGAGGAGACCCTGAATGTCTCATTAAAAAAAAAAAAAAAAAACTGTCACCAAAAAATCATCACATAGGGGACTAAAGTTTGTCGCCCTTTCACAAGCGCATGCAAATGTAAGGTTTGACATGTTTGGTATCCATTTACTCAGAGTTTATATTTTATCACATAATTGGGTAATTTATTGAGTCTTTGTGTCTCTTAAAATTAAGTTTTAAAGTGTTCTTTTATTGAAATTTTGTGTCTCTTAGACCTTTGCGGTAATATTGTGTGACATAAAAAATTGTAACTACCACCATTTTACTCTCTAGAGTGCCCGGTTTCAGAAAATACAGTATCTCACAAAAGTGAGTACACCCCTCACATTTTTGTAAAATATTTTATTATATCTGTTCATGTGTCAACACTGAAGAAATGACACTTTGCTACAAGGTAAAGTAGTGAGTGTACAGATTGTGTAACAGTGTAAATTTTGCTGTCACCTCAAAATAACTCAACACACAGCCATTAATGTCTAAACTGCTGGCAACCAAAGTGAGTACACCCCTAAGTGAAAATGTCCAAATTGGGCCCAATTTTCGGATCAGCAAATAATTTAATTTGCAAAAACCTGTGAAAATTCCACCACCATATAGTCCCCACTGTAATATCAACAATCTCCCCCACTGTAATATTGGCTGGGTATGGCTGGGCACGGCTGAGTATGGCTGGGCATTGCAGAGTATTGGGGTACTGCAGAGTATTGCTGGGTACTGCAGGGTATGGAGGAATGGCTGCTTCCATCTCAGGATCTCTCACCTCCACTGTACAGGTTATTACAGTGAGGGGAGAGAGGAACCGGCGTCATGTCTGTTTACAAGTGATCGCTCCGTCGGAGCGATCAGTGTAAACAGCCTGGGTGTAGAAAGATGGCCGCCGCTTCGGAGCTAGGCTGAAGCCGTGGCCTTTCCTAAGGCCGAAACTGCAGAGCGGATCGCGGCATGTGCCGATCCGAGCGGGTTGACCTGTTCGGATCACGGATCGGTGATGATCTGTTGCCCCTAGTATTCACTGTTGACAAACCCTTGAAATTGTGTGGTGCTTATTGCACAGTTGTTTGGTCTGATTGTTTGGTAGATGACACGACTTACCAATGTGTCTGGTCTCTATAGATCAATCTAAGCAATGTTCAGACTAATATCAAACTATAAATGCTGGAAATATCGTTCTGCAGTGTAGCCCTAATAAATTTCCATAAGGAGAGACGGAACATAGTTTAAATGCATGTGATATTTAGGTTAACCACAGATGTTTGTAAGAGAATGTAGTAAAACAATGTGTGGCGTTTGCAGAAGGTGTGTATGAACGATCTCAATTTTGCAGCTATATATTTAGCCGTGGATTGTTCACACTAGAGTACTTCTCATGCCTCGTACACACAATCAAACAATCCGGTGGAAAATCCCCCCGTGTGTGGGCTCCGGCAGACTTTTTTTTACCCAAAAGTCCGGCGGACTAAAAGTATTTTTGCACTCCAATCTGTCCGCTGGACTCGCATTTCGGCGGACAATCCGGCCGTGTGTGTGCCAGTCCGCCGTACTTTTGAAATGAACGGACTTTTCCCACCCGGAGAAAGGTCCGCTCATTTTGAGCGTGTCTCCAGGTAGCCGGGGCCAGCGAAGGAGGCGTCGCTGGCCCCGTCACCTGGCATGGACTTAAAGGGGAATCCCTAAGCCAAAAAATCAGAGAGGGAGTCCCCGTCCCCCCCCGTCCATATCAGACCCTTATCTGAGCACGCTACCTGGCTGACCAGGAAAGGGGGTGGGGACTTAACCGTTATGTGTTGTCTTTTTTTTTTTACTTTTTTTTACAGGTGAATGGGTAGGGGTACATTGCACCCCATACTCATTCACATAGGGTGGGGGGCCGGGATCCGGGGGCCCCCTTATTAAAGGGGGCTCACGGATTCCGATAAGCCCCCTGCCCGCAGACCCCGACAACCAACGGCCAGGGTTGTCGGGAAGAGGCCCTTGTCCTCATCAACATGGGGACAAGGTGCTTTGAGGTGGGGGGGCCGCGCCCTTGTTGAGGGCACGCCGCCTGGTACGGCTCAGGAGGCGTCGCTGGCCCCGGCTACCTGGAGACGCGTTCAAAACTAACGGACTTTCCTCCATGTGTGTGTGTGTGTGGGCGAGTCCGTTCATTTCAAAAGTACGGTGGATAGTCCGATGGAAAGTCTTAGTCCGTATTAGTCCGCTGAAATAGTGCCGCGTGTGGGCAAGTAGCTCGTTTGGAAAGTCCGGCGGAAAGTCTGCTACGTGTGTAGGCATAAGGCTCTTTGCTGCATCCTACAAATACAAAGTGAATATACAAAATCCCTTTGTCAAATGTCCACCTCTGTATTAGTGTGGTGCAGAGAAAAGTCCTGCCAGCTGCATTTTATTTAGATTTACAGCCCCACTCACCCTTAAATGTTTGTGCCCCCTGCAGCCCCCTCAATGTGTAACTAATCCCACATATTTAAAAATAAAGCAGAACTATGTTCAGCTCCTCCAGTAATGCGGTATCCATAAGACCCCTTTCACACGAGCCACCTAGGGCATCAGCGGTAAAGCGGCGCTATTCGGCTGCTAGCAGGCTGGTTTTAACCCCCTGCTAGCGGCCAAAACGGGAGCTGCGTTTTGCCGGCGGTATCGCAGCGCTGCCCCATTGATTTCAATGGAAAGCAGCAGCGCAGAAGCGGTGATTCCACCATTCCTTCACCGCTCCAAAGAAGCTGCTGGCAGGACTTTTTCTGATGCCCTGCCAGCACACCGCTCCAGTGTAAAAGCCCTTGAGCGTTCACACTGGAGTGCATGGAGCAGCTGTTTTGGGGCTGTTTGCAGGCGCTATTTTTTAGCGCTATAGCACCTGCAAAACGCCCGCAGTGTGAAAGGGGTCTAAGAACCCTTGCCAGCCGCTGAAATCTTTGACCAGCCTGGTTCTGGGTTCCAATCTTAGCCATTTCACTCTGCAACCAAGAAGGTAAGAATTGCAGAAGAGTCATAATGTTGGGGGAATTTATCAAAATTGGAGTAGACAGAATGTGGAGCAGCAGGGCATGGCAACCAATCAGCTTCTGTCTTTCATTTTCATAGTTTAAACAAGCTGAAGATAGAAGTTGATTGGTTGCCATGCACAGCTGCCCAGATTTTGTCTGCTCTAGTTTTAATAAATTCCCCTCTGTCTCTTATGCATTAAGCTTATGCTCCTGTATTAAAAACAAAAAAAAAAAAAAAACACTTTTTTTTTTAATTTATTTTTTGCAAAAAATATTTATTATTTTATTTATTTTTGGATGTGCATTAAAGCTGACCGTCTCTTATTCTATTTTTTTTGCACTCCTTGAAGACCTACCAGTCTTTTTTTTTTTTTTTTTTTTTTTTCTTTAAACCATCTATCGTTGTTTTATTATGAGCAAACTCAACCTGTATATTTTTTCTTAGGAAGGCTCTGGGCAAGTTCACTTTTGCATTTGACACACTATTCCGTTTCTGAGAAGTTCATTGTGAGATGTTATAATATTTGGTGTTTTCTTAGCATGGAGGTTCCTTTTTAAATCACCATAGCTTGCTCTTTCTAATGAAGTTCTGTTGCTTTTCACCCTTTGATACTGAAAAGGTTGCATTTTTTTTTTTTTTTTTCAATCTTTGGGCCTCAGTACAATCACAAAGAGACAAAATGTGTTTGCTTTTTGGCCCAAGTTCTGTGATTCAGTTTTTCCTGTTGAGGTTGTTGCTTTTTTGGATTAAAATGCCTCACTTCTGTGACCTCCAGACAGAGTTGTGCTGAATGCAGAATGATGTAGCTCTTGTTCCAGTGCAACCAGTACAGTAAGCCATTTATGAGCCAGCTGTTGTGCGGGATTGCAGCTGCATAGTGGGTTAGCCGACTGCCAGGCACTCTTGTGTGTTGATCACCATTTAGGCCTCCAGACATAGTGGTGAGGATGGCCATCTTAGCAGCCCTTGACCTTAAGTTACCCATGGATATTGGACAGTGCTTGCCAGGCACACATAAAAGATATTTGGTATGGCCAACGTAAACATAAACATTATTAATCTTTATCAAAATTTTTTTTTTGCAAATTACAACATTGAATACCAGATAGTATTGACGGCAGGCATTTATTGCATGTTCATTTTATGACAGAAAAATAGGTATGGGTATGATAGATTTTTTTTTTTTTTCATTTGTAGCAGAATGGACAAAATACGTTTTTAGTTGGAAGTTTTCACTCAGAGAAATATGGTGGCTGTCAATGTCTATCTTCTGTATGTGTTAACACTGCGCTCAGTGTCAATTCAAACAACACCAAAAATCATACATTAGGGAGCTGCTTGCAAAATATCCAAATACAAAGATATCCAGATACTTAAGGCTAAGTTTTCATATTTGCGTTTCTGTGCTGCATCTTTATTCTTTAACCACTTCAGGACTGCTCACCGTCGTTATCAGTCTGTATTTTCAAGGAGGTTATCGTTATGGCAGCAGCTAGCTGCCGTAACCCCAGTATTCTCCTTTTTAGCGGGAGGTCCGGGTTTAAGGTAAAAGTGGTCTCTGCGGCAGATGCGCCGCAAGATCACCTTTATCAGCGGCGGGAGAGGGCCCCCCTCCCACCGCGATCTGGAGCAGTTGCCAGCGACGGAGGTGATCGCATCTGTGCCCTATGGAGACGAGTGAGGGGAAGATGGGCCCCCTACCCGTCTCCATATCACTGCAGAGCAGAAGTGAAAAAAAAAGTTAAAATAAAATAAATTATATAAAAAAAAAGTAAACGTGCTCTGTCCCGACGAGCTTGCGTGCAGAAGCGGACACATTGGTGACTAGTGCCTACATATGAAAACCGTGTTCAAACCACACATGTGAGGTATCTCTGCATTAGGTAGAGCGAGAACAATAATTATAGCCCAAGACCTCCTCTATAAGGCTGCTTTCACACTGGGGCGGGAGCAGCGTCGGCGGTAAAGCGCCGCTATTTTTAGCGGCGCTTTACCGTCGTTTTAGCGGCGGTGTGCGGGCGCTAGCGGGGTGGTTTTAACCCCCGCTAGCGGCCGAAAAGGGGTTAAACCCGCCCGCAAAGTGCCGCTGCAGCGGCGCTTTGCCGGCGGTATTGCCGCGGTGTCCCATTGATTTCAATGGGTAGGAGCGGTATAGGAGCGGTGAATACACCGCTCCTTCACCGCTGCAAAGATGCGGCTAGCAGGACTTTTTTCACCGTCCTGCCAGCGCATCGCTCCAGTGTGAAAGCCCTCCGGCTTTCACACTGGAGTTAAAGGGGCCGGTTTTTTTCAGGCGTTACACAGGCGCTTTTTTTAGCGCTGTAACGCCTGAATACCGCCCCAGTGTGAAAGCAGCCTAACTTAAAACATGCAACCTGTAGAATTTTTTAAACGACGCCTATGGAGATTTATAAGGGTAAACGTTTGTCGCCATTCCACGAGACGGCGCAATTTTGAAGCGTGACATGTTGGTTATCAATTTACTTGGCGTAACAATAGTTTTCACAATATAAAAAAAAATTGGGCTAACTTTACTGTTTTTTTTGTTAAAATTTTTTTTTTTTTTTTTTTTTAAAGTGCGCTTGTAAGTCCGCTGCACAAATACGGTGGGACAAAGTATTGCAATGACTGCCATTTTATTCTCTAGGGTGTTAGAAACCCAAACATTATACATTTTTTAAGTAATTTTCTAGCAAAGTAATTTTCTAGCAAATTTGGAAACAACAAATCTTAGAGGCCCGCTCCTTAAGGGGTTAATTACAAGTTTTCTTTACATCAGAGACCATTTGATATAGAAGCTGTTTTTTGGCCACATGCAGATGAGCAATGTCAGTTTTTTTTATTTTTTTTACTGTTCCTCTGTTTTATATTGCCAATGCTAATTAGATATGTTTTTTACATTTGTTTTATAGCACTAGCTGATTCCAATAAGCTTGTAAGGCTTTATGCACATAACCATACAAGGACCGTACAACGTTGACATTCCCAAGAACCACTGTTGCCATGTACAGCTAACCATTGAAATGCATTAGAAGAGGCGACCGTACAACATTGTGTTGGGGGTTGCATAAAACACCCACATGTGCACTGGCGTATGCTCCAAACGCAGATTGTGTGCATTCAGAGCATGCATCAATGCACATGTGGGAGCCTTACGCAGCCCCCGGAGCACAACAGCTGCCTCTTCTAATGCATCTCAGCGGGATGCTGTACGGCCATGTGCACAAGGCCAAAAGAAAAGTCGCTATGGTTTTTATTTGCATATGAAGTTTGTTGTAATGCAAGACAATCTGCTGACATGCAACTGTAAGAAATCCACTCGGAATAAACCATCATTATGTTCTAATGTTGTACCAAAATCCTAGAGGAATGTACACTCGAGGGCAAAATTTGGTCATCAGCCAGTCAACCAGCCACTATGTGTTTGGTTTGTGTGACGAATTCTGAACACCTGGAGGAAATCACACAAACATGAGGACAAGGTACAAACTCTATGCAGGCAGCGTTGTGCTGAGAATCGATCCTGATGCAGCAAGGTCATAGTGACAATCAATAAATTATCAAACGTTCCATTTAATATAAGACATTTTTTCAAAAACAAAAGTGAACTGCAGCGTTCACTGCATAGGCTTTAACCTTGTAGGCTTTCATTCTGAACTAAAGTGTTATAGATTGTCTTTTATATGGGCATTTCACTTAGTAAAAGTTCATATTATGTTTCACATTCGACAAAGCTTGAATAATGTAAAATACTTCAGTTTCCAGGCACACACTGGGAGTTTCTGAACTTCTGTTTACCTACGTTGTTATTTGGCAGACAATACTTTTTTCCCCCCCGAGTATCTCAAAAAATGGCAGAGGGCCAGGGAAGAGAAAGCAGTACAGCTTTTTCTTCATGCTAATGGATTAGTGGTGGACAAATTGACGAGATATGGTTTAGCCATATAAAATAGTAAAAACTTTCTAATGAAGGATTACATTTTAAAGGGTTTTTGCAATAAGTACTGCAAATCCCTACGTTAATTTTATTTGTATTTTATTTTTATTTCGAAGGTACCTGCATAAATTGCCAGCACAATACCAATAGCAAATTAATAGCAAACAATGACCATCTATCAATGACATCTGACTGCAGTCGCTGAAAATTTTTTGTTATGCCCTTTGGATTTTCAGATCGAAGTTGTCAAGCCAGTTGGTGTTATTGGGGTCACCCACAGCTTGAACTTTGGCCAAATTCAAGAGATGTATAGCAAGCATAAGTCCAGTGAGCAAGCCTAAAACCCAACATTTAGCCAATTTTTTTCCAAGTTTGGATAGTTGGGAAAGATTCAGAAAGTCTTCTGTCAGATTTTTATCATTGTGTGACAGTACTGGGTAGAATTTGTAACCCCGGGAACATAATTGATGAGAATGGTGGTCACTTGGACAGGAAACCATTGATAAAAAGCCTTCTTTATGCTATTGTTGCTATTTGTGTCTTCATTTGAGAGCTATCTTAAATGGAGACACAGGTAGCAATAAAACCTAAAAAAAGGTTTAAAAATTGATTTTTCAGCTTTAGTCGAGCTTACAGTATATTTAAAGCTAAAACTTTTTTTTAGGTAATGGTAAAACCCCAGACCATTTTTTTTTATGTGTTTTCTTGTCTTTTTACCTAATGGAGGGTTTTTGCTTTGCATCCTGTTTCAAGTCCCAACAGGAAGTGAGAGGAGATAAGGATATCCACTCCAAAGTAAGCAATGTTTTAGCTGTCGCTGGAAAAACGGTCCCCTTTGGAAAAGTTCCCCTTCACTCCTGATGCAGCCTTTTTCCTCACTATTTATCCTTTTGACAATGGTCAGGAGGGAAAACAGGATTTATCACACCAGCAGGACACAAATAAAGCCCTGACAAATGTTATAAACCTTTCCTACTCTATCCAAAATAAGGTAACAAAGACTTTACATGAAACCTGTGCTTTACCCATGCCTGAGGGAAACAACTGGTTTACTTTATTATCAAATATTCATCTTTTCTTTGCTCTCCCGCTGCTCCGTTCAGCGGGAGAGATCCGATGCTTATGAGGTGATTACCGTCAGCTTTCCTTCATTAACGGTTTCCTAAAGGTGGTCGATGAAGGAGAAGCTGACAGTAATGACGGCACATGTATCGGCATCAGAGTTTTTTATCACTCTGCTGAAGCATGGGAAAGAAAGCACCTCTGTTTACAAATATAACAGATTTTTACGTTATCCCAGCACTGGACATTGTTCCTACTTGGTTACAGATCACATGGAAAATAGAGACTGAATTTAAAACGGGATCACTCCCATTGGTACTGTGCTTGTTTATGTTATTTATAATTATATACCTGTCATAATTTCCTTTCCTGGTGCCTATCAATGGCAACATACAAATGGTTGGTTTTGGGCCCCTTTCACACTGGGGCGCTTTGCAGGCACTGCAGCGCTAAAAATGGCGCCTGCAAAGTGCTCTGAAACTGCCGCTGCTGTGTCTCCAGTGTGAAAGTCCCGAGGGCTTTCACACTGGAGCGGTGCGCTTGTAGGACGTTAAAAGAAAACTCCTGCAAGCAGCATCTTTTGAGCAGTGTATACACCACTCCTAAACCCCTCCTGCCCATTGAAAGGGCTTTCACAATGTAGCGGTGCGCTTGCAGGATGGGAAAAAAACTGCAAGCCACATCTTTGGAGCGGTTTATACACCGTTCCTGCCAATTGAAATCAATGGGGCAGCATGGCTATACCGCCGGCAAACCTTTTTCGGGTGCTAGCAAATGCCGAATGCAGTGGCACTTTGCTGGCGGTATAGCCGCGCTGCCCATTGATTTCAATTAAAAGTGCCCCGCTAGCGGCTGAATAGCGCCGTTGAAACGACAATACCACCAACGCCGCTGCCGCCCCAGTGTGAAATGGGCCTTTAAAGGAGTTGTAAAGGCAGAAGGTTTTTTATCTATGACTCGGCTACAGCCTTTAACAAGCTGCTGGCTGAGGGGCACTCAAAGGAGGGAGGGACTAGGAACAGCAAAGAGGGCCCCGAGAAGAGGAGGATCTGGGCTGCTCTGTGAAAAACCAAATGCACAGAGGAGGCAAGTATAACATGTTTATTTAAAAAAAGATTTACAATCAATTAGAGGCTTGGCTATGAAATTGGATGCAAGCTTTAAAGCGGTATTAAACCCAAAACCAAAAATTTAATACATTATAGCTTAACAATCATTAGATGTAGTGGGTGTCCGTGGACACATGTCTGCTGGCAGCCCCACTCCATAAAGAACCCAGGGGGTTCCGATTGCGCCCCCTGCGGACAGGTGTACCCCATAGTGTGAAAGAGGCCGTTGGGTAAAAGTTTTACATAAATAAAAGCTGATCATTGTAAGCACTCCTGCCAGTGTTAAATGATTGGTCGCATCCCTGTAACTGATAAACTTGGAAGAGGGCTTGTTCTTTTGAAAAAGAACAAAATTACTGGCTGGATCACATTTAAGAATTGCTAAGCTGCAATATCATACATGTTTGGTTTAATACTGCTTTAAAAAAATAAAAATAAAGGTCCCCCGCAGGGTAATGTCAGCATGTGCTAGTATGCACGGCATGGCAGACTTACCTGTGAAATTCGAATAGTGTATGGCCAGCCTTACTGTCTACTCAATTTTCGATTTCTGTATTTGAACAATCACTGTACTCCAATGACTTATCCAGTGTCTGTCTTCTCATTTCAGAACTGGCTGGATCCTGCAAAGGAAATTAAGAGGCAAATTAGAAGTAAGTGTTTCCTATTTTAATTCCCGGCGTATAACCCCCCCCCCCCTTTTTTTTTTTTTTTTTTTTTTTTTTTTGTACAATGGTATTTGTTTATAAATGGATAGTTTCACTTGGATATGATTTTATTCCAGTGATCCTAAAATGATGTGTGATGTAGTAATAACAGTGCAACATTTCTTTTTTTCTGTTGGATTTTATATGTGGCATATTTAAATATAACCGATACTTTGAATTATTTTGTAGATGTAATTTTTTGTGTTTAACCACTTCCTGCCCGACCTATAGCAAATGGCAGCCGGGCAGTGGTTCAGTTATCCTCATATGATGTATTTCAGGATAACTACTGGTGTGCACCCGTGGTGCGGTGTGTCAGTCTGACTGCTACACCGATCTCGGTAAAGATCCTCTGATGGGAGGCTCTTTACCACATGATCATCCATGTCTAATCTGCGCTGATTGTTTATCATATTCTGCCGAAATTACACTGTAATTATTGCTAGCAGCTATAGCCACTGCCAATAATCGCATTCTAGAAATCGAACATGCTAGTTGTACCCAAGTCGATCTATCCATTGACTTGGGGACAGATTTGATCCATCTATGGCAGGCGTTAGTAATACCAATGGATCAATTTGTAACACAAAAGAGAGACGACGATGAGCTAAAAAATTATTTTCAAATTTACAGGCATCATAATGATAGATGCTAAATATAAATTACTGCACTTTTCATATTACTGTTTAAATTATACTAGATTTCTTAAACAAGATAGAGATGGTCAGTGTATTAGGAAACAGATTGAGAGGAAAACCCTCATACTTTCTTGGTTCATGACATACTTGATATATATAAAAACATAGCAATGCTAAGTCTTGTGTAAGTGACTCGCACAGTGTGTTTTTACAGCTGCTTTTAGCAACATCAATCGTTTTATTTTTACAGCTTAAAAATGCCTCTCCATGTTCTATGTGTCCGTATACACATAGGCTCTTAGGAGCTTTTAGTGGCATAGGCGTTTTCAAGCTGCGAAAAAAAAACCTAGGGCCGGTGTGTTGTGGAGCAGCAGCGTTACAGCTGTAAAAATGCCTGATGCAATGCTATATACAGTGTTAAGCTATGTCAGGCATTTTTAGGCTGTAGTAATTGGATTTGGGAGTAGAAAAAAGAAAAGGGCAGAGAAACGCCGCTAAACGATAACATGGCTAACTGCGCATTACCACCAAAGCAAAACGCTTCTAAAAGCAGGTTTTTACTGCTGCTCATCTGGTGTCGGTACTGGCTTTGCAGCTCCTTTTTTTTTTGACCTGTGTACATAAGGCCTTACTTTTTCACATTCTGGTTGAGAGATCTTAAAGGACAACTGCACCTGTACCTGAATACTAAGCATGCATGTTGTGACCCCCTGCAAACTTTACCTCACTCATTTTTGTTGAGAATGCTGCCTATTGCCAGTCAGGGCTGCATAGAGAAGATCGCTGGAACAAGGAAAAAAATATTTTACAAAGTGGGCCTCAGTCAAGGGGTTCTGTGATAAATGAAAGGAAAACTGGACAAAGGGTACAGTAGCCAGTAGAGCTGCCCGATTCTGGCCAAAATGAGAATCACAATTTTTTTTTTTTTTACTTAGAATAAAAAGATCACAATTCTCCTGACATAAAATCTTTCACATTATACAAAAAAATGGGCTAACTTTGATTCCCAAAAAATTGCATTTGAAAAACCGCTGCACAAATACAGTGTCAAATAAAATATTGTAACAACCACCATTTTATTCTCTAGTGTGTCTACTAAAAAAATATAATGTTTGGGGGTTCTAATGCCGTGTACACACAACCAGACTTTTTGACGGACTAGGCCCGACAGTCTTCCCGACGGTGTTCCGGCGGACTTTTTGAATGAACGGACTTGGACACACACAATCACACCAAAGTCTGACGGATTCGAAGGTGACATACGACCGAACTAGAATAAGGAAGTTCATAGCCAGTAGCCAATAGCTGCCCTAGCGCCGGTTTTTGTCCGTCGGATTTGCATATACACGAACGGATTTCTCAGTCTGGCGTAGTTCCAGCGGGAAAGTTTAAAAAATGTTCTTTCTACAGTCCGCCGGATTTTTGGCAAGCAAAGGTCCGATGGAGCCCACACGCGAATTGTCAATGGACTCGTTCTGTGGGACCTTTGCTATCAAAAAGTCCGGTCGTGTGTACGGGGCATTCGTAATTTTCTAGAAAAGAAAATTAATTTAATGTGAAACCAACAAATGTCAGAAAAAGGTTTCGTGTTTGAAAAAGTTTAACCACTTACTTACACACAAAGTCTGTTCCATTGACAAATTGTTACAATGTATATACTTAAGTTCAACTGATAAAGAATGTTGTGATTCTTGGCAGACTGCCCATTTTTTCCTTCCTTTCTTTTGATGGTTGTGGCTTTAGAAGAGCAGAGAGAATTCTTTGCATAGCAAGAATTGTGAAACACTTTTTAGTCAAGATCGCAACGGGACAAAAAATCGAGATAACAATTCTTGACTATTAATCATGCAGCTCTAGTGGCCAGGCCATGGACATAATATGGGATGCAGCCTATATGGTCATTCGCATTAGGCGATCTTTAGATGAAAAAAGACATCCATTGACATCGCCCTATGGAAACACCCCCCCAACACTCCGAGCTTGCGTTCGTTTTTTGCTAGTGTACTTGGGTGTTGAACCTGTTCCCTATACTGAGAGATGCCTGCCTTCTTCCTATGGAGGTTTTGTTTCTCAGTTTCATTACTTTCGTTATGATTCGCCTATTAAGATTCTTGCTGCACCATCTGCAGTTTTCAGATTGGTTGAGTTCTTGGCAGAGGCTTGGGGGACTGTACCCAGGCTGGCTCAAAATGTTGCTGCAATGCACTGGATTGTGCTGTAGGTGCTCCTCTTGGCACATAATGCAACGCATAAAGTAAGCCATGGGCTGCTTTACAAGTCCAGGACCATGGTCTGCTAATAGAGATGTCCCTGAAGAACTATATGGGGGGTATGAATAACCGTCTTGGGGGCACACCCTAAAAATGTGTTTACATTCAAGATGGTGCTGCTACCAGACCGACAAATGGAACAAAATAGACTATAGTGCACGCATACAAAAATGACATTAAATACTGCAATGGTAGGGGTATGGGTATGGGTATGGGTATTTGGTCATACTATATGGCCATACAGTGCTATGTCCCCTACTGCGTCAAAGTACCCCATTATCAGTGGGTCCTACACTAATAGAATGAAAGATCCTGCATCTCAACCATGGGAGACAAACTCCTCTTTATGGGAGAACTACAAGTACTCCTCCTATAACACAGGTGGGCACTAATAAGAGGTAATGGGGGGGGGGGTGCTCCAAACCAAGGTATCTGGTCAGGACCTTCACAACATACGGACAGACTTGGGCGTACACACCCTAAAAATGCATTTACATTCAGGATGGTGCTGCTATAAGATCGGAAAACAGAACAAAATAGATTATAGCGCACACAAAAGTGACATTGAATCTTCTAAGGCTATTTAAAACACCTGAGCATATTCAAAAATATGGTGATTTGTTCACACCATGTGGCCATATTGCTAAGCCCACTACTGCATTCAAGTACCACATTTTCGCTGCGGGCGTATGCCCATCATGGAGGACAAAGCCAGGATAAAATATATCTCCCCTTTAAACCGGTCTGCAGAGGCTTTCAAGAGTGAGTACATGGCAAAAGCCCTTTAACCACTTCAGCCCCGGAAGATTTGGCTGCTCAATGACCAGGCCATTTTTTTGCTATACGGCACTGCATCACTTTAACTGCCAATTGCGCGGTTGTGCGACGCTGTTCGCAAACAAAATTGATGTCCTTTTTTTACCCACAAATAGAGCTTTCTTTTGGTGGTATAGATCTGCGGTTTTTATTTTTTGCATTTTAAACAAGAGCGCCAATTTTGAAAAAAAAAAAAACACCATCTTTTACTCTTTGCTATAATAAGTATCCCAATAAAAAAAAAAAAAAAAAAAAATTCCGAAGTTTAGGCCGATATGCATTCTTCTACATATTTTTGATTAAAAAAAAAAAAACAGCGTATATTGATTGGTTAGTTATAGTGTCTACAAAATAGGGGATAGATTTATGCCTTTTTTTTTTTTTTTTTTTTACTAGTAATGGTGGGGATCATCGATTTTTAATCGGGACTGCGATATTGTGGCGGACTGATCAGACACTTTTGACACATTTTTGGGACCAGTGACAAATATACAGCAATCAGTGCTATAAAAATGCACTGATTATTGTATAAATATCACTGGCAGGGAAGGGGTTAACACTAAGTGGCGATCAAGGGGTTAACTGTGTTCCCTAGTGTATTCCAACTGTGGGGGGGGAATGGGACTGACTAGGAGGAGAGAGAGATCGGTGTTCATACTTAATATGAACACATAACCTGTCTCCTCCCCCCTGAGGGAACCCTGGGTTCGCTCTGTCACGAACAATCGTGGGTACCCAGCAGTCATCGCGCCTGCCAGGCTCTCGCTCCGGCAGCACACACACCCCCTAGGTGAACCGACAAAGCATTGTTTCGCTTAGGGGAGCCAACTGCCGCAGTACAACTGCAGCAGCTGGTTGGGAAGGGGTTAAATATTAATGCCAAGGTTGCCCTTTTTATCTTCCTTTAGGGTGTTTGGGAGGCTAGTAACCACTCTTCTGATGGTCACTGCTAGGAACCAGGAGCACCTGTTTCATTTTGAGTTTTGGCCATTTCTTTGTATTGTCATGCCTCTGCTCTTACGTGGCCTTCCCCTTGTGGTGCTTGGTCCGCCTCTCGGTGCAGAGGACTCTGTCGCTGGAGGAACTCCACTTTTCCTATGAACGTTCTGGTACTCCATTTAGAAGTCATAAGAATTTGGATGTGATCCTCTCTTGGGCAGAACGACATATTCTGACTCTGTCCATCCATTTTACAGGCGTGGAATTGTCAAGTGGACTTAGTCGTAAGAATCTGGAACTGGGGGAAACGGCTCTGGAGTTGTTTCAAGCCCTTTGTCACAGATTCAGATTCGACACCAATTTGTCACTAGGCCTATGGACTGTTGGACTTCACAGTGAATGCTTTGGTGACTCAGTGGGATCAGTTCAGCCTGATCTTTGTCTTTCAGACCCTCCAGCTTATTCCTTATCTGCTCTGTGGGATCCAGATGAAGGGCACTGCAGTGATTCTCATTGTACCAAATTTGCCCAGGAGGATGTGGTACTCAGACATACTTTGCTTCCTGGCAGACTCCATGTGGCCCCTTCTGGGTTGTCCAGATCTTCTGTCCCAAGGTCAGTGTCCCATCCTGCTTCTCCTTTGCTGGCTATTGAAGCCATGGCCCTAAGAGACAGGAGCCTATTGGACTCAATCATTCCTGCCCTTTTGAATGCTAGGAAATTGACATCTTGCAAAGTCTACCAGCGCAGCTGTCTTACTTTGCTTGGTGCAAGTCAATGCACTTTCATTTTATAAAAAAAATACTCTGTGGACTTTCATTTTTTTTCTCCAGTCTGGTCTGGATCAGCATCTGGCATTGAGTGCCATCAAAGGACAAATCTAGGCCTTTGCTGCTCTGTCTCAAGACATTGCGCCTCTCGCTGCCAAGTCAAATCCTCTGTTCAGGATGTCACACATCTCCACCTATACATGTCACCTTGGGACCTCAGTCTGGTTCGGTCTATTCTGAAGCTGCCTTTTGAACCTATTAGGGATATTTCTTTGTCTGACCTTGCCTGTAAGATGGCCTGTCTTATTGCTATCATGTTTGTGCAGAGGGTCTCTGAGTAGCAGCTTTGTTTCGTAAGGAGCCCCCTTTAGTGTTGCACAAAGTTGTTTTGAGGCTCTAAAGCATTTTTTCCTCCAAAGTTGATCGCCTATTTCTACCTCTGTCCAGCTCTGAAGCATCCAAAGGACAACTGTACTCCAAGAAAAGGATTTTATCAATAAATCAAACTTTCTATTTCTGACAAGCAGTAGATTCAATGTGCACCTGTGTCCAAACTATGGATACTATCCGGCGCAGGGTTAAAAGGAGGTTTAATTTGAGAGGGTAGATGCTTCCCCCTAGAGCTCTGCCTATTAAACAGGAGAGCTCAGAGTCAGTGTGGTGGTGATGTGTGAAGAGAAAAGAGTTGTTTGCAGCCCGGGTCCCAGTGAAAGCTAATGCAGGACTCAAAAGACTTGCATGTCTTTTGACCTTTCCTGTATTGTGAACCTGGACTTTTGTACTCTGAATCTGTGCTGAAGCCTCTGTTTAAAGGCTATGTTATGCACTGGCAAACTGTTAAAAAAGGAAAAGCTTGTGTTTTCTGAACAATAAAGCAGATAAAGTTGACAAACTGTGCTGCGGATATCTGCTTCCTCTCTGATCCTGACAACTGGTAGAGAATGTAGTGGGCGGTTTGAGGGATGCAGGCCATGGGCTGGGTCATCTTGGGCTGTTTTGTGGGTAGTGTTTCCAAAGAACTTTACTGTTCTGAACCCCAGTCCATGGAAGAGATGGCTGTTGAGGGCCCTTCATCAACAAGAGAGCTGTTCTGGAGCAAAGAAATCTTTTCTGGCACCAAGAGGTCATCATAGATAAGTAGAATTTTGAACAAAAATTCTTAAAAAAAAATTAAATAAAATGTACTAAAAAAAGTTTGTTTTTCTAACCATTCTTGGGTCACATCGAGTAACGAATTTCTAACAGTGTATGAGATTTTCATTTGGTAAAGTCAAAATTTCAAAATTAAATGTTAAAGGATATTTTGGATGTTCTGAGAATTTTTGTAAGAATTTTGTTCGAAATTCTATCTATCTATGGCAGTGGTGGTGAACCATGGCACCCCAGATGTTTTGGAACTACATTTTCCATGATGCGCTTGCACTCTATAGTGTAGTTGAGCATCATGGAAAATGTAGTTTCAAAACATCTGGGGTTCCAAGGTTTGCCATCACTGATCTATGGCAAACTTTATCCCCCCAAGAACTGGCTGGTTTATTGGGGGGATAAAGTTTATTATTGATCCTGCCACCAACTGGGTCACTTGGTGGCCCAGTGCCCGAAGCAGGACTTGTATGAACAAATGTTAAAGGATCCAAAAGCCTCCCCTAAAAAGGCGGAACCCTTTGTTGAAGCACCTACCACACCTCAGTTTAAAAACAAGGTTGATCTGTGTCAGGAGAAATGGGAACCTGCAGAGACTGACCCAGGTTCCCTGGAGGTGTTTGCAGGAATAGAAATGGGGGGGCCCCTATCTCTGAGCCAGACCTGCCTGATTTTGAGGTCTCGTGAGAAATCTTTCTTGGCACTCTGAGGGATCCCAATCTGATCCCTGCCATGGACCAGGTTGAAATGTTAAACCTAATGAATATAGAATATATAGATATGCAAGCTGGTCAGGAAAAGACACCTGGCATGTAACCCTTCGGGTGCAAAGCAGATAACAGAACTCGGCAATAAATAGAAACATTGGAAAGTCCATTCCGCAGCACCTTGTATATTTTTAAGCGTTATAAACCCATCAAAACCACAGTTTGGGACCTGTTCGGATTCATAATACACACATACTATATTGTCAAAAGTATTGGGACACCTACCTTTACCCGCTCATGCGTTTTAATGGCAACCGAGTCTAAGTCCATAGGGTTCAATATTGCGTTGGCCCACCCTTTGCAGCTATAACAGCTTCAGCTCTTCTGGGAAGACTATCCACAAGGCAGAGTCTGTCTATAGGAAAATTTGACTCTGTGCAGGCCAGTCAAGTTCCTCCCCCAAATTCACGCATCCATGTCTTTATGGTGAAGGAACTCCCCCCTTATGGTACTTTAAAGAGTAGTACACAGAGTATGTAAAAGGAGTATACAAAATCTATTGAAATATAAACAATTAAAATGTGAATCAGTAGGTGGCTATAGACATCTGAATTAAATGGATATGGCAAAAAAACAGAAGAACAAAACTGGTCCAGGGACTACCGTGACATGGTCACCATGGCAAGTCGCACGGACCACACCTGCCGTGTTTCAGGAAACTCCTGTGTGTAGAGCAATTTTTTATATCTTTAAAAACAGACAAAAAATGGTAATATGTATGGAAAACATGTGTATATACATGTATGCAGATTATACAGCTATTAGTTATTCAAAAACATATCTAAGTACAGGTATGTGAAGAAAATATAGAGGAACACTTACATGTTGCCAAAAAAAATGCAAGTACTTGTCACAGAGTGATTTTGTAAAAAAAACAGACAGCCATGTTCCAACAATGATCCGATTGGAACATCCAGAGGCTTCCAGATGGAAACAGCAGTCAGCAACCAGCATGGAGCAAAGCACAGTCACAAGAGGCACACAGGTACTGGAGAGGGCTTCTTATAACAGCAAGGAAATCCTCATGCTCTATTTAAACTTAAAAAGGATAAATGTATAGAGGAGTATATATATATATATATATATATATATATATATATATATATATATATATATATATATATATATATATATATATATATAGCAAGATATACCAAAGAGTTTTTATATATTGTTATTTTCACATATATACAGCGGGTAGGTGTATATATAAATGCATAGGCAGGAACCATAGTATATAATATATATCGTCCATATGAATGCTGCAAAAGGGAAGTGCTGCTGGGATTAATATCCAAGGCAGATAAAACACTTGGTATTGAAATGTAAAAGGTAGATTTAAGAATAGTGAAATAGAAGATATGTCTATGGAGCACGCGGTCAGCAAGAAATTAATAATAAAGGGGCAGTAAACCCCTAAAAACCCCTGAAAACAAATGTTACCTGATCAGGAAGGCGATGGAACATTGCAAATTGGCCCCCCAGGAGAGGGAGCGCACAGCATAGATGTAGCCAGACAGGTGGAAGATGGACTCCACTTGTCTGGCTTTTCCACTCTACTGCCTTTTTGGGATGTAGGCCCAGTCCATCAGTCAACCATACCACCCCACTCCTCTTTGTATCCATGTCTTTATGGCCTTTGCTTCATTAATGTTGGAACAGGAAGGGGCAATTCCCAAACTGTTCCCACAAAGTGGAGAGCATGAAATTGTCCAAAATGTCTTGGTATGCTGACGCCTTAAGAGTTCCCTTCACTGGAACTAAGGGGCCAAGCCCAACCCCTGAAAAACAACCCCACACCATAATCACCCTCCACCAAATGATTTGGACCAGTGCACAAACAAAGGTCCATAAAGCCATGGATGAGCGAGTTTGGGGTGGAGAAACTTGACTGGCCTGCACAGAGTCCTGAACTCAACCCAATAGAACACCTTTGGGATGAATTAGAGCGGAGACTGTGAGCCAGGCCTTCTCGTCCAACATCAGTGCCTGACCTCACAAATGCGCTTCTGGAAGAATGGTCAAACATTCCTATAGACACACTCTTAAACCTTGTGGACAGCCTTCCCAGAAGAGTTGAAGTTGTTATAGTTGCAAAGGGTGGGCCAACTCAATATTGAACCCTACGGACTAAGACTGGGATGCCATTAAAGTTCATGTGCATGCAAAGGCAGGCGTCACAATACTTTTGACAATAGTGTGTGTGTGTGTGTGTATGTATGTGTGTATGTGTGTGTATGTATGTATATATATATATATAATTTTATATTAGGGATGCACCCAATATCATTTTTTAAGACCGAGTATGAGTCTCTATAGTTTTAGTGTCGTGACTTTTTTTTTTTTTTTTATTCTTTATTTTGCAGTCAAGGAAATGAACATAGGGCAGTGAACAAAACACCACAAGAGCAAACATTGCCAAAAATTATAATATCACATCTAAGCTAGTAGAGAAAACGACTGCTAGGTCAACTATCAAATGAACCATCGGCAACCGCTGACATCAATGCACATTGTAGGATGTTACTTAGAAACGCCCTGCACATTTCCAAAACAATTTTATATTTTCCAAATTGAAAGATAGAGAAGATTGAGATATCGGTCCCTATCTGGATATTTAAAATGCAGGAAAAGACAAAAAGGCAGCAGGAAAGAAAAAAAGGAAAGTAAAAAAAAAAGGGAGGTGGGGGGGAGGGGATGCGTAAGGAAGGGGAGTGAGACCATCCCATAAACCATCCCATAAACCATCTAGTCTTCCCCTAGTGTTCCTCTACGCCAGTGATTCTCAACCAGGGTTATGTGCAACCCTAGGGTTCCTCCAGAGGTTGCTAGGGGTTCCTTCAGCATTGGGCAATTTCTGCCTCTCAGATAAGTTCCAACTGACACCATTGATCTTTTTAGCTATCTGTAAGGAGGTAATTCTTCCCAATGACCATCACACTAATGTATCATGAGTTGTAGATTTCTAATTTTTAGCAGGGGTTCCCCTCGAGACCAGAGAACTATTTCAAGGGTTCCTCTGTGTTGAAAAGGTTGAGAAAGGCTGCTCTAGGCTGTAAGGCTAATAGTGTCTGATCCCTATAGTAAAAATAGGGAGTCCAGATCTTCCGGTACTTGTCCTCCTGTTTTTAAAGTCCTGGTAAGGTTTTCCATAACTTGAATATCTGCTATTCTGGTACGCTAATGGGCAGCTGTAGGAGAGCATGTTCTCTTCCACAAAACTGGAATACATGCTTTGGCTGCTGTAAGTAAATGCCTGAGTAAAGAGTTACGTGACAGTTTTTGTAGGGCTCGTTCACACCATAAATGCATGAAAACTGATGGGAAGACATCAGTATCACATCAGTTTTCATGTGCATTTCAGTGAGTTTTTGCAGCCTGTTCACATATGTGAGTGCCAGTCGCAGTGCGATTTGAAAGAGTCCTGTGTGATTTCAGTCCAGTTCAGGGACAATTAATAATCTCAGGAACTTCTACTCGTGCAAATGCGTGGTATCGGCGCAACGCTAATACACACACTGTATATATTGTGTGAGCAGTGCCATTTTCTTTGTTTTTTGCCCTGTTTTCAAATTATTCATTTGATGTTTTGTAATGCAGCATTATGAATTGTGGCAGTTTTTGAGGCAGATTTTTGTTTCCTTCAGTTGCTCAGGGCAAAAAAAACAGACGCCTCCATGCTTGTTCCATGTATTGCTCAATGTAGCCTTGGAGCAGATTCACAATGCATACAAATCTCTGTTGACCTCTGCAAATTCTTGGATTCCGTCACCATGAGCTGGTGGAAAAGCTGAGGCTCATATTGCAGAGGACAAAAAATAAAAATGTTGAAATGTGTTCTCTTGGGATAATGTGGTTTAGAAGGAATGGGATGCGGTGTGAGACCTTGCTGGTGTACAAGACCTTTGTTAAAAATGAAGAGGTTTTGCATTGGAGGTAAAGATTCAGTCTAATAAAAGCATGTTTTTTTTCATGGAACCCCCTTCCCTGTCTTATTTACTACATTCATGATGTGTTTGGCTTTTCTCGAGCAGAGCCACATTGTCATATTTTGTGTTTCATTCCCTTCTCGTTGTGTATACACAGACATTATGATGAAGTGTGGCCAGATTCACATACCCCCATCTGGAAGAAATATGTGAGCAAGACTTTCAGTCTCTGATAGCAAGGCTGCATTTTATATGTTAGAAAAACAAGCAACATACATAAAAGAACACAGTCACTAGTATAAATTTGTGCATATTTCCACTTGACAAGTCACCTAAAGATTTATTTAATAGAAAATATTTTCTTGACTGGAAACACGAAAGCTATTCACTCTGAAATCTGTAAAGCAAACAGTTACCGGTTGGGGCTGTAGACCATACTTAGACACTGCTGCACACCCCTTCTTGTAATGTCATTTCTGTAATGAGGATCATATGGTACAAATGTATATTCTTTATACATAGTCTTTGTATCCTTGAGCCCAAGTGGCTGCAATTTCCTGTTCAATGTTTCCCTAGCATTTCTTATCTTTTCAGTGAGCGATTTTTCCCAAGCTAGGGCAGCGACAACATCACTCGAGAATTTTGGCTGCTTGTGATTATTTTGTTTAGTTTTCTTATCTTATGGATTTTCAGTTGCTTCTTGCTCTGCGGAGTGTATATGGTGTGTGCTGGACTAAATTTTGTGTGCATGTGTGTGTTTTGGGTTCTATAGTAAGTAGGGCCATCACAGCTGAATATTCAAAGTGGCTTGTTGCAAAATCATTTGTATAATTTTTAGATCTGATGGATAATCCTTTCTTTTTTGTACATCATGGGAGTCAGGCTAATATTCATTACCTGCCGGGTTATACTTCATCATTAGGTGAATGGACACTGGTAGACCAAAGGTCTTCAGACAGGAAGTGATCCCCTATTTAACCCTTCTCATACAGGAAGCACTTCAGTTTTTTACCAGTGTCTGCAAGGTGGATGGTACAGTTTGTTTTGAGCGCTGCGCCTGGACAGGTAAGTGAAACCCCTTTATTTTATTATTGTGGGGTGTCCCAGTGATTGTAAAAATCAGTCAAGCTAGCTAAAGGCTGGACACCTGTGTGCAAAGACCATATGAGGAGTTCTGGGTTAGCAGTGGGTGTTTGCAAAGTGTACCCTTTTTTTCTGGCTGGCTGTATGATGGTGCATGACGGTGCACCGTTTTGCCTTGGTTCGCCATGGTGCATGTGCATTCGCAGGAGTGCTGTTGGGTTCAGCAGTTTTATTTGGCGGCCATGGCACTCTGCTTTGCCCACCCAATCACCGTAGCCTTTATCTGGGGGCACAAAGATTTGCATCATACAGTCATGCCCACTCGCTGGACCGATGGGTGTGCGCACAGGTATAGAATGTTCCGGCGCACACCTAGCTTATTTAACCTGCGCAGGCCTATCATGTGGTGCTTCGAGAAAGCAGCTGTGGGACACAGAGCAGGCTCTGAACAAACGCTGGCAGTGGTTAATTTTTCCTTACCTGGGTCACACAAGTCACCAGGTGTTGCTTGGCAGGCTAAAGGTGCTTAGCAGGATTGTTGCATAGGGGCTTGGTGAACCCTATTAAAGGGTCTTCCTTCTGAGGTGTTTTAATTACACCCAAGTACTCTTTGTTTGCAGGCATTGAATGTCTTCCAAAAAGAACGGGACGAACACAACAGGGAAGGGTACACCTACGTCATCAGTAGTTCCTTTATGAACCTAGTCATATCCCTAGTGTTGTATCCCCTGAAAAACCAGAGGCTCCCGGGCAATCTGAGCTGCTGCGCCTATCTGGTATTGTGCCTACAGTCAAATCTGCTGCTTCTCCCTTTATCACGAAGGATGAACTATCCTCAGCCCTAGCTGGGTTAGAGCACAGGATTGCCGGCATGATTGCCTCCATGCCGCAGGGTGGCTCCTCTCCACGGAGTCTCCTCATCTGGAGCAGGAATGGGTTAACGATGGGGAAGAGCTTAAAGCTCAGAATTCAATGAAGGGCCCAGCAGATGAGTCTGCTTCCGAGAAATCTGGACAAGAAGATATCCACTTGATGTCTGCCTCTCAGTCACAGAGGTTTTTGATCCTGACTCTGACCGAAATGGTTCTGCCTTTAAGTTGTCTCTTGTAAAGGTGACTGAGCCCCCCGGTCCTCTTTTTGGGATCTCTGAGACCTTTTCAGGGACAGGTGGTGTTTGCCAATTGGGAACATCCTGACAGGACTTTTTTGCCTCCTAAAAGTTTTTCCCTTTTTGTATCCCATGGATGAAACGTTCGTTAAAAAATGGAGCATGCCAGCCGTAAATGCAGCAGTCTCTTCCTTAAACAAGAACTTAACTTCTAGTAGATAACATACAGGGCTTGAAAGACCTTGTTGACAAATTGGAATTAATGTTAAGTTTCCTTTATCTTGGCCAGTTCAGCTATTCAGGTAGCTGTTGCAGCAATTGGTATTTGCCAGTCCGTAAAGGATCAGGTCAAACAGCCTAATAGGCCTAACCAGGAGGATGATCTGCTTTAAAGTAACACAGATATTCCTCGAGCGCTGTTTTGCTGTTGATTTAGTAAAGGATTCAATACAGCAGGTTTCTCGTCTGGCTCTCTTGTCTGTACATATGTGCAGACTTCTATGGCTTAAGAACTGGTCAGCCCAGCTTCCTTGTAAGAAGTTATTGGCTGGTTGCCTGTTTCATGGAGAACATTTATTCGGTGATCACTTGGACAAATATATCCAAAAGATTTCAGAAGGGAAGAGTTCTCTACTTCCTGTGAAAAAAAGCATTACACATCCCTTGTTAAAAACCCAGGGCCTGCTTCCCCAAATGTCTCAACGTCAGGGCGGTTCCGCCGCCAACAGGGCGCTAGGGCCAGGGGCAAGCCACAAGGCCAGGGCCAGAAAATTCCCTGGGTCCAAAATTATTCTAAAACCAACAGCAAGTCCTCCTTTTGAGGGGATGCCCCCACTCCATGGGGTGGGGGGAAGGCTGCTGCACTTTGCGGACATTTGGAAAATACCAACTCGGGAAGAGTGGGTCACCTCAATTATATCTTGCGTTTATAACTTGGAGTTATGAGGGGTGCTTCTGAGATCCAGCGTTTTGTCGGATCCTCCAAAAAGAAACTTATTGTTTCAGGCACTACATCATCTAGTACATCAAGAAGTGATTGTAGAGGTTCTGGTATCCAAAAGGGGCACAGGGTTTTACTCAAACCTAATGGGGACACAAGGCCCATTTTGGACCTAAGATCCCTCCCTGAACAAGTATCTTTTGATACAGTCTCTTCGGATGGAGACTGTCCGTTCAGTAGTAACCTCACTCCAGAAGGAAGACTTTTTTTAGCCTTGATTGATATAAAGGACGCGTACCTACACGTACCTATCTTTCAGCCTCATCAGAGGTTCCTACGTTTTTGAGTAGGGGAACGTAATTTTCAGTTTGTGGCTCTACCCATCGAGCTTGCTACAGCTCCCGGGTGTTCACAAAGGTCCTAGCACCAGTACTGGGTCACTTAAGGCATCCTAGTGCATGGGAATCTGGATGACATCCTGCTCAGGGATCACTCAGTACAGGCTCTAGAACAGAGCATAATATACACAGTGAGGTATTTGAAAAGCTTAGGCTGGATCATAAATACTGAAAAGTCAGCCTTGAGACCAGCTTAAAGTCTAAGATATTTAGGCCTGATTCTAAATATGATCCAAGCAAGAGTATTCTTGCCACCCGTCAGGATCTGCGCTCTGAAGGATCAGGTGCGTCAGATAAGGGGCACCAGACAACCCTCCATTTTGGCTCTGTATGAGTCTTTTAGGGAGGGTGGTATCCTCCTCCAATGTGTTGCCCTATGCCAGTTCCATTCCAGGCCTTTACAACAAAACATCTTGGCTTGGAACAGAGGAATAAAAGCCCTGGATTATCCAATGTGCTCATCTCCTCAGTCATGCTTAAGCCTAAACTGGTGGTTGCAGGATCAGAACCTGCGAAAGGGAAAATCCTTTCTGCCAGCAACTTGGAGAGTACTGACTACAGATGCCAGTCTCTAAGGCTGGGAAAATGGTCAGGGACAGAGCAGACCTTGCCCATCAATGTCCTAGAATTAGGGGCAGTACATCTGGCCCTACTATCCTGGATCTTCAGGACTGCCCCATCAGGTTTCAGTCCAACAATACCATGGCAGTGGCCTATATAAACCACCAAGGCAGTACCAGGAGTCGTTCAGCTCTGAAGGAGGTGAACTACATTTTAGCCTGGGGAGAGGGACATGTCGCAGTAATATCGGCCGTCCATATCCCAGGAGTAGAGAACTGGAAGGCAGATTATCACAGCCACCAGCAGATGTGCCTGGGGGAATGGTCCCTACACCCAGAGGTGTTCCAGGAAATTTGCCAACGTTGGGGATGGTCAGAGGTCGACCTACTGGCATCCAGGTTCAACAATAAGCTACAGCAGTTTGTGTCTCGAATGACAGATTGTCTAGCAATTGGAGTAGATGCTCTGACAGTTCCATGGAGCCAGTGCTCCCTGGTTTATGCTTTTCCTCCGATTCCTCTCTTTCCACATTCGTTGCACAGAATTCGGAGAGAGGTAGCACCAGCCTGGCCCAGAAGGCTCTGGTTCCTGCAGATTGTGAGACTGACAATAGAAGGACCATGGGTGCTTCCACGTCACCCCAATCTACTGTCTCGTGGTCCTATATTCCACCCTAATTTACAGTCTCTAAATTTGACGCCATGGCTATTGAAGATTAAAGGGCAAGTGGTGTCTATTCTAGTGAATTCTAGAAAAGCTATCATTAGGAAGATTTATTTTAAGGTCTGGAAGACTTATATTGCTTGGTGTGAAGCCAGAAAATGGCATCCTCGGAAATGTGATTGGGAGAATTCTCTTTTTCTACAGTCAGCTGTGGCAATCAAATTGGCTTTGAGTACAGTGTGAAGTCAGTAGTCTTCCAAAGAATTTTAGCCTCCCATCTGAACCTTTATGCAAGGGGTAACTCTCTTGCGTCCCCCATTAAGTCACTTATGTGTCCTTGGGACTTGAACTTGTTGCTGTCTGTGCTACAGAAACAACCATTTGAACCTATTAAGGAAATTCCAAAAGTTGTGTCAGCCTTTCATTTAAATCAGGGCATTATTTTGCCTTTTTTTTCCTCTCAGCCTTGTTCGGCTGAAGAGAGACGACTGCATTCTATGGACGTTGTCTGGGCAGTTAAGGTTTATATATCTAGATCTGGTGAAGGTTCAAAGGCTTTTATTGATAATTTCAATACGTTTATGCAAAGAATCAATGTTTGCTTTGTTGACAATTCTTTTTCAAGACCTCTGCACTTTGCTCTGGCATGCTGTCAATCAACTTCTGGGCCACATCCCGACTGATGGCAACCCATTCTTGCATAATAAATGCTTGGAGCTTGTCAGAATTTGTGGGGGGTTTTTTTGTTCACCCGCCGCTTGAGGATGGACCACAAGTTCTTAGTGGGATTAAGGTCTGGGGAGTATCCTGGCCATGGAACCAAAATTTTGATTTTTGTTCCTCAAGCCACTTATCACTTTTGCTTATGGCGAGGTGCTCCATCATGCTGGAAAAGGCGGTGTTTGTCACCAAACTGTTATTGGATGGTTGGGAGAAGTTGCTCTCGGAGGATGTTTTTGCACCATTCATTATTCATTTTTGTGTTCTTAGGCAGAATTGTGAGTGAGCCCACTCCCTTGGCTGAGACCCAACCCCACACATGAATGGTCACAGGATGCTCTACTGTTGGCATGACACAGGACTGGTGGTAGCGCTCACCTTTTCTCCACCTGACAAGGTTTTATCCAGATGCCCCAAACAATCTGAAAGGGGATTCATCTGAGAAAATGAGTCTTTACCCCAGTCCTCAGTCCAATCCCTGTACCTGGTTTTCAGAATATCAGTCTGTCCCTGATGTTTTTCCTGGAGTGAAGTGGTTTCTTTGCTACCCTTCTTGACACCAGGCCATCCTCCAAAAGTCTTTGCCTCACTGTGCATGCAGATGGACTTGCACCTGCCTGCTGCCATTTATGAGCAAGCTCTGCACTGGTGGTGTCCCAGATCCCGCAGCTGAATCAACTCTTGGAGACCATCCTGGTTCTTGCTGGACTTTCTTGGGCACCCTAAAGCCTTCTTCACAAATGTAGTGGAAATAGTTTTTTGGGGGGGTTAGGTTCATTTTTATGGCAATGAGGGACTTTGCAATTATTTGCTATTCATCTGAAAACTCTTCATAACATTCTGGAGTATATGCAAATTGCCTTCAGAAAAACTGAGGCAGCAGACTAAACTTTGTGAAAATGTAATATTTGTGACATTCTGAAAACATTTGGTCACGTCTGCATTTCTCTGTGGTTACTATGTAGTTGGGAAGCTGCTCAGCACAAGACTCCAAAGTTTTTTGCTATCATGGCATTGGTGTTGATTACGACAGTGATTGACCTCTTATAACAGCGGTCCTGAGAAATGCATGCTTACATTGATCCAAGCTAGACCAATGCAACTATGCAAGAAAGTGCATCTGCAGTGGAACGGTAAATGGCATTCCTATTGCAGGAACTCAGTCTCTGGCCAATGTGATCAGGGCTCTGCAGAAGGCTGACTCCACCCACAACTGGAAGTAGGAAACCTAACTAGATTACTTACAGTATGTGGCTAGGATGTTGCTAAGTGATGCCTAGTCACTACTGCTCACTTCCACCATCAAAAGAGTAAGCTCTACCAACATTGGGCTCAAAGCTACTGCATCTGGTGAGGGGGTTTGCATTAGAGGAAAAGTTCACTACTGTGATGAGTAGGGCTGCAACTAACGATTATTTCCATAATCGATTAATCGGCCGATTATTTTTTCCATTAATCGGATAAAATCATATTATAAAAAAAAAAAAAAAAAAAACGCACAATATGAAAAATAAACGCACAATGTAAAAATGAATCAATTATCAAATGTTGATCTATAAATTATACCACGTGTACAAATTCCTGACATTTTACTCATTACATAGCTTAAAAACTTCATAAACAGATGACCTTAGCATCTATAAACCAAATCCGAATCCTCAGTCTACCTTCTAAGACCATGTTGTAACCACTCGTGCCTAGGGCAGCACAAAACTTTTCCCTATTAAAAAAAAAAAAAAAAAAAAAAAAAGTGTTAATACACTCAATTTTTATTGATGTTTGTGTATCCACTGGGAGATTCAACTTCCTATTTTTTGTTTTAAGAACTGTATCATAAACTAAAAGAGTACTTGTCAGTGGGCCTTAAGCTGACCATAGATGGTTTGAATCTCACTGGTTCAGCAGAGACCAGGTGACATTCGTAAAATGTATGGGCAGGCTCGTACCAAAGTTGATCGATTGATCAACTTGGGTGCAACCAACTTGATGGGTTTTGCATGCAATTATTGCCATCAGATATAACTGCTGGCAATAACCATGGCCCCCTCCTGCCTCCCCACCAGGATAACACAATATCTTTGCGGGAGGGATTCCCCCAACAACACTGACCATGTTTGGGGAATCGAGGAATTTTCTTTGGTTGCAGGAAAGAAAATCGCTCCATCTGTGGCTGGCTTATGGTGGGGGGAAAGCTCTGTTAGACATCAGGTCTAATTAAATTGTCTGCCATTTAAAACCACACAATGTAAAGCAAACCATGGAGTTTCTTAAAATAGCATCTAAACTATATTGCATCTTACCTTAGATGTGGTGGGTGCATACATTTGTTTTCTTTTTTAAATGTTTTTTACCTTTATTTTCTTTTAGTAATGCTGCATGTAACATACTTCCTGTCTCTCTGTCTACACTCACTGCTACATGGTATCAACAAAAAGAGCTAGGTTGTGCACAGACTGGACTTCAAATGTGTTTTACCTTTTATTCATCTCCATTACATAGGGGATTGATTAGGCTAGTAGTTTGCAAAAGAGAAATACCATTGTTTAAGCTGTCTCTAAGCTGACAGGAAGTAACAAGAACACTGCATTTCTAGGAAGATCCAAGAGGTTTTTCCTGCACTTATTAACATTTTTATTGACCGAAAAAGAAAAAAAAAGAAACCAGTGCAGCCAACACATCAACTGGTAAACTGCATTGTTTTTGTTTTTCGGTTTAGATGCACTTTTTAATTTATTTATTTTTTATTTTTTTCAATGTTCAGTGTCCTCATCCCTATCCCCGAGCTTCAATGTTCAGTGTTCTCATCCCTATCCCCAATGCTTCAATGTTCAGTGTCCTCATCCCTATCCCTGGGCTTCAATGTGCAGTGTCCTCATCCTTATCCCTGTGCTTCGATGAGGACACTGAACACTGAAGCAGGGGGATAAGGATGAGGACACTGAACATTGAAGCCCGGGGATAGGGATGAGGACACTGAACATTGAAGCATGGGGATAGGGATGAGGACACTGAACATTAAAACCCGGGGATAGGGATGAGGACACTGAACATTGAAGCCTGGGGAAATTGAAGCCCCGGGATAGGGGTGAGGACACTGAACATTGAAGCAGGGGGATAGGGATGAGGACACTTAACATTGAAGCTCGGGGATAGGGATGAGGACACTGAACATTGAAGCTTGGGGATAAGGATGAGGACACTGAACATTGAAGCATGTAGCTCAGGATAGGCACTACAAGTCCCAGCAATGCAGAACCTAACACGGCACGTAGCTCAGCATGGTTGGTAAATAATGATACTAGGTAACAAGGGAAGTTTTAGTGTTGTAACGCACGGCCCAGTGTTTGTGTTGTCTGTAACGTCACTTCCGTAACATTATGTGATGGTTTCGCTGAACAGTATTGCCGAAACTATGTTGGAACGCACGGCGCGTGTTTGGAACGCTATGAGCATGCGCAGTACGCAATTTCTGGCGGCAACGTCACTTCCGTAGCATTATGTGATAGGCAGCAAAATATGACACTACAACAGAGCCGCACCGGAAGTGACGGGGTTACAATACAACACCGCCGCCGGGTGTGCCAAGATGGCCGCCAGCTCCGGAGCTAGGCCGAAGCCGCGGCCTTTCCTAAGGCCGCAGCCACGGACCGCTCCACGGATCGCATGGTGCGGACCGACTAATCGATAATGAAAATCGTTGACAACGATTTTCATTATCGATTATTATCGATGATGTCGATTTAATTGTTTCAGCCCTAGTGATGAGAGAGGTGAGCACTAACAGCTAGGCCACACTTGTCAACATCCTGGGAGTATTCCAGTTAGGCTTTGGGGGGTATGTGAATGGCCTACACTTATTGCAAGGGCATAATTCAACTTTATTCAGAGCTGCACGGTTTATTTTAATCTACAGACACCCCTTAACCGCATAGGCAGTTTTTTGTAACTGAACTAACCCTTTAAACATAGGCTTAAATTTAAAGTGATACCAAACAGAGAAGGGTATTTCTTATCATAGCAATTTCACATAAATACTATGCATCATGCCACTGTATTAGGTCTTCTTTATGATCTTTCCCTGTTCTTTGGCATCTGCAGGGAAAGATCCTTAGGAGGGACTTCTATTACTCTACTGATGTATGCTCTCCACAGTATGAGTCTGAGTCTGGTCAACTCTGGTTGGTACTGTGCCAGTCACTTGACTAAAAAAGAGCAGCAATTAAAATAAGATTATAAATATCAAATAACTGTTTTACAGCTTCCCATCAACTTTAGGCTCTATGCACGCTGAAGCTCATAAATGGCTATTTTTAGATTTTATTTTTATTTTTTAATAACAGCCCATACTCCTCTCTGTTATCCTATGTGTCCATGCAAACATGGAAGTTTTTAGTCGTTTATCACCAGTGGAGTTTATGGCCTGTTGTCTGAACCACAAAAAAATGCTTAAAAACATTAAACGCAGATAAACGTTGATAAACGCTAACACAGAAAAATGTTAATACATGCTATTGCAAAAACTTTAAATGTGGAAAGACTCGCTGCAAAGCTACTGGCGTTTTTATAACTTTATTTTAACGTCCAGTGTGCATGGAGCCTTACTGAGCATAAAATGTGTTTTGTTTTATGAATTAATATGGTATAGGCAGTCAGAGATAATTGACATTAGCTTTTATTTTGTTCAGATGGCATCTGTTATTTTTATTTTATTTTTACTTTACAGGTATTAACTATAACATTAGATATATTTAATACAGATTTATATTAAAACTAATTGTTTTTGTGAGTTTCTTAGTGAATGTAATCAACCAGCATACTATATTTCACCTATTAATCATGCTTAGTAATAGGAGGACATGGAGGAGAAGAGAGGTTGGAGAGTGTCATTTAACATTCTATATGCCCACATGTGCGACGCTATAGTTATATGGGCTGCACAAATAAGAAAAAAAGAAATAAAGAGCTTAGAAGGGAACTGAAATTGAGCATGCTCCGTAGAGGACACCAACTGGCCTACACAATCTTAACCTGTAGTGGGGGAACATAGAAGATTGGAGGGACAGCCGAAGGCAGGATTATACAGGTATATTTCACTCTACACAAAACAAATGCTTCAGTGGCTTTATTAGTATGAACACTGTTATAGAACATGTAATGAGAGTTTTTCATAGTATGGGTTTAATGACACTAATATTATTTTAAGACTCCTCTTTAATATTATATAATCCCATCTATGTAAACATGATAATAACATGTTCTTACTGAAAATGTAATAGCGTGTATTGAGCTTGAGGTTCTCCTGTTATTGGTAAAGACATTTGTAGTGCCATTCATTTGGGTTTACTATGTCTGTTTCTTTTTTTGGATTTGGTGAATATTGCTTTTTGTTCATTGTACTTCACTGTTAGGCCTTGGGTAAAACATTGAAAACATTGAGAAAACAGCAACAGTAGGGGATTGTCCTTAAAAGGGGCAAACCATTCTTTTCCATAGTGTGTCTGCTATGAATCATATTGATTGTTTACTGTTTTAGCTCTTGCATTCCTGCCATTTGGGAGTGCTGCTAATGATATTTATTGAGCTGTCTGTACAAATTCCTGACATTTTACTCATTACATAACTTAAAAACTTCATAAACAACAGATGACCTTAGCATCTATAAACCAAATCCGAATCCTCAGTCTACCTTCTAAGACCATGTTGTAACCACTCGTGCCTAGGGCAGCACAAAACTTTTCCCTATTAAAAAAAAAAAAAAAAAAAAAGTGTTAATACACAATTTTTATTGATGTTTGTGTATCCACTGGGAGATTCAACTTCCTATTTTTTGTTTTAAGAACTGTATCATAAACTAAAAGAGTACTTGTCAGTGGGCCTTAAGCTGACCATAGATGGTTTGAATCTCACAGGTTCAGCAGAGACCAGGTGACATTCGTAAAATGTATGGGCAGGCTCGTTGTACCAAAGTTGATCGATTGATTAACTTGGGTGCAACCAACTTGATGGGTTTTGCATGCAATTATTGCCATCAGATATAACTGCTGGCAATAACCATGGCCCCCTCCTGCCTCCCCACCAGGATAACACAATATCTTTGCGGGAGTGATTCCCCCAACAACACTGACCATGTTTGGGGAATCGAGGAATTTTCTTTGGTTGCAGGAAAGAAAATCGCTCCATCTGTGGCTGGCTTATGGTGGGGGGAAAGCTCTGTTAGACATCAGGTCTAATTAAATTGTCTGCCATTTAAAACCACACAATATAAAGCAAACCATGAAGTTTCTTAAAATAGCATTTAAACTATATTGCATCTTACCTTAGATGTGGTGGGTGCATACATTTGTTTTCTTTTTTAAATGTTTTTTACCTTTATTTTATTTTAGTAATGCTGCATGTAACATACTTCCTGTCTCTCTGTCTACACTCACTGCTACATGGTATCAACAAAAAGAGCTAGGTTGTGCACAGACTGGACTTCAAATGTGTTTTACCTTTTATTCATCTCCATTACATAGGGGATTGATTAGGCTAGTAGTTTGCAAAAGAGAAATACCATTGTTTAAGCTGTCTCTAAGCTGACAGGAAGTAACAAGAACACTGCATTTCTAGGAAGATCCAAGAGGTTTTTCCTGCACTTATTAACATTTTTATTGACCGAAAAAGAAAAAAAAAGAAACCAGTGCAGCCAACACATCAACTGGTAAACTGCATTGTTTTTGTTTTTCGGTTTAGATGCACTTTTTAATTTATTTTTTTCTGATCTTTCTGGTAAAAAGAAACTCTACAGTAGATATTAAAGTCTACACACCCCTGATAAAATGGCAGGTTTCTGTGATGCAAAAAAATTAAACCAAGATGAATCATTTCAGAAATGTTTCCACCTTTAATGTGACTTATAAACTGCTGAACAACAAACTGACATATTTTTTTTTGGGGGGGGGGGGGGGGGGGGAGTAAAAATTAAATATGGATCATGTGGTTGCATAAGTGTGGGATGTAGCGGTGTTCACAATTAAGCAATCGCATTCAACATTCATACTCATTTTAAATAGGGAGGGATTTCATAGTTAAAAGGTAGGACAAGGTTACAAAAGTATTTCCAAGGCATTAGATATACCATGGAACACAGTGAAGACAGTCGTCATCAGGTGGAGAAAATATGACAAATGTGACTAAGAACTGGACTTCCCTCCAAAATCGATGAAAAGACTAGAAGAAAACTGGCCAGGAAAGCTGCCAAGAGGCCTACAGCTACATTAAAGGAGCTGCAGGAATATGTGGCAAGTACTGGCTGTATGGTACATGTGACCACAATCTCCGTATTCTTCATATGTCTGAGCTATGGGGTAGAGTGGCAAGATGGAAGCCTTTTCTTACGAAGAAAAACATCCAAGCCTGGCTAAAATTTGCAAAAACACATCTGAAGTCTCCCAAAAGCATGTGGGAAAATGTGTTCTGTTCTGATAATACCACGGTTGAACTTTTTGGCCATAATTCCAAAAGATATGTTTGGTGCAAAAACAACACGGCACATCACCAAAAGACCATACCCACTGAAGCATGGTAGTGGCAGCATCATGCTCTGGGGCTTTCGTCAGCTGGAACAGGGGCCTTTGTCAAGGTAGAGGAAATTATGAACACTTCCAAATACCAGTCAATATTTGCGCGAAACCTCCAGGCCTCTGCTAGAAAGCTGAACATGAAGAGAGAGTTCATATTTCAGCATGACAATGACCCAAAGCATTTATCCAAATCCACAAAGGAATGGCTTCCCCAGAAGAAGTTTTGGAATGTCCTAGGCAGAGCCCAGACCTCAACCCTATTGAAAATCTGTGTTATTTGAAGAGGGTAGTGCACAGGAGATGCCCTCGCAATCTGACAGATTTGGAGTGTTTTTGCAAAGAAAAAAGTCAAGATGTGCATGCTGCTAAGTTCATACCCAAAAAGACTGAGTGCTATAATAAAATCATGGGTGTTCTCACCTATGAGATCCGATTCCTGTGTGAGTTCACAGTTCGCACTGTGATCTGTGAACCAATCTGGGGGTGTCATTACCAATGTAATGACACCCGCAGCGGTTCGCAGAAGGCATTGTAAACTGCCTGCGGGAGAAGAGTGATGTGGGAACCAGCGCTGTAATTACGCTGGTTCCCGCAAACCATGCGTCGGTGTGATCTTGGGCTAATGGTGGAAAAAGTTCTAAAATTATTTATTTGTCTCGTTTTCCCCTTTCGTCTTTCTGGACAGCCACCTTTGAGAAACCTCGGCTCCTCCCTTCTCAGGAAACACCGCTTCCACTAGAGTTTTAAGCCACTCGCCCCCACCGGCCCTTCCGTTCTGGTGTTTCCTCCGGCGGGGAGACACCGCTAGGGACCAAGGCCAGTTCAGCTGGAGAGGCTGAAGCCAGTGTTTCCTGGAAGGGAGAGGCAAACATCTCTCCTGCCGCTGCAGTGGGGCTGGGGAGCGCGTTACCTGTGCGGCATCTTAGCATACCTGGTTCTCCCTCTGGGAAGGTGGAGGTCTGGGGGCTCGCTTTCTTCCACTCAGGGAGGGTGCGGTGTGAGGTGCCCCGGGTCCCCCCCGCTCTGCGGCGGCCAGCGTGGAGCTTAAGGCTGGGCCGCATGATGGGTGACATAATTTCCGGCGGAGGCTGGCACTTCCGTTTTTGACCCGCAGCTTCCGGTTCTGCCTGCAGGACATGAAAGTGAGCGGCGTGATGGCTGACATGTGCTCCACAGTTTCTATAGTGACAGCAAAGGAGCAGCTCAAGGTGGACCAAGTTTCCTGATCTGTCCAAGGAGGATCTACGCTGGGTGACGCCAGCGCCAGCCACTCTAAGGTAAGGGGAACCCTGGGGTGGTGTTCTCTTACCATTTTTCCAGTTAGCTCCACAGGTGAGTCCCCCTATTTGGCGTGTCTTGGGCACTATTTTGGCGTTTCAGAGCAAATACACAGAAAAGTCTAGGTCCCCACACAGCTCCAAGAGGAAGTGTCCATCATGCAGGACCACCATGGGGGATTCCTGGCGTAAAGAGCTTTGTTGGGAGTGCATTGAAGGCTTGGTGAAAGAGCATTCAGCACAGTAGGGTGCAGACCTGGCAGCTTCTTTTTTAATGAGCTTTCTAGCACCTTTTAATCCTTTAAATCACTGTTGCAAGTTTCCAGACTCTGCAACCCCCAGCTAATCCTGCCCAAGGTGCATCAAGGCATCACACCTGGTCCATGGCGGTTCCTGCCACCAGTGGAGGGTTACCAGGGGCCACTAGAGTGGTAATAGATTCTGACAGCGCATCGGCTTCCCCAGAGGAGTCAGGGAGAGGGAGTGGATGGTGAATCCACTAGAACTTCTAGGTATAAGCTCTCCCTGGAGGAAGTGGAGGATCTCCTGGGAGCCATCCATACCACTTTGGGGATCCAGCAAGATAAAAATTGCTGTCGCTCCACAACCAAATGTATGAAGGTCTGTGAGAGTAGAAAAGAAAGGTCTTCCCCAGTCCATTAAGTCCTGGTGGAAGCCGTTAAAGAATGGCGAGATCCAGAAAGGAAGCCTTTCTTATCCGGGGCCCTAAAGCGTAGATTTTCCATTGTTGAGGATGAAGCAGCGTCCATGAACAAATATCCTAGGCCAGACACCGCTTTCTCATGTGTGTCTAGAAAAATGGACCTGGCTTTTGCGGACATGAGGGTGCTTGACTATCCCATGGACAAAAGGATGGACTCCCTTCTAAAGAAGACCTGGGACTTGTCCCTGAAAAGTCTTAAGCCTTCCATGGTGGTCACGGTGGTGGCTTGCAACATGGAGTATTGGCTGCCACATATAAAGGTGCATATTGAGTCTGGGACCTCAAAAGAAACTATTTAATCAAAGATTGTATGACTCCGAACAGTGGGCAATAAAGTATTACTTTGGAAGTTTGCAGTCAGGGCATCCAAGCTGAGGTGTCCTCCCACACAGCAATAGACAAATGGTCATCGATTAAAAGAAGCAGCCGGCAACTCCATAACATCAAGCGTATTTATTTTCAAACCTTCACAGTGAGTACAGTCAGCAGCAGACTAGTTTGGCGATGAGCTTTGTTCACAGCACTCCTTCAAAAGAAACGATATTGTCGTCTTTTCCTGTGCTCCTGAAAGAGGTAGCGTACATCGCAGGTGCCTCAGCGGAGTCCGTACGCATGCCCGCAAGATATTCCAGATGCGCTCTCTGGCTTAAAACTTGGCAGGGGGATAGTTCATCCAAGGTAAAACTTTGCGGAGTACCCCTCAAAGGAGATTTGCTGTTTGGTCCAGATTTGAGGGCCCTTCTAGATCGGACAGCTGACAAAGGCTTTTACCATTAAAAAGAAATCTCACCCAGAAAAAAAATTTGTGACCCCGAGAGCTGAGGCTCAGAAAAATGGTTAGGACCACAAGAGCAGAGGACGTGGGGGAGTGAGTTTTTTTATTTTTTGCCCTCTTGAACAGCCCAGAAAGTCCCAATGACGGGTTGACCACGGTGGGAGGAAAACTGGGGGCTTTCGTACCACAGTGTGAGTTGGTCACCTCCAATGAATTCATCCTGGGAATTGTAAGGAGGGGGCACAGACTGAAGTTTAAGTCCTCCCCTGAACAGGCTTCTCATCAGACCTCCCAAGGTGTGCAGAGAAGGCGGCTGCTCTTCTATCCTCCTTGAAAGAACCGGAGCAGCAGGAACTAGTGATGCGTCTCCCGGCAGGGGAGATAGGCAGAGGGTTCTACTCCCATGTCTTTGTGGTATGCAAACCCTCAGGGAAGTTCAGGCTCATTTTAAACCTGAAGCCTCTCAACCAGTCAGTTACCTACAGGAGGTTCCGCATGGACTCGGTCTTCTCCCTCCATACTACTACATGACATCCATAGACTTGAGGGATGCCTACCTGCATGTTCCCATCGCAGAGGGCAGTCTTAAGTTTCTCTGATTAGCAGTAAGGTCCGGGAAGGAGACGGTCCATCTGCAATTCCAGGCCCTTCCTTTTGGCCTATCCTCTTCCCCTCCACATATTCACAAAACTCATGGTGGAGACCCTGGCTTTTCTGCAACTCGGAGGTATTGCTATGATCGCATATCTGGACGATCTGCTCCTGTTTGCGCTCTCCCCGGAGCAGTTGCTCCAGGATCTGCCGGAGGCAAGAGGTGTTTTTGGAAAGTCTAGGATGGCTCTTCAACCTAGAGAAATCCAGCTTGATCCCATTCCAGAGGGTCCCCTTCTTGGGATACATCTTGGACTCAACCCAGCGGAGGGTCTTTCTCCCTCAGGAGAAAGCCCAAAAAGTGGACAAGGCGATGGCATTTCTTCAGTGCAATTACCAGGTCTTGAAAAGGCAGGCCATGTCATCCTTAGGCTTGCTGACAGCAGCCCTTCCTGCCATACAGTGGGCAGGCATCCACTTTTGCCCTTTGCCGCTCTTCATTATAGGGGTTTTGGACCACAGTCTCTGGACTCGGCGGTTCAAGTACCAAGTACTACAGGTAAAGAGATCCCTGTGGTGGTGGAGAAACATGGCAAACTTGTCCCACGGTCTATAATGGGCACTGCCAGTGTCCAGGACCGTCACAATGGGTGCTAGTGGCACCGGCTGGGGAGCACACCTAGGTCCACGGCTGGTGCAGGGTTCCTGGAGAGTGGAGGACTCAAAGAAGTTCTTGAATTGGAGGAAGTTGTGGGCGATTGCCCTAGCTCTCAAAGGCTTCCAGCGGGAGCTCTAGGGTAAACACGTACAGGTCCGCTCGGACAACTCCTCGGCGGTTGCCTATATCAACCGATAAGAAAGCCCCAGGAGCAGTTCCCTGTGGGTCCTGACAGAAGCAAGCTTCAAGTGGGCTGAAGTCAGTTTTGTCACTCTCAGCGGTACATCTGAAAGGGGAGTTAAACCAGCTGGCGGGCTTCCTCAGCAAGATGCTGAGGGAAGGCCACTGGGTCCTGAGACAGAATGTCTGAGATGATCACTTGAAGGGGGTCCCATGTGTGGGCCTCTTCGCTTTGAGGTAGAATGCGAAAACTGACCAGTTCTTTTCACTGACCAGGTGGGACGGGCATTAGGGGTGAACGCACTCTCTGAGCTGGCGTTTTTACCAAGTGTTATGCTTTCCCCGCTCCGGCACTGTTACCCGCAGTGCTGAGGAAATTCCAGACGGAAGACACAAACCTGTTCCTAATAGCGCCACACTGGCCCAGGAGGCCGTGGTTTTCCGTTCTGAGAGATCTGGCTGTGGAGCCCCCTTGGGTGTTGCCGGTCCGGGAAGACCTCCTCTCTCAAGGCCCGATCTGTTGTTCCTAGGTGGAGAGATTGAATCTAGCAGCCTGGTTACTGAGGAGGAGTTGCTGAAGGGTAAGGGTTTCTCTGACCGATTGTTGGCGAACCCTTCTAAGAAGCAGGAAAAAAAGACACGTGCTATTTACCTGAAAGTCTGGAAAAAGTTTAACACTTGGTGTGCAGAAAGCTCATTTAACATACACAGCCCAGTAGCAGTTCTGAAGTTCCTGCAAAGTGGGGCAGTGGGGCAATTTTTTTTTTTACAGCTAGGATAGTGTTTAAAACCAATCCAGCCTTTTGACAAAAATTATTTCTAAATTTCATAGAAAATCATTTTGCCTACTTTTTGTTCAAATTCTGTGAAGGAAAAGCATGTTTTTCACAGGCTAGATGTTAGATTGTGCGTTCTAAGGTACTTGGATAGTACAGCACAATTCAGAAAGTCTGATTGCTTTTTTATTTTTGAGGGCTAGGAGGGGTTCCAAAGCCTCAAGACGTTCAATTGCTAGATGGCTCAACTTGGCGATTAGTCAGGCATATGTAGTCAAGGGGATGGAGGTCCCGGAGGTTATCAGAGCCCATTCCACCAGGGCTATGGCAACATCGCAGGCAGAGTGGGCTGGTGCTACACCAGAGCAAATCTGTTAAGCGGCGATGTAGATAAGCTTTACGACTTTCGTTAAGCTCTACAGGTTGGATTTGTTATCTGCCAAAGACCAGGCCCTCGGGCGTAAGGTTCTTCAAACAGTCCCACCCTAGGGTAAGTGCTCATTTATCCTTTCAAAGGTGGCTGTCCTGAAAGAGGAAAGGGGGAAGATCGAAGTTACTCTTACCTGTAACGTCTTTCAGGACAGCACCGGTACCCACCCAAATAATAGTTTGCCCCTGGGACGTGAGAGCATCAGCAAAGTGAAGGTTGGTATATGTTCTTGTGTCTCACTAGACTGGCCGGAGGTTCTCGTGGAAAACTGAAGGGCCGTTGGGGGCGAGTGGCTTAAAGCTCTAGTGGAGGAGGTATATCCTGAGAAGGGAGGAGCCGAGATCTCTCAAAGGTGGCTGTCCTAAAATATTCTTGGAAAAGATGTTACCGGTAAGCGTAACTTCGATTTTTTTTTTTTTTTTTAACATCCCAGAAACTTCACATTTTAACAGGGGTGTGTAGACTTTTTTTTATATCCACTGTACATAGCTGAACTTTTGAAATGGTAACAAAATAACCCTCTCACCCTGAACATGCCACTAGGAAAGAAACCATCTTTTTAGTTGATGTCAATGCCTTTTATTATTATTATTATACAGGATTTATATAGCACCAACAGTTTGCGTAGTGCTTTACCACGAGGACAGAAAGCACACTTACAATACAAATCAATACAGGAGGGATCAGAGGGCCCTGCTCGTTAGAGCTTTCAATCATTAGATGAAAGCAAGATTTATTTTTTGTGTTAAGGCGACTTAACATTTTCTTGTATTTGGCAATGCCACAACCTGCTTTTTTTTTTTTTTTTTTTATTGATGTATGAATGTTTTAACATAGTTGCTCTTCCTTTTCGTAGGTTCCCCTTGGCAATTTGTATTTAATGTAAAGTTCTACCCTCCGGATCCTTCTCAGTTAACTGAAGACATTACGAGGTATCTAGTTCTTTTATACCCAAGAAAGTTTGTGTGAATTTCGATTTGTAATTTATATTTTTGGGTGCAAATCTAGAGAGCTCGCTCAATATATTGTTAAAATACATTTGTTTTTAAATGTCAAAGGATTGGTAATCTCGTGCTCTACTCTTGTGATACACATACCTCCTGCTTTGCAGTATGATCTCGCTGTTATTTCACGTTGCAATGCTTAGGGCCTCTTTAGATCTTTGCAAGCCTATATGGTATTTTGCCTGTTATGATGCATTGTGTTTAAGGTAGCCCAGCTATTTTTAATGGGCTGCGAATGCATAGCAATGGCTCAAACATTTACAAACATTTGACTATTATCTTTAACACTGCACACTACAAGGCATGGCATGTACATTTTGGTGTTCTGCCTGCTGCTGTAATTGTTTTGTGCTGTCATTTTTTTCACGAATGGTATTGCAACCCAATGCACAAATTGCCATGCATTAATGCTCTGCAAGACATCTGTCCTACAGAAATGCAGGCTTTTATAGGTGGCCATGTTTTACCAACCAAAATATTTTTAATTCTGTGCAGCCAGTTTCTATACACTTTTCACACTGCACAGCCAGACAGGTAATACATGTAGTTCCTTATTCAGAAACTGATCTTCCTAGTTCACATTAAGATGTTACAGCTCTGCTTCCAGTTTTTATTTTTTTGCAGAATACAGAAAAAAAAATCTCATAGTGACAGAGTATGAACAGCATGTAGTACAGCATTGTTTTGTTTTAATGATTAGGGTTTAATAACACTTTAACACTTAAATATCATGGAAAATGTGATACTTCCAAATGTAGTTTAAACCATTTTCATTGGAAAAGGAATGTACTGTGTCTACTTCCCTTACCCTGCTCCTTTACAGTTTTACTTTGCTACTTTAGTAAAGGTGTGCAGTAAACATTTTGTAAGGTTTCTGATCAGTTTGTCTATTTTTTGACAGATATCACCTGTGCCTTCAGCTGCGTCAGGACATTGCTTCTGGACGTCTGCCATGTTCATTTGTGACGCATGCCCTTCTTGGTTCGCTCACGCTTCAGGCTGAGGTGGGAGACTATGATGCAGAGGAGCATAGCGCTGACTATATCAGTGACTTTCAGTTTGCACCCAATCAGACAAAAGAACTGGAAGACAAAGTTGTGGAACTGCATAAAACACACAGGTCTGTTTTAAATCCAGTAAGGTGTGCAATGAAAATGTACAGTGCTTCACACAAGAATTGTCTGCATTTGCCCCAAGCAGTCAAAATGTGAATGTGAGCAATATAGACAAATATAATACGAGAGGCATATATAAATAGCAGATTTACTATGATGATTTACCAAATTTAAGACTAAAAATGACATTCCCTAAAAATGTAACTCGACTTGTGATTTTTCTAAATATTATATATAGTTACAGTAACATCAAAGTCTTCAATAGGAAAAGGCTAATTTGTTGCCTTTAAAATCACCTAAATACTGCTTTGATGTTATACATGTCACAAATGGTATGTTCCTTATTTTTTTATTTTATTTTTTTTCTTAGGAAGGAAAATCTTTTTTTATATTTTTTTATTTTTTTGAGTGCCGGAAGAAGAAACAAACTTCACGATTTGTGCTCCTTAACAACGTGTTTTAATATATAGTGTGTAGGACTGAAAAGGGAGGTATTTGACTAAATCCTGGTGTTCATCAACCCAGTCTATAGTTTAGGCTGACCTTAACATTCTAGAACAGTGATGGTGAACCTTGGCACCCCAGATGATTTGTAACTACATTTCCCATGATGCTCATGCACTCTGCAGTGTAGTTGAGCATCATGGGAAATGTAGTTCCAAAACATCTGGGGTGCCAAGGTTCCCATCACTGTTCTGGAATGTTGGAACATCTTGAGAGGGCAGTTTTTACACCACAGCGTTTACCTTGTCCTCAAAAATTACCTCCTATCTCCTGAGCTAATAAATCCCACAAGATAGCTACCTGTGACATTTTGGATGTCCCTCAGTGCAAACAGTTTGCATCCTTTCTGTTTTTTGTTTTTCATATAAAATGTAAAGATATCTGGATGTAGAAAACATGGTAAAACATTACCTTTCAGACCATAATACATTTTTTCTGTCTAAGCAGTCCAAACTGTCTACGCCTTACATCATTGGTGGTCAACTTACTTGATCTAAGGCACCTCAAGTGTGGCCTCCGAGTTAGCCAAAGGTCCACACATAATATGCAGTGGATATAATTCAAAAGAAGGCCGTCAAGGACTACAGCCATACTACAGAAAATGGTCTCTGACTGCAGACATTATAAAGGAGTTGGAGACTGGGAACATGCTGCCAGAGACCGTTATAGACTTGGAGACAAGTCACTGTTACAGCTGATACGTTACAACATATCAGTGCTCTCATAGTTGTGACAGCTTAACCACTTCCCGTCCAGCCTATTGTCAGCGATGGCCTGGCGGGAGCTCTCTCATTCTGGGTGGACAGAACACACCTCATGTGTGCCCCACGAGTTGCGCTGCAGAAGGATCCGTCTCCCACCTAAAGACGTCATATGACTTTGACTTTCAGTGGGGATATCCGAATGATGCCTGCAGCTACAGGCATCATTCAGATATCCTTATTATAAGCCGGTGATTCTGTGCACCATAAGAACAATCATAGCTGCAGTTACGCCGCTTGATCGTTCTTACAGGCAATGGGAGGGGACATCCTTCCCCCCTCCCGCCGCCATCCGGTGCTTCTTTGGGCTCTCCCGTGCCAATGGGGACCCGGAGGAAGAATCGCCCACCGCTGGATGACGACCATAGAGATTTCGGAGGGCCGGACGCAATGTTATGACATCACCTCCATGCCGTGGATGTAAACAAAGCCGCGATCATGGCTGGTAAGCATGAGATTGTATCTCATGCTTTCCAGCTTGGAGGAGATATGCGGGGTCTTATTAAAGAAGACCTGTCACAAACGATTCCTATTATAAGGGATGTTTACATTCCTTGTAATAGGAATACAGGTGATCAAAAAAAAATTTAAAAAAAAGTTTAAAAATAAAGTAAAAAAAAAAAAATTTAAAACGCCCCTTTCCCTGGTAGGTCGCGTTCAGAAACGAACGCACACGCAAGTCCCGCTCACATATATAAATGCTGTTCAAACCACACATGTGAGGTATCGCTATGTGCGTTAAAACGTGAGTAACAATTCTAAAACTTGACCTCTGTAACGCTAAATAAGTAACCTATAACATTTTTTTAAAGCATCGCAACAGTTTTTGTTTTTTTAAAACCACATTTGAAAAATTGTTGCGCAAATACTGTGTGAGATAAAAAGTTGCAACGACCGCCATTTTATTCCCTAGGGTGTCTGCTAAAAAAAAAATCGAATGTTTGGGGATTCTGATAATTTTCTAGCAAAAAAATTATGATTTTTACATGTAGGAGAGGAGTGCCAGAATAGGCCCGGTATGGAAGTGGTCAATTGGTGCCAATGTTAGTCTTTTTTGCTTTAGCCATTAAAAAAAGTCACCCTACTTTTGACAAAAATATTTAATAATTAGCTTGCAATATTTGGCTTGTTTTGGGATTCTGTTGGTTTCCTTATGTGCTTAAGGCTCGGTTCACACAGGGGCGACACGACTTTTGGAGGCAACTTGGATGTGACGTGATGTGACTTGACGTGATGTGACTTGACGTTATGTGACTTGACGTGACTTGACATGACTTGGACGCGACTTACAACACTACTTTAAGTCGCCCCAGGCCAGGCGACTTGCCGTGGCCAATCAGAGAATGAGCTCTCAGGGGGGGAACTCCTTTTCACAACTGATAATTCTCTGAGCGTCGCCTCTGTATAGACGGAGATCCGACTTGGAGGCGACCTCCATTGAAATCAATGGGTACCAGTCGCCTACAATTCGGATTGAAGTAGTACAGGAACCTTTTCTGAAGTCGGAGCGACTTCAGTAGTGTGCATTAAGACAGCTCTCATTCACTTACATTGATTTCTACATGTTGTGCGACCTGAGGTGACTTGGGGCGACTTGAAGTCGGATCTGAGTCGCCCCTGTGTGAACCGGCACTTAAAAAGTCCAAATAGCAACTCCTGTTTTACAATCAAACAACACAAACTTAAATTACATTGTTTTATAGCTAGATATGTAATTGTAAATTACATACTTTACAGCTAAATTTAATCTTCATTAGGTATTTTGGTCACATTCTGTAGCGACTATTACTTACCTGGCTTTTACCCTGTGGTTAAATAACATTTGAGAGATCCAGACACACTCAAGGTCCTCTCATTGGTGCAACAACAGACTACATATAGCTAGCTAGGGAATTGAACAATGGGAGGGGAAATCCACATGGTCAAATTTGAAAGATTCCCATTTGCAAACTTCTATAAAGCCACCTACGTCCATAAAGTGTGTAGTTCTGCTCATATCTGTGAAATTATTAGCATTGAGAAATAGCAGTAAATACATTAAGATCAACCTTTCTTTGAGGCAGCTCCCTTTTTTTTCCATGGTAAAACAATCAAGGCATCACCTCTGATATGTGTATTATTAACACATTAAAAAGATTTAAAGAGTCACATACTCATGCCATATCTATTTGTTCTTAGGGGGCTTACACCAGCACAAGCGGATATTAATTTCCTAGAAAATGCAAAGAAATTGTCAATGTACGGCGTAGACCTTCATCATGCCAAGGTAATTTAGTTATTTTAATATAATATTGAGAATAGGATATTTGTAAGTTTTGTTTGAAATTATGTAAAGGACCAAATTGGATGCTTCTAGGCCCCTTTCACATGGGTGGTTCAATCAGATCCCCCTATCAGTTTTTCAACGGCTGCATTGTGTTAGTGTTTGGGCAGGTGGATGTAAACAGATGAGTGTCCACATTCACTTAGGTCCAAAAATTAGGGAAATTGGCTGTGTCTGTTTTTTTTTTTTTAAGGACATGGTAGCTGGCATAGGTTCCTGAGATGGCTGGATGTAAACTAACACATGTCTGTTGCATCCACCTGCCCATTGACATTACATGGATTTGTTAAAGTGTTTGTAAAGGTTCCATTCTTTTCTTTTTGAATAAAAAACAGGTCATACGTGCCACCTCTGTGCAAGGGTTTTGCACATAGTGGCCCTGATCCTCCTTTTCTGTGGTCCTCAGCAGTGCTCCTCCTCCTCCTCGAGTGGCCCCATGGAGAGCCACATAGTGTGGCCCCACCCCTGTCTCCCAGCTGGATTTGATTAACAGCAGCGGGAGCCAATGGATCCTGCTGCTATCCATCTATCCAATGAGGACCTGAGACAGCGGCTGGAGCTGCTGGGCTCATGCTTGTTGCTGGAACGTTTCGGTTCAGGTAAGAAAAAGGGGGGCTCTGGGGGGGCAGCTGCACCACAGAAGATTTTTCACCTTAATGTATAGAATGCATTAAGGTGAAAAACCTTGAGACTTTACAACTCCTTTAAGCTCCAGAAGGGCAAAACTGAAAAGCAATGTATGTCACAAAAGTCATCCATACTGTTTGGCTTCAAATCAGCGAGGATCTGTTCAAGGATCTCCTACTGATCAGAACAGACATGTTTGGAAAAGGGCCTAAAAGCTGTCCAATGCAGACTCCCACAATCCAAGTTGTTAGCGGGCTTATCTTAAAATGTTACTAAACCCAGCATCCTGCATTCACTATATCTGGTCTTCCACAGTACACAGAACATGGAAATGCAATTATTTTAGTAAATATAAATTGCTAAATACCTTTTCTCATCAGCAGTATATAGCAGTCTTATGACTTCTATCAGTGTCTGGTTAAAGCTTGTAGGAGGAGTTCTGCATTGCACTCCTGTTTCTGCAATGACTGTCCTCAAAGGCTGCAGGAGCCCTGACCCTCTATCTGGACAGTGCTGATTAGCCCTGTACTGATCACATGCACCCTCTCAAGAAAAAAACTAAACTTTCTAGCAATACACACCAAACTGAGCATGTGCAGCTTGTCCTCTGACTGTATTATCGGGAAATATATTGGGGACAGAGGAAGGAGAAGAGAAGACAGGATCAAACAGCCTTTTTACACAATGCAGAGGATTAACTCCTTAGGTTCCACAGTGAGTATAACAAGCATGCTTCCCTGCATATACAGAATGATTTTACTGGTTTAGTAACAATTTAAGCAAATTTACAAAGAATGTTTGTCGATTAAATCTATTGTAATGCAAAATTAACAAATCATATCCTCATATAAAGTGTTTCAATAGTGGCTAGTATGGATCCTGGGAACTGGCAAGCTGGCCTAACCCCAGAGCCACAGACATAACATCCCAGCAGTAGATTGCATGTCTCTCATCCAAATCGCCATGGGCGCTGCAGTTCCACTGAACCTTGTGGCCCGCAGGAGGCATCTGTGTATTTTTGGTGTAGCTCTTTGTTGATCAACAATCTCCCCTCCCTTGTCCAGCTCCAGACGGGACTCCTGCCTGCAAATGGGACTCCACTGCTGTATCACAGGCTTGGGTTTGCACAAGCAAGCATCAGCAGCATATGTGATGACACATCCATGACACAGAGAGCCATACGTTCCCGCATTCCTGCTGGCCCCTGAAACAAGGGCAAAGCTTCAAGACTCCCTTCGGCCAGCTCTGACTGCTGCCCTGTACTAGTAGGGAAACTGGAGTCTGGTGTGGTTCTGGCCAGATGGACCCTTGTATCTCCACCCCCCACTCCATTAGCCATGCAGTACAGCTCACTGCAATCATGCTGCTGCCCCCATCTGCTCCAACAGCTAATGTCTATCTGTCAAAGCAGGCAGGAGGAACCACTGCTTTAGAGAGCTCTGGAGGAGAGAAGACTGCAGCTAAAGAGGTACAGATTATGTGGGATGATTTGCTTCATTATGGTTTATCACCTGAGGCTAGTCAGAAACCGTGGGGTTATGTAAAGGTTTATTATCACTTTAAGGAGAACCAGTCAACCGGGCATCTGTATAAATCCCAATCTCCAATCTTGAATTGTTATAGTAGTGCAGTTTTGCCAATTGGGTATTACTTGTTTTTATTTTTACTTGCATTCGTTCCTATTAGTGTAGATGTATTGGGCTATATAAGGCTGCTCATACTCCTGCCTGAGCTTAGTTCTGCTGGCAATGCATTTAGCACTAAGGCTTGGTTCACACATATGTCAATTGGATGCGTTTTGAACTACATCTGATTCTCATGACATGTGAACCAAACCAGCTTTCTATGGAGTTGGTTCACATATATGCGGTGCATCCGCAGTGTGAATTTAAAGAGTCCTGTACATTTTCTGAGCACAGTGCAGTGGCCCCGCCCCTTGTGATGTCATGAACCGAGCATACATCGGTGGATTTCACAAAGAGGCAGGTCCACCTAGTGACATTGTTGGGTGGCTTTGCCCCTTATTTATTTAACAACTATCAGATGTCAGAGGTAGTGACCGGTACAGAGCTTTTATTTCTATTATTTTTGGGAGGGTTGCGATGTTGTTCATCGTGATTGACGCTGGATCTACATCGGAGGACATTGCGTTTTTTTTTTTTTTTTTTTTTATTAATTTTCAAAAATGTCTGTTTTTGTTTATTTTTTTATGCTTTTTTGGTGAATGAGTAGGGGTATATCATACTTGGCCCCCCACCCGCAGACTCCCACAACCACTGCCAGGTTTGTGGGAAAGAGACCCAAGGTGCTATGGGGGGGACTGTACCCCAAAGTAAAGCACCCCCCTTGTTGAAGGTGTGTGGCCTATTATGGTTTTGGTGGGGGGGTGCGCTCGCTTGTTCTCCTCCCTTCCTGTCCTGCCAGGCTGCATGCTCCAATAAGGGTCTGGTATGGATCTTGAGGACGGCTCCCATGCCATCTTGTGTTTTTTTTTTTTATTTGGCCTGGGCTTCCCCTTTTAGAATCCATACGAGGCATAAAAGGCCTGATATGGATTGAGGGGACCCCACGCTGTTTCTTTTTCTCAAATTTTATTGACCACGATTCTTTTACATTCAGCTGTTGAGTTATCTGTTGATAAGGATGCAGCGGCCGGCCCACTCCTTAACCAGCTATTGTTAAGTACGCCGGTGGCCACCCGCTCCTAAAATTTGCATCTGAACCGTATTTAAATCACAGCTGAACAGCTACTTTGGAAATTTGCAGTGAATACAGACCTGAAATTTGCACCGCACATATGTGAAAATTCAGCTACTTTGTAAAGACTGCAGGTCTACCATAAAGACAATGGTTAATTGACGTTTTTTTCCTCTTCCAGCAGCTCAGGTAGAGTATTGGTTATCAGCTCTCAGTGAACTGGTCAGTCTCCCTAAGGCCTAATGTACACAGGACGCTGCGGCAACCACTTGTGAACGTTTTTTTTTTTTTTTTTTGACAGCTTGAAACAGGCGTTTAAAGACACCCGTTAATCCGTGTTTGCATGCCGCGTTTAGGTGCGTTTAGCAGCACTTTGCCACATTCACGTCTTGGAGTGTTTATTTAACATAACATCATAAGACCCTTCCAAAAAACAAAAAAGTATTAGCTATTTCAGCCATTCTGTGAGACCAGAGTGAGTATCAGCAGCTGAGAGAGCAGCAGTGTACTTGTATCTACCTCAATTTCGATGCTTTAACTATGGATCCCATAACTTATCATGGGGTTATATAAATAGTCTATGAAGCATTGCAAGCAATTACACGTTTTTTTTTTAAAAACGTTAGTGGTTTTTAATCATTTGTTATCATTTTTAAGTTATTTAATGTAAAAAAAATAGGGTATCTTTATAAACACTTCTAAACTGAAATGCGGCTAAACGCCGGTATCGCGAGACACATTTGGCTTTGGAAACTTCAGCATCTGCACTCATTATTTTTTTGCCTTTAGAAATGTTGTTCATATAATGTCCAATCTAAATATTTTTTTCCAATCTATTTTGTTAGGATTCCGAAGCTGTGGATATCATGCTAGGTGTTTGTGCAAATGGATTGCTTATTTACAAGGACAGACTTAGAATTAATCGTTTTGCGTGGCCCAAGATTCTTAAGATTTCCTACAAACGCTACAATTTTTTCATTAAAGTGAGACCTGGTGAGGTAAGCAACACGGATACTTAATATGTACCAGGTTATTTGTAAGTATGTGTTGTACACTTTCCATTGTGGTTTATATTATCTAATAACAAGGTAAAATATGTCTGTAATGTTAAAAAGAAGTAGGTGAGGGTAGGTGCTGCCCATTTTCCCCTGTTGTAGAAGCAGGGGATGCATGATTTTGGTTAAGGTGTCATTTACACCTAATCTAAGATTGTGGCAGAAGTTAAAGCTTTAGGTAGGCCATACATGGGTCAAATTTCGAAAGAATTTTCTTTCGAAAACCTTATCTAAGAAGTTGTGTTCATATTTCACACCATTAGTGGGCTGCAGCAACAGCCGATTTTCGTGCGGCAATCAAATGTGAGTAATTGGATATGTTGGAAATTTTTTGAAAAACAAATGATTTTCTATTTAATGATGGGAGAATCGTGCGAGAAATGTAATCAAAAAAGAAATGTGCATGTGTAAGAAAAGAAAATTCCCGGAAAGAAGATTCCCAGCCACGAAAATTATTTTCTGTGGCAACATGAGGTGAAATTTTAAGGCTTGGTTGGTCGAATTTTGAAAATCAATGGTGGCAAATTAAAAAAAAAAAAAAATCCCATGATAGCAGCTGCACCACTAGAATCTAGAAGAAAGTATGTGTAATGGGACTATGAGTACTCCTCCAATGGCCAATATTTACACAGCAATATACATTTAAAAAGTCTACATATCTTCCATCAATTTAAAAACATTTCACTTTAAAAAGCATATACAATTTTTGTATTAGGATGCCAACTCTACCACTTGTCTTCCCAATAAACAAGCAAAGGAATTGTATCATGAAAGTCCTCAGAGATCATTAAATGTGGGTTGATGCATTTCATTAGATAATACACTTCATCAGAACCTCGGATCTCATTCTATAGATCTAGTTGGTCACTGAAACCATATTAAAACATTTTTTACACATACATTAGGTATAAGTCCTAAAAGTCCTATAACCTCACATTTAAGAACAATGAAAATAAACCTATCCCTGAAGAAAGAGAGAAAGGGGGAAAAAAATAAACCTATATACCTTCCTCAAATTCAATCAAAGATGCACCCTTTGAGGTGGAAGAGTCTATTTAAACGTTAATAAAGTTACACTGGCCTGTGGGACGACCACCAACAAGGAGATGTCATGGACTAAGAAATAATGACTAAAGAGATACAGTTGCACCACAGGGTGAAAAGAAAACCATTGCTACTAATAAAACAAATTTAATTGGGGAAAATAAACTATTACCTTATCAATCCCAAGTCTATAGGCATTTTGCACCTCAAAAAATAAAATATAATCTAAAAGGTTATTTCAGTAATTCAGTTCAAAAAGTGAAACTACTATATTTGATATAGATGTGTTACACACACAGTGATATAGATTTCAAGCATTTCCTTCTTTTCATTTTACATAACACCAATAAAAAATAACTTTTTTTTTTAATACCAATACATTTTTTGAGATGCACTTGTACAGTGGCTATATAAAGTCAACACACCCCTGTTAAAATGTCAGGTTTCTGTAATGTAAAAAAATGTGGCAAAGCTAAATCATATCAGAACTTTTTCCATTTTAATATGACCTATAAAGTGTAAAACTCGATCGAAAAACAAACTAAAATTCATGTTCAACTCATGTTCAATACACACTGACATTTTCTTAGTCACATCCTACAGCAAAGCCATGGTCCGCAGAGAGCTTCCTTGTTAAAAGGTATCAGTTAGGAGAAGGGTACTAAAGAATTTCCAAGGCATTAGATATACCATGGAACACAGTGAAGACAGTCATCAAGTGGAGAAAATATGGCACAACAGTGACATGACCAAAAACTGGAAGTCCTTCCAAAATGTATGAAAAGACGAGAAGAAAACTAGCCAGGGAGGCTGCCAAGAGGCCTACAGCAACATTAAAGGAGCTGCAGGAATATATGGCAGGTACCGGCTGTGTGGGTACATGTGGCAACAATCTCCCGTATACTTCCTATGTCTGAGCTGTGTCTGAGCTGTGGGGTAGAGTGGCAAGATGGAAGCCTTTTCTTACGAAGAAAAACATCCAAGCCTGGCTAAATTTAGCAAAAACACATCTGAAGTCTCCCAAAAGCATGTGGGAGAATGTGTTCTGGTCTAATTAAACCAAGGTTGAACTTTTAACCATAATTCCAAAAGATATGTTTGGTGCAAAAACACTGCACATGACCAAAAGAACACCATACACACCGTGAAGCATGGTGGTGGCAGCAGCATCATGCTTTGGGGCTGTTTTTCTTCAGCTGGAGCAGGGGCCTTAGTCAAGGTAGAGGAAATTGTGAACAGTTCCAAATAACAATCAATATTGGCTCAAAACCTCCAGGCTTCTGTTTGAAAGCTGAACATGAAGAGGAACTTCATCTTTAAGCATGACATTGCCCCAAAGCATACGTCCAAATCAACAAAGGAATGGCTTCACAAGAAGAAGATTAAAGTTTTGGAATGGCCCAGCCAGAGCCTGGACCTGAATCTGATTGAAGTGTGGTGATCTGAAGGGGGCTGTGCACAGGAGATTCCTTCACAATCTGACAGATTTGGAGTGTTTTTGCAAAGAGTGGGCAAATATTGAAAAGTCAAGATGTGCCATGCTGATAGACTCATACCCAAAAAGACTTGAGTACTGTAATAAAATCAAAGGGTGTCTTTGCCCTGTTAATGACCAGGCCATTTTTTGCAATGCGGCACTGTGCCGCTTTAACTGACAATTGCGCAGTTGTGCTACGCTGTACCCAAACAAAATTGATGTCCTTTTTTACCCACAAATGGATCTTTCTTTTGGTGGTATTTGATCACCACCTGCGATTTTTATTTTTTGCGCTATAAACAAAAAAAGACTGACAAGATTGAAAAAAACAACCTTTTACCTTTCTGCTATAAAACGCATTCCCAAAAAAAAAATATATATATTCATCAGTTTAGGCTGATAAATATTCTTCTACATATTTTTGGTAAAAAAAATTGCAATAGGTGTATATTGATTGGTTTCCGCAAAAGTTATCACGTCTATAAACTACAGGATAGATTTTGGGACATTTATCTTTTTTTAAATAGAAAGGTAGTGGTGCGCTGCTAATCAATAAACTAAAACTAAAATTAAACTACTGTGAAAGTGAATGAATGCCGCTGCTGTCACCTAAGAGCCAGTTCACACAGGGGCAACTCAGGATCCGACTTAAGGTTGCCCCAAGTCGCGCTGTTGAGAAAATCAATGTTAATGGAGCTGTCTTAATGCACACAACAGCAGTCGCTCCGACTTCAAAAAAGGTTCCTGTACTACTTCAATCTGACTTCTAGGCGCCTTGTACCTATTGATTTCAATGGAAGTCGCCTCCATGTCGGAACTCCATCTATATAGAAGCAACAATGTCGCCTCTCTCACAGAATAATCAGCTCTAGAGGGGAAACTTCACGCTAAATTTTAAATAAAAAACTGGCATGGGTCTCCCCTCCATGCGCATACCAGGCCCTTAGGTCTGGTATGGATTTTAAGGGAAACCTCTGGTGTTTTGACCCATGTACTTGATACCATTTAAAGTCCCGAGGTTTGTTACCTCTTAGCCCCCCCTCTTTTTGTCTTTATTCTGTATCTTTGGGATGTGGTATCTATAGTCTGATCTCTTCATGTTGCTGTTTTTTGACAGAGATCACGGTTCAATGGGAATAGTAGATCTGTAATTTCACTGGGCAGAACATGCCTTGTTTTACATAGGCAGTTCCCCTGTTCTGCCTGTGTACAAGGCGATCACAGGCCGCCGGCGGACATAGTCTGCGGGCACGCTCCCACGCCCGCTATCCTGCTTGTACGGACTGATGTACAGGAACAGAAACCTGATATTTTAACAAGAGTGTAGACATTTTATATCCACTGTATATATACGATGCCTTGGAAATGTATTCACCCCCTTGGCATTTTTCGTGTTTTGTTGCCACACAACCTTGAATTAACATGGATTGTTTGAGGATTTGCATCATTTAATTTACAGAACATGCCCGCAACTTTGACGATTTTTTTATTTTTATTGTGAAGCAAACAACAAATAGGTCAAAACCTATCACAGCTCCAAGTCGCTTTGGATAAGTCTGTATGAGCTTGCCACATCTTACCACTGGGATTTTTGCACATTCCTCCTTGCAAAACTGCTCCATCTCCTTCAAGTTAGATGGTTTGCGCTTGTGAACAGCAATCTTTGACCACAGATTTTATATTGGATTGCGGCTTTGACTAGGTAATTCCAACACATTTACATGTTGCTTTAGCAGTGAGTTTGGGGTCATTGTCCTGCTGGAAGGTGAACCTCCGTCCTAGTCTCAAATCACAAACCGAGTGGTACAGGTTTTGCTCAAGAATATCCCTGTATTTAGCACCATCCATCTTTCCCTCAACTCTGACCAGTTTCCCAGTCCCGGCTGCTGAAAAACATCCCCACAGCATGATGCTGCCACCACCATGTTTCATTGTGGGGATGCTGTTCTTTGGGTGATGTGATGTTGGGTTTGCGCCAGACATAGCGTTTTCTTGATGGCCAAAAAGCTAAATTTTATTGTCATCAGACCAGAGCACCCTTCCTCCATACATTTTGGAGTACAGATACTTCAGTGTCTGCTGTGGAACTCGGCAGCTCCTCCAGGGTACCTTAGGTCTCTGATTAATGCCGCCCTTGCCCAGTCCGTGAGTTTTGGTGTGTGGCTCTCTTGGCAGGTTTACTGTTGTGCCATGTTCTTTCAGTTTGGTTATGATAGAATTGATGGTGCTCATAAGGATCATCAAAGATTTGGTTATTTCTTTATAAACTAACCCTGACTTGTACTTCTCACTGGGAAAAAAAAAGGAAAAGTAGGACACACCAACCTAGTGCATTACCACTAGAAAAAGCTTTAGTCAATTAAAAAACAGCAACGTGTATACTCACAAGCGAGTATTGATCAAAGGCATAATCAATAAAGCAAAATCCACTATTCTGAACATCGACAAGCCAGGACCTGACGTCGAGTGGATCAAACTATACCTCAAGATGGCAGATGCGTTTCAGGGGAGAACCCCTTTCTTCAGAGCCTAAACGGGCAATGGTTTCTCACCTACGAATACCTCTATATATGTGTGCAGCCCAGACCCTGGCCATGCTCACCCACCCAGGCCACACCCACTCACATTATGTGGGTGTACCCAAAAAGACAACATGGCCATTTAGAAAAAAAAAGTATCACATACACACATGAGGGTCCCCTATTGAATGAAAATTATGTAGGGACCGAGAAGGCGAACACACACGCACACGCACACGCACACGCACACACACACACACACACACACACACCTCAAGGGGACTTCTCAAGCTGACTCCCTACAAAGAAACCATATACCCGTTACCAATGTACATAGGCAAGAGATATTACAAAAATACTTTTGCAGAAATACCAAATGAAGAAAGAAGGAAGGAAATAAGATGGTATACCATCCTAACCTTTCTAGACCTGAGCCTAAAACAACATGTATCTGCCTATTCTAAACCATTCCTACCTAGATCCAAGTCACAACTGTGGAGGCCAATACTTGACAGAAGAAGCACCCTAACTCCAAATCACGATACCCAATCAAATCTTATGGCTACAGAAAGAGTATTTATGTGCTAAAATTCATCGAGGGTGACCCTTATGTAGCAGATGGACCCAGTATGCAAGCACGGTGAACACCCCCAAGGCATCCCAGGGGCTCTCGGGGACTGAAAATCTCATAGGCGATTTGAAGCCATAGTCCCTAAGGAGAAAATCCAATAGACCTCTTTAATGCACAATAGCTGATGTTTTTTGCCATTATCCAACTCATTTGGCATGGCCTCAATACCAAACGGCCTAAGACTGTCCACACTACTAGCGTGGACCTCCTTGAAATGTCTCAGTGCCGAGTATTTGTCTTTCTTGGTCAGGATATTACTTCTGTGTTCATTCATCCTGGTTCTCATTGGCCTTGAAGTTTAGCCAACATTCAAGAGGCCACAAGGGTACAGGAGGCCATAAACCACACATGGGGTACCGCAATTTATAAATTGCTTGATCTTGTGGTTTCTACCATCAACACCTACTACGACCTTCTTCCTAGGGTACATATGTGCACAATTCCCACTGATTTTTTTTTGATTATAAATGTATACTTTATTTTGCAAGAAAATATACAAAAAACAAATACTTTAAACCGGGTACATTCCACAATTCCCACAGTTAGTACTCCCACATCTGTAGCTGCCCTTTTGATCGAAGACTGTTGTCCAAAGATTGAGGCCACTATTTCTGATTTTCTTCACCCTACTTGGGGCAATGAAACTCCTCAGGTCCTTGGGTCTCCTAAAGACCAAATTTGGGTATAGAGGGATGCTTGTCTTCAGGATAGGATCTGATTCTAGTATCCTCCAATTCTTTTTGAGGTTTTTTTGTAATGCATGGACCTTATTGTTGAAGCTAGTACAAAATCGTACCTGTACTTCTTCATTACCATGGGGTTCTATCTTTTTCTCCCCCTCTATATGTTCATCCTTATACACCTTTTCCTTAAGTTTACTCTTAAGGACAAGACTTTGTTCCTCATCTCGTTTAAGGGTGCAGGTCCGCCTCAGTCTGCAGAATTGGCCGAAAGGAACGTTTCGAATCCATCTGGGATGATGGTGGCTATGTGCATGAAAGATGAGAGTTGCCGCCACGTGGCTTAAAATAGGTTTTTGAGTAAATTGACCACACACATACATATATAGAGGTATTCGTAGGTGAGAAACCATTGCCCGTTTAGGCTCTAGAGAAAGGGGTTCCCCATCTGAAAAGCATTAACCATCTTGAGGTATCGTTTGATCCACTCAACGTCAGGTCCTTACTTGTCGATGTTCAGAATAGTGGATTTTGCTTCATTGATTATGCCTTCTATCAATACGCGTGTGTGCTTTACTAGTGTTAATGCACTAGGTTGGTGCGCCCTCCTCCTTTTCCTTTTTTTTTCCTTTAGTGTATGAATACCCATTATTCAGAGGAGGGCCACAAGATGTCAGGCATTACTATATGAAGCTGGTCACACCACACATTGAGGAACTAGACACCAGAGCACAGGCGAAATTCTTTTGGTGTTTACTTGTACTTCTCAACAACATTGTCCCTTACTTGTTTGCAGAGTTCCTTGGTCATCTTGGCAGTGTTTGGTTAGTGCTGCCTCTTGCTTAGGTTTTTCATCCTCTGGGGCCTTTCAAAACGGGTGTGTATATGTAATGACAGATCATGTGACACTTAGATTGCACATAGGTGGACATCATTTCTAATTATGTGACTTCTGAAGGTAATTGGTTGCACCAGAGCTTTTTATGTGCTTCATAACATACATACACACATGCCAATTATCATTTTTTTTTTTTTTTTATGTATATATTTTTCTAATTTTACTTCCCCAACTTAGACTATTGTGTTCTGATCCATCACATAGAATTCAGATTTAAAAAAAAAACATTGAACTAAAGGCTGTAATGTAACAAAATAGGTGAAAAGTCAAGGGGGTGAATACTTTTGCAAGGTACTGTAACATGATGGCTGCCTCCACACAGACATGCGGAAGGGAATTTATCTTTCTGTTTTAAAGTTTAACTAAACAAGCTAAAGATAGAAGCTGATTGGTTGCCGTGCACTGCTTTTCTGGATACTGTCTGCTCCGGTTTTGTTCAATTCCCCTCACAATGCAGACAAGACAGTGTTGACTAGTCCTTTTTCTTCTGCTTGCCTTTTTGGTCACAGCTTCAAGGTTCTCTTTAATACCTTTTGTACCGAAGTGACTCCAAGCTGACAGGGTGCCATTTTAAGATCTGTATGTTTGAAGGAGGTTTGTGTCATTTTTTTTGTCAGAAAATAAATAGCATATAGAGTCCTTTCTGCTAATTGGCCTGCACAGAAACTTGTTGTTGATGTTTTTTTTTTGTTTTCTAGCTGGAACAGTTTGAGAGCACAATTGGATTTAAACTGCCAAACCATCGAGCAGCCAAAAGGCTGTGGAAAGTGTGTGTTGAGCACCATACATTTTACAGGTGTGATTAAACTACAGTACTTTTATATATACACTTTGTCGACATCAACTGTTTTTATTGCTATCTTCACAGCATCAACATTTACATTGTGTTGGTTTTAGTTGTGTAAAAAGTAGTTTTGGGTGCACCACACTTATAACCAAGAATCTTCACACCTGAAAAATGAATTGATCAGACCCTTAAATGTTTTTCATGTAGAGCTCATTCACCTGGACATGGGTGCAGATAGCTGTACACCGTGAAAACCTGGATCTGGGAGTGACAGCCCGAGTGCTTTCACACTGGAGCGGTGCGCTGGCAGGACGTCAACAAAAGTCAAAAGCAGCATCTTTGAGGCGCTTTAGGAGTGGTGTAAATAGCGGCTCTTTACCGCCGATGCCCCCCACGCCCCAGTGTGAAAGGAAAAAGTCCTGCAAGCTGCATCTTTAAGGCACTTTAGGAGCGATGTATACACCGCTCTTAAAGTGCTCCTGCCCATTCAAATCAATGGGCCGCTAAAAGCGCCCTGCTAGCGGACGAAAAGCAGTGCTAAAACAACGTTAAATTGCCGCTAAATATACCGCCACTTGACTGCCGATGCCCCCAAAGCTGCAGTGTGAAAGTGCCCTTAGTGCCGGTTCACACTATATTGCAATACGAGAACCCTGTGAATCAACTGCGGCACGCACGGCAGTTCACACTGCCATATGCGAACTGCTGGAAAGTGTCATTATATGTAAACGATACATATAATGTATATAATGTAATGACCCCCATTTCAGCTCACATATCGCACTGCAAACTGACCATTCGGACATGAATCGGATCGCATGTGTGTGAACACACATGCGATCTGATTCTGGTCCAAACAGAAAAAAGGGTCTTAAAGTGGTTGTAAACCTCAGACATGAAATATAAACAAAGCATATCCTTTTACAGTGTGTACTTGTCTCAGTCCAGAGCACTAAGTGTCATTACTGCCTCCTTCCTTTTGCTTTCTGCACGAGTCACTTCTGAAGTTTTCCTGACACCAATAAGAAAAAAATTTGACCGGGGAGGGATTTCCAGCTGATAGCCTCAGCTCTGTTCCTATATGCTGTGTAATGGGGGTATGTCTCTTCCCTTCAATCACCGCTGAGAGCTCACCTTACCACATTCTGCAGAGTGTCACTTCAGCTGCGTTCCCTGCTTTTCAGATGGATGGAGAAGAGAGGGCTGCAGATAGACAGGTACAACTTATGTAGGAAGATTTGTTTCACCTCTGTTTTTTTTGTTTTGTTTTTTACCTGAGGCCAGTCACTTCACTGGGTATATGTAAGGGTTTACAACCACTTCAACTAGAACATGCTCTAAATGTAAGTTATAGCGCCTACAAAATAGGTTATTGATTTATGGCATTATTATTTTAAAAAATGTAGTTTTACTAGTAATGGCGCCGATTTGCAATTTTTTATTTTTTAATTTTTTTTTATTTTTTTTATCGTGACAAGTCGGACACTTTTAACACTATTTTGGAAACATTGACAATTATGCTATAAATATGCACTGATTACTGTGTAAATGTTTAAAAGTAACAGTACAGCGCAGATAAAAGCTAACAAAATTATACTAACAAAATGATAAATATAACACGTATAGATAAATCTATAAATAAATGAAATATAGGATAGGTAAGATGAGTTTTCAAGAAAGTCCACATGTGCAGTGTGTCTTCATTCAGCATAAACAGGTGATGATGTGATCCCTTCCACCAAAGAGCAAGATGGACTCTCACCTCACATGCTGTTGCACTGATCTCCAGTGCCGAGTAGTAAGCGAAAAGATAAATACATTAGATATCCATGCACGGATCAGCATTGTGGCTTGCGTGTGACGTCGCGGCTAAAGTCACGTGGTCCGTACGCGTTGCGTCCCCGAAAGTAGGCGGGACTTCACCAGAGGCCGCTGATAAAGTCCCGCCTACTTTCGGGGACGCAACGCGTACGGACCACGTGACTTTAGCCGTGACATCACCTGCAAGCCACAACGCTGATCCGTGCATGGATATCTAATGTATTTGTCTTTTCGCTTACTACTCGGCACTGGAGATCAGTGCAACAGCATGTGAGTGTACCACTCTGTTTTGTATTTCTTTTAATAAATCTTTTGCAAACGGAGAGCACTAGATTTCGTCTTTTTATACTTTCATGTGGAATCATGCTGGTATTTGGGACATGAAAAGGATCCATTTCCAGAGCACTCCTGTTTGTATGCTGATATTTGTGATTAACCCTTGGTGGGAACATGCGTTTTTGACCTGTCTGATTTATCAGGGGTCCAGTGCTTGAGGTGAGAGTCCATCTTGCTCTTTGGTGGAAGGGATCACATCATCACCTGTTTATGCTGAATGAGGACACACTGCACATGTGGACTTTCTTGAAAACTCATCTTACCTATCCTATATTTCGTTTATTTATAGATTTATCTATATGTGTTATATTTATCATTTTGTTAGTATAATTTTGTTAGCTTTTATCTGTGCTGTACTGTTACTTTTAAATTTTATTGTGGGATTTGGTATTTTGACCTATAGTATTCTAGCCGCAGTATTTTAGTATATATTATCTTAGTTTATTTTGTTCAGCGCTGATTGATTTCGTTTGTTTTTATACTGTGTAAATGTCACTGGCCGGAAAGGGGTAAACACTAGGGGGCGATCAAGGGGTTAAATGTTACTTAGGAAGTGGTTCTAACGGGGGGAGGGGGGGACTGACGAGGGGAGGAGGCTGAATCGGTATTCCTATATACCAGGAACACACAATCCGTCTCCACTCCCTTGACAGGAAGTTTATCTGTGTGTTTACACTCACAGATCCATGTTCCTGCTCTGTGACAAGCAATCGTGGGTGCCCGGCGGACACACGCATCGGCTCCCGAGAGAAGCGGCGACATGTGTGCACCCCCTACATTGCTGAGGAGGCAGAGGATGTCATATGACGACCACCCGGAGTGACCGAGTGTTCCTGCGGCCATCATATTACAATGGCTGGGGTGGGAAGTAGTTGAACTGAGAAAATGTGCGATTAAAAAAAAACTGTAATTTTTAAATCAATGGCAGCAACACTTTCCAAAAAAGTCAGGACAGGGCCATGTTTACCATGGTGTAGTGACCCCTCTTCTTTTAACAACACTCTGTAAATGTCTGGGAACTAAGATCAGCTGCTGGAGTTTTGTGAGAGGAAGGTTGTCTCATTCTTGCCTGATATAGGATTGTAACAGCTCAACAGTCTTGAAGTCTGTCATTTTTTGTGTTTCAAGAAGTACCAAATATTTCCAATTGGTAAAAGGTCTGAACTGCAGGCAGGCCAGTTAGGCACCCAGACCCTCCTGCTAAGAGCCATGCTGTTGTCATGGATACAGTATGCAGTTGTCCTGCTGAAATATACAAGGCCTTCACTGAAAAAATACGTTCTCAGGTTGAGAACATATGCTGCTTTAAATCTATCTAATTATATCTTTCAGCATTGATGGTGCCTTTCCAGATGTGCAAGCTGCCCATTCCATAAACACAAATGTACTCCCATGCAGAGATGCTTTTGAACGGAGCACTGATAAGTTGAAAGGTTCCTCTCCTCTTTAACCACTTTGCGCCTGGCTTATAGCAGAATGATGGCCGGGCGGTGGTTCAGGTGTCTTTATATGACGTCTTTCAGGATAACTGCTGGAGCGCACCCGTGGGGGCTCACAGTGCGGCGGTCTGCGTCAGTCTGACACACCGCAACACCTATCTCGGTAAAGAGTCTCTGACATACCCTCTGATAGGAACACCAGGGATGACCAGCACACATGGATGACTAGGTATACCCCCCCCCCCCGTAGCCACCAGGGATGCCACACAGTGCCCTAAAAAGATGCCAATCAGTGCCCAGAAATGGTGCTCGTCAGTACCCACTACAAATGGCTGCCAGATTTCTCCTCATCAGTGATGCCCATCAGTGCCCATCCATGCCACCTATCAGTGTCACCCATAAGTACCTATTAGTACCTATTAGTGCCTATGAGTGCCCATCAGTGCTGCCAGTCAGTGCTACCTCATCAGTGCAGCCTCATCTGTGCCCGTCAGTGAAGGAGAAAACGTTCTAAATTTTCAGTCTTTGCTGTGTTTTTTTGCGTAAAAAAACAAAAAAAAACATTAAATGCCACCAAAAGAAAGCTCTATTTGTAGGAACAAAATGATGAGCAATTTATTTGGGTATAGTGTAGCATGACCGCACAATTCATTCAAGTTGCAACTGCTCTGAAAGCTAAAAATTGGCCTGGGAAGGAAGGGCCGAAAGTTCCTGTATTGAATTGGTTCATCTGGTTGCCTAAAAGAATGTCAAAAAACGTAACTCTCTTGGGCATGAAGTTTATCAGAGCTTCACAGGTATCCACTGGAGTCCTCTTCCACTCCTCAATGACAACATCACAGCGCTGGTGGATGTTAGAGACTTTGTGCTCCTCCACCTTCCGTTTTGAGGATGCCCCACAGATGCTCAATAGGGTTCATGTCTGGATACATGCTTGGCCAGTCCATCACCTTTACCCTCAGCTTCTTAAGCAAAATAGTGGTCGTTGTGGAAGTGTGTTTGGGATTGTTATCATGTTGGAATACTGCCCTGTGGCCCAGTCTCAAAGGGAGGGAACCATGCTCTCAATGAAATGCTTGTATAGCGCACAATGCGAACTGAATCGCCTCTAGGCGCTGTGCTCTGCTTCAGTATGTCAAAGTACATGCTGGCATTCATAGTTCTCTCAATAAACTGTAGCTCCCCAGTGCTGGCAGCACTCATGCAGCCCCAGACCATGACGCTCCCACCACCATGCCTAACTGTAGGCAAGACACACTTGTCTTTGTACTCCTTACCTGGTTGCCACGACACATGCTTGACACCATCTGAACCAAATAAGTTTATCTTGGTCTCATCAGACCACAGGACATGGTTCTAGTAATCCACGTCTTTCGTCTGCTTGTCTCCAGGAAACTGTTTGCAGGCTTTCTTGTGAATCATCTCTAGAAGAGGCTTACTTCTGGGATGACTGCAATGCAGACCAATTTGATGCACTGTGCGGCGTATGGTCTGAGCACTGACAGGCTGACTCTTCACCCCTTCATCCTCTGCAGCAATGCTGGCAGCACTCATACTTCTATTTCCCAAAGACAACCTCTGGATATGAAGCTGAGCACGTGCACTCAACTTCTTTGGTTGACCATGGTGAGGCCTGTTCTGAGTGGAACCTGTCCTGTTAAGCCGCTATATGGTCTTGGCCACAGTGTTGCAGCTCAGTTTTATGGTCTTGGCAATCTTCTTATAGCCTAGACCATCTTTATGTAGAGCAACAATTCTTTTTTTCAGATCCTCAGCGTTCTCTGCCATGAGTTGCCATGTTGTACTTCCAGTGACCAGTATGAGAGAGTGAGAGCGATAACACCATACTTAACACACCTGCTCCCCATTCACACCTGAGACCTTGTAAAACTAGTGAGTTACATGACATTACATATCTCGGGTAGGGAAAATGGCTAATTGGGCCCAATTTGGACACTTTTCACTTAGGGGTGTACTCACTTTTGTTGCCAGTGGTTTAGACATTAATGGCTGTGTTGAGTTATTTTGAGGGGACAGCAAATCTACACTGTTATACAAGCTGTACACTCACTACTTTACATTGTAGCAAAGTGTCATTTCTTCAGTCTAGACACAGGAAAAGGTATAATAAAATATTTACATAAATGTGAGGGGTGGTACATTTTTATTTTTTGTGAGATACTGTGTATGAATTTATGTGTGTGTGTAAAATATATATATATATATATATAATATATATATATATATATATATATATATATATATATATATATATATATATATATATATATATATATATAAACACACACACACACACTTCTTGCCCATTTTTCAGATAATATGAATGATAAAAGAAAAACTTTTTTCACTCATGGTTAGTGTTTGGCTGAAGCCATTTATTATCAATCAGCTGTGTTTACTAAATAATCACAACAGAAACTACCCAAATTACCCTGATCAAAAGTTTACATACCCCGTTGATTTTGGCCTGATAACATGCACATAAGTTGACACAAAGGGGTTTGAATGGCTTTTAAAGGTAACCATCTTCACCTTTGTTCTGTTTGCTTGTAATTAATGTGTGTGTATAAAAGGTCAATGAGTTTCTGGACTCCTTAGGGCTCTTTCAGACAGGGCGGATCTATGCTGATCCACCCCGTGGATATCTGCTTGCTCAGTGGGGATCACTCCGTCGATCCCTGCTGAGCAGGAAGATGACAGGTCCGTCTCTGCACACTGTGCAGGGATGGACCTGTCAGAGCCCCGCTCTCCCTTATGGGAGATTGGGTGATGACGGACCGCAGAGTGCGTCATCACCCGATCCGATGACGGATGGAAAGTAGTTTTTTTCCTCCGTCACACTTTTTCGGATCGGAGCGGGTCGGATGTCAGCGGACATGTCACCGTTGACATCCGGCGCTCCATAGACCTCTATGGAGCATCCGTTCAGGTCAACCTAAAAAGCTGACAGGCAAACCTGAATGGATCATCCATGTGAAAGAGCCCTTACAGACCATTGCATCTTTCATCCAGTGCTGCACTGACATTTATGGATTCTGAGTCATGGGGAAAGTAAAAGATTTGTCAAAGGATCTGCGGGAAAAGGTAGTTGAACTGTATAAAACAGGAAAAGGATATAAAAAAATAACCAAGGAATTGAGAATGCCAATCAGCACTGTTCAAACTCTAATCACGAAGTGGAAAATTAGGGGTTCTGTTGAAACCAAACCACAGTCAGGTAAACCAACTAAAATTTCCACCACAACTGCCAGGAAAATTGTTTTTGATGCAAAGAAAAACCCACAAATAACTTCAGGTGAAATACAGGAGTCTCTGAAAACATGTGGTGTGGCTGTTTCAAGATGCACAATATGGAGGTACTTGAAGAAAGATGGGCTGCATGGTCAAGTCGCTAGAAGAAAGCCATTACTATTCAAATGCCACAAAGTATCCTGCTCACAATATGCCAAACTGCACAGAGTCAAGCCTCAAACTTTCTGGTACAAAGTCATTTGGAGATGAGACCAAACTTGAGCTTTTTGGCCACAACCATAAACGCTTCATTTGAAGAGGAGTCAACAAGGCCTATGATGGAAGTTACACCATTCCTACTGTAAAACACGGAGGTGGATCACTGATGTTTTGGGGATGTTTGAGCTACAAAGGCTGCAGTATATTATCAAAAAATACTGGAGAAACATTTGCATTCATTGGCCAGGAAGCCGTGCATAAGTCGTACTTGGACATTTCCACATGACAATGATCCAAAACACAAGGCAAATTTGACCTGTCATTGGCTACAGCAGAATAAAGTGATGATTCTGGAGTGGCCATCTCGGTCTCCTGACCTCAATATCATTGAACCACTCTGGGGACATCTCAAACGTGCAGTTCATGAAAGACAGCCCAAGAATTTACAGGAACTGGAGGCTTTTTGCCAAGAGGAATGGCCAGCTTTACCATCTGAGAAGATAGAGCCTCATCCACAAATACCACAAAAGACTTAAATCTGTCATTGATGTTAAAGGGGGCAATACACGATATTAAGGACTTTTGATCAGGCCCATTTGGGTAGTTTCTGTTCTGTTCTCTGAAAAATGGCCAAGAAATCATACTTATTGCCTGGGTAAACCTATGAGCACAACTGTGTGTGTGTATGTATATATATATATATGTATGTATATATATATATATATATATATGTATATATATATATATATGTGTATATATATATATATAATTTATATTTAGAGGTGCACATCTTCATTGGTCTCACGATTCCATTACGATTATCTGGTCAACGATTCGATTACGCGATGCACCACGATTACCAACAAACTTCCGCTTGAGCAGCCTAGGCAGCCTTCCACCCTGCAATCTTCTGGGACACATCACAGGTCCCAAAAGATTGCCTGGCCGTTCAGAACAGCACAGTGAGACATGGGCACTCGGCGGATGCCCGCAGTAGTATTGCCAGCACCGTGGACAGGCAGGGGAGTGAAGGGAGGGTTTGGGTGGCCACGTCGCTGGATTGTGGGACAGGTGAGTTTCTTTTTATTAAAAGTCAGAAGATACACTTTTTTTTTGTAGCTGCTGACTTTTAATAAGAATTTTTTTACTGGAACGCTGCTTTGAATTAAAAATAACCTCACTCCCTTAAAGCGGGAGTCTGCCGGGACTCAGGGTTTTTTTTTTTTTAAAAACCAGCAGCTACAAATACTGCAGCTGCTGACTTTTAAAATAGTGACACTTACCTGTCCAGCACGCCCACGATGTCGGCACCCGAAGCCGATCTGTAGATCGTCTCTCGGGTGCTGCAGCCACCATCTTGAGTATGGGAATCAGGAAATGGAGCCTTTCGGCTTCATTTCCCGGTTCCCTACTGCGCATACGCGAGCCGCGCTGCACAATAAGGATGGTCCCCGCTGCCTCTGGGATCTGTGTGTTTTACCAGCAGGCAGCGGGGCACCCCCTCCCCCCTGAAAGGTGCCAATTGTGGCGCCGGAGGCGGGGAGGGTTCCGATGAGCGGAAGGTCCACTTTAGGGTGGACCTCCGCTTTAACCACTTCCAGTCATCTTGACCTTTTGGCCATGAGCATAGGCACCTCTGATGTGACTGCCTGGCCCGCCTCTCTGGTCTTGGGTCTCTCCTGATGTCAGCAGAGATTTCTCAGCCCCACCCGCTGACTGTCGAGATCAAATCAGAAAAGAGGCGGGAGGGGAATTCTCATCCCCGCCCGCCTCTCTTCTGATTTAATAATGACAGTCAGCGGGTGGGGCTGAGAATTCTCCGCTGACATGAGGAGAGTTGGAAGTAAGAGAAGAGAGTCGGGTATTGCACGTAACAGTGGATACACTTGAATCGCTCTCCCAGGAGGGACGGGGCAATGACATCATCTGCAATCGATTTCTATGGTCGCATTCATCAATGCCGCATTGGGGACACCCAAATCGTGATGCAGTGATTAATTTCACAGTATATTTAAAGGGATGAGTAGTAGTACTCCTCCCACTGACACCAACAATGGGGCACTATTCCTCCCACTGAATAATAAATGAAACCAGCGCCAATAATAAAACAAAAAGTAAAAAAGGGTTGCTGCACCTGAAATTAGTGAAGAAGAATGAATGCTGTGGTAAAGGATGCTCCCAATGCATTAATTTAGAACGTAAAAAGTCATTTACGGTATACAAATAGTATGTATACATTTAAAACCGTGTATTGGTGAAAGGCTTCACGTTATACATTTGCATAAAAGTCTCCAAAAAAAATAATATATTTATAATTGCTCAAACAAATATATCATGAAAAGTTCAAAATAGCCCCAAAATTCTTTCTAGATGATTCTACTCCAACACCATGTGAGAAATAAAATCTGTGTTCCAAATAATATTCGTCACTTTTCACCCAAAGTGACAACAAATTGCGCTCACCAGATGGCCCTGGCCAGCAAGTGACCATAAGACATGAAGTACCTCCTCGATTCCTGGAAACCGTTCAACGATCTTTTTCCAATGACCCCGGGAACAACCAGATCAAATCTTTTATCTATCCTCCGCACCAATCTCCCACATCTGAAAATCAAGCCCCACCAAAAAGAGCCAGGGAAGGTAGATATAGTGTAGTATAGTTTGTTTGTTAAAAAATGTCACTTACAATATTTACACCAGATGTGGCCCCGCTTCCTGATCATACGTGCTGGAACGTGAAATGCATAGAAGCTAGGTCTGACACACACTCTACATCAATTCCGCTGGGGGGGTCGTCTAATGCATAGCATACACCACTGGTCAGATAGTGCCCTCTGAACAGACTTCCACCGTACTAGGTGTTTCCAATATATTTATGCACTCCCCTGCTGGAAATATTGTAAGTGACATTTTTTTTTAACAATAAACACACAATACTACACTATATCTGCCATCCCTGGCTCTTTTTGGTGGAGTTTGATTTTCAGATGTGGGAGATTGGCGTGGAGGATAGATAACAAAGATTCGATCTGGTTGTTCCCGGGGTCATTGGAAAAAGATTGTTGAATGGTTTCCTGGATTCGAGGAGGTACTTCATGTCTTATGGTCACTTGCTAGCCAGGGCCATCTGGTGAGCGCAGTTTGCTTTTCATTATATATTTGTTTGAGCAATCATAAATATATTAATTATTTTTTCTGAGACATTTGTGCACATGTATAAAGTGAAGCTATTCACTAATGCACGTTTATACACGGTTTTGAATGTATACATACTATTTTTATAAAACCCTTTTTGCATTCTAATGATTGCATTGGGAGCACCCTTTACCACAGCATTCATTCCTCCCACTGACACCAACAATGGGGCACTATTCCTCCCACTGCCACCAGCAATGGGGGCACTATTCCTCCCACTGCCACCAGCAATGGGGCACTATTCCTCCCACTGCCACCAGCAATGGGGCACTATTCCTCCCACTGCCACCAGCAATGGGGCACTATTCCTCCCACTGCCACCAGCAATGGGGCACTATTCCTCCCACTGCCACCAGCAATGGGGCACTATTCCTCCCACTGCCACCAGCAATGGGGCACTATTCCTCCCACTGCCACCAGCAATGGGGCACTATTCCTCCCACTGCCACCAGCAATGGGGCACTATTCCTCCCACTGCCACCAGCAATGGGGCACTATTCCCACCCCTCTAACAAAGATGGGTCACTATTTACTCCCACTGATGCCGGGACATTGTTTTCTACTCCCACTGGCCACAGTCTGGCCCCCCTAAAGTCTGAAGGACAGTTAACTGTTGGCCCTTTTTTAGATAATTTGGAGTCCTGTGATTTACATTAAAACTGTTCATACACAACTTGATTTTCTACAATTCCGTCCTCTGAGACATTCAGTCAAGTCTCCTGCGGTGATGCTCCCACGGCTGACTGGAATACAAGGCGCCACTAAACAGTGACTGCTTTCACCCAACTCGGTCAATTTATAAACTGATTTTGACTATAATTAAATTTAAAGTGGATTTAAACCCGATTCATGAAATTTGAGCTCGGCACATATATCTGCAGTGTTTTCTTATCTCTCTTCAAAGCTCTAAGTCCCGTGGCTTTCTCCAGCTCCATTCTTCTGTTATCAACATAAGTTCTGACAAGTTTTCTGTCAATTGTGATAAAACCAGCCTGAATGTTGTGTCAGAGTGGGTAGATGGACAGAGAGCTGGTCTATTCACAGCACAGCTCTGCAAGGTGCTGTGGAGGGGGGGGGGGGGGGGGGCGTATGCCTATCCTCCAATCAGCTGTTTCACAGTGTATAGGGCAAGAATCCACACACACAGGTGAATCAGGAACAGAAAATGCTAACAGGGCGTGAACTTTTAAACCGTATATAAATCTGAAGATAGCAGATATACATGTAAAACTTATGTAGGAGGATTTGTTTCATCTCTGTGTATCATCTGAGGCTGTTCACTTCACTGGGTATATATGTAGATTTACATCCACTTTAAGCCCTTGTTCACATTGGAGCGATTTGTAATGTGATTTGACAGCTTAAATCGCATGACAAATCGGAGCCTATTGCCAGCAATGGCACCGTTCCTTCAGTGCGATGCTAACTTTGCGGCCCTGCACCGATTTTGCAAAAGGAAGTCCTGCACTACTTTTGGCGATTTTTCAGGTGCAACTTCAATGGACATCTCTGCATGAACCTGCGCGGATTTCTTTCAAATAGCACCTAGAATCATGCTGACTTGCTACTTTGGAATCGCGCTACTTCAACCTAGCACGATTTCAAAATGGCATCAGTGCGAACCAGGGCTAAAGGACTTTCTCTTATATTCACCGACCGACACAACTCCTCTATTAGCTATTGGGTTGTTAGCCTTATCACTAAGAGAATACTGAGCATTAGTTGTAACACAATACTCAGAACTCTTAGTTCAGCCCAGGGGGGTGGTCCCTTAGGCTACAACCCTCCATCCTGCCATGCATTCATCATTTTTCATTTCCATATGCTTATTAGAAATTTGAGTAAACAAGAAAATAGAATCTGCTCATTGGACGCCCTCACAGGGGCTACAAATCATAAACATAATTCTAAAGGGCAAAACACCACTATATACAGACGGTATAATACAAGTAGGGGATGGCATCAAGACTGGTTACAACACAAATTATTGTAACCCCCTTGTCATCTCTGGGGTTAAAGCCTTTCACCCGCTACCCCTGCCGTGGGGGGCAACGGTAAGGTAGGTAGCCAGCTTCTGCTGAGGACCTCGCAAACCAGGTATCGGACAATGATAGAGAGCTAACTTGGCGTCCCTTCGGATTGTCAGGCAGAAGAGTGTCTGCAGCAAACCAAAGATCCTTGACCAGAACCCCACTAGCCCTCGGGCAGGACCACCCGGTGTGAATAACATCACCCCGTTGTCCACAGTTGCGAAAGCATCTGTCAGTGCTTCCAGGGAAGGCCTGAGCAGTGCGGGCCGGAACCCAGTACTATCGGAATAGTACTTTGTATGTGGCCTCTACAGTATTTGTATTAAACGAGCATTTGGCTACCATTCTCCAGGCTTTACTCCAGTCTTCCAGATCTATTGGGGCCTGAAGGTCCCTTTCCCATTGGGCCATATATGAGAGGAGTGCTGATGGCGAGCGTCCATTCAGGGATGCATAAATGGCAGAGATAAGGCCTAGGGACCCAGGGGCATGTTGGCATACGTGCTCCAAAAAGGTTTTTTGAAATGGGTAGGTGGACGTGCGACGCAAGGCCCCAATCCAGTGTCTCCGTTGAATAAAGCGATAATGCTCACTAGCCGGTGCCTCATGCATTTCCCTTATAGCTTCCCAGGAAGAGAAGAAGCGTGTGGAAAGAAAGTTTTGGACTTGTGGGTAGCCATGTAAGGGCCACCAGGAAAATGCCTGAGGTTCCTACAGACCTGGAGGGAAGAGAGGATTATGAGTGATAGGGATCAGGGGTAAAAAGGGAGACATCAAGTTGCTGGAGAAGCAGACGGAATCCCAAATTTGCAGACCATGAAGCAGCATCGCGCTCAAAGAGGGGCGCAATGCCCGGGGGCACCAACGCAGTGCTTGAAGTGAACAGGGGTCGCAGTTAGGCACCTCCAGGAGTACCCACAAGGGAACATCCGTGGTTGCATGGAGCATAGTTAGTGGGGAGATCTGCGCCGCTGTGTGGGATTTAGAGATGTTGGGAACCCCCATGCCTCCCTGGAGCCTATTGGTAAAGGGAGTCGCTCTAGATATCCTAGGACGTTTATGCGCCCAGATGAATTGGAGGATCTTATTCTGCAGGAGTCGAAGAAAAAAAGCAGGCACGCGGACAGGCAGGGTGCGATAATAATAAAGGACTTTGGGCAGGATCGTCATTTTCGCTGCCGAGATCCTGCCAACCCACGAGAGGGTGGGGGAATTGCCAAGTCTGCATAAGGGTGGACACTGTACGCAGCAGGGGATAGTAGTTGGTGGAAAACAGGGAAGAATAAGAGGGTGTTAATTTGATACCTAGATAGTCAATTGAGTGGGATGCCCAATGGTAGGGGAAATGGTCCTGGAGGCACTGCACTAATTACTTTGTGAGATGGACGTTCAGTCTTGGAGGGATTAATTTGAAGGCCGGAGAAGGCTGTGAACCGGTCTAATATAAGTTGTAGGTTAGGCAGGGAGATGAGTGGGTCTGACAGAGTCAGAAGGGCATCGTCCGCAAAGAAATTTGCTTTATATTGAGTACCAGCGTAGAGAACTCCTGAGATGCCACCACTGGCCCTGATCGCCACTGCCAGCGGCTCCAGTGCCAGGATTTAGAGCACAGGGGGCAGCCCTGTCTGGTACCCCGAAGTATGGGGAATGGGTCGGGGAGAAAGCCCGCATATTTTACCGATGCTGAAGGTGCAGAATAGAGGGCTTGGATCCAAATCAAAAAATTTACCCCAAATCCCCATCTAGTCAAAACAAATTGGAGATAATCCCAGGAAAGCGAGTCAAATGCTTTATAAATATCCAATGAAAGCAAAAACCCCGGGATTTTACGTTGTTGGAGGATATGGAGGAGATGAATAACCTTGCGGACATTGTCCCCCGCCTGGCGACCTGGCACAAAGCCCACTTGGTCCCTGTGAATGAGGGCCTGAAGGTATCTATTAACTCGCGTGCTCAGGACCTTTCCTAAGACCTTTAGGTCGACATTCAGCAGGGAGATGGGACAAAAAGATTGCGGGTCCGTGGCTTCCTCAGTTGACTTGGGGAGCATAGAAATGTGAGCTTTAAGCGAGTCTGGTGAGGGCCGCGCTCCTTCCTGCCAGGAGTTGAAGTAGCAAGTCAGGTGGGGCATGAGCAGGGGTGCAAATGTCTTGTAATAAAGACCAGTAAAGCCACCTGGGCCTGGTGTCTTGGACGGTTTAAGAGACTTGAGGGCCTGGGTGACTTCCAGCTCAGATATGGGAACATTCAAGGAGTCTCGAGCTTCCGAGGTCAAGGAGGGGAGGCTAAACGTTTGAAAGAATCTCTCGGCCTTGTCCCGGTCAAAGGCAGCTGGTCTGCTATATAGAAAAGAGAGAAATGAGGCAAAGCCGGCCACTACCTTGGATGGGTTCGACGTGAATCCCCCCTCCCCTCACCTGCAGTCGAACCGGCCTGCTCGGGTGCCCCACTGAGTTAAGTTTCCTAGCCAGCATAGGACCAGGATTGTTTGAGCTACTATAGAATTAATACTTGGTCCAGCGCAGGTCCTTGTCACCCTGAGCGGATGCGAGCAGGTCCAACTCTGTGACCTAGTCGTCACAGACCTTTCTATTGGCTGCTGTTGGACGCGCCTTCCAAGTCGCATCTGCAGCTTCTAGCAAAGAGGTCAACTCCCGTGTCCGCTGCTCTCTAGCTCGCTTTGTGCGGGAGGCGATCTGGATCAGGTGTCCCCTGACCATCGCCTTGTGGGCTTCCCACAAGGTGACCGGGGATTCGACCGAGCCCACGTTTTCCACAAAATATCGGTTTGGATATGTGTTTGCACCTGGGTACAGGTATCTGGCGTAGTCAAAAGGGATTAATTAAACTGCCAGAGATAGGCCGGGTGGGATAAACCAGCTAAGGAAATCCCAAGAATCAGGGGGTCATGGTCAGACCACGGGGAGGTAGAGATAACAATCTTATGAGCCAACGGCAAGGAGTTAAGTTGCAGGAACACATGATCGATTCTACAGAAACTCTGGTTGTGGTTAGAAAAGAAGGTGACTTCCCGAGACCCCGGGTGTTGCTCACGCCACACGTCCACCAAGCCATATGATGGGAAGAGATCGCATAGCGCTCATTCTTGTGAGGCATCGTGGGACGGAGGCACTTCCCTGAGACTATGAGTTGGAGTCTCCCATCATAATCAGCAGGCCTTTTTGATGCCTGGCTATTACCCCAAAGCAGGTGCAAGAAAAACATCTGCTGGAATGAATTAGGAGTGTAGTATCCAACCAAAGTGACCTCTTAATCCCACAGGGTGCCTTGCAAGATTAGATATCTACCCGTGGGGTCTGCTATTTCCCTAGAACAGTTAAATTGTAGGTTACGCCAAAAGGCCATCAGCACCCCTCTCTGTTTTTCAGAGGCGGAGGCCGTAAAAAACACTGGATAATGGGAAGACAAATAATTGGGCGATGAAGATTGGTAGAACCTGGTTTCCTGCAGACAGACCACGTCAATTGACTGAGATTTCAGATGACGCAAAACCTTTGACCTTTTAATAGGAGAATTAAACCCATGGATATTCTGCGAGAATATTTTCAACGCATTCTGAGCCATCTGGGGACGGGAACAGATATCATATAAATATACAGTAACCGACTGGCCACGTACCTACCCTGATCCCAAGGCGAGGCACCCTGAGCAGGGGAGGGAGAGGGGAAGGAGTAAAGAGGAGAGGAGAAGAAAAGAGGAGAGAAAACACAGACTTGGCATGTAACACACATAGTCATCACACATGGTGAACATAGCATCCTAGCTACAGGACACTTGGGGGGGGGGGGGGGTGTCTCTACCACCAACCACACGGCTTGTAAAAAAGTTAAAACAGTAATTAAACCATAATAAAACCGCCCCTGCACTGGGGCTATTAAAACTAAAACAAGAACAGGAAGAATGAGCTAAGCCCATCTCGCAGTACCTACACCTAAATTACAAAAAACATAATTAACCCAACAAATAGTGCAAATAGAGGCTTTCCCCAGCCGGCGTCTCCATTCAGGGAACGCCCGAGGGGAGAACATAACCTCGGACCCCAACCATGACTCCCACGTCGGGGTGCCACCGGGCCACCAGAGACCCTCAAAAGGGGTGGTCCCCACTGGGCCCGGGCAGCAAGCCAATGGGAAGCCATCAACACGGCCCCCGACCCGCCCCCCTGGAGGAGGGCGGACCCAAAAAAACATAACTTGCACCGGGCAAGGAGGGGGAGGGAAGTAAGTGGGAAGGGGGGGGAACGGCAGGAAAGAGGAGATGGGAGAGGAAGGGGATCGGGAGGGAAGGGGAGGGAGGCCATGAAGAGGGATGGGAGGGAATAGGAGGGGGGAAGTGGGGGGAGACAGGAAGGGGAACATGGGGTGGCAGGAGGGAGGGAAGTGGGAGCAGCATGAGAGGAGGGAAGGAGAGGGGAAAGACCAGGGAAGGGAGGGTGGGGGGATTGGGATACCGGTTAGTGCCCAGGTTCCTATAAGCAACCAGTTAACTGTAAAACATGACCCTGTATAGAGCGATCCCCGGCACAGTCCCATAAAGCATCTGCACCTGCCCTGCTGGGGATACTGTCTTGCAAAAGAAAAAAAAATGTCCCCGGAAAGGGCCTGCAAATTATCCAGGGAGCCTAGCAGAAGCCAATCAGTCCTAGGAAGGCCAGGCCATCGATCAAGCACAAGGTCCTAGAAGACGGCTCTGAAAAATTAAAATCCAAATGTAAAAATAAAACAAAAACAGTGGGAGGGACATAGGTAGGGGTGATAGGGACATGGTCGTAGCGATCCGGTGCAAACCAAACGTCAGCCAAAGAAAAAGTACATCAGGGCCCTGAGGGCGCAGCTAAACCAGAAAATTAGTAGTGGACGGGCTTACCCACACAGTCTTCATCCCGGGTCATAGCGAGGGGATCGAAAAGGTGGTAGGGTGCCGGGCTGGGCCCGCTTTCCGTTACTGACCGGTTCCCACATGCGGCCCAATCGCCCAGAAGGGGGGCGAGGACCCAGGGCCTTTTCCCCCGCTGATGGAATTGTCCGGAGGGGGGAGCAGGTGCAGGGCTTCGAAAGTCGCCTGGGCCTCCTCCACGGTGCGCACAGAATAGCTCCTTCCTTGATGAGCGAATGGGAGGTGGAAAGGAAAGCTCCAGGTGTACTTGATGTGGTGATCCAGCAGGGCTGAAGTGTATGGTTTCGGAAGATGCCTCTTTTGCACCGTGGTGGGGGCCAGATCGGTGAAGAGTTGGTATTTGTGACCCTGGAAGCCTAAGTCAGGCTTGTCCCCCGTGCTGCTTTTAAGTAGTGTTTCCTTAGTGCGTAAGTATGTGAACTTGATAATGTCCCATGGCGGGCCCCCCTCTTTCCTTGGCCCCAGGGCCCGATGGATCCGGTCGAATTCCATGCGCTCAATAGGGATGCCTAGGACTAGCTCCTGAAACAGGGCCGTGGCAGTAGAGGTCAAGTCCTCAATAGATTCGGGGAGTCCCCTTAGCCGGAGGTTCCCCCGTCTGGACCTGTTCTCGAAGTCCTCTAACTTTAGGAGGGCTGCATCCAGCTCCCTCCAGAGGTCTTGCAGGTCCTGCTCATGATGGTCAATCACTGTAGCCACAGCCTCCATCCTGTCCTCCAGGGCATTCGTGTGGCTGCCCAGCTTACGGATCTCCTTAGTGAGGTGTGTGGCCAGCTTAGTGGTGGCCGCCGACAGTTCCCCCTGTAACATGGTTTTAAACCGAGCCAGCAGGTCAGCGCCCCTCAGCACAGGTGTCACATAAAGCTGCTGGGCTCCCTGCAGGCTCTCTGCATCTGAGCAGGCCTCCGGCTCACCTGAAAGCAGCGGGGTGATGACTCCATATACGGGGCCTGTGTATCCGGAAGGCCGGCCGTCGGGAAGTCCGCGTGGCTGGTGTGCACGACTTGTCTCTGCGAGGAGCTCCGCGCTGTGCCCAATCTGCGTCCCATACAGTCCGCCGTAGTTTCGTGAGGCCGGTAGCCCGTGATAATGTGCAGGGACGGCAGTATTTCCATCTGTGTGGTTGGCGGTGGAGGAGCGCGATTAGCTTGCGGCCATCTTGGTTGGCTGCTCGCGAGCGCCCCCCGAATTCATCAGTTTTATTTTGCCTAGTGAAGAAGGACCTAGGAACCCTGCGGGCCCATCGGTCCGTGTTTTTTTATTTTTATTTATTTATGCAGAAGCTGGTCCTTTTGTGCAAGATGATAATCCTGTGATCTGCTATCAACAGCCGGCTGGGTGACAGGCTGGATACCCTTATCCTTGTAGTCTCCCCAGTCCATCTATCGAGCGTGTGCAGGCCACAGCTACGCGCTTGGCAGGCCACGACAAAACCTCAGCTCCAGAGGTGGTCGGTGAGCTTTTATGCTCCGGGGCCCACATATGACCAGGCTACTAATGTCTGCGCCACAGTGGGCTGAGGCCAGCAGCCATCCTGTACTGATCAGTGAGTGGTTCTGCAATGGAATGTCTCCCAGCTCTTCAGGACTGGTAAGTACAGCTCTCCCTGCCTCAGTGGAGCTGAGCAGCTGGGCATTCCCTGGGAGGTCGATTCAGGGGTGCCTCAACTCCCCTCTCTTCTCTCCCTGTCCCTATCTTCCCTCCCCCCTCCACTGGGGGGATGCTGCATGTGGCTGCTGAGCGGTGTATGTGTGCATGTACAGGGGCTATCTGGTGGGCTCTCATCTGGGAAAGGAGGGCTGGCTCTAGTGGTGTCCTGGGTCCTGTGTTTTATGCCCCTGGAAGGTGCCTGTGAGGTTCTGCTATTGTATGGCGCGGTGCTGTGTTCTCTGTCATCACTTTGTTTCTGTACCTCATGGAGCTGCTGGCGGCCATTTTAGGTGTGGGTGAGGGCAGCATGCCTTCCTGGGCTTCAGCGGCCATTTTCCCAGTGATCTCCTATTCAGGACACTGGCGGCCATCTTCTGGAAGCCTGAACACGTTTCAGTGTTCTCTTGCAGCAGCATGACTCATGTGCTGTCACATCCATTTTCCCTGTGTTTTCTGTCTATACTGGACGCTGGGTGGCCATTTTCTTGAAGCCTGAGCACATTTTCTAGAGTGGTTTGGCGCTATTTCTGGTGGCTGCCACCGACACAGCTTTGGTTTCCTCTGCGCTTGGGAGCACTCAGGGACTACAGGCACTACTTGTGGGACAGCGCAGAACTCCTCAGGGTGGTGAGTCCGGCGGGAAAGAGCCCCTCAGCCAGCGGCAGCAAGGAGGGTGGGACTGTCACTGTCCTAAGTCCCCTTCGGGTGGCAGACAGGGTAGGGTCAGCATGGCTTCAGAAACTGGTGTTTCTTCCCCCGAAATCCTGGCAATTGCAACCCGGGTCACCTGCGGACTGCACAGGGTGCCCATGGACACCCTGACAGCAGTCCTTAATTCGTTTGTTGCCAAGATGGAGGCGGTGCGTGGGAAGAAAGGTGCACTAAAGTGGCTGGGGTGGAGTGATGGGGGTTCAGTTGGCTCAGGGCATCTGGTCGACTGAAGATTCCAAGTTTCCAATCAATCTGCTCGAATTGAGAGCGATCAGGCTGTGCCTCTCCACATGGTCGATGAGACTGCAAGGGCTTCTGATAAAGATCCAGTCGGACAATGCCACTGCGGTGGCATATGTCAATCACCAAGGTGGCACAAGAAGCTCAGCCGCTGCACGGGAGGTCTCTCACATACTTTGGTGGGCAGAGCGACACGTACCGGCCCTGTCGGCCATTTACATCCCGGGAGTGGGTAACTGGCAGGCGGACTATCTGAGTCGACAGATGCTGGACCCAGTAGAATGGGCGTTGCATCCGGTGATATTCAGGTTACTGTGCCTGAAGTGGGGCACACCAGACGTGTATCTGCTGGTCTCCCGTCTCAATCAGAAGGTGACACGATTTGTGTCCAGGACAAGAGATCCGTGGGCAGACACGTCAGACGTGCTGGTGGCTCCATGGGATCAGTACCAGCTGATCTACGCCTTTCCTCCACTAAAACTGTTACCACGTCTGCTTCGCAGAGTGGAAGCTGAGGGAATCCCAGTGATACTGGTTGCCCCAGATTGGCCTCAGCGTCCTTGGTATGCAGACCTGGTGTGTCTGGTGGCAGACGCTCCCTGGCGACTGCCCTTGTGAGAGGACCTTCTGTCTCGAGGTCCGATTCTCCATCCTGCTTTACCATCGCTGGCTTTAACGGCATGGCTATTGAGAGCCAGGGGTCTGTCGGACTCGGTGATCCCAACTGTGTTAAGAGCATGAAAGTGTTTCTCGCGGAAGATATACCATCGTACCAGGAAGGCCTATATCTCCATGTGTGAGGAGAAAGGATGACATCCGCGTTCCTTTTCTATATCCAGGATCCTGCTGTTTTCTTCAGCACGTTGTAGACCAGAAATTGGCGTTGAGCACCATTAAGGGCACATTTCAGCCTTGGCTGTCTTTTTTTTTTTTTCAGGGACCCCTGGCATCTCACTCATTAGTGAGTACCTTTGTTTATGGGGTACGAGATGTAGTCCCTCCGGTGCGTCCGTTACCCCCTTGAGATTTGAATCTAGTGTTGTCGGCGCTTCAAAAGCTGCCCTTAGAAAATATCAGGGAGATTCCCCTGCTGACTCTTCCCCAGAAAGTGGTCATCACATCGACCAGGAGGGTGTTAGGAACTGGCAGCCTTGTCTTGCAAATCGCCCTATCTGGTTATCCACAGGGATAAGGCCGTCTTTTCTACCAAAAGTGATCTCGGCTTTTCATATCAATGAGGACATTGTGCTACCATCTCTGTGTCCTAAGCCGAAGCACCCTAAGGAAGTGGCCCTTCACGCTCTGGATGTGGTTCGGACTCTGAGGGTGTATTTGTTTGCCACAGCTCCCTTTCGGAAGTCGGAGTCGCTGTTTGTTTCGGGGGCTGGTCCAAAGAAAGGCATGGCGGTCTCGTCGGCCACCATTTCCGAGGTGGATCAGACAGATTGTGGTACAAGCCTACACTTTGAAGGGGCAGGTGCCCCCCTTTCCAGTCACAGTTCACTCCACAAGGGCAATCGGAACGTCTTGGGCCTTCCGACACCAAGCGTCTGTTGCTCAGGTGTGTAAAGCGGCGACTTAGTCGTCTGTCCACACGTTTATCAAGTTCTACAAGGTAGCCGTCAGTGCATCGGCTGATGCCTGTTTTGGCCGCAAAGTTTTGCAGGTGGCCGTGTAGTGGCAATTGAATATGCAATATATATTTCCTGTTTTTTCGATAAAAACACAGTACTGTTAATGCACTGTTGCATTACTTCCGCAGTTTTGGTGCGGTTTTGGGTAATCACTCCTGTTGAGGATGCCCTGGTTTTTGTGGTGTTTTTTTCCACGCACTGTTGTTTTTTGTGGGTAAAGTTTCACTAGTTCCCACTTGCAATGGTGGTTGACGTTTTTATGCTGTTTTTCCCACCCCTCGTTTGGCACTGCTTGGAGACGTCCCAATGGCTAAGAAAGGAGCTGTCGGTCGGTGAATATAAGAGTAAATAGGATTTTTTGTACTCACCGTAAAATCCTTTTCTCTGTAATTCACCGACTGACACAGCACCCGCCCCTACTTTTTATCTTTACGTTATACTGCTTGTTGACGTACTGATGACTGCATGGCAGGGTGGAGGGTTATAGTCCAAGGGACCGCCCCCCTGGGCGGAACTAAGAGTTCTGAGTATTGTGTTACAACTAATGCCTAGTATTCTCCTAGTGATAAGGCTAACAACCCAATGGCTAAGAGGAGCTGTGTCGGTCTGTGAATTACAGAGAAAAGGATTTTACGGTGAGTACAAAAAATCCTATTTTTTGTCCTTGTAGAGCACCCAGGGCTCGAATTTCGGCAGATTCAGAGGGAATCGGCTGAAATATGTAGGGCTGAAACAACGAATCGACAACTAATCATTTATGAAAATAGTTATCTATTTTCATAATCGATTAATTGGCCAGCCTATTAGTTGGCCTTCATACAGAATGCATTATTTGTTTAAATATCGGGAAATACAGGGCAGCACACATACAGCTCAGTGCACCATCCATACATGTCAGTAAGTGCCTAAGAACTTGTGAATGTGTGAGGAGCAATGCCTCATGGAACATGTAGTACTGGGGAGGAAGTGAGTGGGTCTAAAGGCAGAAGTTTTTTTTTTACCTTGCTATAGGGGCACACTATACTATAATTTGCAGCTTGCTATTGGGGCACTCTGAAGACGGGAGGAGCCAGAAGCATCAGTGGGGGCCCCAGAAGAGAAGAATCGAGGCTGCTCTGTGCAAAACAATTACACAGAACAGGTAAGTATAACATATTGTTCTATAAAAAAAAAATTACTTTAAAGACTGTGCAGGGAAGATCAGCATTTGAACCCAGAGAAGGCGGAGGCTGATAGACTGGAGGTAATGGAAAGCATTACAATTCCATTTAAAGTAAACTTTTACATGGAGGCAAGCCACATTACGTGGGAGCAGGGCATATTACATGAGGGCGGGCCGCATTATGTGGGAGCAGGGCAGACTTCAACGAGGCAGGGCACATTGCGTGGGGGGCAGGGCACATTGCGTGGGGGGCAGGGCACATTGCGTGGGGGGCAGGGCACATTGCGTGGGGGGCAGGGCACATTACATGGGAGCAGGGCAGATTTTGAGGCGTGGGAGCAGGGCAGATTTTGAGGCGTGGGAGCAGGGCAGATTTTGAGGCGTGGGAGCAGGGCAGATTTTGAGGCGTGGGAGCAGGGCACATTACATGCGTCCCAGTGTAAAAGGGGTCTAAATAAAAAAATTGATCTCTGAGAGTGATATTTACTAGATTCAACCTTCAATAGTATATACAGTATATCTCTTCTGTCTGTTATTCTCAGAGTGGATTATAGATTTTGCTAACCATATAGTTGTTTTTTTATATTTACCAATGCATATAGATTTTTAAGAATACGTTGCCTTTTTTTTTTTTTTCTTTACATATTAAATTATACACCACACTTTTTTTAATTAAATTTTATTTTTTTAAGGTTATTATCCGATTAATCGCTTAATCAAAACAATAATTGGCCAACTAATCAATTATGAAAATAATTGTTAGTTACAGCCCTAGCAATATGAGCAGTCTATGCCCAGATTTAGGAAATCCTACACCCCAGACATGCTGCTTAGTTGAAAATGCTAAAGACAATTCAACAAAAAAGCGTTGACAATAAATAACTAGTTTTCTCTTTAAAGTGTTTATAGTTTGCATGTCTGCTACTATGGAGAGATGCTGAAACTCTAAGTAATTCACCTATTCCAATTTGTGACATTTAATCACAATTATTTACTTTAACTAATAACCGACAATTAGTGTCAACCCTAATTGCACTCCAGCTGCTCACAACCTCTTTTTTTTTTATGTGATTTTAAGCATAACTAGTTGATGTCCACAAGTAATCGGATGCATTGGCAAAGCAATTCTGTGTTGTTGCCTGTACTATCTAGATTACATAGTTGTGGTCTATGCTAGGCAAATGTAAAAATTGCAAATGAGGGATAATTTTAAATTTAGCACTTACCAGCTGTGATTCTTTTGCAGGCTCTCCTCAACAGAGCAGCCACCAAAGGCCAAGTTTTTGACTCTGGGATCTAAGTTTCGTTATAGTGGCCGCACACAAGCTCAGACAAGAGATGCAAGTATGAGAATAGACAGACCTGCACCATATTTTGAGCGTACATCCAGCAAACGTGTCTCAAGGAGTCTTGATGGAGGTAACAGAATTGGAATTTCCATAGAGTACATAATGCCTAAAAAAAATGTTGCAACAGAGGATAAGTTGGTCATGACAGGACTGATTGCGGAATAGCAGAAAGAGGAGGCAGAGTGAGAGCTTATGGGCAGAGAGGTAGGTAGGTGATTATAAGTGAGGGGACTGAATAAAAACAGGAGTTTATCATGGACTAAGGGATAAGGGGAATCAGTGGGATGTGACCTTGAATGGATCAGGGAGTGTAGGAACTGATCGTGGCTAGGAGTAGGGAGAGTGAGGGCTGATCATGGCAGAGAGGAGTAGGATGGACGTGAAGAGCAATTTTGGATTGAGATGGCAAAGCAATAGCTGACTTTGCAGTGTGGTGGGGGAGTTACAACAGAAGCGAGGAGCAATGTATTCGTCTACTGTAATTGGGTCCCTCTGAACCTCCCTGCCTGCTTTGCCATGGATACTTCAGTTCTCCACCATGGAAGAAGGTTAGTTCTGTATAAAGTAAAGGTACTAATTGTCTGTTTTGGATATAGGTGTACCAGAGGGGCGCTCAACTTTTTAAAGAGAGAGGGTTTTTGGTAACCGTTCACGGGCCACAATAAAATGAAATAAAATGGTTTTGAATAAAAAATAAAATAAAAAAATCAGGTTCATCATTTTCCATGGGACTAGTCCCAGGTGGGGTTTAATCAAAATCAGTTTTTATTAATCCCACTCTTGCGCTCAGGTGTGACCAGCCAAAACAGCTCCTAACCTGTGTTGCAGCCTTCAATATACCAGGGTCTTTGCAGCCATCCCTTGAATTGGCAAAAAAATATGGACAATCAAAACAAAAAACAGACCAGGGAAGCACATGCCTTAGTAATGCAATAAACTTCTTTCTCTTTCGTTCATTGACGGACACAGCTCCATTAATCTTGACCGTAGGGACGTCCCCAAGCAGTGTCATAACAAGGGGTCAGCATTGTGGAAATTACCGAGTCTGACAAACCTCGGTTCCTTAGCACCTGGCTTTCAACAGCCATGCTGTTAAAATCAGCGATGGTAATGCAGGATGGAGTATCGGACCTTGCTATAGGAGGTCTTCTCGTATCAGTAACCGCCAAGGAGCATCCACCACCAGGCGTACCGAGGATGCCGAGGCCAATCTGGGGCAATCCGTATCACTGGAATCCCCTCGGCCACCACTCTGCGGAGCAGACGTGGCAACAGTTTGAGTGGAGGGAAAGCGTAAATCAACCAGTACTGTTCCCATGGAGCTACCAACGCATCTGCCCAAGGATCTCTTGTCCTGGACACAAACCTCTGCACCTTTCGATTGAGCCGAGAGGCCGGAAGGTCCACATCTGGTATGCCCCACTGCAGGTAAAGAAGCCTGAACACCTCCTGATGCTGTGACCATTCTCCTTGGTCCAGCATCTGGCGACTTAGATAGTCCGCCTGCCAGTTTTCTACTCCTGGGATGTATATAGCCGAAGGGGCCGGTACGTGTTGCTCTGCCCACCGAAGGATGTGAGCGACATCCCATGCTGCAGCCGAGCTTCTTGTTCCTCCTTGATGGTTGACATATGCCACCGCCGTGGCGTTGTCTGACTGGATTCTGATCGGACGACCTCGTCTCATCGATCATGTGGAGAGGCATAGCCTGATCGCTCGAAGCTCGAGCCTATAACAGCTTGTAAGACGCGTGTAAGTGCATTAACTCATGTTCAGCCATGTGTCGTTTACAGGCGTTTAATGGAGATACATTTTTGACTATTTGAAAAAAAAAAAAATTTATTTTTTAAATGCTTCTAAACGCAAACACAGCTAAACGTGGCATGTAAATGCGGCAAAACTGACGTTTTTTTTAAATGTAGTTTACTAGTTACAAGTTAAATCGTTCAGGGGAGGTTGTAAAATGCCCCGTGTACATTAAGCCTTTTGATTCAAGAAAGTTGCATTGAAGTGGTATTAATCACTGAAATACAAACGTGTTACACCAGGCATGCTCAACCCCTGGCCCTTAGAGCCATCTGATATGGCCTGCTACCTGAAAATCGATGACAACCTGCGCAGCCTCCTTCAGGTACACCCTGCTTTAATAAATTATTGCTGGTTGTCAGCGACCTTCTTGCTGCTAGGTGAGAGGGCTAACCACTACACCACTGGGCCGCCTAAACATGAAGGTGTCGTAATAACCCTACAGTCAACATTAATGGAGCTGTGTTCGTCAATGAACTAAAGAGAAAAGGATTTTACAGTGAGTACAAAAATCCTATTTCTCTTTTGCGTGGAACACCACTTTAAGTGCTGGTTCACATTAGTGCCATTTGTGATGCAACTTAAATTGCATGACAAGGAAAATTACATATTCAGTGTGCTTGTTTTCATCAATGCTGTGTTTTTATAAAGCATTTTTTTTTTTTTTTATTAAGTGATAAAAGCTTGTTGTGCAGACTGTTCTTATACAAGTTGAAGCCTAATGCCCTGTACACACGGTCACAATTTCCGACGGGAAATGTGCGATCAGATCGCGTTGTCGGAAAATCTGATCGTATGTGGGCTCCATCGGACTTTCTGTCGGAATTTCCGAAACACAAAGTTTGAGAGCAGGATCTAAAATTTTCCAACAAAAAAATCTGATAGTTTAAATTCAGATCGTGTGTAGACAATTCTGACGGGCAAAGTGCCACGCACGCTCAAAATAAATTAAGAGACCACAGCTGTTGGCTACTGACCTTTTTATAGTCCCGACGTGCGTGTTGCACGTCACCTCGTTAAGAACGATCGGATTTTCCAACAACTTTCTGACCGTGTGTATGCAAGTCAAGTTTGGCACAAAATCCGTCTGAAAAAATCTGATGGATTTTGTTGTCGGAATGTCCGACCATGTGTACAGGGCATAAGGCTTTGTGTACACAGAATATTTTTACAACCTCTCCTGAGCAAATTTAACTTGACAGATAGTAACTGACGTATAAAGCATCTGTTTGGTGGTGATTTTGCCACGTTTGCGTTTAGAAGTGTTTTAAAAGAATGAAAAATGTTTTTTTCTTCAAATAGCCAAAAATGAAAAATGGCTGTAATCGAAAAACACTAGTTACCGCGTTTACAAGCTGTTACAGGCATTTGGTGTTTCAAATGCCTCTGACCATCCGCCCTGAACACATTTTTTTTTTTTTGTTCCAAAAAATGCTTCTAAACGCAACTGCCTAGAAACTACTATACACGACCATGTGAAGGAGCCCTTAAAGTCAAGTTTGGCCCTGCTCCTTCTAACCGCTCTGTTTGATTTTTTTTTTATTTTTTTTTTTCATGTGCATTCATATTTTTGGATTTTGACCTAGATTGACATGGTTTTCTTTAAAGACGATACAAACCCTGAACTGTGACAGTCCCTGCAAATAATATGCAATACATCATTGTGAGTTAAACAATATCACACATGGCTTATACAACTTGGGTCCCTAAATAAAATTGGATAAAAATAGATGAGAGCAGAAACTCATAACTGTCATTTGCACATAAACTTTTCAGAGATCATCTGTACATTTTCATGTACAAAATATTTAAGGTTGTATATATTTACAGCACCAGGGTAAAAGTTTTTTAAATTTTGTGTATTGACCATAGAAATAATATACTTTGAGACTGCAACTAATATAAATGCTAGGAGTCTTAAAAAAAAGTGAAAGTAATTTGGATAACCAAGATATCATTTAAACTGAATTGTCTAATACTATCTAAAACCAGATGAATAAGTTTATTCATCTATGATACCTATCAAATATAAAACCTATTTTTTATGACCAGATTGCTTAAATTAAATATATGCCCTAAAATTCATAAATTTAAAATACATTGGAAACCCCATCTCCCCCTCAAAAAAAAAAAAAAAAAAAAAGTTTGGCATTTGGGGCAGAAAATAAAAACCGTATACCGTAGATGGCAAATAATGTTGTGCTATGGTGCCACCTACAGGCAAAATGCTACCATTGTTCCACTGTGCAAAATGCTGCTTGCAGGAAAAAAATTGCAACTTATGCATTATAAAAGTAACGATTATTTTTACAAACGTTGAACATATACAGGTTTTTGTACAAAGCTATTTGTATTTGGCTTCTGTTTTGGAATTCACTTTGCGTTTCAGTATATCATGTATGCACAAAAGTAGTAAAGACTGTTCCATAATCTGTTTGATCATGTACAAAAACACTGACAATTATTTTAGAGAAATGGTGAAAGCGTTACACATTTGTTGCAAAATACAGTGGGAAGGTGGTTCCATTTAAAATAAAAGAAAATGTATAAATTGTAAAAACATTTTTGGAGTGAAAGCACATAAAATAAATCAATCTTGAATTTAAAACCCTTCCCGTATGTGCATATCTGTGAAAGTCATGAAGTCTGCGTTTTAAAACCCGCATTATTTACTCCTCCAAATGACACAAAACTTTCAATCGCCACCACCAGGTGTAACCCCAGTGGGACAGAACTCATCGAATGTAGATGACCGGTTTAACCAATATGGTTGTCTAAAAGATGTCAAAGGGGAAATCACAGTGAAGTGTACCTTATTTTTAATTAAAAGAAGCCGAACACTTACAAAACAGAAATGCTTTCACAGCACTGAGGGCTAAATCCCTCAAACAACTATAGGTGGAGCATACAGACTGCCCCAGAGCCTCCTCCTGTTGCCTACATCCATGCATACTACACCCTGCATGTAATGATGCCCTTTGGGCAATGTTTTGGTACTGGTTTTCAGTGGCTTAGCATTAGAATATTCACAAATGTTCTACAGGTACTTGCAAATCTGCCACTAAGCCCAGACAATAACAAACTCACGACAACTTCCAAGTTGACGCCCTTGGCAAAAATTTCCTTGGTGGGACCCTCCCGTAAATAAAGTCCAACATTTATAAAGTATTCAACACCACTCCCTTACAAAATTTGTATAAACATCCTTAAATGCAAAAATGAGAAAAGACTTTTTCTGGGAAAAGCTACCTGTGGAAACCTGGGTAAGCTAGTCACAAGCTGGTAAAAGTTTAATTTGCACCCTTTTCCAAACACTGGTACACCTCCATGTTATTGTTATTATAACAGCCAGTGACAGTTTTTTGCTGTTGCACAAAGGGATTGGGGTCTTTCCAACACATATAAACTGGCAATATCTGCTTCTCAAACCTTTGTGGGAATCTGTTAATTTCCATGTTGATTATTTGGTACCTGGATTCCCTTTTCTCCAAAGTCCAAGGCCAAAAGACTTCTATCACGCATACTTACTACAGCTATATGCCTAATAGCCCTTGAAATCTAGAAAAAGCATTGAGACACCATCCCTCATAGAACTTTACAACAGAATTAGAGACTTTAAACTAGCGAGGAACCTTGCAACACTCTGCCATGACACCCTAGAACAGTTCAGTAAAGTCTGGAAGCTGTGTTACCTCATTGAAGACCCAGTATAGCGTGAGTCCCTACACTTAATCTTTCACTAACCAGAGGCTTGTGATGTGTTCCTGGTACACTGACCTAATTAGAATGGTACCCTTTTAATTGTTTTTTTTTTCTGCTTCTGTTAATCTTTCTATTATCTGATTCTTTCCATACCTTTCCTCAAACCAAGGGATGACCTCACAGTAAATATAAAATATGAATATCCAAATAATATTTTAAGGCTGGCCATACACAGAACAGTTTTTGTTCCCACGATCAGGGGTTGCAGGAAAGAAATTAGCTTGAGTCCCCCATCAATACAGATAGTGTTGATGTGGCAATCCCTCCTGCCAGGCCATTGCCTTCTCCCGATGGAGAAGGGTGGGAGGAGACGTCCCCACCGGGAGAAGACAGTGATTATCACTGGCGGCTATAGTAGCCTCTTGCGATAGCGAATCAAGCAGACTGGTTTTACCAAAGTTGATCAATCAACTTAGTGCAGTCAGCCTACCCATTATTAGTTCACATCTCAGCCCATGTATGGATGGCCTAAGATTGCCGGCCATGAAACCGTGTCTTATCGGCAAACTAAATAACCCTGAGAAAGGTGTATTGACAAAGCTTGCGCTATACTGCGGTTTTCAGCTGTAGATTGTTATGTAGAAATGACTGCATTTCTGAATAACTACAGCAAAACCTTGGATTGAAAGTAACTGAGAGTGTTTTGCAAGACCAGCAATTTTTTTTTTTTTTTTTTTTTTTTATAAACGAGCAATGTCTTGATATATACGAGTAGTGTTATATCATGACTGAGTATAAATGAGAAGAGAGGTGCCTCTAAGTGTAACAACATGGTTACATTTAATGAAGGTACAACATTTAGCAACTCACATGGTTGATGATTAAAAGAAGCATATCTAAGTATGCAGGCATCTGGGGTAAAGCTGTCTACATAAACCATCCTCCACCATCATCCCTTCCACGCTGTGATCCACGAGAGCTTCAAGCCTCGCTTTCATATAGATTTTTACTGCAAGGTAGTCTTCCCGGGCACGATTGCAGACTGACAGCGGCGAGAGGCGGCACTGCGAAGGATGGTCTATGTGGACAGCTTTTGCCCAGCCTGCATACTTAGATATGCCTCTTTTAATCATCAACCATGTGAGTTGCTAAATGTTGTTAGTGTGCTAATATCAATACTCAATACTTATACCATAACAATCTATAATTGTGTGAATAAATATAAAAATGATTGAATAAATAACCGTATATGTGAATAAATGAATTCAATGTGATTTACATAAATCAATTCTCCATAAATCCACCTTGTGCATAAATACAAATTTCTTAATTGATGCCTTCTGTGCATATATGCATAAATAAATAGTATTTCTTAATGCCTTCCGTGCATATAAAACTCTTCCTGATGGGATAAGTGGATCAGAGTCTAATCACATACAGCTCCTGTGTCTATGCTTTAATCAAAACACTCCCATGCGGTGATCTCCACAAACTTAAGATATAGTCCTTAAAATGACTTAACCATAGTCCTTTATATTATGCACAACAAACTTCTATCCCACTGCAGCGCATGTATCACTTATCTCTTTGCTATTTGCTTCTTAACTTTAATTTTGCCATAGGAGGAAAAAAAGAGACGAGGGATAGTGTATTACTGCGATAAAGGATGAATTAATATGTGCACGTCGATCCACTTACAAAACCAGTTAAAGCATGGGATATTGGCAGAAAGTCAGATTGTACTACTCCTCACAGCCTCTCTGTGCCTCTGAACACTGAGGGCTTGACGTCACTGGCTCCTCCTCCCGATGTGTTGCGTCACAGGTCACATGACATTCTCAAGGGAAATGAGCCTAGTGATGCTCGTGGGGAATTTTAAAGCCGCTTTTTGTTGTGCGGTTGACATAGTGACTACACCGGGGTCATTGTATAATGCCGCCATCCTCATAGCTCCAACCACAAGCTATTGCATGAAAGAAGAAGATACAATCCATGCACAGAGATGTAAATGAAAAGCATACAATCATTTAAGATGCCACATAGCTCCAATTCAACCATTATATTTTTACCAATCTGACATAACTTTTTAATAATTGATACTTAAAATACTGAATAAAAGACAATAAACTTACACATTCCAAACTACATTGTTTACCCGATAATTCCACTATACTTAAAAATAAAATGGGGAAAAAATGGTGGAAATAGAAATCAACCACCACAAAACCCCCCATATAACCAATTCAACCAATATGGGAATGAGGGGAATAGTGGTGATTACAATCAAGTAAATTACGGGTATAATCAGCAGGAGAGAAGAGACTTTAGAGAGCAAAATCAGTATCCATATACACAGGGAGATAAACGGAACTATTATGACCAGCAACAGTATGATAATAGGAGAAGTCCAATACGTACAGAAAATAGATATGAAGCACTGAGAGAGTACAGAGAAGATGCACCATGCTCGTCTTTTTTAGATCAGCCTAGGTGAGACAGAACCCCACCATACAGAGCGAGAACCCCACCACAGAACAAAGGAATAGGGAACACAAGTCCAAACAGAAGAGCGGATGCAGAGGAGGACTCAAGGCCAAAAAGAAAAAGAGAATTGGTGAGGGCATGTACAATTTGAGTGGTCTTGAGCTCACGAGATCAGAGCTAATAACATTGGACAAAGGCCTTAAATATGCCCCTAACAAAAGTTTGAACAAATTCGAAACATATGTGGATTTGCAGAAGTACACTAGGAAACTTAATATTCAAAAATACATGTTAAACAAAACGGTGACCACAGAAAGGAGGGATGCGGAAACGAGGAATTGGGGATGGAGGAATAAAACATACAGGATTAAGAAACAAATTGGTATTCAATCCACAAGTGTCCAATAATGAACATATCAAAGTATTGAATAAAATGGTGATCCAGGATATTGAAAGATTGAGAATTAAAAGGACACAAAATCCCCAGGCAATTAAAAGAGGCATCAAGAAACTTGAGGAAAACAAGAAAGTGGTAATACGACCGTCTTACAAAGGGGGAGCTATTGTCGTTCTATCTAAGGAATACTATAATGCTGAACTATTAGGCCAGTTAAGTGGCACGAAGACCTATATAAAGTTAAAATATAACCCTACCAAGGAATATAAGTTTGAGTTGAAAGAATTGATACAAAAAGGAAAGATGAAAGGTATTTTAACTAAAAAGGAGGAGAAGTGATACCAGAAACCTGTAGAGTACCTGTGATTTATACGGTGCCCAAGATTCATAAAAATCTGACATCACCACCAGGTAGGCCCATAATAAACGAAATACAATCCATCAACTCCAGATTGGGAGAATATGTGGATAATTTCATCCAACCACTAGCCCCATAAACAAAATAATACTTGAGGGACACAAAACACCTATTGCAAATCTTGGAGAAAGTGGAAATTCAACCAGAAGAAAAGTATTTGATTGCAACAGCGGATGTGGAATCGTTGTACATGAGTATTGCGCATACGGATGCAATAGAAGCCACAAAATGGGCCATGGATACGTATGAAAATTTGGTATCTAAACAGAAAACATTCATATTAAGGTGTCTAGTGTATGGTTTGCAGCACAACTATTTCTGGCACAATATGGAGTATTATCGCCAATTGAATGGAATAGGGATGGGAGCCAGATTAAAGCATAGACACAGGAGCTGTATGTGATTAGACTCTGATCCGCTTATCCCATCAGGAAGAGTTTTATATGCATGGAAGGCATTAAGAAATACTATTTATTTATATTTATTTATGCATATATGCACAGAAGGCAATTAACAACTTAAGCCCCGGACCAATTTGGAATACAAGCATGTTTCCGGAACGAATTGTGCTCCCAATCCAAGGTTTTACCAAACCAAGGTTTTACTATACTGTTCTTTCCGGAATTGTTCATGCCAGAATTGGAATACACCTTGTAATTATTACATCTGCCTTATCTCTACTCATTATAGATTATTTCTCTCTTGTTTTGGAATGCAGCTCCTACAAATACGGAACCCTAAGTCCATAGTTAATCCAGAGAAAGACAAAAAAGCCTTTAGCACTTGTCTCCACTGGCTCCACATATTGAATGCTTTCAAATGCTTTGCTTGTGGTTAATGTATGACCGCACTAAGGTCGGGAAATTTGAAGATTGCTACACTTAAACCAATCATTACTTGCCTCTTTTTTTTTTTTTTTTTTGACAAGCTGCAAACCTCTTCTGCTTCAATGTGTTCTGTACTAATTAATAGCATTGTGCACTATTCCTCCAATGGACAATGATGGGGTACCATTCCTCTGACACCATCAGTGGGACATTATTCCTCCAACTGACACCAAAGATGAGATGCAATTCCTCCCACTGACACCATCAATGGGGCTTTGTTCTTTCAACTGACGCCAATGATGGGGCACCATTCCTCCTACTGATGCTATCAATGGGGCTTTATTCTTCTAACACCAATGATAGGGTACTATTCCTCCAACTGACACCAACAATGGGGCTTTATTCCTCCAACTGGCACCATCAATAAGTCTTTATTCTTCTGACACCCATGATTGGGTACCATTCCCATCACTAACACCAGTGATGGGGCACCATTCCTCCCATTGACACCATAAATAGTTTATTTCCTTCAACTGACACCAATTATGGAGTACCATTCCTCTCACTGACATCAATGATGGGGCACCATTCCTCCAACTGACACCGTAAATAGAGCTTTATTCCTCCAACCGACACCAATGATGGGGTACCATTGCTGTCACTGACATCATCAGTAGGTTTTTATTCCTTCAGCTGACACCAATGATGACACCATTCCCCCATTGAGACCATCGGTGAAACACTATTACTCCAACTGACACCAATAATGGGGCACTATTTCTTCCTATGAAATCAATGATAGGATATAATTTACTGACATTGGCCTCAGGGATGATTCTACTCCCACTGGCCACAGTCCGGCCCCCTAAAGCCCGAAGGACAGTAAACTGGCCCTTCGTTTAGAAAGTTTGGAGACCCCTGCTTTATACTTTTACTAATTAATCACTCTGAACAGAATATTCATCCATTATATAGTCTGGTTTAATGCAGGCTTAGACCGCTTGATTTTTAACCATTCAGCCTGCGAATCTACTCTAACAACGTCGATGGTGCAACCTCCATTGTAGTCCAGCCTCCACGGTGTCTGTTGGTGCTGGTGCAGCTAAGCAGTGATTATATCTGACAGAATGAAATTAAAGCTGTCTTGGGGGTCTTTAGTAGTGGTCATTGCATAATGGAAGAGATTACTTTCTTCAGTCTTACAACCTGTCTTTTTTTTTTTTCCTATTTTAAGCTCCGATAGGAAGTATCACAGACCAGAGTCTGCTGAAAGACTTCCCTGATGCTAAAGTAGTCAGTGCTATTGATGGTGTTGTCTCAGGACCAGAGGGTGTGACGCTTGAACCTCATGATGGAAAAGCACATATTGGCACTGGAATTGCACTCACCAATGATACCAAGGTAAGGTTACTGACTTGTTTGCTGTATTATGTATTGCTCATGCATGCAAATATGCAGCCTTTTGGCGGCCAGGCTCTGGTGCAGAGCTGCCCCTATGTTTGCGCGCAATAGTGCCAGTAGAGCTGTGCCGAGTTACTGGTGGATAACTGAAAGCTCCCGTTCATAGCGTATGATCGGGGGCTTTTCGATCATGTGACAGCCAATCATGGCAGTCACATGACAGTAGGCCCTTCCTCCCCGGCATACTAAACCCCTTATAGGGCCTGCGGGCACCGTCTCTAAGGGTTTAAAGGGCTAATATACACAAGTTATTATATGATGGATATACACTTATTTGGCTCTTCCTCTCACTTGCTATATTTCTGAATAATTCTAGTCGCGGGCAGTTCATCTAGGAGTTTGGAGCTGGTGACCCTTACTAATCACTACAGCCATTACAAAAGCAAGCAGAGTCTCGCTTCCCCATCTGAACATGTGTTCATGTTCTGAGATTTTACCATTTACCGCTAGATATTAGATAATGCTAGGTGCTAAAACATACTGATATTTACCCAAAACTGAAATATTGTTTTTAGAAAAGGTGAACCTTAAAAGACAAAAAATCATAGTCCAAAATGTTTAAAGCTTGCACGAGCTGTCATAAAAAGGGGGAGGATAACTGAAATTGTTCAGTGAGAAGAAGTCTGACAGCTGATTGGGGGAAGGGACACACCCCCTGCACACAGGAACAAAGCTGAGGCTGTCAATCATCTGGAGATCCCTCCCTTGTCCCCTTTTTCTCTTGGTGTCAGGAAAACTTGTCAGAAGTGGCTCATGCAGATAGCAGAGGAATGAGGCAGCAGTAGGAAATTACACTTTGTGTTCTGTATTGAGACAAGTACATACTATAGAAGTCTATGCTTTGTTAATATTACTTGTCTAATGCTTAAAATTTGTCAGAAGTGATTCATGCTGAGGAGGACCAAAGCAGCAGACAAAAATTGCACCTTGTTAAATTAACCCCTTTACTACCATGTAACACATATATGAGGTGTCGAGGAAATGGGCCTTAATCTTTGCGCCGTATATATGTTATAGTATTCTAGAATTGCGTTTTCTCACACGCTCCAAGCAAAAAGACTGGGCTGTCAAGGGCAGCCGGCCCAGCTCTCGTACTAACGATCAGGACATGGGGGAACCAGGTCCCAATCTCATGATCACTTGTGCTAGCCTGTGATTAGCTATCGCTGCGATCGTTCACTTTATAGCCCGCCCTAATTTTCCTTCTTTGTGAAGAGAAGAAACAGACTACTATTCCTTAATGCTAGAGAAGTTTCCAAAAACTTTTGGGAAAGCAATACAATGCAGAGTAACTAGTTCAGGATATGAACTGGTTTAGTTAGTGTCAGTGTACAATAGCAGTGTAATTATCAGTGGCAGATTAAGTGTCAGTGCAAGGGACCAGTTCACACTATATGACTATGTAACAGACAGCCGCTTTGCGATTTGGCCCTTGTCGTTAAGGGGTTAACTTTATTTCTAGAGCCCAGCCCCCCCCATAGCATGGACCAGTAACAGGTTATTTTTGAGGAGGCATTAAGGATCTAATGTCTCCCCAGCGCTCCACAGAGCCTGGGAAACACTGCAGGGGGTTTGGCACATTGAGGATATTGTAAAAGTGATCAGGCAGCTCTATAGCCACTTAGGTCACGTTTATATGAAATCTTGGAGCTGGCTGTAAAAACAATGCCAAGCTCAGGGCGGTAGCAACATGTATGTTAACAGATTGAATAACAGGACATTTATAAACGTACCTTGGTAAAATAGTTAAAATGACATAAAACCCAAAAACAAAAGATAAACTTTTTTTGGCTTTTTTTTTTTCCTTTCACCTGTTGATCTGGCCAGTGTGATTTTCTTTTTTTTTTTTTTTTACCTCCCTTTAAGGCCTCTTTCACACGAGCCAGACTCCACTTTACTCCAGTTTGCACAGCGGGGGATCTGTCCACTGATCTACCATAAAGCAGAATGCATGGATGACCTTGCCGTGTCTGCTCCTTTTCTGCGGAGCAGACACTAACACAGCCCACTCTGCTCATTGTTCGGCCTGGTTGAAAGTGACTGGCTGTCTATGTACAATCGGCTGCAGTCCTATCTTATCTGCTAGACACAAGTCCGTTTACATCAGCCTCTCCATAAAAGTGAATGGAGGGTCCGATCGGGTCTGCCGGTCTGTTTTTCAGATGAACCTGATTGGACCCTCAATTCACTTCTATGGTGAGGGAGCTGTAAACGGACCAATCATGAAGGGGGCTCAACGGATCAAACTGTCTATTAAAAGTGTCAGAGGGTGAGACAAAGCATTTACGACAGACACAGGGCAGTGCTTACAACGGTTAGCTTTTTTTCTTTTATGTAAATCTTCTTTCCCAAAAGGAAAAAAAAACTCTTGCATGTGCTTTAAGCACTTTTTAAAAGTGTTAGCTGCAGTTTAGCTATACTTTGTTAGTCAAGCCCATCTAAATTTTCTAGTGCATCTACTAGCCTCTTCCCATACTGAAAATGCTACTGTCCAGGGTTTGGCTCCATTGCTCCTCCATACAGTGGAGCCAACCTAAGACAGGAAGTGTGTTTGCTGGTCAGATCAGCTGGGAAAAATAAAGGAAACAAATGCAACCACAGAATTTAAAGCGGAGTTCCACCCAAAAGTGGAACCTTCGCTTATCTGCTTTCTCCCACCCTCTGGTGTCACATTTGGTACCTTTCAGGGGGGAGGTGGAAAGGGGTACCTGTTTTTGATAGGTACACTTCCCCACTTCCGCGAGACTGCCGTGTGGTGGCGTCCCTCGAAAGTTTGGCCTCCTTTCTCCACCGCCGGGCCAGTTAGAAAGTGCAGCACGCTTTGCACATGCGCAGTAGGGGATTGGCTGTGAAGCTAAAAAGCCTCACTGCCGGTTTCCCTTAACATGAATGGCTGTGGCAGCACCCAAGAGCCGTTCTGAAAATGAGCTGGGGTGCCGACTTAACGGGAGTCTGGACAAGTAAATGTCCTAATGTTAGCTACAGTATTTGTTTTTTCGTGGGAGGGGGGAGGGGCGGAACTCCTCTTTAAGGAATGGCAAGCTTTCCTATTAAAAGCTGAGCGCACTAGGCATGACAGCACAGCGTGGTCAGTTTTCTGGCTGTGCTGGGCACTCTGCCTGCTCGCCTCCAAAGATTAGATTAGTGGGAAGATTAGTGTAATGCTGTTTCTACCCCAAGCTTTCTGAGTTCCTTATACAGCTAAAAACAGAAGGTATGTGAGCACGTCTAAAAAAATGTAAAACCACTATTTTTTTATATATATATATATATATATATATATATATATATATATATATATATATATTTATTTAGTTTAAGGTTTTCCATTTTATTTCTGTTTTAAACTGAATAATTGGATTCATTCATACTTACCTGTAAAATCCATTTCTTTGAATACATCATGGGACACAGAGCAGCCATATACATTACTACCTGGGATAACCCAGCGCAGTAGCCTTGAGGGTTGGGAGTCACACTGTATGAAATCAGATTCATACAGCAGCCCGCAAGACACTACGGCCAAAAGCCGAGTCCTCTGCTGCCTTAACATCCACCTGATAAAATCTTGTTAACGTATGTACCGAAGACCAAGTAGCGGCCTTGCAAAGCTGCACCACTGACGCCTGATGGCGAAAAGCCCATGAGGTTCCAATACCCCTGGTAGAATGAGCTCTAACCCCAAAGGGAGGAGGCCTGAGTGATTAATTGGTGACTCCAAAGTGAAATGGATGCCTTTGAAGCCGCCTGACCCCTCTTGGGGCCTTCCAGCAAAACAAAAAATGCATCAGAACTTCTGATGCTTGCAGAACTTTCCAGGCAGACTCTGACCGCCTGCACCACATCCAAAAGGTGCAACTGCTTCTCTTCTGGCGAGCCAGGCTGAGAGAAAAAAAGAAGGTAGAACCGTGTCCTGATTTTAAATGAAATTCAGAAACTACGTTAGGTAAGAAGGACAGAACAGGACGTAGCACCACTTTATCATTGTGGAAAACCAAATACGACTCCTTACAGGAAAGGGCCGCCAACTCGGAGACCCTAATAGCCGAAGTAATTGCTAAAAGAAAAGCCAACTTCCCTGTCAAAAGAACGGAATTTTGTTGATTGGTTCAAAAGGCTGCTCCTGTACAAAACCAAATTTTAAATCCCAAGGGCGAAGAGGTGATTTAACAGGAGGCAATAAGTGAGTCACTTCATGAAGAAAAGTCCGGACCAGGGAATGTGAAGCCAAAGGCTTCTGGAAGTACACTGATAAGGCTGAAACCTGTCCTTTTATTGTTGTTAAAGCTAATCTTTTATCTAAGCCTGACTGAAAAAAAAAGAGAGAATTCTGTCTACCAAATATCTGCGAGGTTGCCAACTTCTGACCTCACACTACACAATGTAAGCCTTCCAAACTCTGTGATAAACCTTCATGATGATCGCCTTCCTGGCATTCACCAATTACCAGAAGACTCCTACAGAGTCTAATAGACGTGCGTCTTTCGGGTTACCTGCTGAACCTGATCCTTTAGGACCTCGACCCTTCTTGGAGGCAAGAACACTCTTGCCTGGACTGTGTCCATGATAAGGCCTAAGTATTCCAGACTTTGAACCGGTTTTAGGGCCGATTTTTCTGAATTTATGATCCATCTGAGATGTTCCCGGAATTGGACCGTAAAGGTCACATTTCTTACCAAAACCTGCAGTAATTGATCCCTGAGTAGGAGATCGTCTAAGTAGCCTGCAATCAGGATCCCTCGAGATCTTAGAAGACCCAGTACGGGTGCCAGGATCTTTGTGAAGACCCGGGGTGCGGTTGCGAGGCCAAAGGGCAGAGCCACAAACTAAAAATGTTGTTCCTCTGACAAAGCGCAAAAGCCTTTGATGAGGTTGGAAAATTGACACATGTAGGTATGCATACCTGATGTCTGGATGCCAGAATCTCCTTCTTGGAAAGAGGTCATGACAGAGCGGACTGATTCCATTTAAAAGGGCCGCACTGAGAGATAACGGTTCATTGCTCTTAGATCCAGAATTGGTCTTATGTTGCCATTTGGCTTTGGAACCGTGAACAGATTCAAATAAAACCCTCTTCCCTTTTGGGAACTGGGACCTCCATTATCACCCCCTGCCGCCTTAAACGGTCTAGTGCTTGGAGTAATAAGCCCTCTTTGAGGATGGTAGCACTGTAATTCCACCCTGTACCCCTGAGACACTGTAGAGATGACCCACCTGTCCTGAATTAGCGTTTCCAACAATCCCGCAAACTTCAGCAACCTTCCCCCCACCCTCAGGTGCAGGGGTGTCCCTTCACAAGAAAGGTTTGGTGCCAGTATTGGCATACTTTTGGACCTATGGCCTCGTTTGACCCTGGCCCTGCTTTTTACTTTTGGCAGCAGATACCTGGTGCCGTCGGAACTGCCTAAGGCCTGAAAAACCTGAGGAATTATTGTGTGGCATCTTAAGAGGGCCGTGTAGCTACCTTTTTCACAGGAGGGAGGGATCTCTTTCCTCCAGATAGATTTTGGATGTACTTATCAGGATCATCCCCAAATAAACGTTCTGCTGATCTGCTCCATCCTGAACCAAATCCTCCGGTCTATTGGGCCATCTAGCCTGATCCTTCAAGGCTTGACAGACCCCGATTGCTGCTACTGTGGGTTGAATAGCGGAACCTGCCAGGAGGTGAAGGATGTATTTTAAAAAACCTTCCAGCTTCTTATCCACAGGATCCTTAAAGACCTGTGCATTATCCATTGGACAAGTTAAGGTCTTGCTCGGGGAGAAAGCGTCTGCATTCGACAACCGGTACGCTCCACTTCTTGGTAAAGCGTTCCCCCATAGGATATAATAGAGAGAACCTCCTAGGAGGCACAGATATCCTGCTGGGCACTCAGAGTCGGAATATACCACCTCCTTCAACAGTGGGTGAAAGGGAACCATCGGTACAAGAGAATGAACAAGAAGCTTTTGTGATTGACGGGCTGATATAACCCGAGCCTCTTCAGGCTTTGAGTCATTTGAGGGAGATTCCTCCGTCTGGATATCAATTGCCTGACCGGCCATTACCTCTTCTACCTCGTCAACCCAGTCTTGCTCCAATATAGGAGGAATTGGGAAGGGGGTCTGTCACGCTTCCTGACACTTAGTGTGACAGAAGCGATCATTGCGGCACTCTTGCCCTCTAAACCAGCCAAAGCTGATGCCAGGTCTTTAGTAATAAACTCTGAGGTAGAAGCATTGGTAGTAGGCACAACGCCAGATAGACGCAGCGGCTCAGATTTCCCTGTGTCATCTGGTCTTTCAGGTGAGGCTATTGCAGCAGAGTTCTGTTTATCCTCTACAGGGGCTACTGATGGAACACATGCGGCCTTTGCTGCAGCGCTCCCCCAGATCACTTCCTAGAAGACATGGCTTGCTGAAGCAGTGGTGACACAAATACACAAGTTCCTCAGTACCACAATTCCCCCTTGGAAGAATCTTCTACAATGAACTGTTCTTCCAGCTACTGCAACATAACTTAGGCTGTGTCTGTCATCACCAATAGGACTCACATTCACCCAGGAGAGACTGCTCTGTGTCACCTCTGCCGGCCAGCAACTAACTGTGCTTTTAGCCCTTAAAAAATCTTCCCTCGGCCATCAGGGCCACGTGCATGAGCCCATGTTGGCCCCAGGGGAGGAGACCCCACAGAGCAGCACACCTATGCCCTCTAGTATGCAAAAAAAGCATTGCAAGCAAAACGTGTTGTAAAAAAAAACAAACATTTTCTTCTTTTCAAAAGTTCCCCTTGGCTCGTGCAGCTCTGGGGAGAGAAACACAGAGCAGGAAACCTGTGCCCTCTTGTGGACAAAGCAAGCATAGCAAGGAAAACTTTTTTTTTTTTTAAACATGTCAGCATGGATACAACTATTGCAGGGGAATAAATAATAATTGGACCCTGATTTTTCACAGGGCCACTTACCACTCCCGCCACAGGGCAATAGCCTAAGCCAGAAGTCCAGCCCTTCACCCATCGTGGCAGGCTCTGTCACACAGACCTTTAAGGAATGGATACCCTTTTAGCATGAGTCCACTCCCTGGGACCTGTACAGCACCCTGCAGGAATGCCTTAGCGATGTGGTGTCCAGGATTCAGCTACAGAGGGTCCAGCATCCGAAGGTTGCTTTACAGACAACACCTCGTTGATCCTTTAATGAACAAATGACCATCCACCATTTTAGACACTGGCAAATAAACTGGAATACTTCCTGCATATGAGGGGTTAAACAGGGGATCCTTCCTGTTTTTGGTTATTCTACCAGTGTCCATTCACCTAGGTGGCGCATAACCCAGGTAGTAATGTATATGGCTGCCCTGTGTCCTGTGATGTACAAGAAAGAAAGGTTGTTTTAACAAGGAGGACTTTATACTTTAACAATTTCACAAATATAGAACTAGTTGAAATTGTGTTTTTAAATGTTTACCTGAGTTTCAATTTGAGTTGCCTAGTTTTAAACCTCAGTTTTGATGAATAATATTAATTTTTTTCCTCATTTGTTTATTCGCATTGACAGTTGTCTTAAATATGTGTTTCACAAAGGCTCCAGAGCTTGTTAGAGAATTTTTTGTACCTAAACAAACATCACCATGAAGATAGGCGAGCTCTGTAAGCCACTAATGAGGATTATTTTAAACTTTTGTGCACCCCCTGGAGAACTGTAAAATCCATTAATAAAAAAGGAAACCATGTGACACAACTGTGTGTCTGCCTAGCGAAGGCCATTCACCAAACCTCTGACCTGAAAATTGTGTAGTAGGTAAGCCATAAATTATGCAATTTTTTCTTTCTTTCAGTCACGGGCTGAAGGAAAGAAAATTGTTAAATTCCTTGTTCAACACTGAAATTCCTCCCGCTGGGCTATTGTATTCTGACAGCAGGAGGTTTCCCAGCCATCAGATTACAATGATCACTGCTGGCGGCTAAAGCCACCGGCATTCGGCCGTGTGTACAGGGCTTTAGTCAGAGACGCAAACAAGAGGTTACTGCTAACTCTGAAGGAGTCTCAAAGAGTCACATCTGAGATAAGAGAAACAATCTAATGTGCAACCTGTCAGAAACTGACTCAGACTGAGACAGAAGTACAGTAAAATCACACTTGTTGAATAATAATAATAAAAAGGTAAACCGCGTAAATGTATTCAAAATATAGCCAAAGTTCAGGAACCGGAATGGATAGTCAGACACGCCAAAACGTCAGGGAGCCAGAGAGGATCGTAGTAGAACAGCAAGCAGGATCTGGAGCCAGAAGGAATGTCAGCCAGAACACAGGAGAGCATCTCTAGAGATGTGACCAAGGCGAAGGCAGAGATCATCTGGACTGCACAGCTTAAGTAGTCAGGACTGACGAGCAGGATATCATCAACAGGTTAGTCACTGTGGAGAGATAGGAGCTAGTAATTAGCCGACAGCTGAGCGGCCAGGTTTGAGAAGGAAGGGCTGAGCCCAGCACTGACAAAACCATAATCTGGGTGTTTCACAAATCTGGGCTTAGCGAAAGAGAAGAATACCATTGTTGAGAAAACCAAATAAAACGAATTTCACTTGGGTTTGCCGAGTTAATATGGGATAATGATCTAGGTTATCACTAAATGAAGTTCATTCGTGAAACGCGTTAACCCTTGCTGTCATTTTTCTGTATCATAGTGTCAGTACTTAATTCACGTTTTGGATTTCATGAAATAAAATAAATATTTTTATCCTCTGATTCTGGAGTGTGGTCATGCCCTTTCTTCTATTTGATTTAATATGGGGGAGACACAGTAAACATGCAATAACCGGATGTTTGGTCTGTTGAAACCAAAAGTGAATATTTAGGCCTTAAAGGGGTTATAAACCTTTTTTTTTTTTTTTTTTTCACCTTAATGCACCCCCCCCCCCCCCCACACGTTTTACTTACCTGAGTGTCAGGGCTGGCTTAGCCCCTCCTCCTCTGGGCTGGCCGCTCAGTTGTCGGCTAATTGCAAGCTCTCTTCTCTCCCCACAGTTACCAGCTGTTCCCGATGATGCTCGTCTGGCCTGCCTATTTAAAGTCTACCAGCTCATTTCTCCATTGCCTTCACATTTGGTCACATCACTAGGAACCATCTCCTGCTGGTTCAAGACTGGCCTGCTACATCCCTCCTGGCTGCCATCCTGCTTGCAGTTGCTCTCCCTGGATCCCTGACTTCTGGATTGGCTGATTACCCGATCTGGTTTATGAACTTTGGACTGGCTGACTACCCTGATCTGGCTATTATACTCTGGCTTGCTTGACTACGCTTTTTCCTTTTTACCGTTTTATTTTTATTAATAAACAAGTGTGATTTGATTGTACTTCTGTCTCTGTCTGTTTCATGGTTCCTGACAATACGTGAAGGCCATGAATTCAGAAGATACAGTCAATCCACTTGTTGGTAATATTTTTTCCAGATTGGATGAGCAAGATCACCGCATGGATCAGTTTGCCTTGGCGTTACAAACGCTCCTGAATCGCACGGCTCACCTGGAATCCCCAACGGTGGCTGCTCCGGTCTAACCTGAGTTGCAGGCCGTCCTTGCTGTTGCACCAGTCTCTGTGCAGGCACCCGCCTCGAGTGTTACCTCTGTAAGAGGTATGTCTGGTTCTGCTCCGCTTCCCCAGCGATTTGGGGGTGATCCAGTTCAATGCAGAGGGTTTCTCAATCAGGTTGAGATATACTTCGAAATGCTGCCCCAGGCGTTTCCCACGGACAGAAGCAAAGTAGGTTTCGTGATATCTTTGCTTTCTAAGAGAGCCTTGGCCTGGACTAACCCTCTATGGGAGACGCAAAAACCTGTCGTCTTGAGTTACCCTCAGTTTGTGGCCTCCTTTAGAAGGGTTTTTGACGTTCCTGCACGCTCCGCTTCTGCTGCCAAGTGCCTTATGTCCATCAGAGTACGAGAACTGTTGCCGACTACGCCATTGATTTCCGTACTCTGGCAGCAGAGGTTGCTTGGAACAATGAGGCCCTTGTGGCTGCTTTTTCTCATGGTCTCTCGGATTCCATCAAGGATGAGCTAGCAGCCCGAGATATACCCACTGAGCTGGAGAGCTTGGTCTCGTTTGCCATCCTCATTGACTCCAGACTCAGAGAGACTTTCTCTTAAGGAGCGCTTGTGGAAGCCTCCTGTACGTTTGCCTCCGAGCTTTGTAGTCCCACCCATGCCTTCCTCGCCTCCCATGCCTTCCTCGCCTCCCATGCCTTCCTCGCCTCCCATGCCTTCTGGTACTGAGTTTGTCAGTGAAGATGAACCCATGCACCTGGGCTTCACGCGTCTCTCTGCGGATGAGAGAGCCTTTAGGAGGAGGGAGATATTGTGCCTTTATTGTGGCCAGGCATGTCACTTTTTGAAGTCTTGCCCTACCCGTCCAGGGAACGCCCCAACCTTGAGGTCCTGTCATGGACAGACCTTAGGTGGCGTTGTTTCGTCCCGAGTTATCCAGAAGGATAAGCCCCTGGTTTGGTCACCCTTTCTTGGGCTGAGTCGTCCATCGAGATACAGGCTCTAATCGACTCTGGGAGTGCAGGCCTGTTCATTGATGCTGCATTTGTTTCGCAGCACTCGATTCTGCTGCAACTGCATGACACTCCACTTGCCATTAGGGCTCTTGATGGGAGACCTTTACAGCCTGCTCATGTGACTCATGAGACGGTTCCATTGTCCATGACTGTAGGGGCTCTTCACCATGAGATAATCCAATTCCATGTTATTTCCGCACCCAGATTTCCGCTGGTTATTGGTTATCCTTGGTTACAGAGGCACAACCCCTCTTTTGATTGTCTCCGTGCTGAGGTTCTCTCCTGGTCACCACAATGCAGTGAGACATGCTTTCTGAAGGTATCCAAGGTCCTGTGCACCGCTTCACTCCCCTCGCTACCGGAGGAGTAACGTGATTTTGGCCATGTCTTTGGTCAAGCCGGTAGTTTGCCTCCACACCGCCCTTATGATTGCGCAATTGACCTTCAACCTGGTGCCATACCTCCTCGTGGCTGGGTTTACCCTTTGTCGGTCTTGGAGGAATAAGGCCATGGAGGAGTATGTTGCTGACGCACTTTCTTGCGGTTTCATCCGCAAATCCTCGTCTCCTGCTGGTGCTGGTTTCTTCTTTATGAAAAATAAGAGCGGTGAACTGAGACCTTGTATAGATTATAGGGGTCTCAATCGTGTCACGATTAAGAATGTCTACCCGATTCCATTGATTACTGAGTTATTTGACCACCTCAAGGGAGCAACGGTTTTCACAAAGCTTGACCTGAGAGGGGCATACAATCTCATGTGCATTAAGGAGGGCGACAAGTGGAAGACTACGTTTAATACCAGAACAGGCCATTATGAATACTTGGTAATGCCTTTTGGCCTTTGTAACGCCCTGGCAGTTTTCCAGGAATTTATTAACTATGTCCTCCGAGATTTGTTGCAGTTGTGTGTGGTGGTTTATCTCGATGATATCCTCCATATTTTCCAAGTCCCTGGAGAGCCACCATACAGATGTCTGTTGTGTACTTCAGAAACTGAGAGAACAATCTTTATTGTACACTGGAGAAGTGCGAGTTCCATTGTGAACAGGTTACATTCCTGGGCTATGTCATTTCCACTGCTGGTTTTTCAATGGACCCAGAGAAACTTTCGGCAGTCTTACAGTGGCCTCGACCCGTGGGTTTATGTCCTCTGCAGCGTTTCCTGGGCTTTGCCAATTACTATCAAAAGTTTATTCGTAACTTCTCGTCTCTGGTCAAGCCTCTGACTGATATGACCAGAAAGGACAGTAACCCACAGAATTGGTCTCCGGAGTCCATTAAGACCTTTGAGACTCTCAAGGCTGCCTTTGTGTCTGCTCCTGTGTTGGCACATCCTGATCCTATGTTGCCTTTTATCCTAGAAGTTGATGCTTCTGAGACTGGAGTTGGCACCCTTCTGTCTCAACGTCCTACCTCTGAGAGCGCTATGCATCAGTGTGGCTACTTTTCCAAGAAATTGTCACCTGCTGAGTGCAATTATGAGATTGGTGACAGAGAGCTGTTAGCGATCATTTTAGCCCTGAAAGAATGGAGACATCTTTAAGGTACCACTGTGCTCGTTCTTATTCTTACTGACCAGATGAATCTTACATTCTTGTCTGAGGCTAAGTGACTCTCTCCCAGAAGGGCGTGATGGGCTCTTTTCTTGTTGAGCTTTAATTACATTGTCTCATTCTTACCCGGTACTAAGAATGTAAGGGCTGATGCCTTGTCACGACAATTTTCCTCCATGTCCAAGTCGGAGTCGGTTCCGGTTCCTATGATTCCTCCTGATCGTATCTTAGCTACAGTTCGCATCAGTCTTACTTCTCCTTTGGGTGACAAAATTCTTGCTGCTCAGGTCAATGCTCCTGATAAACCTTGTGACCACTGCTTTGTCCCAGAGAGTCTCCGTACTGCAGTGCTCCAGACTTATCATTCTCCCAAGGCAGCTGGCCATCCTGGGAATTATCAACTCATTTGGGCCATCTCCCAACAATTCTGTTGGCATAGTCTACGGGCTGATGTTACTGCCTTCATAGCTGCCTGTCCCGTGTGTGCTCAGAGTAAGACTCCATGACACCTTCCAGTGGGCCTCCTACAACCCATATCCAATGGAGAAAGGCCCTGGACTCACCTGTCTATGGATTTAATTGTGGAATTGCCCAACTCCCAAGGCAACACTGTTATCCTTATGGTGGTTGACCGTTTCTCAAAGATGCGTCATTGTATTCCACTTAAGAAGTTGCCCACCTCTAAGGAACTGGCTTCCATTTTTGATTGGGAGATCTTTCGCTTACATGGGCTACCCAAGGTGATTCTCAGATAGGGGCAGTCAGTTAGTTTCCCGGTTCTGGCGAGCCTTTTGTGCACAGTTGGGAATCCAGCTTGCGTTCTCTTCTGCGTATCACCCGCAGTCTAATGGGGCTGCAGAACGAGCCAATCAGGCCTTGGAGCAATTCCTGCGTTGCTATATTTCTGACCATCATAACTGATCTGACCTATTACCTTGGGCAGAGTTTGCTCACAACAGTGCCTTGAATGCTTGTCTCCATTTATGGCAAAGAAGGTTGGAAACCATATGTTGCCTGACTCGTTTGTTCCGCAGAGTATTCCTGCATTAGAGGAGCAACTCCGTGTCTTCGTTCCACTTGGGTACAAGTTCAGGAGGCTTTGCGTCATGCTAATGATAGGTACAGACTGCATGCTGACCACAGACGCCTACCAGCACCTTCCTACCAGGTTGGGGACAGGGTCTGGCTGTCATCTTGCAACCTCCGGCTTAGTGTTCCTTTACTGAAGTTTGCACCTCGGTTTATTGGACCTTTCCGTATCCTTCACAGGATTAACCCAGTAGTTTTCTTGTTGGAACTTCCTCCTAGTATGCGCATCTCAAATGTTTCATGTCTCCTTATTGAAACCGTTGGTCTGTAACCGATTTACCACCTCAGTGCCATGTCCTCACCCTATTCAGGTTGAGAACCATGAGGAGTATGAGGTACAATCCATTGTTGACTCCTGTAGGTTTCGTGGGCGCATACAGTACCTGGTGCATTGGAAGGGGTACGGTCTGGAGGAAAGCTCCTGGGTTTCATCCTCTGATGTACATGCCCCTCTCCTCCGCGAGTTCCATAGATTGTTTCCCCTCAAGCTCGGTGGCCCTCCGAGGGAAAGGGGTCATGGGGGGTGGGGGTACTGTCAGGGCTGGCTGAGCCCTTCCTCTTCTGGGCTGGCCGCTCAGCTGTCAGCTAATTGCCAGCTCTCTTCTCTCCCCACAGTTACCAGCTGTTCCCGATGATGCTTGTTTGGCCTGCCTATTTAAAGTCTACCAGCTCATTTCTCCATTACCTTCATGTTTGGTCACATCACTAGGAACCATCTCCAGCTGTTGTTTCAAGACTGGCCTGCTACACCCCTCCTGGCTTCCATCCTGCTTGCAGTTGCTCTCCCTGGATCCCTGACTTCTGGACTGGCTGATTACCCAATCTGGTTCATGAACTTTGGACTGGCTGACTACCCGATCTGGCTATTGGATTCTGGCTTGTTTGACTATGTTTTTCCTATTTACCTTTTTATTTTTATAAATAAACAAGTGTGATTTGATTGTACTTCTGTCTGTTTCATGGTTCCTGACACTGAGCCCTGGAACTTGACCCGGTGGGGGATACACCGTCTCTCTGCTCAGGGCTCTTGGCTCTTGATTGGATAGATTGATGGCAGCGCAGCCATTGGCTCTGCTTTCAATAAAATCCGGTGACGCGAGGGTTAATTATACATTCAGCGTCTATGGACGCCAAATGCTAGACTCGGGAGCGCGCCCGCAAGGTAACTCCCTCGGGAGAGCGCTTCACCTAAGGTGTTATATCTGATGTGGGGAGAAGTCGTGAGAGCCGTCGAGGGACCCCAGAAGATGAGGAGTGGGGACACTTCAAAATGAGCTGCACAGTGGAGGTAATTATGATATGTTGTTTAAATAAAATAAAAATAAAAACCCTTACAATCACTTCAAAGTGTTAAACCCATAGCAGATTTTAATTTAACATACTTAGCACAACAAAATAAACATTCCCTAGTAAACAATTTGTTAAGATTTTTACCCCAGCACTTGCAGTTTACAACTTTTGATGTTGCTGGCTCCTGCTATATAAGTGCTGCTTCTTCACAGGGGAGAGTTAACAGTGGGTACTGCCATCTCCAGTCAGTCTGTTATCTTGGAGGAGGGTAAAGTAGTGGGAGTACCTTGCATCAAAGGCTACAGGGCTGTGTGTTTTTCTACTTGCACACAGTGTAGGGAGACACAACACTAGTCCCTGCATGCAACGGTGCCTCCATAGGACACTGCACAAGAAAGGAGCCACCCTGAACCAGGAAACCTGGTGCAGTAATCATGGTACCAGCTTTAAACTGAAACATAGGCAAGAATTAAAAGAGGAAGTTGCATACTCCAGTATATGTTTAAATCCGCTTTTGAATTTGCAGAGCAGAGGGTTTAATATCGTTTTGCAAAAAACTTGGAAGAAGTTTACTTTCCTGCAAAACAATCTGGTTGTCATAGACACCCTTTAGAATTATTCAGGGTACAGTGTCCAAAGTGTCAGTGCTTGCATCTGATTTGTGTACCTGTTCTAGTCTGTGACATGTACATAAATCTGCCGGTGCTCCGACTGAGATCAGATTATCCATACTGGACATTCCTTACTCATTGCACTCACTCCCTCCCCATAATACTGACAGGTGCATAGCTGAGGCGTCTTATACTAGCGGTGGGTGGAGCCTGATGGGGAATTGAAAGACTAGTTCCCCATCTGATCCGCTTTACTTTTAAATGACACACAGCAGGTGGAGAATTCATAGCCACTATTCAGTCCAATAATGGCTTTTGAATACGCCCCCTGTTGTTGGCGCTGTCCGTTAAAAGTTAAAGCGGAAGTAAACCCATCAATTTTAACAATTAAAAAACAATTGTGCCATGAATGTAACTGTCGCATTGGTTGTGCTGTCAACCAAAATGTCATCATCCAATGGCTGGTGTCAACTGATCACATGTGGAGAATCATGGCAGTTGAAGATTAAGCAGAGACCAGGCAGCTTCCTTGGTTGAAAACGATAGGATGGTTGACTTCCACTTTAAGCAGCCCTAATGAGGAACTAGTCTTTCCTAGTAATCCATCAGGCTCTTCCCGACTAGCGACAACTCCCTTCTTAGATATGAAGATTGCCATATTTCAGTAATGACCTCTCCTATTTCCCCGGCCCCTTTACATTTCACCCTTAAATTTTGCTTTTGACAGGGGGATCTCTCGGCCAATACATGAATGGGGCCAAGCATACAGTACTGTGCAGGATGCTGTTGCATACATAGCAGTTTCCTAGCACAGACATGTCCCATTATGATTAGTGGTGAACCTCTGTACACTAGCTCAGAGTTGGTCGTTATTACCGTCAATTTCCTAATGTGAGAACTGGCAATAATTCCTTTGAATCTGCCACAGTCCCAGGTTCTAAAAGTGTCCTTAGTAGGAACTGCCTGATTTATCGGTACAAAGCCACACTGAATTGGTTTAAAACTAAAAAAACTTTTGTCTTAAGAATGGTCCAATCAAATCCCAGACCGCAATCCAGTTGAGGATCTGTGGCACCAACAGTCCAAATCCAACCATACTAAATTACACGATATAGATGTGTATACACTGGTAGAGACTTACCCAAAATGACCTGGCTGTAATTGCTGACAAAGGGGTTTTATCAAGTATTGAATCGGTGATGAATATATTCTCAACTGACATTTTTGCTTTTCAACTTTACTTTGTGAAAAAAAAGTGTGCACCTTCCTAAGGTCAGTATGTTTTGAAAACCAAATGCTAGTTTTCCAGTTGAATCAAATTTTATTTCAGGTTGTAACACTGCAAAATGTGTAACTTTTCCAAGGGGAATAATGTAAAGACCTATAACCTCTAACTCTAGGAAAAAATGTACCCAGGTGAGCCAGAGTGTAAAGGTTTATTCAGACAAAACTGCGGTAACTTCTCTTTAACTCCTTCATGTTTTGCATACTACACTAATATATTTACTGTATATAAAATGATTATGCCGGTCACCAGCACTGCATCGTTTATATTTGAAATAAGTATTAGTGCACATCTATTGAGCCATAAAATCAACCCATGGAGCCTAGGAGTCACTTTAGGAAGTAATTTGCATCACTGCAAAAGAAAAGGCTTTAAAACATGTGACTGTTGGTAAGTGTTTAGGTTTATTGGCTGCAACTCATGAAATTTCTCCTGATCGGACTCTGTAGTTTAACCCAAAGTTAATTATTTATGTGAATTATTTCACATTTATTTGAAACCAGTGTTGATAAACATCCAGTTGTGGATTTCAAATACAAGTGACACATCCACTGTCTTTGCTTCTAGATCTCAATAATATCTACCACATGTGTTTCCTTATAGTTCCACTTGTATATGCTATTCTTGTATAACATGCTTAGTACAGTGAGGGGAAAATGATCAGTCTATAATTTTAATGGTAGCTTTATTTTAACAGTGAAAGACAGAATAACAACAAAAATATCCAGAAAAACTCATTTCCAAAAAGTTATAAATTGATTTGAATTTTAATGAGTGAAATAAGTATTTGATCGCCTATCAATCAGCAAGATTTCTGGCTCCCAGGTGTCTTCTATACAGGTAACGAGCTGAGATTAGGAGCACCCTCTTAGGCTGGGTTCACACTGGTATGACATATGCTCCGACTTTGGGAGTACATGGACTGTGACATGTGTAAATCAATGATTCCCTATGAGAGCTGTATTAATTGGTCCGACACAAATCAGTCCGACTTTGAAAAAAGTTCCTGCACTACTTTGGTCCTACTTTAGCCCATTGAATATCATTGAAGTCAGATCCTTGTCCTAACCATCTGACTTGTGACATCCAACAGTGTTTACAGCAGCAGTGAAAAGGAATTTATAACACTGGGATTGTTTTTATTGGTCAAAGTCGGAGAAAAAGCTTATCCTGTTAAAGTCGAATGGAAATAGGACCGATGTTGCAGGGCAAAGTAGGATTACAGTCGTACAACAGTCGTGTCCTACCAGTGTCTACCCAGCCTTAAAGGGAGTGCTCCTAATTTCAGCTTGCTACTTGTAAAAAAGACACCTGTCCACAGAAGTAATCAGATTCCAATCTCTCCACCATGGCCAAGACCAAAGCGCTATCCAAGGATGTCAGGGACAAGATTGTAGACCTAAACAAGGCTGGAATGGGCTACAAGACCATTGCTAAGCAGTTTGACAAGAGGGTGACAAAAGTTGGTGCGGCTTTTTCAAATGGAAGAAGCACAAAATAACTTTCTCTATAATTAATGGGACTAGACATGGGTGTGCCTTATCCCCCGCTACTCTTCTCTCTTTGATTCTTATGGCATGCTATAAAACTTGAAGATCAATTTTGGCAAATCGGAGGCTATGGGGGTGGGCGTTCCTCCTGCGCTGCTTTTGACCTTTAGACAAAGCTTCAAGTTTAAATGGACTGAGATAGCTTTAAAATATTTAGGAACTTACATTCCTTCTGACATGTCCTCGGTCTTTGAACTAGATTTCCCCCCTCACCTGACCACAACCTGTGTTTAGTTGGGGATTTGGCATTGGGGCTTGCATTCATAGTTTGGACGATGTAACCTTCTCAAAATGTGTATTTTACCTAAGTATTTATATCACTTCAAAGCCCTGCCAATCAACATACCGTTCGACTACTTTAAACAGATTTACTCCTTATTCATTACATTTATATGGGCACACAAGTGACCTTGCATTCCCCGATGCCAGCTGAACCTGCCTAAACACTGCGGGGGAATTGCAATTTCTGACATTCTGAAGTACAGGTGATCCACTTGGGAAGGCTTAAAGATTGGAACCTTCATTCGGCTGGCAAACACGGGGTGCAGATTGAACAAGCCCAGACAGATGTTCAACTGAAGGGGGCACCATGGTGTTTGGACGACTTACCGCCCGACATAAAACTACACCCCCCTAATAGGCCCCACAGTCCGCTTATTCTCACTTATATTTTCACAAACTTCTCTCTCGTCCTCCAACTCGCCCCTGCTGCCCATCCTTGGGAATCCACGGATCATCTCAGGTATGAGAGACCATCATTTCAACACTTTATGACAGGATAACTGTTTTCTGGCATCATGTTTTCTAATCTCAGGCCATTGGCATTCCGTCTCTTCATTAATGGAACCCACCGGTCCCTTTCATTTGCCATTTTGGAGTGCCTTACAACTTCACGTCCTCCATTCCATACAGGACCCACAGAGATTTGGTCGACAATTGTCCACATTTAAAGAGTACTGCTCAGATGATGGGACACTGGCACAAGTGCTCTCAAAAATGTACAGTTTACTGATTACTTTGGAGAAGGACCTGAATCGTAAGTTCACACCTGACCAACTACAAAAGATTATTAGGTTCTCGCTGAAATCATCCATCTGCACAAAAATTCAGGAAACCAATTACAAAATACTGACGCAGTGGTACCGTCCCCCGCAGATGTTACATAAATTTTACCTTGAGGTGGCTGATCGCTGTTGGAGGTGCCAGGAGGAGGGAGGTACGATGTTTCACATTTTCTGGTCCTGCCCTAGGTTAGTAGCATATTGGAGAGACAGAAAATTATACAAAAATTCACTGACTACCAAAGTGGAAGAGAGCAATAAAATGGAAGATTTCACACTTTAAACACAACGTAAACACAAACAACTCAGAGTTGTGGAGATGGTGGAATATGTTTGTCCTCTCTAAAGAGGGTCTAGCCTTGCTTGGCACAAGTTTTTGGCAGCTGTATCCTGATTAACTAATGTCCAACTCCTACCCAGGACTCCCTTCCCTCTTTCTCCCCCCACTCCTCCTTCCCTCTCTTCCTCTTTTCTTTCTCTATTTTTGGTTCACTTTTCTTCTTTCCTTTCTCTTGATACTATGAAAATAGAAAATGGTAGAGGCAGTCCTAGATCCTATTGCTAACGGCTTGTCCCTTAGCGGACTCATTACATGGTTAAGTTACATATTAACTGTATCAGGGTACTGTTACATGTATCCTAAATTGATAGTTGGATGTATACAGTTTACTCACATTTGACTGTCAAATAAGTGCTATTGGTTAAGCATTGTCAATGTAATAACTTGGATATGCTTCTTGTGTTTTTAAATAAAATATTTGAAAAAAATAAAATATGTGGAGGGAGCGGAAGTTTCGAGTTGCCAAATGTCAGCCTCGAACCGTTAATGACTTGGAGAGGATCTGCAAAGAGAAGTGTGACCAAATCTCCCCTGATGTTTGCAAACCTGGTGGCCAACTACAAGAAACGACTGGCCTCTGTGATGTCATGTTTTGCCAAGGGGTCAAATACTATTTATTGTTCTGTCTTACTGTTTAAACCTACCAATAAAAATTATAGACTGGTCATTTCTTTGTCAATGGGCAAATGTACAAAATCAACAGGGGATCAAATACTTTTTTCCCCTGACTGTATACTACTGCACAAAGCATGGCTTTGACTTCTGTTTCTGCCAGCTGTCCTTTTAACTAGAGTCTTTAGTTAGTGAAATTTTATTGGACTGCCCTTCAGCTGGGAATAGAATTTCCCATTTCCTTTTGCAAGTGTGGTGTTACCCTACCCTTGCTACGTGTCTCACATGTCTATCATGCTGCATTTTTTGAAAATTACAGTTTCTACAGTCAGTAGAGAGATACACTTTTTGCATTGGTTAGAACATTTATATCCCAATTGATGTTCAGCTGAAAACAGTAACAGTAAGGTGTCAATCTTTCAATGGATTTCTTGAAACCGTGGGGCAAGCAGTATGCAATTGACTGGTACCCTGACATTAAAACCACTGTACTGAAATATACTGTATATGTGTATGGCCAGAGGGGAATGGGTTAAACACCACTAGTATAAAATATAGTGCCCTGCTCTAAATGGCAGAAAAGGACTGAAGCTGTCTATGGGGAGGTAGTAGTCTCTCTGCAATGGTCGGACCAACTCCCTATTTATTCAGACCTACAGCTCTGCATCAACAAGGCTCACACTCCTATCCAGTTGCATAGCTGTAGGGCTGACCATGCAAGGGGTGTGCTGAACTGCAGAGAAGAGCACTGCTTTCACACAGAGAACAGTGGTCCTTATCTGTAACTTAAAGCACAGCATATTATGTTGGCACTTGGGGTGCTTTACAAGTAAAAACAGTAAGACATTTACAACTTACTGTTTTCTTCACCCTATTTCCAGCTGAAATTCCCTTGGGCTTTAAAAGAAACCCTTATTAAAACATATTACTCCATATATAAAAATTAAATCCCAACTTCAGGAAACTTGACATTTTTCTTTTGCAGTGGGGCTGTGCCCCCACTGCAAGGGTAAACCGCTTGATTAGGTCTAAGGAGCATGGAAATGTAGACTTGCCGACCAGATCCTCTGCACTTTTGTGCTGCTAGATTGGTCCCCCCATGTTCCATCTGTCTAAAGTCTATAGCCCTGCAATGGATGCAAGTATAACAAGAGGAAGTCCACTGCCAGAGCATGGGTGAGTACCGTGTGCCAGGAGGATCGAGTAAGTAATATACTTTTACTCTCTCACAGACCTAAACAAGCTGTTTACCCTTGTAGTGCAGGCACATACCTGCTTCAAGGGAGAAGCAGGTTGGGCTTTAATTTTTATATAGATACAATTTTTATGGAGTTGATCTTTGAGAATTCATAATATGCTGTTCAGATGCAGATCACTTTATAACTTTATAGAAAATAGAACAAGTCTCAGGGCTGTTACTTTACAACTTACAACTCCGCACACAACTAACTACAAATGCATTATGAAAGTTGTCTTTGATGTTCTCTACAAGGCTGTCCTAATTTACTTATTACATATATTAAATTGATTTTCCAGAATAATCCAAAATTCAAGCCCTATTTTGGGCTCACTTTTCATATCCTTATTGTGTGTTTGTTTCACAGATGATATTCAGTTTTTCAGATTTACAGTATAACGCTTTTAGAGTGCTGTTATAACTGAATTGTGAGGTTGGGATGGCAGATTCCACTTTAGAAACCCTGTTACCAAAAATCTAAAATCATGGCTTTTAGGACTTAAAGATGCGGGGAAGGGGGTGGATTCTTCCAAATTTTAAGAGAGCGGGGATTTGCTTTGGTGAAAAGCCAGGCCTTCACTCTATAAATTGGGTTGACAGCTTGTATGGTGGGTATTCTAAAACACCTTTTTTTGGTATATGTGTGTGTGTGTGTATGTATATATATATATATATATATATATATATATATATATATATATATATATATATATATATATATATATATATATATATATATATATATATATATATATATAAAGCATCATTTCTGTAACTGCACAGTTTTACTTGCTTAAGCTTATATCAAACTAACATTTTTTTTTCTCTTTTTTTCTTTCTCTATTCCTCTCACATGCACATTATTCTCACTTTTTTGTCCTGCAATTTTGCATTTGAATGCACACTCATGTCCACCTGCTACTGGTGTGGTTGAAACAGCTCAGTCACGCATCATCACAGTCACCCAATCACTGCTCTCATACCATACTTGAAAACTTACCAACCATCCCTGAGATAGATGTATTTTCAGACATTTCAGAGGATGATGCATTGGGAGAACAGCATGATGAACCTTCTAGTGGTTTAGAGGTTAACATCTGTGACAATAATACAGATGGCATATTTACAGATCAGGACAATATATCGCCTAAAATATCACAATATTCCACTGATGCAGGCAGCCACATTCCTCTTGTAGATTGTAGTAACAATCATTCTATAAATTGTAAGAAAATTGAATTTTTCTTCTCATTTAGCTTTTGTAAGATTTTTCCTTTAAAATTCCCTTCTTTGCTTGATGAGGATGGGTACATTAGTTTCCCCAGTCTCCCAGATGTCTGTGTCTCTTTCCTCCCACCAGGCTTCCAACGCTATATCCCAATTACATCCCCTTCCTTCATTCCTTCTCTCCTTCTCATCTTTGTGCTGCTTCTTTCCACCTCCCAGTCTGTGCCATTTTCATTGACCCTTTCCCTTCCTCTCGCTCTGTCCCTCTGCTACCTTGAGCCTAAGGCGACATCTTGGGGCTCCTTTTATGACCATGACCTGAATAACAAAGCAGCAGAAGAGGTGTGTAACATAACTGATTTAAGTTGCCACTTGCATTTAGGCTTCACTTCTGTATGTTTTTTATCTGATAAAGATCATCAGTATAGAAATGCATGGGGGGGGGGGGGCAAATTAATAGAGTTAGGAAAATATTGGAAACTTTTTCAGGTTCTTATTGCTGTTTGTATGCCTATTAGGGATACAGACCCTAAAAAGTGAGAGAAGCCCCACCTTTGACAGTTCTCATTGTAAACCATGTACCCTTCGAAAGACATCCCCTTAAGTTTTGGATGGAATTCCATTTACAGTTGTACTTGGGAGACCAGAATCCAGAATAAAGGGACTTTAGTGCATGTTCAACACTTCCCAATAAATTACATATAAAGTTTCAATCAAGTCTTTTTAGACATATTTTTAATATATTTTAATACTAAAGTTTTTCAAATACAGTATGTTACAACATTTAGTGCTATACTGTACGAATAGGAATAGCTTTTTACAAAAAAGTAACATTTAAAAATCTTAATTCTAATATAGTTTGCAAAGATATATTTTTCATGTATGCAGACTGTATTTGTTCACTATACATGGACACTCTGCTTCTTGTTTGGCAGTACTCTGTATGATGACTGTGTTAGTCTTCTCTAGTTAAGTTGTAATCTTAAAATGACAGACTGTCTATAACTAATTGAAATTATCTTAAGTCATTAAAGCGGACTTGTATCCACTGCAGGCTCCCTCAGCACTTGGTATATTGCGCAAAAGCATAGCATCGATCATATTATGGCTTCCTTACCTCCTAGTGTATCTTTCTCTAAAGATGGGAGGTCCATCTGTCACTGCCACAGCTATCTTCACTTGGTCATCTTCTGAGTTCAGAGTTTTCCGAATTATTTGAAGTCATGAAGGAAAGTGTGATTTGATAAAAAAAAAATTTATAAGCTAAACTGACCTCCTTCCAATGTTTTTGTTTTATATTGGCTGACGTGGGGAATAGCCAAACCCACTATCAGGTTTTTATTGCTGTCTCTCTTAGAGAGATTTCCCTAGTTGAGGATACAGTGATGAAACACATTTTTTGTTTTTTCTAGCAATAAAAATGTGACACATGTTCTAACTTTTCTTAATTCTATCAACATCCCAAGAAAACATGTTGGCTGGAGTTGCACGCTAAGTTTATGTAGGCCCTTGATCAAATATTTGCAAGCATAGGTTGCCCCATCAGGCAGTCATACTGTACAAAGGGGAATTGGGAGCAAGCCTCTATTGATATGTCATATCTAACATGTAAGTTGCCATAAAGGACTGATTAACAAAATACATATGGACAAACTGAACACCCAATGAATCTGTGAAATAGGACAGCAGTGCTTTTCATAAAGCCAGTGTATTTTGCTAGCTACCTTCAAGCAGTCAAAGTAATCTTAAAAGTTGTACACTACAGTCCAGTACCTGAATACTAGCACATTCTGTAATATTGGTTAATGTATTGCACATTTCTTTGCATTAATTCCAATTTTTCTTACTACCGGTGATTTAATATGCTACAGCTGGAAAAGGAAGAGGATGAGATCCTGGAACAGGTGTTGAATGCTACTTTGGAACATTTTTGCCTGCCAAATGTTTCTACAAGTGTATGTGTAAAAAAGTGTAGTGTGCTTGTTGTCATCTTGCTGCTCTGCTTGTATTGAGTTTCATTTCAGGTCTTTGTTCTGTGCCTGTTCCAGCAGCATGACAACTCTCCCATGTTTATAGTGGTCATTAAGTAGAGAAAGCATCACTCACATCTCACAGGTCATGAGAGAAACGTGGTTTCTTCCTTTGCTGAGCTGTCCATCTTCAGAGTGGTAGTTGCCTGACTGACGCACAGGGTCACTATTGTTTTTATTAGTTTGAGTCACTAATAACCAATAGTTCTAGGCTTTATGTATACATGTTCTGCATCAGTAACCCTGAAGATACAGCCAGCATAAAAGCAGGACAACTAGTGTTTTCAGAAGGTGTTAAGCCCATGTATTTCTCACTGACAAGTTAGCACTGTTAAAGTGGAAGTAAACTCCCCTATCGTTTTCAGCTAAGGAAGCTGCCATCTTTGCCTCTGTTTAATCTTCAACTGCTATGGTGCTGCACATGTGATTCGTTATGACACCAGCCATTGGATGGTTTGATAGTTTGGCTGAGAGCACAGCCAATATGCAGTTAGCATTCCCAGGATGCCTTTTTTTTTTAACTGTTTAAATCAATGGGTTTACTTCCACTTTAAAGACTGCTACTTACAGGACAAGAACAACTTTGTTGTCTGAACATTTGCACATCAGCCTGTTTCCCAACCACGACCTGCTTGTTTATTTTGCTTTATATTTTCATTTTCCAATTTCGCAGAGCAAGTCTTTGAGAATACAAGGAGAAAATATTTATGTCAGACATAGCAATTTAATGTTGGAGGTTTGTATAATGCAACCTGTTAATCTGCCTTTGTTAAAAAGGTGGGGCTGGCACATGCAGGCTGCTGCTAAGAACACAAGCATGAAATGCATGGGCACAGGCCTGCCAGAGTGCATGCTATGACTTCTGAGAGTCTGTCTGAATCTTGCCTTTTTGGATACATCATTCAGTGTTGTGGGTGGCAACTGGGAGTAGCAGCCCTGTACATTGGCCAGGCAGAACAGATGTTTATATCTATTACCACGTCTGCTTGAAAGTTACGAAACCATGGGAGAGAACATGTTACAGCAAAGTTAGGCTTCTAGAAAAAGTGGCTGACATAAGGCTGCCCTTTATTGATCAGATGTGTAGCTTAACATAATTGGGAATTTTTGTGATTAAGACTCAAGCAAGCACAAAAGCACACAAGTATTGGCAGTACTTATTATTTGCAAAGCTTTCACAGCATGTCTAATGCTACATTCACATGAGTGACTAGTACCAGTGCAAATGACAGTGGTAGGAATTTGCTGATGCCTGCAGCTATCTTAGCCACCAGTGAGTTGCTAGTTGTGGCTCCGAGCCTTGTACGCTTCAATGACAAGTTGGCAGCAGCTCCAGCTACCCATGGCAGTACACCCAAACAGCAATTGCCTGCAGTGATCACTGTTGGAAACCCACAAAGTGTATCCTGGAGCGATCACTGCAGGTAATGGCAGGCTGGACAGACAGCCATGGATAGTTTCAACCACCGCCATCCTGTCATTGAAGTATATAGGTGGCTGCAGCTAGCCATTCACAGGTGACAAAAATAGCTGCAGGAATCTTGCCATTGTCATTCACAGTAGGACTAGTTGTGCGTACAAATTTAGCCTAAAACTCTGTGACCAGTTCAGGATAGTTACCTTTTGCGTGGCAAATTGCTAAGATAGACAATCACCTGTCTGTGGAAAGTCTTAATAGTTTGTTGCCCCTGGCAACTATTAACATTTGCCATTCATTCTTTTCCTTGACTTGCTAAAAAAAGATAGCTGTAGCCCTGGCCCCTGATTGTGCTTATTTCATATGCTTTGTAAATGTTAAACCTAGTGATTTATTCATATACATTTGTGTCTACACGTTGCCTTTGGAGAACTATGTTTAACATTGCATAAAGTTTATATATAATAGCACTTTCCAATCGCTTTCATACATACCTGATATTCGTTAGATTAAAGAATGTGCTTGCTAAGTCCAGCTGGAGTGGGAATCCCATAACAGTTCAGAACCCAGCCTGTTTATGTGCAGGAAAAGCCACAAATGGGGTCTGTACCACCTATCTTGCTTAGGTGCTTTGGAAGAAGGTGAACTCTAAACTCTCATATGTGTCTTAGAGAACATGATAAAATAGTATCATTGCTTTACTTTTACTATCAATATATTTATTTTAGTAACAGATTTTATAACAACTTGTACTGACCTGGGCTGCCCACCAATCCTTATGTCACATCAAGTCATTAGTCTTTGTTTCTGTCTGTTCTTCTAACATTTTTATTGTTATGTCATTTGCCAGGTTATAACAGCCACACTAACTGACGATTTTTGCTTTTTTGCAGCTTTCTTAACAAGTGCAATTGATTTCAAGGTTTATCAATCAAAGATTTTCTCTGGCTTTGTGCTGCCCGTGGAGAAATTGTTAATTTTTTTTTTCCCCTCTATAATTATATGGAAATGGAGAAATAATAACAATAGGATACAAAGCCAGAAACGTCTTTGGTTAATTTTTTTTATATAATTTGTTTCTTTTAAGAAAAATGTCTGATCTGATAAGGCCTTTTGAGATATGCTGAGTGCCAAGCAGCCAATATATAGTATGTATCATTTAGTATTTATTCTTAACCGCTTCCTGCCCGCCCTATAGCCGAATGCCGGCCTTAGGGCGGGCGGCTTCCTACGCCTGGCCGTCCCTGGACGGCCTGGTGTTTACTTCCGCAATGCACGCCGCCGCGGGCGCGCATCGCGGAAGTTCTGTGTTTGCCGTGTCCCCCGGGGACAGGCAAACACAGATCGCTGTAAACGGCCAATCACAGCGGCCGTTTACAGCGTGATCGGCGTGTCCAATGGGAGATGATCTCATATGTAAACATATGAGATCATCTCTCAGCGCCGCTCTCCCTCCTCACACAGACAGCGTGTGAGAGGGGAGAGAAGAACGGCTGCAGCAGCCGTCAGTGTAAAAAAGAAAAAAAAAAAAAAAAAAGTAAAAAAAAAGTTTAATAAAAAGTGCCATCCTCCCCCAGAGCCATCCTCCCCCAGTGCCACCCCCCCCCCCAGTGCCATGCCCCCCCCCCAGTGCCATCCTGCCCCAGTGCCATCCTGCCCCAGTGCCATCCTGCCCCAGTGCCATCCGCCCCAGTGCCATCCGCCCCAGTGCCATCCTGCCCCAGTGCCATCCGCCCCAGTGCCATCCGCCCCAGTGCCATCCGCCCAGTGCCATCCACCCCAGTGCAATCCACCCCACCCCAGTGCCACCTGCCCGCAGTGCTATCTGTCCCCAGTGCCACCTGTTGTCAGTGCCATTTGTCCCCAGTGCCATCTGTCATCAGTGCCACGTATAAGTGGCATCTGTCATCAGTGCCACGTGTTATTAGTGCCACATAGTGCCATCTGTCATCAGTGCCACGTATTAGTGCCATCTGTCATCAGTGCCACGTATCAGTGCCATTTGTCATCAGTGCCACCTGTCAGTGTCACGTGCCATCTGTTGTCAGTGTCACGTGTCATCATTGCCACTTATCAGTGCCATCTGTCATCAGTGTCACGTGTCATTGGTGCCACGTATTAGTGCCATCTGTCACCGGTGGCACGTATTAGTGCCACGTATTAGTGCCACATGTCATCAGTGCCACGTATTAGTGCCACGTGTCATCAGTGCCACATATTAGTGCCACGTGTCATCAGTGCCACGTATTAGTGCCACGTGTCATCAGTGCCACGTATTAGTGCCACGTGTCATCAGTGCCACATATTAGTGTCATCTGTCATCAGTGCCACGTGTCATCAGTGCCACGTATAAGTGTCATCATTGCCACGTATCAGTGCCATCTGTCATCAGTGTCACGTGTCATTGTCCTGGTATTTCAAAAGTGTAATAAGTAGTCAACAAGTTAGATGTGTAATTTATGCTCCTAGAACACGTGATGGCGCTCCCTGCATGTTGGGCCTCTCTATGTGGCCAGGCTGCGAAAAAGTCCCACACATGTGGTATTGTAATACTCAGGAGGAGTAGCAGAATTTTTTGGGGGGTGTCATTTGTGGTATACACATGCCACGTGAGAGAAATAACCTATTACAATGACAATTTTGTGGAGAAAAATAAAGAAAATGAAAAATCTTCATTTTGCAAAGAATTGTGGGAAAAAAATGACAACATCAAAAAGCTCACCATGCCTCTTACTAAATACCTTGCAATGTCTACTTTCCAAAAAGGGGTCATTTGGGGGGTATTTGTACTTTCCTGACTTGTTTGGGTCACAAGAAGCGAGATAGGCCACCAGTACATCAGATGTGATCAATTTTGTGCGATTCGCACCACAGCTTGTAGACTCTCTAACTTTCACAAAGACCAAATAATATCCACTAATTTGGGTTATTTTTACCAAAGATATGTAGCAGTATAAATTGTGGCCAAAATTTATGAAAAAAAATTAATAATTTGCATAATTCTGTCACAGAAACAAAGAAATATGCGTTTTTTTTCAAAATTTTCGGTCTTTTTTCATTTATAGCGCAAAAAATAAAAACCCCAGAGGTGATCAAATACCACCAAAAGAAAGCTCTATTTGTGGGAAAAAAAGGACACAAAATTCATTTGGGTACAGTGTTGCATGACTGAGTAATTGTCATTCAAAGTGTGAGAGCACCGAAAGCTGAAAATTGGTCTGGGCAGGAAGGGTGTTTAAGTGCCCAGTAAGCAAGTGGTTAAATAGTGTCCTTGGAATTTCCTTTTTACTAGATTACCGACTACATGTTGGTGGTATTCTAAATGGTGAAGTCCCCCCGTCCCCCCCAGTACCTCTTTTAATAAACACTTCCTTTCTCAAATCAGACATATTTCTTTAACATTTAATTAGAGCTAACATAATTTAACCCACATTTGTGTTTTTCGTTTGTGTTTTTTTTCCTTACTTAATGTCAGGATTTGGATAAGTCTCCAGAGGAAATATTGAAACATCAGGCTAGCATTAGTGAGCTCAAGCGCAGTTTCATGGAATCCACCCCAGAACCTCGTCCCAATGAATGGGAAAAGCGTTGTATCACACCTATATCCCTCCAAGCACAAGGGGTATGTTAAAGCTTTCTTCTTGTACATGCACCCCGAAGTATGAAGGTAGTATGTGTTATATGTGTCTATTACAAACAAATTCAACAAAATATTTCTGTTAGATACCAAATCTGAACCACTGGTGTAAAAATATGTCAGTTAAAAAGAGTAGCATGGTTAATGAATGGAAGAAATACTTTATTTTGCTGGTTATATGAGAATGTGACATATGTAGCTTTATGGGACCATGTAAAATAATACTAAAGTTTTGATATCAGAGACTGATAAACTGTATAATAGGAAAATGTTTCAATTTTGGAGTCTGCTATATAAAAACTAGTACTGCATAAAATAATTGACAGCCATCAGCTTTCATTATACTATACTACATCTGGTTGCTAGGGGAAAAAAGCCTTAATTCTCTTTGCCCTAGTAATCATAGAGTGCTGCTATGTACAAATGTCTTACAACTTATACCAAAGGGTAAGCCATCACCTATCTAATTGGTGTTAAATTTCTATTTTATTATTTGTCATTTATATTTTAAAAGGTTTTTAAGTGTTAACTTGAGTAACATAATGACATTATCAAAAGGTGTTTGGTTTACTAAACGGTGTTTGTCAGTTAAGTTTTAGAGGGCCCACATTCTCTTATGTACACTTGACTGTTGGAAGCATTCCTGTTTCCAGTAACACTTTTTTTTTTTTGTGTGGAGTAAAGCTACAGAAGATATTCGCATTGTGGTAATGCTTAATAAGTTAAATTTACTAAGCTATAACAATTCTTTTTCCTAATAACCATATTAACAAGAGAGCCAGCGAAAGTTTAAAATAAATCCCCTGGCTAAAAACATTTGTTATGATAGAGAATGTATAAAAAAAATAACTTGGTGAACTGAACTGAATGTCAGTTTGAGTCTCATGAAAAGAATAAATTCTATGAACTGTTTTGCTGTGCTAGAGTTAAAGATGTCTTAGTATAAGTAATACATTGATTTATGTTGTGTACGGTATGTATAATATGCATCTAAGGGAAAACATATCTCCTTTTTGGTTGGCTGAATAAGGAGCTATAAGATAAATCCTAAGGGGTGAAGATTTTGAACTTAAAGCCTCAATCGCACAGGCACAAAGGCCCGTGCAGAGTGAATAAGGCATTTGTTTTTGCATGTGGAGCCGCTTAGAGTTGTATAGGCCAGTGATTCTCAGCCTCAGTCCTCAAGTACCCCCAACGGGCCATGTTTTGGAAACTTCCCATAGACAAAATAGCCCTTACCAATACAATGTCGTTGATATTTATTTAAGGAAGCTGTAAAGTAAAGGAAAACCTGGCCCGTTGGGGATACTGAGGTTGATAACCATAAATGTAGGCAGCCTGCGCTAATAAAAGAAAATGCAGTGACTGTATGGACTCCAGCACACAGCCAAACAGGGACGTGTTTGTGATCCCAAAGAAGACCGTGTGTATGAGACTGTGTACCCGACCCTGTCTGCCTGTCAAAATCGTCTGTATGCTGAAGTCTGTACAGCCACTGCGCATCCATCCATTAGCACAGGCTGCCTGCACACAGCTTCACCCACATTAACAAATGCCTCGTTCACATTCTACAGGCCTTTGCATCCATGCGAATGCAGTCCTATGTCACGTAAACCCGATCGGACTATCCGGAGGACTTAGTCCGGCGGACAATTCGATTGTACATTGGCTCCAGTGGACTTTTTTTTCCCAAAAGTCCGGTGGACTTAGAAATAAGACTTGCTTCAAAATTGTCCGCCGGACTCGGCTTTTTAGCGGGAATCCGTTCATCTGTGTGCTAGTCCGAACGGACTAAAACCAACGCTACAGAAGCTATTGGCTACTGGCTATGAACTTCCTTATTCTACGTCATCACGTTCGAATCCGCCGGACTTTTGGAGTGATCGTGTGTGGCCAAGTCCATTCGCTTGAGAGTCCGGCGGACCTCAGCTGCAAAGTCCATCGGATTGTCCGCTGGACAGTCAGATCTTGTGTACGCGGCATTAGACTTTCATATAAGTTTTATGTGAAATCTGTTACCATGTCAACACGGATGTTGTTACTTTTTTTTTCAAATGATGTAGGTTATTGCAACTTTTATTATTAAGAAATAAGAGCTCTGCCTGTTTTACAATATGAACACTAATTTTATTCATTATTGTACAAGTCAACAAAGCAAAATGTGCAGAATTGCAGTATATTTTCCCCACTTTTAACATAATGCAAAGTTGAGAGATTGTGGTTTAGAATCCCGAGAGCATGGGGATTTAGGTAATTCTATACAGAATATGAATAAAACAAGTTTTTCTATCTGGCATATAAAGGCACTGTTGGGCTCTGGAGGCAAAGGATTATTTTCCTGGGTGTGTGCTATGCATTTAATATACCTTAATAGCTGAAATTTTGTTAATGCTCATCAGACCTTTGTGCTTTTGTATTGACGTTTCCACACTTTTTCTCTAGCTTTTTTCTCTTTCTTTCTGTTAACTCTGCTCTCCGCTCTCTAACTTATCTAGAGCTTAGAAGAAGAGATAACATCAATTCTGTTTAGTAAAGACAGCTTTTCCACCTTCACCACATCTTATCAGCGGACCAAAGAGGAGAATGTAGTGAATGATAGCCTTCCTTCTGATTTGCTTAATGTTTCCCATTCCCCTCCACTGCCTGAGGTGCACTTCTTTTCTTTTCTTCATTCTTTTCAATACTATATTTATTACTGATCGTTTCTATCCATGCATTTTTGATAAGACACTGGTATTTTGCTATGAGAAGGAAATCTTCAAGAATAAGTCCTTAGTTTTAGGGCCCAATAATGCTCATGCGTTTTGGTGAGTTTCAGTCACACTCACATTACCATGTGTTGCATTAACAACTTTTTCACACTGAGGTTGAATTACTAAAAGAAAATATACTGTGCTCTGCAAGTGCAGTTGCTCTAATCATGTGCAAGCAAAAATTTAGTTTTGTTTTCCTTTTGCATGATCATCTCAGATCTAGAGCAACTGCACTTGCAGTGCACAGACTATTTACCTCTAGTAAATCAACCCCATTGTATCCTTGTGACACACCACGATGTGTGAGCACATAGTCCTAACATTATAAATAAAACGTGTTTGCACATCTGCTCTATCTTTCAGAATAATTTGGAAATAATGACCTGTCTGTGTGTTGTTTTTTTTTTTTTTTTTTTTTTCATTGTTGCAAGATGTGAAATAGGGTGTCATAGGTCTTTAGAACGCACATTTAAAATTACAAATAAAATGCACCTGAATAGTAGATGCATAGGTGTGAATGGGCCCTAGGTAAAAAAAAAAAAAAGGCATGTAGTATTAGTAGTGTGTTACCACACGCAGGGATAGCGCAATGCGGTGCCATTCAAGACAGATGGCACTAATACGCATAACATGAATTGCAGTAATGTGTACACTAAGGCAACACTCCAGAAAAGTGTGAATGTTTTTTTTTTTTTTTTTTTTATAGAGAGCAGGCAATAGACCTAAATGACCAATTTGTTTGCTTTAAAAGCTATGGATAACCTCCAAAAATAATCATGCAGTATATACACATATTTATTTGTATAAGTTCTCTAAAACAGTGGTCAACCCTGTCCTCAGGGCCCACTAACAGGCCAGGTTTTATGCATTACCTTGGGGAGATGCAGACTAGAATACTGCAATCACTGAGCAGAAAATTGTATCACCTGTGATGTATTTCGGTTATCTTGCGAACCTGGCCTGTTAGTGGGCCCTGAGGACAGGGTTGATGACCACTGCTCTAAAAAAACATAATAAATTGGTATTTGAGTTGATTTTGTGAAGCCCTTTGCAAACTGTTGGCTATATAAATCCTGTATAACAATAATTATTTTCATCATCAAAGGATATATTTGCCTCCAACAATACAAGTCTGACACAATATAATCCTTCCCCCACTTTGCTATGTCGTTTCCTAGCTGGGTTTTTCTTTTTTTTTTTTTCTTTTACGATTGCAGAGTTGTCTCCTGACTTTTTCTGCTGTCATCAAGACAGAAAGTGAGAGGAAATGAGGGATATAGCAATAAAAGCTCATTGTGGGGAAGAGTTAAATTTTTATTATTCTTTGTAATCCCACAAGGCGGTGATGCTGAACTCTGGTGTAGAAAAAAACTAATTCTAACTAACAATTCAAATTCCAGAAATGGACCAGGGACTGTGGAATATGGTACTTGTAGTGAGCATAGAGAAGTGCACATAAGGGCCGGTTCACACAGCGAGCCGCGGCGAGGCGTCTCCGACTTACCTCGCCGCGACTTGCGGGGAGCTCAGCGGCGACTTGCAGAGGACTTCTGCATAGAAGTCAATGCAAGTCGCCCCCGAAGTCGCCCCGAAGTAGTACAGGAACCTTTTTTCTGAGTCGGAGCGACTCGAGTCGCTCCTCTCAGAACGGTTCCATAGTACTGAATGGGGGCGACTTGCGGGAGCGAGGCGAGGCCAGCCGTGTCGCCTCGCCTCGCGTCGCAGTGTGAACCGGCCCTTACTGCAACTAATGTGCATTTCTCATTTCAAACTGAAGTGAGGTAGAAAATGAGATGTTGGGAACGTTACAAAAAGTCAAGAAAACACAATTTTATGAAAAATTGATTACCAGAGCCATTAAGTAGTGAATGTACATGCATTATTAAAGCACAAAATCAAGAAAACCAGCGCTATTGAAACCGCCAATTTATAATCAAAGTCTATGAAATTATGTTTTCACTCTAAATTCTCACCAGATGAAATGTCCCATCATACTTCTGGGTCAAATTTAGGCTGAAACGATAAAGACCCTGTCCACCTTAGCCAAAAAGAAAAACTATTTTTGCCAGAGTTCCACCTTTGTAAGTCATGTAATTACTATAAGAATTAATGCTATGAATTACATTATTTATGGAAAAAGAAAACAGTTTGTTATGCCCCAGACTTTAAAAGAGAAGTATGGGTTTGGGGGTTTTTTTGTTTTGTTTTTTTGGTTAATACATACAGTGAGGGAAAAAAGTATTTAATCCCCTGCTGATTTTGTATATTTGTCCACAGACAAAGAAAAGATAAGTCTATAATTTTAATACTTGGTTTATTTTAACAGTGAGAAACAGAAAAACACATTTCAAAATAGTAATAAATTGATTTGCATTTTAATGAGGGAAATCAGTATTTCATCCCCTATCAGCAAGATTTCTGGCTCCCAGGTGTCTTCTATACAGGTAACAGTAAATGGAGTGCTCCTAATCTCAGCTTGTTACCTGTATAAAAGACACCTGTCCACAGAAGCAATCAGCCAGATTACAATCTCTCCACCATGGCCAAGACCAAAGGGCTGTCCAAGGATGTCAGGAACAAGAATGTAGCCCTACATAAGGCTGAAATGGGCTACAAGACCATCTCCAAGCAACTTAGTGAGAGGATGACAACAGTTGGTGCGATTATACGCAAATGGAAGAAACCCAAAATAACTCAATCTCAATTAGCTTGAGGCTACATGCAAGATCTTGCCTCGTGGAGTTCCAATGATAACATTGAAGAATCAGCCCAGAACTACACTGGAGAATCTTGTCAATGATCTCAGTCCTGCAGCGCCCGCCAGTCCACCTGCTCAAAGTACTGTCTGAAGTTTGCTAATGAACTTCTGGATAATTCAGAGGAGAACTGGGTGGAAATGTGGTCAGATGAGACCAAAGTCGAGCTCTTTGGCATCAACTCAACTCGTGTTTGGAGGAGGAATGCTGCCTATGACCACAAGAACACCATCCCCACCATCAAACATGGAGGTGGAAACATTATGCTTTGGGGGTGTTTTTCTGTTAAGGGGACAGGACAACTTCACCGCATCAAAAGGACCATGGACAGGGCCATGTACCATCAAATCTTGGGTGAGAACCCCCTTCCCTTCGCCAAGGCATTGAAAATGGGCCATGGATGGGTATTCCAGCATGACTATGGCCCAAAGCACATGGCCAAGGCAACAATGGAGTGGCTAAAGAAGCAGCTCATTAAGGTCCTGGAATGACTGAGCCAGTCACCAGATCTTAATCCCATAGAAAACATGTGGAGGGCGCTGAAGGTTCGAGTTACCAGTTGTCAGCTTCAAAACCTTAATGACTTGGAGAGGATCTGCAAAAAGGTGGATCAAAATCCCTCCTGAGACGTGTGCAAACCTGGTGGCCAACTACAAGAATCGTCTGACCTCTGTGATTGCCAACAACGGTTTTACCACCAAGTACGAAGTCCTGTTTTGCGAAGGGGTCAAATACTTATTTCACTCATTAAAATGCAAATCAATTTATAACTTTTTTTAAATGTTTTTCTGGATTTTTTTGTTGTTCTGTCTCTCGTTAAATAACCCTACCATTAAAATTATAGACTGATCATTTCTTTGTCAGTGAGCGAACGTACAAAATCAGCAGGGATCTAATACGTTTTTTCCCCCACTGTACCTAGGTAAATGCAGCATGGTTCTGATGCTGCATCTGTCCCCTGGCACTTGGTTCTGACAGCTCCCCGAGCAGAGGCTGCTGTCAGTCTCTGCTCTGCCCCCCTCCTTGCTCACTGGAGCGCTGGGCTGTGGGGGGGGCGGGGGCAGCCGGCTCAGGCTCTCAGCGGCTCCCCGAGAGCCCGAGCCAGGTGTTGGTGATGACGCGGTGCCTGGACCAACTTCTGTGACATCAGCAGAGAGTGGACTTGAGCCTGCTCTCTACTGAAAACAGGTCACAGAAGTGCAAAACATATGGCACTCCTGTGATCCATAGATGTAGTGCAACCAAATGAGCTTTGCCATTACTTCTCCTTTAAGACCTTATGCACACTGGACATTTTGCAAACATTCCTAGAAGCAATGTTTTGGCAGAAAACAAGCCTGACCAATCTAAAATTGTTTAAAGCTTCTACAAGCTTTTAAGCGTGTTTACAGTCATCAAGAGCTTGGGCATTAATTCATTTAATTGGCCAGAATATTAGCGTTTAGGGACATTTAGACACGTTTAGCAACATCAAGCATTTTTTTATGCAAAATCTCTGCTCATCCTGGACACACTGGCAGTGTTTTTTCTAATTCTTATTTATTTTTTATATGCCTCTAAAAACTCCTGCCACTAAATGCTGCTAAAGGCCTATATACACATAGGCTAGCATGTAGTGGAGTTTAGCGGCAGGAAAAAAAATGCCAGACACCCCTGCTAGCAGCTAGAAAATGTCCAGTGTGCATGAGGCCTAAATGGGTTCTTCTAAAAAGCAGTTTGAATAGCGCTTTATTTATTTTAATCTTTAAACATAAATCGTGATGCATTGCTACTCTAAAACAGCAAACATTTTACTTTAAGTGCACAGTTGAGGACACAGGACTAATTTATAGACCATGGGTTACATTCCACTGCTTTCAGGTGATACTGGCAATTGTTTTTCTAGGAATGACCCCAGTGCACCCTAATAAAACTTCACCCACTCCCTGGGAGTCCATTTGTTTGCTAGTGTCCTTAGGTGATGGACCTCTTCCCATATAGAGAAGTTTCTAAGCCATCCTTTAAAAAAAAAAAATAATAATTCTGTTGTGTTTTTTTTTTTTTTTTTTCACAAGTGAAAAATCTATCTAGATTCAACTGCTTATTGCCTCGGGCCTCAGTATTAGTTTCCTGATTGGTTATCCTCGATGATCATCTTGGTAACCGTACCTGGCCATTGCAGCAGAGCCAGCCTATAATGTTTGGGCACTGGACTTTGTGTTTGGTGCTCACCTTGGCACATGATGCATCGAGTGTAGTAAGACGCAGGGTGCTATACAAGTTCAGGGCCGTTGTCTATACCTATGGCACCCAGACCCTGAAGACCCCTTCAATGGGTATGTCCACCATGATGGGTGAAGTTTGGTTCCCTTCGGGACCCTGCAGCATGCATAAGATTAGACAGGACTTCTCTGTATATACAGCATGACCAGGTCCTGTTTTGCATGTGCAATGTTATTCATGTTATTTTATAATCCCCCTCTGTAAAGTCTCTACCATGTTGGTGGCAGGTAACGTTTTCCTTTATAACATTTGGTGGGTTTTACCCACTCCACAATGTTGCTTGAGTAGTAACAGAATTACAACTTGCCTTTCCTCTGACAACACAAGATGCATGTCAGTCGATAACCTGACTGAATGATTTTCTAGATACACAGCAACAGGACATCAGTCAGCACCAGGGTTATAGCAGCTCCTTTCCCTCTCCAGACAAGCAAATGTCCTCTGCATCCATTTCATAGATTCCCTCACTTGGCAATGGTGAAGACCAGGCACAGAGGCACTGACAAAAAAGGTCCTATTAATATTCATGCTATAGGCAGCAATGAGGAATAGAAGGGAAATGCTCAGGGTGATTTCCACCGTTGGCACACTTTTTGATGCTGTTCATACTAGCCTTTGCTAGCAGCCCTGGAATCCCCTCGGCCTTAACTAGCTCCTTGGGGAAACAAAATGGCTAGAAAGGGTTAGAAACACCTTTTCCTCGCACACACAAACTCACTGTGCTTTGCATGAGGATTAACCAAATTGCAAACAGGTATTCCTTCCTCCAAGACTCGTTGCTGAGTAATGTCTTAGGGAAAAAGAATTTATGAACAAATGATCTGTTCCAGTAGTGGATCCTGACATTTCTGTTCTCAACAGGCATCTCACTGTTTCTGTTCCCTCAGAATGCTTAGAAACCCTATTAAAGACAACCCTTGCTCTCGCTGGTCCTGGCTTGCAACCCGCTAATACAACTATGTCTTTTTGTCAGATTGTTGCTAACTGAACTGGGTAAACTAATAGAGAGCGTGATCCTGTGTTTGTGGACCCTGTTCTGCTGGAACAATTGCTGCTCATGTCCTTTTGTTTATTCTCTAGGGAATGTACATCGTTTTCTAGAATAATGCTGCTCTCTATGAATGTGTCTATGAATTTTGAGGGTAGACATTGTCAGCTGAACCCACTTCCAAAATTGAGTCTTTTACGAATGCCTGTTGGTGAACCCTGTTTGGTAAATGCTTTGATCAGTTTGTCGAGGAAGATACAGGGGAGTGGAAAGTGCCTCTGCGCCACAAAAAACAGCCTATGGCTACTACCTGTTTCTACTGAAAGGGGTTCTTTCAGTCATCCCAAGCATCCTACTGCAAGTGAAATATGAGTCCATCCCTTTGTTGCAAGCCTTTGACACAGGAGCCCTGTTCACTATGAAGGCCCACCCTCTCCCTCTGGAGGGGTGCATGTGTTCGCATTTGTGCCAGTATGGATCAGAAGAATCCTGGATCTTTGTCAAATCTGTCGTTTCCAGGGGCTACAAAATATATTTTCTGAAAGATAATAGATTTCCAACTCCATAGTAAAATTGGAAAATCATTCCGTCCTCTTCCTGAAATGTGATAAGATGCAAGCCTTATGGGCTCTGGGTGGGGTCTGTCGTTCCATGACATTTCAGGGAACCTGGTCACTACAGGAAAATATGCTTCCCATTAGCTTTCTAAAAATGTGAGCCATTAAACTGACTCTCCTACGCTGGACCCCTCTCCTACACAGTGACCCAGTCAGGGTGCAGTTGGAAAATACCCCAGCTGTGTCCTACATAACCCACCAAGGGGATACCAGAAGCCAGGCAGCCCTCAAGGTAAGCAGTCCTGATTTTCTCCTAGGTGGATGTGATGATGTTACAAAACTCTGATATCTACATACATGGAGTGGAAATTTGGCAAGCAGACTTCCTGAGTCTCCAACATCTGGACTCAGGAGACTGGTCCCTCTACCGAGAAATCTTCCTGAACTTTCGTCATAAATGTGTCATACCAGATGTGGACATCATGGTTTTCAGATTCAACAAAAAAAATAGTGGCCAGGTCTAGTGATCCCCTGGTTCTCGTGATGAATGCCATGGTTATTCCTTGGTCTGCGTTCAGACTGGTATATGCATTCCCTCCAGTGAGTCTTCTTCCTTGACTACTCTGCAAGACAGAAAAACAGATTCTGGTTATCCTTCTCTCCATAGATTGGCCCAAGATAACTTGGTACACAGACATGCATAAACTCCTGGAGAACAAGCCTTTTGGTCCATCTTGATTCCCAGTCACTGCCTTTAAAAGCATGGGTGTTGAAACTCAGGTCCTAAATTAGCATTTCTGACTTTTCGTCATTCCCACCTTACTCCGGGCCAGAAAAATTATCTCTTATTGCATCTACCTTTTAACCTGAAAGACATACTCTGGCTGATGCAAGACCAGGCATTTCAACTCCTTGGAATATGCCAGTTTACATATTCTAGTCTTCCTCCAGTCTGCTTGGACCATCATTGAGTTCTTAGTACTCTAGAGGGGACGATTTCTGGGTTATGCTATGCATTCCAGAAATTTTTGCATTTGAACCCTTGTCAAGTTTTTTTGTACAAGGAGTTGCTCATTTCAGTACCCCACTTAAACCTACCATGTCTCCCTGGGATCTGAACCTGGTACTTTTGATTCTTCAAAGACCTTCCTTTAAACCAATACAGTAAATTCCAAGGTGATCTTGAGACCAATATCTGCTTTTCTCCCCAAGGTGCTCTTTCACATTATTGAAGATATTATTCTCCTTTCCCTATGTCCAAGGGAAAGGACATAGGGATACTCCTTTCCCTTTGTCACGCCAAGGAGATTTCACATCGCTGCCTGGATGTGTTCAGAGCTGTTGGGGTCAACCTAGCTACATCTTGCTTCAGTAAAGAGACTCCCTCTTTGTCGTCTGTAAAGGTCCCAAGAATGGACATTCTGCTTCCTTTTGCAACATTTCTAGGTGACTTATGCCCTTAAGGTGGGAGGTTCCTCTCCCATATAAAGCCCCATTCCACCAGATCGTTCTGTGTTTCTTGGGCTTTTCAGCATCAAGCACACAGGTATGCAAGGCTGCTACCTGGCCCTCTGTTCATACCGTCTCAAAGTTTTACCCGATAGCTCTCCAGGCCTCTGCTGATGCGAGCTGCAGTCGCAAAGTGCTTCAAACTGACATATAAGAGTTTTGGGTCTGTTGACCATTGTTTTCGGTGGGCCTGTTTGCCAAATTGTTCCCCGCCCCTCCGTTTATTGAATGGGGATTCCCTATGGTCAATCAATACAAGTCCTGTACGATTATGATAATGGAAGTTCTGACTTCCTGGACAATCCATACCTTGGAGTACTTTACAGGATTTCGGTACCTTCTGTCCTCTGTTTCACGTTGTTGCTTGCTGCAGAACTTTGTGCAGTGGTTTGAGGTTATATATAAGGGTGCACTGGGGTCGTTCCCAGCAAAGCTTTTGCAAATTTCCAATGTTGAAGATAGTGTGTAATCTATAGTCTATGGATACAAGTCTCAGGTCCTTTAGTATACTCCAAGATATGGAATTTACAGGTATGTCAAAATTCAATTTTTTTGGTTTTAATTCATCGTGCATCTATATCCCAAAAAATGTAATGGTTCAGACTACATTGTGCTATGCATGCTGTGGCCTTCAGAAACCATGTATTCAAACATTGGAATAGGTGAAGGGTAGCAAATAGTAACTAGGGCACTTTCCTGCATTCAGGGACTTAAGATGAGTGTGGTGAAATTTGTGTAGCAATTAATTATTTAAAGAGGGAGTCCATCTAAAAAAAAAAAAAATAATTGAAAGCCAGCAGCTACAAATACTGCAGCTGCTGACTTTTAATAAATGGACACTTACCTGTCCTGGAGTCCAGCGATGTCGGCAGCTGAATCCGAGCAATCACATGGCTCTCGGCTGCTGCCGGCGCCATTCTCGGTGAGGGAATCGGCAAGTGAAGCGTTGCGGCTTCACTTCCCGATTTCCTACTGCACGTGCGCGAGTTGCGCAGCGCAATGAGAATGGTCCGCGCTGTGTCTGGGACCCGTGTGTATCCCAGCAGACAGCGTGGTGGGACTGGAAGAGGCATAGACTCCAGTGGGAGTCTATGCCAGGAAGTGGGTGCACATACTTGTCTTAGACAGGTATCTGCACGACACCGGAGGGGGGGAGGGTTCTGAAAAGCGGAGGTTAAATTTTTGTGTGAATCTCGGCTTTAACTTATTTTCTTGCTGGTTACTGTAGATTAAGACTGGTCCTCTCTGCTTTCCTTTTTCAAACTGGCTTTGTATCATCTGGTTTGCATTTGATTTTAAAAGTGTATTAACCCCTAATGTTTAACTTTTCTTATTTGCCGTCTTTTGATCTGGTAAATATACAATCAAACATGTTTTGATGCATCTCTTCAAGTGTCAAAAATACCTGTTGACCTTAACAGTAAACCAATGCTGCCCTGTACACTCTGCGATTTTGCCTCAAACAATGTTATCAGAAAGTGTGTTAGGACTACAAATCACCTTCCTTCTGTTATTGAGTAGATGAGAGGGGGCAGTGTTCTGTAGTCCTAACACATTTCTGCCACAGGGTGGCCACACTGCTTCTCTATAGGCAACAGTAAGTGTTGTCACCCTAAAGTAGGAAGTATGGTCTGTTACTGGTAAGATCACCAGATAAAAATAAATGGGAAAATAAAGAAAACATGTACATCCACATCTAAGGACTAGTAAGCTGCAATATGTTAGTTTTTGTTCTCAGGTTTAGAGTGTACTTACAAATAATACATGCTGATTGCGCTCAAAAGGAAGACTTTCACGACAACTGAAATTTATAGCTCGTGGCTGTAACTATGCTGGCTTGGTGGCCCAAGTTGTCATTTATTTTAGCTGAGATCACATTTATATAAGAGTACTTACATTTGTTTCTTAATGTGTTGTATGTGAGTACATTTTATGTTAAATACTCCTTGACTTTTAAGACACTTGTGTGGCTTAAAACATACACGTGTTCTTTTCTTTTAAATTAATCTGTCTTTTATGAAAAATGTATTTTTGTTATTGTCTTTGTGTAAGTGTATTGAATTTGTGTCCTTTCGTTACTTTATGTCCCACAGAAACTTTTACCCAGAACAAGAGGGATGCGCACTGGACTCAGTGATGCTCTTGAGGTGCTCAGATTGTACTATAAGTACCAATTTGTTCATCTTAATCACCGTCACATTTCCACTTTTCAGTTGACTTCATCATTTTTGTCCACCATGTAGATGGAAATCTTAAGTTTATTTCCGTTCTTTTGTTTGATTTATTTATGTCTTTTATTTTCCTCATCCATTTTCCATGTAGAACTCAAATGAGGTAGAGAACATAGAGGACGAAAATCAATCAGATTCTGACACTAAAAACACTTTGGTTACTGAAGACCTCAAACCTGAGATAAATGGAGATATTGAACACCCTAATGATACGAGTGAGCAGACTGAAGGTGTAAAAGTACTGGATAAAAATGAGACAAAATCAGTGTCATCTTATGATAGTAGTAGTGAAAGTGAAAATGAAGTAGAATACAAAACTGAACACAGGTTACCTGAGCATGTTCTAAAGGAAGAACCGGAAGACAGTGCAGAAGAAGTAAAGGAAGACGAGCCATTAGAGGAGTCTCAGGGTTTTGTAAGTGAAGACCACACTGTGAGCATTACTGTTACTCAGATCCAGGAAAAGACAGAGGTTGTATCCCAGGAAATCACAGTTGCTACCTATGAAAGTGAAGAGAAGGTTGTAGAGGATGACCATGAAGTTCTTGAAGAGGAAAAGAACAAAATTAATGGGGATGTGTCCCACATTGATGTTGACGCTTCTGCTCAAATAATCTGTTGCTCTGAGGTAAATTGGTTATGCTCATCAGGTTTTACAAAACATACTCTTCTGCTGTTAATAGAGGATGTTTCCATTTCTTTGAATCAGTCGCTTAGTATATTACAAAATATCAAGCAGTTTCCACAAAAAGGAAAAACCGTTTACGTAAACTTTTTTTTTTTTTCTTTCTCTGCTGTTGCAGTACTTCATAATATCTTTACATCTTTACTGGGCTATGATTTTCCATACTTTAAAAAAATATATTTTCGTGTTAGATCTCATTTTTCACTTTTCTACACGTCTTCACTGTGTATTACTATGCATGTGTAAGTCATTCTAGTCTAATTGTATGTTCTTAATATCTTCTGATATGTCTCATACAAATTCTCTTGTGAATTTTTCACTCTGTAAAGTACTCTACCACCTATGCATTGACATTTTAAAATTGCACCGCTAGTACTAAAACCTAACAATAGCTTAGAAAACACTATCCCAGTAGCCATCGTTCTTTTAAAAGTCATAGTCTGGGGATTGCTGAAGAATTGAGCTCTATAACTAGTTTAAATTTGTCTAGAGTCTCTCAAAATGTGCATGTAACCATATGGTTCCCTGAAAGGTACTTGGCATTAAAGGAAAATTGTAAACTTCTAATTGTCTAAAAATTAGCACTTTATACATTTTAGTTTTGACAGCAAAGGTTTTCTGGTACCTTAGAGTAACTTCAAGTTGAGCTCTGGGTTGTAGTTCTGGCACCCCCTAGCCCAGTGATGACAAACCTTGGCACCCCAGATGTTTTGGAACTACTTTTCGCATGATGCTCAACTACACTGAAGAGCATCATGGAAAATTCGTTCCAAAACCTTTTGGGGTGCCAAGGTTCCACATCACTGCCCTAGCCCTTCCTGAAATAGCGCCTGTGCATGGACCTAAAGAACAAGTGGAAGTTTGCATATTAAAGGTTCCAATATTTTAGAGGATAATCTCAAAACTAAAAGTAATGTATATGCAGCCACTTTCTTTAGCCTGCTCTTAGAGAATTAGATTAGCTAATTTTTTTTATAAGCTCACTCAAGTCTGTGATCTGTCCATAACTCTTGGGCTACATATACTAACACTACTAAAATCTTGCTTATGCCACAAAATAGTCTAAAATTGATTGCATGTGTACAAATTGTGATTATACATTTAATTTAGATTTGACAGATCTAGTGAAACCTACAACCCCCAATTCCAAGAATGTTAGTAAAAAATAGAAAACATATCAAATGTTTAAACTTGGAAAATGTACCATTTTAAGAAAAAAATAAGGTTGATACAGCAGGACAATAACCCTAACTCTAAACATCGAAGTAAATCCACCACAGACTGGCTTTAGATAAAGAAAATGTGCTTTTTTGGATGGCCCAGTCAGAGTCCAAAATTTGATCTCATAGAGATGCCACAGAATGACATCAGTAGAGCTGGCCACGTCAGACGACCTACAAATGTGTCTGAGCTGAAGATGTGTTGTAAAGAGAAATCCCTCCTGAAGGTTGTGCAGGTATGATCCAGAGCTCCTGAAAGTGCTTGCTTCAAGGCACGTTGCTGCCAATGGAGATTTGACCCGCCATTAAGTCCAAGGGCTCACTTTTTCCTCCAGTACTGTGAATGTTTTGATGGGTATGTTCAAAAAGACATTAGAATTGTTTGTGTGTTATCCGCTTAAGCAGATTATTTTTGTCTATTGTGACTTAGATTAGGATCAGATCACATTTTATGGCAAATTACTGCAGAAAACCAGTTAATACCAAGGGATGCGCATACATTTTCTGTCCCCTGTATATCTAGGTTTTAGAACAGCATATGCTCCCATCCAGATTACATCTTTATCAGGAAACGCCTTGCATTTTTCAGCAGGACATTGTTAAAATGAATACTGTATTGATAACAGCATGGTTTTGTAGAAGAGTGCTTAACTGGCCTGCCTGCAGTACAGATCTTTTACCAACTGAAAATATTAGGCGCATCTTGAAGCGGGAAATACGACAAAGAAAACCCAGGACTGTTGAGCAGTTAGAATCCTAGATCAGGCAAGATTGGAACAACATTCCTTTCCCAAAATGCCAGCAACTGGTCTCCATTCCCAGATATTTACGGAATGTTGTCAAAAGGAGAAGGACTGCTACACAGTGGTAAACATGGCCCTGTCCCACCTTTTTTGAGGCTTATTGCTGCCAGCAGTTTCAAAATTACCTTATTTCTTTCTTAAAATGGTACATTTTTCTCAGTATAAACATTTGATATGTTTTTTTGTTTTTTTCTATTGTGAATAAAAAAATATGGATTTGTGAGATTTGCATCATTGCATTCTGCTTTTATGTATGTTTTTTACAGCTTCACAACTTTTTTTGGAATTGGAGTTATATAATACCTTTTACCCCAAAAGAAACTGGGTAAAGGAGAAATTGGACTCTAATGTGTCATACAGAGAAAAAACTATAATAATTTTACAGTATAAGTAAAAAAAAAAAAGAGGCCATGTCAAGCCCATAAAATATGACCAGTATGGCACATTATAATAAAACTCTGACATAGTCATTTTCGGTATATGCAACTTTCCTTTAGTGGCGTCTAGGGTCGACATGTTTCATTCTTAGTTTGCTTCTTTGGGATTTACACCTACTGCATATATGTCAGAAAGTCTGTTCTACCAAATAAATTGAACCCATAAATAACAGAAATGACACCTATCATACAACTCAAGAAGACAGTGCAAAATGTATTTATATATATAAATATTGAAATACTCCAAAGTTGGAAAACATGGGTGGAAGGAGGGAAACTAATGGACGACACTCATGGGCAGTCGCATATGTTGAAACTTGTATGTCGGATTTTTAGTATAATGTAGATGGCCATGAAATATAAATAGGAAATGGACTCTGTCCTTTTATTTTTATGTATACATTAATGTTGTGGTTTTATAAATTTACTGTATGTTTCCTCTGTGGCACATTAGAGTCCCATTTCTCCTCCATCAGCCTCGTTTCACTTTGATGGAGGAATGGTGCCAGCGGAGTTTATATAATGGTCTATTGTATGTACTCACCCTCTAGTTTTGTTTGTTTTGACAAATATATTCTGAGGCACTGACTTATAAATAAACTATGGCCATTCTTAAGTTCTTGGTAGTAAATGAGCTTTAAAACAAGCGACCCAGGACCTCTGGCTGATTTTAATGTGAGCTTATTCTTAACCAATTGAGTACTAACCTGTAAACCCCTTGATTAACAGGTCATATTACAGTTTTTAATGCTGTGATAGTGTGACTGACCAATACTATGTTGTTCATGCTCATTATTACACTGCTGTCAACTTAGACAAGGATTGTGGCTGGTCCAAGTGCTCCATATACTTGTGTAAGTAGAACAGTTTTCCATGTAAAAGGAGCCAAGTTCCTGGTTCTGTTTTTTTCCTGCACATTTAGGAAGTACCTTTTGATCAGGTATTCTACATTGACCGTTCAGAGCATGCCTAGTGAACTAATTGCTTCTGATGGACAATGCATCTCTTCTACATTAGAAGAAAACAATAGAAAATGTTTAACCTTGTGGATTTCTCAGCATTTTAAAATCAAGAGACAGCCCAAAAAAACATTGACTGAGCCCAAGTTCACATGGACAGCAGGATTGAAATCGTCCGATTTCAGCTGAACGCGCATGATTTCATTCCTGCATGTCAGTCCCGGCTTCAGGGGCATTTTTAAAGACATCTGTGTGGGTTGCTGAACAAATGTCTATACAAATCGCACCCCAAAGTTGCCAAAAGTAGTACAAAGACTACTTTTGGGAATCTGTGTGGTGCCGCAAAGTTGGTGTTGCACTGATTCGGACGGTGCCATTGTCTGCAATAGCTGCCGATTTGGCATATGATTTGACATGTCAAATCGCTACAATGTGAGGCTAGGCTTAAACATGAACCACACAATCGCATTCCCCAAATACATACACAGACAGAGTTACAAACCTATAAACAGAAAGATGCTATTACAATACATATTTTAAATGACAGCTCTTTTACTGATGTTGAATAACATGCTGATTTTTCTCTAGCCTCCAGTAGTGAAAACAGAGATGGTCACCATTTCTGATGCCACACAAAGAACTGAAATCTCCACAAAAGAAGTCCCAATTGTACAAACAGAGACAAAAACAATTACATTTGAATCTGCTCAGGTAGATATTATTTGGTACCTTTTTTTTCTTTCTCTTCTTAAATCCAAGATGATCCTGTCAGAAAAAAAAACCTGCTCTAAAATCTTTAGACAGAATAGGGTTGATTATGTTGCATAACAGTGGCAATTCAAGATGTCAATCAGGTGTCTTTCATTTAGTATATTAATATCTTTCTATATTTGCAAAATTGGGATTTTTTTTTCTTCTCACTTTTAGTCAGTTTCTTGTGCTAACTTCTTTTGAAGATCTATTCTTGTGATTAAAATTGGTACTACAAAATATTTCACTACAGGCAGAGTCTGGTAGTTACTTACAAACTGAGGAAGACAACAGGAAGTTAGATGACATCTACCCCTCGGAAGGGAAATTGACTCCTGTAAGGCTTATTATGGGGAAAAGGGTGTCTCCATTGAAGCTTTATCACCAAGGCTTGCTTCCACAACAACCCAAATTTTCAAAATCCAATTGTCATTGGGACAGAAAGTTAGGTGAATTCTTCTGAACAGGGGCACAAACAGCAAAACAAATGTTACAGGGTTGATAACCCTTCCCTATGCTATCCAAAAAGCTTCAAAACTGTTTTTTTTAGCTGGAACTACACTTAAAAAGTGTAAAAGTGTTCCAACTTACAAACAGATTGAACTTGAGAATAAACCTACAGTCCCTATCTTGTTTGTAACCCGGGGACCCCCTGTATATATCAATAGCCATAACTAACCATAATACTCTAACCTTACTAAATAAATAGGTGAATTTGGATAACCACCTTTTGGTTACTTGTTCCCATTTGTAATGTAAAGGGATTCAATTGTGTTTTTATATATATATGTGTGTGTGTGTGTGTATGTATGTATATATATATATATATATATATATATATATATATATATATATATATATATATATATATATATTATAAAGTTTGCATATTAAACTCCATTATTTCTACTGTTATTTACTACTGTGCTGTGAATAGTGTCTGTAATTTGATGTTCTAGGCACATTTGTTTACATTACACCCTAGATGAGTCAGAGGAGGGACACATGCCTCTTCTAGTCTGCCAGCTGGATTTTTAGCTTGAAGGAAGTAATTAATTTACATAGTATTGCTGTGCTTTCTGATTAGAAGGACTTGCATTTTCTGAAATCTATAATGAGAATATTGGTACACTCCATGGTGGGGCTTCAGAGGTACTGCAGTTATTTGTACATCAAACCCCTTTCTGTAGCTAGACAAAAGTTTTTAGGCACAATTGGAATTGATGGTTATGGTGAAAATAGATGGCAATTTAATCATTTTAAATCGGTTGTATTCTGAAGTATTCATAAGTTGAAGTGGAGCTAAAACCTGCTTCAATTCCTCTCCAGTAATGCAACATCAGCATGCTCCCTCGACACCTCCAACCTCTTTGCCCAGTCACCTTCTATGCTGCCATGCTCAGTCATTTTGATTGGCTAGCCAGGGATAATGGGAGTTATTTCATTACAGCACCCAACATATGCAGAGAATGTACATTAATGCCCCATACACTCGGAATTTCCGCTCAAGCTGGGCTTGCATACACACGGTCACACAAACGTTCTCTGAACTTTCGACCATCAAGAACGCAGTGATGTACAACACTACGATGAGCCGAGAAAATTAAGTTCAATGCTTCCGAGCATGCGACAAATTGTTTCCAAGCATGCGTAAGACTTTTGCATGTCGGAATTGCTACAGACGATCGGAATTTTGCTCTCACTCTTTTGCTGGCAGAAATTCCGCCAGCAAAAGTCTGATGGAGCATACACACGGTTGTAATTTACGACCAAAAGCTCTCATCGAACTTTTGCTGGTAGAATTTCCAATCTTTTCTACGGGGCATAAGAAGAAATATAGCTGGCATGCAGAACATGAATGTTCATTGCAGAAGGGGCATGCAAACTCTATTCTGCAAAGGAAAACATGCTTGCTAGCAATTTTTTATTCTGAAGCTATAGTTTACTTTAAAGTACCCCGTAGCACATCTTTTTATATGCTGATTGTTTTGACATTCAGTTTTTTACAGAAAGCAATCTTTGCTTACATGATTTGCTTAGTTTGAAATTAATTTGTGTAGAAATTATTTTTAAAAATGCACAGGTCCATTTAAGTCTGTAAAACAGGGTAGCACCTTTAGGTTAGTTGGCACTGGCCCGAAAGGCATTTACTGGATTTTGCATTATACTATGAATTGCCTGGTCCTTGTATCTTGCCCAAAATTGTAAGTGTAGTTTTCTACATTTGGCCCCTTTGGGCTATTTTTCTCATAGCCTCAAACCTGTGTGGTGGTCCAGTAGTACCAGGACCAAGATTGCATAGGTTTTGAGTGCTAAAGCATGCTAATGTCATTCGCTGTAGCTTTATTATAATATTTTTTTTAAATATTTGTTCTGACATTTATAAAGCCAGTGTCTCATCCTGTATTCTGTCACCTTAATTATATTGTATATAATGCAGTGATAAGCCAGTCTACTAACTTCAAAATTAATTCTGTTTAAACTATGGTGCTAGAACAGGTAGAAATGCTTACTCATATGCACAAACAGGTGTAATGTTTGTTTAAATACACTTAACGTGTACCAGTGACCAGCTTGTGTGTTACCTATTCTTTAAAGTTGTTGTAAAACCTTACATATACCCAGTGAAGCTACATATATGCATGTGTGTTCAGTAAAATTTTCTGTATTTTTGTTTTTAATGTGTTTTATTTGTCTCATGAGTTGTTTCTCATTAGTTTAACATGGGAAAACTCTGTGGGGTGGGGGGGGGGAGGAAAATTTAGCATTGGTTAAAAAAAAAAAAAAAAAACTGTGACACAAGAACTGCACTGCCATTGCTGCCTCTATTGCCAAAAGCTCATGTTGCCTGGGGGTTTTCCGATCCTATGTGTTTTGGATCTCTGACCTGGAACAAGTATTCACGTCAGGTGTTTTGTCACCACTCTGACTCAACTTGCTACATACTTGTTTTGTGACAGGGACTCAAAATACTGTCAAAGACAGAAGATCAATATTAAAGAAAATTAGCATTCTCTAGAAGACACCAGCAGTGATCACCTACATTTTTTATCAACAGTGCATTTTAAAGGTCTGCATAGGTTTTTAATGTTAAGATTTACAGTTATCTCTTATTTCCTCCCTGTACAAAGGCGATTGGCAGTGTTGACGGTGAACCTGGCATTTTACTAAGTGCCCAAACGATAACTTCGGATTCAGTCTTAACGACTACAACGACACACATCACAAAGGTAAAGTGCAGTGGTTGCTCAAGTGGACAGTGTTAGCAGTATAGTAGCGCTGTCATCAAGCACGTCTGTACCTTTTGAGGCCCAATATATATAGTATCTCACAAAACCCCTCTCATTTTTGTAAATATTTTATTATAGCTTTTCATGTGACAACACTGAAGAAATTACACTTTGCTACAATTTAACCACTTGCCGACCTGCTCCTGTACATATATGTTGGCACTTTGAAGATGGATATCTCTGTATCGGCAGTAGCTGCTGCCACAACCGAGATATCCATCTTTTCAGGAGCCGGTTGTATTTACGATAACGGTGGTCTCTGCGGCGGATTCACCGCAAGATCACAGTTATCAGCGGCGGGAGAGGGGCTCTCCCGCACCCTCCATCGCTTACCGGACCCATCTGCATCGGTGGAGGCGATCGGGTCTTCTCTGTGCCTGGGTATGGAGGCAAGTGAGGCTAAGATTGCCCCCACCCGTCTCCATACCATAATAGTCAAAACGTCACTTCCGCCCATAGCTCTTAAAGGCACTTTTTTCAAAGTAATTTTTTCAAATGACAAATTATTTTATTCAATTTTTTTTTATTGCATTTTACTCCAAATATGAGATCTGAGGACTTTTTCACCCTAGATCTCATATTTAAGAGGATCTGCCATGCTTTTCTTTATTACAAGGGATGTTTACATTCCTTGTAATAGGAATAAAAGTGACCCAATTTTCTTTTTTTAAACAGTGAAACAATTAATAAAATTATGTTAAATAAGGGATTTTTTTTCTTTTCTTTTAAAGCGCCCCGTCCTGTCGAGCTTGCGTGCAGAAGTGAATGCATACGCGAGTAGCGCCCAAAAATAAAAACGGTGGTCAAACCACACATCTGAGGTATCGCCGCAATCTTTAGAGCGAGAGCAATAATTCTAGCCTCAGACCTCCTCTGTAACTCAAAATATGCAACCTGTAGAATATTTTTAAACGTCGCCTATGGAGATTTTTAAGGGTAAAAGTTTGACGCAGTTTTTAAGAGTGTCATGTTGGGTATCAATTCACTTGGCGTAACATTATCTTTCACAATATAAAAAAAATTGGGCTAACATTACTGTTTACATTTTTTTTATTCGAAAAAGTGAATTTTTCCCCAAAAAAGTTGCACAAATACGGTGTAAAAAAAAAGTATTGCAATGACCGCCATTTTATTCTCTAGGGTGTTTGAAAAAAACAAACAATTATAATGTTTGGGGGTTCTAAATAATTTTCTAGCAAAAAAACTGTTTTAAACTTGTAAACACCAACATCTCAAAACGAGGCTTGTCTTTAAGTGTTTAAAGTAGTGAGTGTACAGCTTGTATAACAGTGTAAATTTTCTGTCCCCTCAAAATAACTCAACACACAGCCATTAATGTCTTAACCCTTTTGGGCATGGAGTTCATCAGAGTTTCACAGGTTGCCACTGGAGTCCACTTCTTCATGACAACATCACAGAGCTGGTGGATGTTGGAGACCTTGTGCTCCCCAACCTTCACTTTGAGGATGCCCCGCAGATGCTCAATAGGATTTAGGTCCGGAGACATGCTTGGCCAGTCCATCACCTTTACCCTCATCTTTCACAAGGCAGTGGTCGTCTTGAAGGTGTGTTTGGGGTCGTTATGTTGAAATACTGCACTGTGGCCCAGTCTCTGAAGAGAGGGGTTCATGCTCTGCTTCAGTATGTCACAGTACATGTTGGCATTCATGGTTCCCTCAATGAACTGTAGCTCCCTAGTGTCAGCAGCATTAATGCAGCCCCAGACCATGACACTCTCACCGCCATGCTTGACTGAAGGCACACTTGTCTTTGTATTCCTGGTTCCCGCCAAACATGGTTGACACCATCTGAACCAAATAAGTTTATCTTGGTCTCATCAGACCACAGGGCATGATTCCTGTAATCCATGTCCTTAGTCTGCTTGTCTTCAGCAAACTGTTTTCAGACTTTCTTGTGCATCATCTTTAGAAGAGGCTTCCTTCTGGGAAGACAGCCATGCAGACCAATTCGATGAAATGTGCGGCATATGGTCTGAGCACTGACAGCCTAACCCCCCCCCCCCCCCACCCCTTCAACCATTGTAGCAATGCTGGCAACACTCCTAAGTCTATTTTCCAAAGACAGCCTCTGGATATAATGCTGAGCGCGTCCACTCGAGTTCTTTGACCATGGCGAGGCCTGTTTTTAGTGGAACCCTGTCCCTTTAAACTGCTGTATGGTCTTAGCCACCATACTGCAGCTCAGTTTCAGGATCTTGGCAATCTTCTTATAGCCTAGGCCAGGGGTTGGCAACCTCGGCACTCCAGCTGTGGTTATACTACAAACCCCATCGTGCTTCTGCCTCTAGGAGTCTTGCCTGTGATTGTCCTGGTCTTGCAGTGTTTCATGGGATTTGTAGTTTCAAAACAGCTGGAGGACTGAGGTTGCCTACCGTAGCCTAGGCCATCTTCAGAATTCTTTGCCATGAGGTGCCATGTTGACCAGAGTGAGAGTGATAACACCAAATTTAACACACCTGCTCCCCATTCACACCTGAGACCTTTTAACACTGATGAGTCACATGACACCGGGCGGGAGGGGGGGATGGTTAATTGGGCCCAATGTTGGCATTTTCGCATAGGGGTGTACTCTTTTGTTGCCTGCGGTTTAGACATTAATGGCTGTGTGTTGAGTTATTTTGAGGGGAAGGCAAATTTACACTGTTGTACAAGCTGTAGAAAAATGTAATTTCTTCAGTGTCCCATGCAAAGATATAATACAATATTTACAAAAATGTGAGTTGGCATACTCATTTTTGTGAGATACTGTAGATGAATACTACAAAGTTGCAGCATTGGGGGAACTATTTATAAACTGCAGATAAAAGTACAAAATTGCAGCATTTCTCCCATATCTACAATATGTCAAACCAGATGGACATGCAGCCATCAGATTACTATTAAAAATAGCCGCAAGATTGGTTTCACACCTTTGGTTGGTACGTTTTCTATCAATGTGCATGAATGTGCAGTATGATTTGTGTTGACATTTAATATAGAGTTCATAATACACATTGTTGTGCAGTGATGTGTTTTGATGCGTTTCCCTTGATTTCAATGAAAAACGCAAAAAAAGAAAAAAAACATCAGATATGGATGTTTTAGCTGCACTACATAACTTGGCATGTATTGGGGGATTTGCTTTATATATTTAGATTTTGGGCACGTTTTATGATTCACTTGGGGATCAGATTAGTTTGGTTTATAATGTACACATGCAAGGGATTGCATTTTATTGCTTTACTTGACTTCTGTTTTCCTTTATTTGATGGTCACCGGGACTGCTTATTTCTTTTACTATTATGTTTTAGTTTTTCCACAAGCCCTAGCTTTCGAAATTGACTTGGTGGATCTCAACTTCATGTGATCATTTGCTCAGACTATCTCCAGTTAATGTTTCTTCAGACAAGAGGTGATGGGTTCAGTTGGTTTTGCATAACTGTACAAAGCTGATAGTACACAGTCAGACTAGAAGATCAGTAGAGCCATTGTGTGCAAGTCGTATATGCATAGCTCTTACAAAAATTGAGCTTTGCATCACACATGTCATTTAGTTATAAATGTAATATTTTCATGATTTGTGATACAGAGGTGTAGCTAGTAATTATTTTCTTTTTCTAGACCGGGAAAGGCGGAATATCTGAAACAAGAATTGAAAAGCGTATAGTCATTAGTGGGGATGCTGACATTGACCATGATGAGGTAAGTTGTTTCTGTATATGCGGAATTTGCACTCATCCACAAAAGTATTTATCGTTTAAGTATTTGTCAGATGATTTAGCATTTATTAATGCTAAATCATCTGACAGTCTCTTATTGTATCGATTTTCAGTGTTTACAGGAAACCTCTAAATATTAAGTTCAGTCCATGTGTTTCACCTAGGAAGTATATGGCTCTGCTGCAAATGCAATATAAAAGTGGTAGACCATAACCTTCACACACTAAAAGATGACTTTACTGCGTGAAGGTTATTAGACTTTGGGCTTTGGACATTAAAAAGCCCAGTGTTTAAAGTGGAACTACACTGTTATATGAGCACCACAAAAAGCACAATTTAAATCATTTTTAATATTCAAATCAAACTCTCCCATCCATGTCACCATGCTTTATTTTGCTGATAAATCACTTATAGCATTTCTGTCTGTTGCCATTTAGAGTAAGGGCAGAGGATTCATGTAGCATTTACTTCCTGGAATCCATCCGTCCTTGGCTTAGGCATACAAGCAGGAGGGTGTGCTTGGCTGAGAAAACCTCTCCTCCCCTCCCAAAGAATTGTGGTATATATGATATAATTTGCATAGGCATAGAAACCAGGAAGTAACTGAAGAAATGTAAAAATAAATGGTTTTAAAACAAGAAAATATGATATCCTTTGCTATCCATTCATTCTAGCAGCCAGTGTTACTTTTGGCAAATTTCAATTTAGTTTTAGTCTTAGGACTAAAATGGCATTTTAGTTTTAGTCCCATTTTAGTCTTCTGCAATTGTTTTAGATTTAGTTGACTAAATGTCCAGGACATTTTAGTCGACTAAAATAAATTTAGTCAACTAAAACGAATTTTAGTCATCTAAAATCTAATGGGTGTAGTTAAAATGTAATGCATTATTTATGCATTTCTCTACAATTTCCAAACTCATTATTCACTGCTGGAGTGAAAAATCTAATATGTTATTATTTATGGTATTAAGGTATGAACATGCAATGCAGACCAGTGTTAATTTTTACATCAAATTTCGTTTTAGTCTTTTGACTAAAATGGCATTTTAGTTTTAGTCCCATTTTAGTATTTTGACTAAAATGGCATTTTGTCGTAATTTTAGTGATCTCAATCGTTTTAATTTTAGTCATATTTTAGTCGACTAAAATGTTTTAGTCGGTTTCAGTCGACGAAATTAACACTACTAGCAGCATAAGGATTACAAATAGTCAATGTTGATTGAGATAGTGAAGTTACACTTTATTGTTCAAAGCCTGGCCAGATGACCTTTCAGTCATATGACCAGCCTCTTCCTAAACATAAAGTATCCTCTGCAGCCCTATGCAGAGAATTTCATGGCACGCTAAAGGCTCACACTACACTACACTCTGTGTTTTTATAAATAAATTATAAATTGCAGAGCACAGTGAGAAGTAAACACTGGGGTTGATTTACTAAAATTGGAGAGTGCAAAATCTGGTGCAGCGCCGCATGGTAGAAAATCGGCGTCTGTCTTCAGCTTGTTCAATTAACCTTTGACAAAAAAAACTGGAAGCTTATTAGTTTCTATGCAGATTTTGCACTCCCCATCTTTTTAGTAAACCAACCTCACTGTGTTGACTGTTGTAGAGTGGATTGTGGTATCCACTTTCCTTTATTACTGTGCCCCTTTGTGTGTCATCTGTAATAATGTCGATATTTGGTGTTCTGGCACTTGATATTTACATGTTTGTTGTAGATTAACAACTGACCATGTCAATATCTGTGAGTGGAGGGGGCAAACCTATCACCTGCCTGTCCTCCATGCATAGATCCTGTTTCATTCAAAGAAGCTGTAGTAATGGCTTCTATGAAAGGAACAGCTGGATGGAAACTGTCCCTGTCCCTTGTGCTGTCCCTTGTGCTGATTTTTAATTATTTTGTTTTAGATAAACGTAGACTTTGATATCCTAGCAGGTTGCTTTTAATGGATGTCAGAGCAAGTGTAGTAAGTATTCTGTCTGATCTGTTTTTGTAATCCCATCTTCCAGTTTGTTTCTAATGTGTTTCTAAATTCCCTATTTCGGTTTTTTTTCCCTAGCGGGGTAACTAGAACCTTCAGGGCCCCGGTGCAAGAAACCATTAAGGGCCCCCCCTTCCGAGTTTTGGGCTTGCAGTTTTGGGAGGGCATTCATATAGATCCTCACAGATCCCTGCCTCCCATGTGCTTCCTGGGGCACGCATTCAGCATGCTCTGTGACTGCTGTCTGAAGGATCATTGTAAAGGGCCAATCACAGTGTGTAAGAAAAGGGGAGCCGTACAAGAATGTCAATACATTGTTTACACTGTTAATCGGGGCACTAATCATCAGTGCCATGGTTATCAGTGCAGTCTCTCAATGCCGCCTACCAGTGCTCATCAATGCTGCCCTTCAGTGCCACCTATCAGTGCTCATCAATGTCGCCTATCAGTGCCTCCTCAGCAGGACTCTGAGCTGAGATTGTCTCTCTCATACAGCCCAGAGCCTGTACTGACCGTTCCCCCTCCCTCCTCCCTCACACAGGTGGGAAGACGAGAGCACTGATCTGCTCCTTCTCTTTCCGCCCCTTTGCGAGGGAGGGGAACTGTCAGTGCAGGCTCTGGGCTGTATGAGGGAGACGCTCTCAGCTCAGAGCCCTGCGGCCAGCAATCCCGCCAGGGCCCCCCGATGTTGGATTGCCAGGGCCCAGTTGCAGTTGGCGACCCTGATAGTTCTGCCACTGCCTCCTTGTACGAGATCATTTAAATCTGACTGAGTCATTCTTATCGGTGGCTTCTTGCATGTACATGGATAGCTTGCCTTTTAATCCTACCCAATCAACAGGCTATCTGTCCAGTGAAAGCACTTCATACTTTCGTATATCCGATAGGAATTCTACAGTAGAATCCTATACTAATTCGTTTACATTTATGTTTGCCTTCTTTTCTTGTGGACAAAGAAATTTGTAGAAAAAAATGACATGTTCAAAAGACTCATTATGCCTCATAGATTATACGTTGGGGTGTTTTCTTTCCCAAATGGGGTAATTTTTGGGGTGTTTCCATTTTCCTGGTGTTCCAGAACCTTCAAAAGTGCAAGAGGTAGTCAGGAAATTAGATGTGTAATTTATGTTTCAAGAACGCCTGCAGGTGCTCCCTGCGTGTTGGACCTCTCTGTGGCCACGCTGTTTAAAAGTCTCACACGTGGTATCCCCATGCTCAGAAGGAGTAGCAGAATGTGTTTTGGGTTGTCGTTTGTGGTATGCATATGCTGTGTGTGAGAAATAACCTGCTAATATGACAATTTTGTGGGGAAAAAAAAAGAAAGAAAAATAATCTTTATATTGCCAAGAATTGTGGGAAAGAATTACAACTTCAAAAAACTCACCATGCCTCTTACTAAATACATTGGAATGTCTGCTTTTCAAAAAAAAGGGGTCATTTGGGGGGTATTTGTACTTTCCTGGCTTGTTGGGGTCTCAAGAAATTAGATAGGCCGTCAGTACTATAGGTGTGATCAAGTTTCAGAGATTGGCACGGTAGCTTGTGTACTCTATAACTTTCACAAAAACCAAATAATATACACAGATTTGGGTTATTTTTACCAAAGATATGTAGCAGTATAAATGAATTCCCTTTTTTACCGAATTTCCAGTCTTTTTTATTTTATAGCGCAAAAAAAAAAAAAAAAACAGCAGTAATTAAATACCACCAAAAGAAAGCTCTATTTGTGTGAAAAATAGGACAACAATTTCATATGGTTACATTGTTGCATGACTGAGTAAATCGGTGAGACCCACGAAAGCTAAAAATTGGTCTGGTTAGGAAAGGGGTTTAAGTGTCCAGTGGGTAAGTGTTTAAATTTTGGTAGCAATGGGTGAGATTTACTAAAACCAGCGCACACAGAATCTGATGCAGCTGTGCATAGTAAGCAATCGGCTTCTATTTTCAGCTTGTTCAATTAAGCTTTGATAATAAAACCTAGAAGCTGATTAGTTGCTATGCACAGCTGTACTTGATTCTGTGTGCACCAGCTTTAGCAAATCTCCATCAATATATTGAAGGACTATTGACGGAAAGACGGTCATACTTACAAAAAGTTTAAGTGATTGTAACTGCTAACTCTTTTTTAACAAGCATGTTTATTCGTACCTGCTCTATACAATGGTAATGCATGGAGCAGACCAGATCCTCCTCTTCTTGGATCCCCCATCGGCACTCCTTGCTGCTCTCCTTCTCAGTGTGCCACCATAGGAAGAGGCTTCCTATGGTGGCACACCTACAGGTTCGATCCCAAGCTACGCCGCCTGTGTCAATGGTTAGGCTCAGCCCCACCCCTCTCTCTCTCTCTCCCCCCTCATAGGCGGTGATTGACAGCAGTGGGAGCCTGTGGCACGAGAGAGACAGCAGGTCTACTGCTCTCAGGTACAGATCTGTATCAAGCTTGGGCTCAGGTAAGTATTTGGTGGTTCCTGGTGGGGATTGAAGGGGGGGGGGGGGGGGGCAAAACATGAAAGCTAATGCAGAGAATGCATTAGGGTAAAAAATCTTTAGCCTTCATAACCACTTTAAGTTTTATAATCCAGTTTACATTTTTTTGTTTATACTTACTTTGGATGTGACCCTGCAGATCAGATGATTGTCCTGAACAATGTTTATATGATTATATGTATATCTGATACTGTAATATTTTTCCACAAAAGTCCTTTACATCTTAGAGGGATAGCTGTCTGTTACAAACATTTTTTTTGCATTGGATTTTGTTTTCAAAGATTGGTGCATGATGAGTTTGTATCTCACTTTGTTGTCCTAGGCATTAGCACAAGCAATAAAGGAAGCCAAAGAGCAACACCCTGATATGTCGATTACTCGTGTGGTGGTCCACAAGGAGACTGAGGTTACTGAAGAAGAAGATGAAGACCAACAGTAAGGTAAGCAAGCAATGTGAAATCTTACAACAGTACTGATTTTGGGAGAACATCCTGTGGGCTTGACAGCTGATGCAGCACTTTACTACTACTATACACACTGGGGCTGATTTACTAAAGTCAAATTTACTGTGCACTTTTGAAAGTGCAGTTGCTCCAGAACTTAGTAAATGAGGGAGAACTCTGCTGGCTTCCATCATCCAATCATGTGCAAGCAAAAATGCTGTTTTTTAATTTCCTTGCATGTGATTAGTTGTTTGTAAAGCTTTGCCTCATTTGCTAAGCTCTTGAGCAACTGCACTTGTGCAGTCTAATAAGATAAACATTCCCCAGTAAACTATTGTATTAAAGTTGGGTTTTGATAGATAGAACTAGGGAGGGAGAAGGCGGAGCCTAGCCGAGAGGTAATGCTGGCTTAGAGCTCCATTCTCAGCAGGACAATGGAGCCATATAACGGCGGAGGTAACTTGACCCTCCGCATATATATCATACCAAACGGTAGATAAATATCCCTACCTTACATTGGTGACATTTGGCGGGGTCAGAGGAGACTCATGAGGCAGAAAATTAACAAAGCGCCGCCTCACACACACAGCAGTATGGCACTGAAACCCTCCTCTGAGGGGAGACACAGTGAGGAGAACAAACAGACAGCCCCTTCTGCTGCTTTACATAAAGATGTTCTCTCATTAAAAGCACATAGTCTCTCTAACCAAATACCTGAGAAAAATATGTCAGTTCTGGAGAATTTAGAACTTTCCACACAAAAAGACGTATCCCCTCCTGTAACGCTGAAACAAATAGAAAATCTGCTTCAAAAATCACTAAAAACCACTGCAGATATCATCACCACAAGCCTTACCAAAGAAATTAGAATACTTGGTCAGCGTACATCAGCACTGGAAATTAGAGCAGACGATCTGGAAAATTATACATCTAACATTGCCTCAGAAATTGATTTTCTTAAAGAGGAAAATGACATATTACAATCCAAATTGGAGGATTTCGAAAATCGTGCAAGACGCTCCAATATATGTATTAGAGGAATACCTGAATCTGTGACTGATTTAAACGGTGCTATTACTGCACTTTTTCAAGAATTACAACCAGCTATCCCACTAGAGCGTCTTGAAATGGACCGGGTTCATAGAGCCCTAGCAACAAAGAAAACAGATGGTCCTCCCAGTGACATTATCGCAAAACTGCATTTCTACCACACTAAGGAACTACTGCTAAATACAGCTAGAAATAAAGATCCCCTAATTTTCCAGGGTCATAAATATCAATTATTCACAGACCTCTCACAGATTACAGTCAACAAAAGAAGAACCCTGAAACCACTACTGCAAATATTACAGCGAAATGACATAATCTACCAAAGGGGCTTTCCTTTCTCAGTGCGTTTTACTTTCCAAAGTCGCAAATATGTGTGCCGAACAGCTAAGGGCCTGCAAACTACTTTACAGAAACTAGGGATGATAAACACATCAAGAGATGCTGCGGACACTCGCCAAAAATCATCCTCATATGCTGATACTCCCTCCTCTGCTTCCAGAAGAGAAGAAGACTACAATCCACAGAAAAGAAGTCACATACAATCTCCACCTCCAGATCTGGCTGACACTATGGACTGATAAACACTTGTACTGATTCTACTATCTTGCCTTTTCAACAGAATGGCTACTGCCGAGTTTTTTCTCTGACTTCCAATCAATATTTTTATCATAATCTTATTTAAGAAATGTTCCTAATAATTTAGGCACCTTATTATAACTTTTTTTTCTCTCTCTTCTCTTCTTTGTTTCTGAGGTTGCCTTAATCTTACATTTTTATTTTTTGCTTGAAAAAGGAAATTATATGATTGGCTCTTGGTGTCCTGCAGGGAAGTTCCTTGCACCCTCTCTTGCTACCCTCAGCAGCTCGGTGCACACCGGGCAGTTGACAGTGGCTCATGTACCCTTGGAGGGAGAGATTTTCTCCTCCCAACGGACACATTAAGAACATAGATATGTTAAGATATATTTCAATATTGTATATTGTATTTTATTTTTCAGTCATTATCTCCTTTCCCTCCACCCCTATACTCTGGAGACAAATAATTTCTTATATGACACACGTTCTAACATAAACACCAACACATATTTACTTTTCCCAACTCCATGGCCCCATTAAACATCATATCATTAAATACTCAGGGATTAAACGTTCCACACAAACACACTAAAGCCTTCCGCACATTTTCTACCAAGAAAGCACATATAGTTTGCCTCCAAGAGACTCATTTTGCGTCACAATCCACTCCCAAATTTTTCAGTAAATACTACCCCCAAGTATACACAGCTTCGGCCTCCTCTAAAAAACGAGGCGTGCTTATAGCTTTCCATTGCAATACACCATTTTCACTAATGAAGGAAATCAAGGATCCAGAAGGTCGTTACTTGATTCTTAAAGGACACCTACTTGATACCGCTATCACCATTACATCATACTACGCTCCTAACAAAAATCCTATTTCTTTTCTTTCTCATTTATTTCAAACTATAGAACACCACAAAATAGGTACTACAATTCTACGTGGAGATTCTAATCAGACCATATTCCCATTTTTGGATAAATCACCAATCCCACAGTCACATACAGCAGACAAACAACTCTTATCAAAACTAATTACAAAACATAACCTAGTAGATACTTGGAGAGAATTGAATCCAACCAAGAGACAATACACACATTATTCGTTCCCTCATCGCTCATTCTCTAGGATAGACCATATATTTATGTCCATAGGGCTAATTCCAGAAATAATATCTACAAAAATTATTCCCATCCCATGGTCCGATCATAGTGCAGGCTACATTACTGTTGCCTCTATAATTCCCCAAAAAAAAGATCCAACATGGATATTAAGAGATTTCCTACTCAAAAATCCAGCTCATAAAAATATTAAAATTGCGCTCAAAGATTATATAAAATATAACTCCACACCTGACGTCTCTCCGACTACATTATGGGAAGCACACAAACCTGTTCTCCGTGGCATATGTCTACAGCAAGCAAACATATTCAACAGAGAGCGGAAAATCCTTTGTCAGACTTTAGAAACAAATTTCAATAAATGTCACACAGCATTCCAAAATAACCCTTCTTCTTTATCTAAAATAAATCTTGACAAAGCTAAATTGGAATTTGATCTATTCCTTACTGAAGCAGCGGATAAAACCATCAAGAGATCACAACACAATTTCTAAATCAATGCGAATAAACCTCACACACTATTAGCCAGGGCATTAAAATCCTGCCAGAACCCAACGAAACCGATACGTCTGAAAATCTCTAGGGGGGTATACACAAATAATCCTTTAAAAATATTACAAAAATTCAAAACACAATTAAAAAATTTATACTCTTCTAATAATGAGTTGGACCCTTCTAGAGCAAATGATTTTTTTCTCTCATATATCTCTACCGACACTATCTAAAACACAAATGGAAATGATGGAGGAACCAGTGTCAATTATAGAGGTATCTGAAGTTATCAAAAATCTGAAACTAAATAAAAGGCCAGGTCCTGATGGTTTTTCTGCGCTGTATTACAAAACGTTTGTAGACACCCTATCTCCAGTCTTGACAAACACTTTTAATTCCCTTTTGGAAGGTCATTCTTTTAGAAGAGAAACCCTAACTGCAATTATCTGTATGCTCCCTAAACCTCACACAGACGATTCAATATGGTCTAATTATCGCCCTATTTCGTTATTAAATTTGGACATAAAAATTTTAGCCAAAATAATAGCTAACAGATTAAATACTATTATAGGCAATCTAATACATCGTGATCAAGTGGGCTTCATTCCATTACGTCAAGCAGGAGATATTAGACGTGCAACACTCCTGTCACATGCCGCTAAAAAAAGACGTATTCCCACTTGTTTTCTTTCTTTAGATATTATGAAAGCTTTTGACACAGTATCTTGGTCATATATGAACTATACCCTTTCCAAATGGGGATTCGGCCCTCATTTTTTACGATGGATCTCTAGTTTGTATCAAGATCCCAAAGCTTATATCAGATATGCAGGGTACAAATCGGACAAGTTTAATATACTGAGGGGGACTCGTCAAGGATGTCCACTTTCGCCATTATTTGCTTTACTCATTGAACCTTTAGCACAAAGAATTAGGATGGAACCCACTATAACAGGTATTGAAATGGGTGGTTTTCATCATAAGCTCTGTTTATTCGCAGATGATATTCTCCTTTTTCTATCTTCTCCACATGTTTCGGCCCCAAATCTTATGGTTGTACTACAAGAATTCTCATTTATTTCGGGCCTTAAGGTCAATATTCAAAAATCTTCAGCATTAAACATTTCACTTGTCGAAAAAGATAAACAATCTTTACAAAATTCACTACCCTTTAAGTGGGTAGATCATAGCCTCCCATATCTGGGTGTGCAGTTTACTCCTAACCCCTCCGATTTATTTGCAGCTAATTACCCAGCTCTATTAAAAAATATCACAAGGTCGTTATCTAATTGGTCATCAATGCCGATATCATGGTTTGGAAAAAAATCATTATCATAAAAATGTCTGTTCTTCCGAAATTTTTATATTTTTTCAGAACTCTCCCGATTCATATTCCTGCATATTTTCTTAGGCTGATTCAACAAAAAGTAACCAAATTTACTTGGGGGAAAATAAAACCTAGACTTCACAAAAAAACACTTGTTCTCCCCAAAGCTTTGGGTGGTTTGGGATTCCCAGACTTTAACATATATTATAAGGCAGCTCAATTATCTCAATTAACAAAATATCACTCTTCTACAGAGATTCCTTTATGGGTCCTCATTGAAGCTGTAGACTGTGATCCTCTTCCTATAAACAATATATTATGGTTACAACCTGCGGATCGTAAGTCTATAAATAACCCCATTTCTAAGCACTCTCTATCTATATGGGATAGGTATAGAAATTCACATGGTCTGCAATCTCCACAAAATCCGCTATTATCTTTCCACAAGAATCCGACTTTTTACCCAGCCTGGAAATATCCCAAAACCTTTAAAGCTTGGTCTAAGGCTGGTATCACTTGTCTATATAATTTAACTTCAACTACATCAATAAAATCTTTTACAGATCTATGTGAATTATATAAGCTTCCACAATCAGAAATATTCAGATATCTCCAAATCAAAGATTTTTATACTCCTCTTCTCAATTTAAATGTAAACTTACATAATATTTCTCAATTTGAAAGATTTTGTCTCAAGGAACCACATGCTAAAGGTCGTATTACATCATTGTATACACAATTGATATCTAATTCTAATACTGTTATACCTAAATATGTGGCCAAGTGGGAAAAAGATTTGGATTGTACGATCGATTCTAGGTCTTGGTCCAACATATGGTCTTTCACAAAATCTTCCTCTATAAATATATTGGCGTCTGAATCATCATATAAAGTTCTCACACGCTGGTATTTGGTTCCTGCGAGAATCGCCAAATTCTCAACAGACAACACTGGCCTCTGCTTTCGTGGCTGTCCAGAAAAAGGTACCTATATACATACCTGGTGGCATTGCTCAATTGTACAATCATTTTGGAAAAAGATCTTTCTGATAATTACAAAATTTTTTGATCGTCCAATTTTTCCAGACCCAATTATAGCTCTCCTTAATTTAAAACCAGCCTTTCTGAATCAGAAACAATTCAAATTATTTCTTACACTCCTGATAGCCGCAAAGCAGACAATAGCCAATGCGTGGAAAACAGATGTGGTGAATATTGCAGAAACCAAACGTAGAATGAATCAATCTTTCATCCATGCTAAAATGGACGCTATAGATAAAAACCAGATGACAAAGTTTGATATCATATGGAAACCCTGGATTAAATATTATACGTCAGATAATATTGACAACCGCGTTTTATTGTTATGGTGATTACGATTTTTTTATAGAATTACAACTAGATGATATATAAAACCTCCTCCGGAGAATTATTCCCTCCCCTTCCCCTCCTATATACCTTTTATGTTCTTCCCTTACTATATAATACTTACTATAAACATACTTTAGAAGTTATGGTCAAAACTTTAAAATCATATATTTTCTTTTAGACATATTTATATTTTCTTGGGATTAAAATGTTTAAAACTCAGCTATAAGAATGTTTTCAAATTCTAAAATATATAAAGGCCATTTATTGTCATTCCCACGAGAATATCTTGAAATTCTTCTGTGCTTTGTATCATTCGTACTTCAGTATGTCTACTTTTTATTTCTGGTATCACATAATTTGTCTTATATTCTGTACATTTAATTTATTTTAACATAAAATAAATTTTGAACGAGATAATTAGAATTAGTGGGAAATTTAACACAATAAAGCAAATATCTCATCATTCCTTTACAAGAAAATGTCATGCTATTACATTTTACAATAAGATTAATGTAGCAGTAGTGCTATCGCATCACGGAAAAGGTTGACAGAGCTACACATTCTAACAAAGATATGTTATATGTAGTCCGTGCCAGATTTAGAACACTAATATTCACCTGGAATAGATCAGTTTTGGGGTGGAACAACACCAACCAGCAGTTATTTTGGATGGATCTTCTGAGGTACTTCAATATGTTTGTCTAATTTGTGGCACTTGGTCTTTTAAAAGAGCTCTGCACTGTAACATAAATGATTCCCTCCAGTAGGTGGCAACAAAGCACATCATTTCAGCAACATGTACCCTGGCTCTTTGCGTGGTAAAATGCACCTATATTGAGCATGTTACATACAGAAGGCTCACACTTTTTATTCATTCACTGATGTTTAAGTAATCACATTTTTCCAATAGAATATAAGAAACAGATTTTGTGCAAATAGTAAACATCTCCTTATCAGCTGTAGAATGATTCTGATCAATACATACCAGTGTAGCTTTACTATAAACTTTACTACAATAAATGTAAGTTAAACTATTGATGGGTCATTAATATATTTCATTTTTTAGTAGTGTAAAAATATAGATCTCATTGATGATTGGTGTGGCTAAATTTACATCTGTTACTTCATGCTATGTGCCATAAAGCTTATTTTATGCTGCGGGTTGCTTGAATGTAGACATGCAGATGCAGTGGTATGAACATATAAGTGTATGGAAAAAATAAATAGGGCAAACTGAATAAGTGTGAAAGAATTCAAGGAAGTAAATGCGTGGGGATTGTCACAAATTTAAGTTTAAAAACCTCAAGATCATTCAGATTAATAGTAGGCTAATGAATAAAATAGTATGGAAATGAATTTATGATTTTACACTCTTACCACAGATACAATTTAAAGTATATGTAAATCCTAGATGAATGGCATTTGTTTAAAAATATAATGTTATAAATAATTGCAAGTTAAAAAAAATAAAATAAATAAAAGTTCAGCTTTAAAGACAATGGGTAGACACACCACATTTTCATTTGATTCAGATTTCTATTTATGCACTTTAATATTTTTTTATCAATTACCTAACATCCTTTATTATTTTTAATTTGGCTTCAGAGGCTGGTTTAGTGTTATAACAGGCTTTCGTAAAAACAGAACTGTACTCACTACCTGTTTACGCCTCCAGCTATGACAAATCAAAGCTGTCCTTCTCTGCTCCTTCTGCAGGTGCTGCCATTTTCAGGTCTCATGTCACTCACCTACACCCAATTTGATGTCTGCTATGTCCTCTGAATCCTTAAGCAGATTTAAACTTTTTTTTTTAAGGAAATGTAAAAAGTCTTCCCACATTCTACAGTGCAATCTGTATGACAGTGAGAGACACCCACATAGCCTTGTGTCATGCAGTGGAGACATGGGTATGTACTTTATGTAAATACATAGGGAAGACAAAATCTGCATTTGGAGAGCTCCTGGGGTACCCAGTAGCGAAACCTCAAGCTAATAGAGGTATATACAGGCGCCTATTGGTTCCTGCCTTCCCATCAGCAGCTTACATTTGTGAGTGTGGTTTTGTGTCTGATTTGCTTTGCTCAGTTTCTGACAGCAAAACATTATGACAGTTATTGTAGTTAGTCCTTTGTGCTACTTATTTTCAGCCTTTTCTTTAACCACTTAAGGACCGCCGCATGGCAATGTACGTCGGTGCAATGGCACCGACAGGCACAAGCACGTACATGTACGTGCTCGTCTTCCAGTGGGAGGGGGGTCTGATCGGACCCCCTCCCGCTGGATGCGGCGGTCCATTTCGCTGCAGGAGCGATCCGGGATGAGGGGATGGCCGTTGGTTTCTGGCCATCCCCTCTTGATCACTCCTGGTGAATGAGAAGCTTCCCCCGCTGTGTATAGTAAACACAGGCAGGGAGGAAGTGATGTCATTCTCCTCGGGGCGGTCTTTTTGACCGGACTATGAGGAGAACAGTGAAAGTAAGTGTGCACCAACACTACACTGACATATAGGCACACAAACCCCACCGATCCCCCCCCCCCCCCCCCCCCCAGTCACAGTGTCACTGATTGCAGTGATCGTTTATTTTCTGATCACTGCATTCAGTGTCAGTTGTGACAGTAAAAACTGTCAGGGCAGTTAGTGTTAGGTCCAGGGTAGCCCCCCCCCCCCCCATAAAGGTTTAACCCCCTGATTGCCCCTAGTTAACCCTTTCACCCCCTTTTGCCAGTGTCACTAAGTGATTGTTTTTCTGATCGCTGCATTATTGTCACTGGTGCCGCTAAGTAGCTAGTTATTTTTTTAGGTTCACCGCCAGGTTTTTATAGCGCTAGGTACCCCCATATACTACCCAATAATGGTTTTAACCCCCTGATTGCCCCTAGTTAACCCTTTCACCAGCGATCACCGTATAAGTGTCACTGGTGACGCTGGTTAGCCAGTTAGTTATTTAGGTTCCCTGTCAGGTTTTTATATAGCGCCAGGGACCCCCATATACTACCTAATAAAGATTTGAACCCCCTGATTGCCCCTAGTTAACCCTTTCACCAACGATCACCGTATAAGTGTTATGGGTGACTCTGGTTAGTTTGCTTTTTATAGCATCAGGGCACCCACCATTTATTACCCAATAAAGGTTTAACCCCCTGATCACCCGGCGGGTGATATCAATTAGGTTTTAGGGTCAGGGTCTGTGTCGCCCCAGGCAGCGCTAGGTTAGTGCCAGTAGCGCTAACACCCACGCGCAAAGCATACACCTCCTGTAGTGGTATAGTATCTGAACAGATCGATATCTGATCTGATCAGATCTATACTAGCGTCCCCAGCAGTTTAGGTTTCCAAAAAAACGCATTGTTAGCGGGATCAGCCCAGATACCTGCTAGCACCTGCGTTTTGCCCCTCCGCCCAGCCCACGCAAGTGCAGTATCGATCGATCACTGTCACTTACAAAACACTAAACACATAACTGCAGCGTTCGCAGAGTCAGGCCTGATCCCTGCGATCGCTAACAGTTTTTTTTTGGTAGCGTTTTATATTGAAATCCTGAAGGCAGTGATTGGTTTTCGGGGTGCCGTACGCAGCTAGACTCCCAAAAAGTCCCACATATGTGGTATCCCCGTACTCAGGAGAAGCAGCAGAATATATTTTGGGGTGTAATTCCACATACCGTATATACTCGAGTATAAGCCGAGATTTTCAGCCTCTTTTTTGAGGCTGAAAGTGCCCCCCTCGGCTTATACTCGAGTCATCGCTGTCTGACTGCTCGATCAGCGTATCGAGCAGACAGACAGCGGCCATTCTAACATTCAAACGCCGCGCCTCCGCCTCCGCCTTCGCCTGTGATAGGCGGAACACTGAATTTCCCAGCAGCCTGTGTTCCGCCTATCACGGACATCGTCTCATCCTCGTACTACGGACGAGGATGAGACGATGTCCGTGATAGGCGGAACACAGGCTGCTGGGAAATTGAGTGTTCCGCCTATCACGGACATCAGATAGGCGGAACACTCAATTTCCCAGCAGTCAGTGGGAAATTGAGTGTTCCGCCTATCACCGACGGAGGCGCGGCTTTTGAATCCTAGAATGGCCGCCGACGAAGAGCTGAAGGACGGAGGCTCGGCTCGGGACGGGACGGGACGCAGGCTGGACGGGACGCAGGCTGGACGGGACGCAGGCTGGACGGGACGCAGGCTGGACGGGACGCAGGCTGGACGGGACGCAGGCTGGACGGGACGCAGGCTGGACGGACACAGGCAGGCTGGACACAGGTAGGCTGCACGGACACACACACACACACACACACACACACACACACACACACACACACACACACGGATGCATGGACACACACACACACACGGATGCATGGACACACACACACACACACACACACACACGGATGCATGGACACACACACACACACACACACACACGGATGCATGGACACACACACACACACACACACACACGGATGCATGGACACACACACACACACACACACACACGGATGCATGGACACACACACACACACACACACACGGATGCATGGACACACACACACACACGGATGGATGGACACACACACAGGGATGGATGGACCCACAGGGATGGACGGAAACACAGGTATGGACAGGCATGTCTCACCCTCGGCTTATACACGAGTCAATAATTTTTTCCAGTTTTTTGGGGGTAAATTGGGGGCCTCGGCTTATATTCGGGTCGGCCTATACTCGAGTATATACGGTATATCTATGGCATGTGTGAGCAATATATAATTTAGTGACAACTTTTTGTAAACTTTTTTTTTTTTGTGTCATTATTCAATCACTTGGGACAAAAAAGAAAAATATATTCAATGGGCTCAACATGCCCCTCAGCAATTTCCTTGGGGTGTCTACTTTCCAAAATGGGGTTATTTGGGGAGGAGGGGGTTGTACTGCCTTGCCATTTTAGCACCTCAAGAAATGAGATAGGCAGTCATAAATTAAAAGCTGTGTAAATTCCAGAAAATCTACTCTAGTTTGTAGACGCTATAACTTTTGCGCAAACCAATAAATATACGATTATTGACTTTTTTTTTTTTTTACTAAAGACATGTGGCTGAATAAATTTTGCCCCAAATGTATGACTAAAATTGAGTTTATTTGATTTTTCTTATAACAAAATGTAGAAAATATATTTTTTTTCTCTAAATTTTTGGTCTTTTTCCATTTATATCGCAAAAAATAAAAATCGCAGAGGCAATCAAATACCATCAAAAGAAAGCTCTATTTGTGGGAAGAAAAGGACGCAAATTTCGTTTGGGTACAACATTGCATGACCGCGCAATTACCAGTTAAAGCAGTGCAGTGCGAAATTGTAAAAAGACCTCTGGTCCTTAGGCTGACAATTGGTCCGGGGTGAAGTGCAAATTATTTGGAATGCTTGTTTTAAAGTTGTCAAAATGATAGCAGAAAATATTTAAAATGTTCATGAATTTACATTTGTTCTTGGTCCTATTCAAAGGTGTTTCAGACATTCTATTTCTGCAATTACCCAAATTTTTAAGCATTAGCTATTTTTTCACCATTACCAAGATGAGAGGTGTTTTAACTGTACAGCTCTGTCCTTTTATTTTAAAGTGTATTTCCACTTTTGCAGCCAGGTTGGGATGACCTCTAAATTGTGTTACAAGTTCTCATCCACATAGCATAACTTAAAAAAAAAAAAAAAGAGATAATAATGCAGTTTTTTTTTTTTTTTTTTTAAGATGCTCTATTCTGTATCTACCATAACTGTCATGTCTCTTTTTGAGAAGACTGGGCAAGCTGTGTGCTTTAATTTATCTTTGTCTGTACTGTCCACACAAATCTTCATTATCCGTTTGTGACTCTTTCCCTCAGCTTTTGGAAATTCTGCCTCACCAGTGAAATTTCGACTTTTACTGCCTCGATCCTGGCATTCAGGGTGGTTTGGCAGGCTGCGATGGCTTCCTGACAGACGGTGATGGCCTCCTGCACTCTCACTGCATCAGCCCTGCAGACACTCCCTCACTCAGAATGGCGCTGTCATCTTACTCCGGGAGGGTCCTTGTCCTGCCGCCTGTATTTATCCAGATTAGCCGCCGCTTCTGCGTTTTTTTTTTTCGGCGGGAACATGGTCCAGGGAGGCATCAGGTGTAATAGCAGCAACAATTCAGCATTGTAAAGTTGGTAGGGTCCCAGGATAAGCGATTCAGGATACTATGCCAGCGCAACTCTGATCACAAGCGTCCCACTTCATGCCGCTCCAGGTCACGCCCCTCCAGACCACACCCTCTTCATTATCCGTTTGTAACTACATCCAAACACGGTCCTAACAAAAAGTTAAGCCGGCCCAAAATGTGTAAATTTTATTTGCTGCAACTACAGTTTGCAGGAAAGAAATTTGCTTGATTGCCCTATCAACACAGTTTTCATGGGGGAATCCCTCCCATGGAGCCTTTGTATTCTCCCGACAGGGAAGCCGTTCCTGCTGAAAGAACGATAGCAATAATCGCATGCAAAATCTGTTGATCGATCAACTTCGGTACAATCAGCCTGCTCATGCATCTATGGCTGGCTCAGATGTCCTGTGTCTGGCTATGTTGTGCTCGGGAGGACATGTCTGCACTCTCTTACCTGTGTCGGCTCTGCAGGCAGCACCAATCGGTCTGTCCCTGTGAACCCAGATGTATTAGAGGGTTTACAGGAGCCTGGGCAAGGAGGTCCAGGTGAAGGAATGTGCCTGGAAGACAGATCCCCTGTGCTGGAGACTCTGATGTAATGGAGGCATTGATGTGAGGGGGAACACTGAAGGAAGGATACTGATGTAAAGGGGGATACTAATGTAAGGTGGGGCGTTAACCACTTGCCGACCGTCTTCCGCAGGTATACTGTGGCAAGGCAGCTTGGCTGTGCAAACCTATGTACCTGTACATCGGTCCATGCACGCCGGGGGTCTGGTGGACTCAATGAGAAAGTACAGAGAGGCAGAACGGGGATCTGCCTATGTATACACGGCAGATCCCCATTCTAACAGGGGACAACATGGAGATCTCCTGTTCCTAGTGATCAGGAATAGCAATCTGTGTTTTCCCAGTGAGCCAATCCCCCACACAGTTAGAACATACCCAGAAAACACAGTTAACCCCTTGATTGCCCCCTAGTGTTAACCCCTTTCCTGCCAGTGTCATTTATACATTTATCAGTGCATTTTTCTTGGCAGATTTGCCTGCCGCAATGTCGCAGTCCCGCTAAAAATCGCAGACCGCCACCATTACCAGTGAAAACAATAAAACAATTAAAAGTCCCTAAATCTATCCCCTATTTTGTATTGGCTATAACTTTTGCGCAAACCATTAAATATACGTTTATTGGGATTTTTTTCTACCTAAAATACGTAGTAGAATACATATTGCCCTAAACTGATAAAGAAATTCGATTATTTTATTTTTTTGGATATGTATTATAGCAGGAAAAAAAAATTATATATTCAAAATTGTCGCTCCTTTTTTTGATTATAGCGCAAAACAAGAAACGCAGAGCTGAGCAAATGCCACCAAAATAAAGCTATTTGTAGGGAAACATTTTTGTTTGGGTACTGCGTCGCACGCCCACGCAGTTGTTAGTTAAAACAACATATCGCAAAAAATGGCCTGGTCATTAAGGGAGTAAATCCTTCTGAGGCTGAAGTGGTTAATTTAAGTGGAGACATTGATGTAAGATGAGACTTTGATGTGAAAAAAAAGGATTCTGATTATTGGAGGGAATTCTAAAGTAATGGGTAAACTGATGTAAGGGGACACTAATGTTAGGGAGGCCTTTTAAGTAATGGGGGGGGGGGGGGTCCTGAAGCAAGGGGGACACTTATCTGAGGAGGGGGGTCATGAAAGGGGGACACTGATGCAGTATAATAATATTTTAAAAAAATATTTAAAAATAAACTACTGACACTGTCCTCTTCGGGGGAAGGGGGCACTCCAGGTGAAAGATTCTTTAGCTTTCTTTCAAGGTAGCCCATGTCTTTCAGCAGTTAATTTAATTAGGTTGGTAAGTATATATACATTTCATAAATCGGTTTAGACCGATATAACATTTACAACTAACCTCATTATTGAACAATACAGATTGCAGTGACATGACTGTCAGCAAAGGTGTATTTGAGGTGCAGGCTATGGGTGACAATCTGGCTTTAATTTCTTATGCTGTGCAAGACACTGGGATATTGACACCCAGAGACATAACTGGATCTGGAGCACATTTTTTTGTTCACTAATTATACACCCATAACATTTGCAAAAGGTTAGGTTGCTCTAACCATTTGCCATCTGGGTCAGTTTTGACATTTCCTATACATTTTAAGTTGGCTAGAAATGACTTGGAACCCACAAACCTTGTAGTTTTTGTGAGAGCAGAGACCCTGGCTAATAAAATGGTGGTTGTTGTAATTTTGTTATGTTGCACAATATTTGTGCAGCTGTTTATCAAACACAAATATTCAGGAAAAATACACTTAAATACATTTTTGTGCACACCCAATAGAATACCCATTTTTTTGGATAAATATAAAAATGATGTTGCACCAAATACATAATACATGTCAAGATTTAAATATTCACATGCTTGTGAAATGATGACAAATGAGAGTACCCTAAACCTCTCCATAGGCAGCACTTAACTACGTACCTGTATGTCATTGGCTTCAAGTGGTTTGTACCGGAGTGCAGGCATCACCCCGGTACCGTTCTTTTGAGCCGACGGTTGCTCTCTCATAATTGCAACCGATGCAGCTAAGCAGCCACTTGGCTGTTACTACAGGCAGCAGGAGGGGACATTCTCCTTCCGCTCACCAGTCTCTTCTGTCCCATGAGGAGACCCAAGCGACCCTCAGGCACATTCGACGGCTGGCGAGAGACCCTAGCAAAGCCGGAATTGGCTTTGATTGGGTCTCGGATGTTGTACCCTGGAAATTATGTTGTGACAACTTGGGAGCCAACACGCAGGTTTAAAAAAAATAAAATAAAAATAAATTGAAAGTATTCAAAATGCCATCTTAGCATTTTGATTACTTGCAAGTGCAGAGGAGGGGTTTGGGGTCTTATAGACCCCTGATCCCTCCATAAAGAGTACCTGTCACTGACTTTTACTGTCACAAGGGATGTTTACATTCCCTGTGGCAGCAATAAAAGTGATAAAGAAATTAGATTTTTTTTTTTTTTTTTAAGTGCCCCATCCCTCTGTGCTCGTGCACCAAAGTATGCACACAGTCATGCCCACAAATGTAAACAATGTTTAAAATCACACATGTGAGGTATCGCCGTGATTGTTAGCGCAAGAGCAGCAATAGCAGCACAAGACTTCCTCTGTAACTCTAAACAGGTAACCAATAAAAAAATTCAAAGCGTCGCCTATGGAGATTTTTAAGTACCTTAGTTTGTCACCATTAAACGAGTGTGCGCAATTTTAAAGCATGACATGTTAGGTATCTATTTACTCTGCTTAACATCATCTTTCACAATATAAAAAAACGATTTGGCAAATGTTACTGTTTTTTTTTTCTTGTTTTTTTAATTCATTGAAGTGTATTTTTTTCCCCAAATACAGTTGTGCTCATAAGTTTACATACCCTGGCAGAATTGATGCTTTCTTGGCCATTTTTTAGAGAATATGAATGATAAAACAAACTTTTCTTTCACTCATGGTTAGTGTTTGGCTGAAGCCATTTATTATCAATCAACTATGTTTACGCTTTTTAAATCATAATGAAAACAGAAACTACCCAAATGACCCTGATCAAAAGTTTACATACCCTGATAACATGCACACAAGTTGACACAAAGCGGTTTGAAAGGATATTAAAGGTAAACATCCTCACCTGTGATCTGTTTGCTCGTAATTCATGTGTGTGTATAAAAGGTGACTGCGTTTCTGGACTCCTGACAGACCCTTGCATCTTTCATCCATTGCTGCACTGACATTTCTGGGTTCTTAGTCATGAGGAAAGCAAAAGAAATGTCAAAGGCTCTGCGGGAAAGGGTAGTTTAACTGTATAAAACAGGAAAGGGATATAAAAAGATATCCAAGGAATTGAGAATGCCAATCGGCAGTGTTCAAATTCTAATCAAGAAGTGGAAAATGAGGGGTTCTGTTGAAACCAAACCCCACTGTCAGGTAGACCAACTAAAATTTCAGCCACAACTGCCAGGAAAATGGTTTGCGATGCAAAGAAAAACCCACAAATAACTTCAGGTGAAATACAGGACTCTGAAAACATGTGGTATGGCTGTTTCAAGATGGACAATAAGAAGGCACTTGAAGAAAGATGGGCTGCATGGTCGAGTCGCCATAAAAAAGACATTGCTACGCAAATGCCACAAAGTACCCCACTTACAATATTCCAAACAGCACAGAGACAAGCCTCAAACCTTCTGGCACAAAGTCATTTTGAGTGATGAGACCAAAATTGAGCTTTTTGACCACAACCATAAACGCTACATTTGGAGGGGAATCAACAAGGCCTATGATGAAAGGTACGGAGGTGGATCACTGATGTTTTGGGGATGTGTGGGCAACAAAGGCACAGAAAATTGTTGGCAAGTTTTATGTTTCCAAAGAATACTGGAGGAGCATTTGCATTCATCAGCCAGGAAGCTACGCATGGGACGTACTTTGGACTTTCCAACATGACAATGATCTAAAAGACACGGGCCAAGTTGACCTGTCATTGGCTACAGCAGAATAAAGTGAAGATTCTGGAGTGGCCATCTCAGTCTCCTGACTGAGCCACTCCGGGGAGATCTCAAACATGCAGTTCATGCAAGACAGCCCAAGAATTTACAGGAACTGGAGGCTTTTTGCCAAGAGGAATGAGCAGCTTTACCATCTGAGAAGAAAAGGGGGCAATACATGGTATTAAAAACTGGGCTATGTAAACTTTTGATCAGGGTCATTTGGGTAGTTTCTGTTGCCATTATTATTTAAAAAGAGTAAACACAGTTGATAATAAATGGCTTCACTCTAACCATGAGTGAAAGAAAAGTTTGTGTTATCATTCATATCCTCTGAAAAATGGCCAAGAAATCATGAATTCTGCCAGGGTATGTAAACTTATGAGCACAAGTGTGTGTGTGTGTGTGTGTGTGTATATGTATATATATATATATATATATATATATATATAAAGATTTGGGGGTTCTAACAAATTTTCAAGCAAACAAAAGCAACAAATGTCAATAAAAGGCATGGTCTCCAAGTGATTAAAGCCCTTTACAGATTACCAGTTTACAGTTTTACATAAGCTCTGGTGCTAGAATCATTGCTTTTACTCTGAGGTTCATGGTGATAACTTGCATGTGTTGCAACTGTGTACATTTGTATTTGCGCGTGAGCATGGGGGGGATGGGTTTGCTTTAAGATATTTTTTATTTATTTTGTATACACTGCAGCCATGAAGCTGGTATAACCACTTGCCATCCTGAATGTTTATATAGGTACAGCAAGTGGTTAAATATTATAAAAATTTTAACCATTTAACAATTTGTAGTATTTCTTCTAAACTGCTAGATTTGGCTCTTTATATTAACAAACATATATATATATACATATATATATACATATATATATATATATATATATATATATATATATATATATATATATATATATATATATATAATTTTTTTTTTTTTTTTTTTTTTCCCTAATCTATTGTATTCTTTTTGTTTTGCAGAATAAACCCAGAGCAGGTGTCACAGAATGAAGGAATTTGACACGTCCTGCTGCTAAAATTGCTATGAATTGACCAGGTTTGGCAAGCATGATGGGACGCCTGAAGGCTAAGATGCCAACATACAACCTCAACTTAACATCTCTGACCTGTGCTGTTTCCACTTCTGTTTGTTCTGTTTTTATAACCACTTCCTAACATCCATAGCTTTTTAGTATAGATTGCACAACTACTTGCTATTTTTGTAATTCTTGGCTATCCGTTTGTGAACAATAACCCTTTGTAAAACAGACCTCTGAATAGAGGGTGCCGAAAACCTTTGTAACTAATGTAGAATATTTTTTCCTGTTTTATTTTTACTATTGTCTTAATGAATTCCTCTTACTGGGGTATATAATTACAAATTATTCAGGTAAATTTATTGTTTAGAAGAAAATGTTTTGTATACATTTCTTAAATTTCCGGTTTCACATTTCTTGGTGTTTTTCTACCTTCAGTTGTCTTTTAAAGGCTTTTGGTTAGTCTTGAGAAAAATTTAAATGGTTGCAACACAATTTGAGAGGATTTCAGGCTAAACTTGTAGAACACACCAGCAGAGGGAGTTCAGCTAGCTAGTTTAATCTGGTGCTGCTTCCTTTTTCTGCTTTTTCCCATTCGGGAGTGAAAACACAAAACATTCCAGAAAACATGATCTACAAATGCACTTCTTTCCCAAAAAAGGAAGCAAATGCAGTTTTGGCAGCTTAAAGCAATGTTGTGCTATTTTGTTAAAGTGTACGTAGCTATGTTTGTTACAAATTCACCTTTGTAAACACTTGCTTTTCTTTTTTTTTTTTTTTTTTTTTCTTTTTTTTTATGTCTTCATATTAAAACTGACTTGACGATAGTTAAACCGATAACATTTTCTAGATCTCTGTAATGATTTCAGTGGTTTTTTTTTACAGTGCAGAAGAGCAAGGCCTTGTCTGCATTCACTGACCGCATCCACTTTGTTCACCACTAGTAATGTGTATTGAGCTCATCTTTGCTTGACCTGTTGTTCACCAAGTGTATAGTTACAATCCAAAATTAGATTTATAGCAGCTTCAAGTTGTATTAAGAATATTTTGCTTTCTGTAATACTGTTAAAATAAAGTTTATTCTGTTGAATATATTATGTTTAATTACTGTTTGAAATGTAAAAAATAAAAAAAAATTGACAAGATCATCACAACTATGGTGCAGGATCTGCCCTTACCATGTTGAAGCTTTTCTTTATACTGTCATAAAGTCATCACAATACTCATTTTGGGTTGTGTTTCCATTGTCCTCAACATAGGTACAGTTTACATGGAAATCCAATAATACTATTATAATACCATTGAAATAGATTTGCACTTCTATGTTAAATTTAACCTTTTTGTGTCACTGACACAAGGCATATGTTGGCATATGACTACTTACAGCTTTGCATACATCAGCTGGATTCCCCCTTCTGCTGTAAAGTTCCTGGTCTCTCCAGTGTCTACTAACTTTAAAGGCACAAATGCATCAACCCTACCATGCTATGGCTCAAAACCCAAAAAGGTATATGTTGCTAAAATGAAAAACCAAAGGGTTACCGTGCTAATTAAATCAATATAAACTGGGAAATGAACCAATTAATAATGTGCCACCATAATATTAACAACCTCGCATTTTCATATACAGTATCTCACAAAAGTGAGTACACCCCTCACATGTTTGTAAATATTTTATTATCTTTTCATGAGACAGCACTGAAGAAATGACACTTTGCTACAATGTAAAGTAGTGTCTGTACAGTTTGTAGAATAGTGTCAATTGGCGGTCCCCTCAAAATAACTCAACACACAGCCATAATGTCTAAACCACTGGCAATAAAAGTGAGTACACCCCCAAATGAAAATTTCAAAATTGGGCCCAAAGTATCAATATTTTGTGTGGTCACCATTATTTTCCAGAACTACCTTAACCCCCTTGGGTATGGCGTTCATAGAGCTTCACAGTTTGCCACTGGAGTCCTCGTCCACTCCTCCATGACAACATCACAGAGCTGGTGGATGTTAGTCCTTGCACTCCTCCACCTTCTGTTTGAGGATGCTCAATAGGGTTTAAGCCTGGAGACATGCTTGGCCACTCCATCACCTTGACCCTCAGCGTTTGAAAAAATCTATTTGGAGCAATATACTGTGAGAATATAATAATTACTAAAGCAGCCATTGTCGCTTTAAGTGAGTTCACTTCCACCTAGAATCAATTTATGTGCCAAAAAACTGGACTACTTAATATCTAATATGACTGAAAACGTGCATAAACCATGAACAATATACTGTGTGAAATACAGTATAAATACAATTTAAATATAAAACGTAGAAAATTTTGATAAATATAAACAAGAAAAAAAGCGGAAGAAATTTTTAAGAGACACGGGAGATTTTAAAAATAGTCATTTTTAAATGGCAGTGGGTTATTACTGATGAAATCATAGCACCTTTGCGAGAGCGTTGACTGCCTAAGGTAGATACACCTAGACTCCCTGTCCCTCTATCTTCAAGGAATGGAGGCATTTCTAATCCCAGAGGTAATTTGAGAGATGAGTCAAAGAATGAAGGACTCCCATATCAATCCCAATCCCCTTTTAGGGGCAGTGGGAGGAGTAGGAGACCTTTTAGAGGGGGGTCCCCCCCAGGGGGAGAAGAGGTATTGCAGTATTAAAACCCGCATAGGGAACCCCATTATCAGATGATACAAAGGTGTGTACCCAAGCGCTGATGTGGTAATAAATAATAGTGAAAAATAGAAAAAACTTAAATGATTAAGCTGCAACCATTTTCGTAGTGTTCTGACACCCCAAATAAATATGAATATATATATATATATATAATACACCTAGCAATAATGCGCTGCATTCAACTTTCTATTTAAAGTGCACACATCAAATAATTATAATCACTAATTGGGTAATGTAAAAAACTTGTGTCCATTAATAATTAAAAATAGGATTACCACATGCACCATCACAAGTTCATAAGCTGTTGAACCTTCTAGAATGATCATTGTGCAATGATTATTTTCTTTGTTTTCATGATATTTACTCAAACTGATGAGCTTATTGAAAAAACACAGAAATGTATGTAAAAGGTGAAACTTAAAGGAGGATTGAGCCTGAACAACCGAAGTATTGTGGATATTGTTTACATTTGAAGAGAAGATATTTCCTTGTGGAAGCATATTGAAGACTTTTTATTTCTGCTATATATAGTGCAATACTGGGGACTAGTGAGAATCTGTATAAATGTAAAAAAAAATTGAGCTTGTGATGGTGCATGCGGTAGTCATATTTTTAATAATGGATACAAGTTTTTTTACATTAACCAATTAGTGATTATAATTGTGGTATGCACAGTCTAGCACTTTATTTCATATATGGCACTTTATTTTTCACTTTATTTGATGTGTGCACTTTAAATAGAAAGTTGATTGCAGTGCACTATTGCTAGGTATATATAACCCCATTATCAGACCTATCCCCAGTGGGATCAACGTTTATCTGGACGGGGTAGTTTTCATCAAGGGGGACAGAATTATCCAAGTGCTCAATCCCAGTACCCTCCCGCCTATGGTTAGTGATTATCATGTACCTACTGTGAAAAGGTTCACTCCTCTGTATAACCAGGAGACCAGTCTACTTGTGTTTTTTTTAGAGAAACAGATGGACCGCCAGCACAATCGGGGATTGGCTAGAAGTCCGTCTGAGGGAAAAAGGAGAGAAAGAAAGGGAGAAGAGCCAGGAGAAGGGAACAAAAAAAAAAGTACCCATAGGTGCTGGTATTTTTAACGTTCGTGCACAGGAATTAAAGAAGAAATTACAGTATTCGATAAAGGCCTCAAGTATAGAATCTCAACAAATTTGATCCCCATGTACAGATACAAAAATGTATGCGCACTCTGAACCAAAAGAAATACTTTTTGTCTAAACCTGATACTAGATGCCCGCAGAGGGAAATAGGCTCTGTCTCCACTCTAAGGAAAAAAAATCTGAAATTTAGGAAGGTCCACTACCCCCAGTGAATTAAAAATATTGAACAGAAGAAGGATCTAATTATTCATCCAGCCAATAAAGGGGGAGGGGGGACTGGCGATGAGCAAACAATATTATTGGGAAGAAATGCAAAAACAATTATCAGATTCCAACACCTACCAATTGCTGAGGAGTAATCCCATTTCAGAAGTTAAAATTAAACTAGATATATTGATCAAGAAGGGGGAGAGGAGAGAGATACGAACCAAGAAAGAAGCCTTATACCTGTGTAAAACACCTTTCATATATTTTTTACCTAAAATCCACTGCAACCTGCTGGTAGACTGATCATTAATAGGATAGATGTGGTATGTTCTAGGTTGGGCCAATACATTATTTTTTGCAGCCATTGGTGCATCAGACTGAGACCTATATCAAGGACACCAGGCACATTATTCAATGCCTTGGTCACTTGAGGGCCTTCAGTCATGCATTTTGACTTCTGCCGATATAGGCTCACTTTACACGATCATAGGTCATAAGGATGCCTTGCAATTGTTAAGATGGGCACCGGAGAAGTCTAACCTTACTAGTGGTCATAAGAATTATTTGTTGAAATGTTTAAAATTTTGTTTGGGTGATTATTTTTGGTATAACGATCTATCTTATTTGCAAACCAGAGGCGTAGCTATGGGGGCCAGGTTTGCACCTAGTGTAGCAAACCTGTTCGTGGTATGCTGGGAAGCAGAAGAGATTTTATGTGAATGCCCAGAGGCACTCATAGGTTACAAAAGATTTATAGACTACCTATTGATCATTTGGAGAGGAGACCAATGATATTTTGAGTATAGGGCGAAAATTTATAATAATTCCAAAAATATTAAACTGGATTTGGAGATATTTAAAAAGCAGGACAGGTTACTCACCAGGAATCATTTAATCCCACTAATAGAAATGCTTATTTGCCCTGGGCAGTTGTCGTCATACCTCCTGGCTGAGAAATATTCCTAAGGGACAATTCATTAAAATTTGTAGAAACTTTCAAAACATCTGACTTCTTACAGAAGTCAGAGGTTCTTGCTTATAGATTCATAGAAAAGGGTTATGACCATGTGTCTAGTGACAGACAAAAACATGGCGATGGATAGGGAAGCACTATTACAGGATGGTCACCCACATAGTAATTCTGGGTTTGAGTATAAGGTGATTTTAGATTACAACGTACAGTTTAGATAGGTGAAACATATTAGAAATCATTGGGATATTCTGAGAAAAGATAAGGTATTGGGACCTCTTTTGCTGGTACATCCAGGATTCATCTATAGGAAGGCCCCACACTGAAAGATAGATTGGCCCCTGGGCTTATAGTCCCACCAGTACCTAAAAAGAGCACCTTGTTTAACCTCTTCCCATCCCACGTATAGTCAAATAACGGCCGCAAGGTGTCTCTCTCATCCTGGGCTGCTGTCATGACGTACTCATCTTCCCAGCCGCTAGGGAGCCGATGCACCCGCGATTGACAGTCAGAGTAGGGACATGGATCTGTGCGTGTAAACACACAGAATCCGCTTCCTGTCAGGGGAGAGGAGACCTATTGTTCCCAGTACAGAGGAACATCAATCGGTCACCTCCCCCAGTCAGTTCCTTCCCCCCCACAGTTAGAATCACTCCCTAGGTAACACATTTAACCCCTTGATCGCCCTCTAGTGTTAACCCCTTCCCTGCCAGTGACATTTATACAGTAATCAGTGCATTTTTATAGCACTGTTCGCTGTATAAGTGTGAATGGTCCCAAAATAGTGTCAAAACTGTCTGATCTGTCTGCTGCAATATCGCAGTCCTGACAAAAATTGCAGATCGCCACCATTACTAGTAAAAAGAAAAATGCCATAAATCTATCCTCTCTTGTGTAGGTGCTATAACTTTTGTGCAAACCAATCAATATGCGTTTATTGCAAATTATTATTTTCTTCTTGTTCTCGAATGCAATCTTTAAATGCATTATACTTGTACGCTTGTAATAGTGCAATATCTAATTTGTATTTATATTGTATTTCACACAGTATATTTTTTGTGGATTATGCATGCTTCCCCTCAGCTTCTTTAGCAAGGCATTTGATCGTCTTGGCGGTGTGTTTGGGGTCGTTATGTTAGAATACTGTCCTGCGACCCAGTCTCCGAAGGGAGGGGATCATGCTCTGCTTCAGTATGTTACAGTACATGTTGGCATTCATGGTTCCCTCAATGAACTGTAGCTCCTCAGTGCCACAGCACTCATGTAGCCCCAGACCATGACACTCCTACCACCAATGCTTGACTGTAGGCAAGACACACTTGTCTTTGTAATCCTCACCTGGTTGCCGCCCCCACACGACACCATCTGAACCAAATACGTTTATCTTGGTCTCATCAGACCACAGGACATGGTTCCAGTAATTCATGTCAATCCATGACAAGTCTGCTTGTCTTCAGCAAACTGTTTGCGGGCTTTCTTGTGCATCATCTTTAGAAGAGGCTTCCTTCTTTGACAACAACCATGCAGACCATTGTGTGGCGTATGGTCGGAGCACTGACAGGCTAACCCCCCACCCCTTTAACCTCTGCAGCAATGCTGGCAGCACTCATACGTCTATTTCCCAAAGACAACTTTTGGATATGACGCTGAGCACGTGCACTCAGCTTCTTTGGTCGACCATGGTGAGGCCTGTTCTGCGTGGCACCTGTCCCATTTAACCACTGTATGGTCTTGGCCACTGTGGTGCAGCTCAGTTTCAGGGTCTTGGCAATCTTCTTATAGCCTAGGCCATCTTTATGTAGAGCAACAATTCTTTTTTTTTTTTTCATGTCCTCAGAGTTCCTTGCCATGAGAGATAACACCAAATTTAGAAAGCCTGCTCCCCATTCATCCCTGACACCTTGTAACACTAGCCATTTCCCTCCCCGGTTTCGTCTCTAATTGGGCCCCATTTGGACATTTTCACTTAGGGGTGTACTCCTTTTTTTTGCCAGCAGTTTAGACATTAATGGCTGTGTGTTTAGTTATTTTGAGGGAATAGCAAAATGTACACTGTTATACAAGCTGTACACTCACTACTTTACATTGTAGCAAAGTGTCATTTCTTCAGTGTCGTCACATAAAAAGATATAATATTTACAAACATGAGGGGTGTACACGCTTTTGCGAGATACTGTATACCCTATTTGCCGGTGTATAAGGCGACTGGGATTATGAGGCAACCCCCTATTTTTCCAATGGTACATAGGTTTTGGGCTATACTCACCGTATAAAAGAGGAGAAGGGAATTGGGACTTTGAATGAAGCAATTAAATAGTGGAGGTGAGTTACAATATAATGTATTTTATTTTTAAATACTCTCAAAGCATTAAATCATTGTTCATATCATATATATATATATATACATACACACACACACGTAGTGTGCACAAAAACTGAACATAGTAAACAAAATACATACATACAACACATGATCGAAGTAATAAATATACAGATTGATACAAGAGGGCATGTATATGCCAATAGCACCATGCCCAATGCTGGCATGTACACCTACATGGTATATGTACATCTGTCAAAAAATATAGAAACATAAAGTCTAGTAGTAATAAATAAATATCAGTTCGTATGAGGTGTAACTGCAGCATCAAGTAAAGCTCTACGCGTTTCATGGGTATTCCCAATCGTCAGGAGCAGATGCGGCGGACATTCCTATGGAATATATATAAAAAGGGATATAAAGAACTGAATTCTAAGTAAAAAATAATTATACAAGTATAAATGGTTAACCAGCAACACTCACCAAACCTGTCCACAACCGCAGCTAGGAGTGGCCAGCCAAGGGTCAGGCGAGAATACAAACCCCACTGCGGGAGCTGAGGCGGCATAAAAACAAGAATGCAGCATAGGATGGTATCAGGGCATGAGCAGTATGAATAGAATCTCCATTTGGCAAGGATTTGGGTCTACTGCGTGGAGCGAGGATATCTAAAAACAAAATGTTTGAGGGATATGTGTAATTGTAGCGGTGACATGTTCTAAATAATGATTTTGTACGAGTGAAAGTGTCAGATTATGAACGTGTGAAAAAAGCCACAAGGGGTTTGGACAATATAAGAGAAGTGCAAGAGAAATGTGAGAGTAACAGTGTAAAAAAGTGATGGACAAGTATGTGAATCAAAAAAGCAAGAAAAAAACAAAAAATCTAAAACAGGTAGGAAGGTGATGAGGAGTAAAACTTAAAAGTGAATAAAGGAAAGGGGGAGGCAAGAAAAAGTGAATCTAGTCCAAAAGAAAAGCTGACCCTAATGCTGCATAGAAGCACCACCAGCAACCAACGTAGCCGGTGTGCAGTCCCCCAGCGGCAGACCAGTCAAATGAACAGCCCACTGCACTGGGGGATGTGAATATATGCCGCCAACGCCACATCAGTGGACCAATGGGGGAGAACCAACCGCACCTGAACCAAGTAACCACTCAGTGACAGGCGCGCAAGCTCCCCATACCGGAGCACAGGATGTCGGAGGCAGGCGTCGACGCAATGGCGCCAAAACTGACGTCATGCGCACGGTGCAACCGCTGTCACGCCCACAGCATGACAGACGTGGCGCCGATGCGCGAAGGGGCATCCGCCCACCCCTCCCAAACATAATACGTGTAAGGGGAGGAGAGGGAGGGTCCGCTGAGCGCATCGCAGCTCCCGCGGTGAGGAAGGACCACAGCCACACCCCCACGCCAACCAATCCCCACACAGCGGATAGCTAACAAGGCCAAGGCGGTGTATTGGGCATCTGAATAGAGACACTCCATGTGGGTACTTTAAACCAGCATAAGGAATGTTGCATGTAAATAATGCCATGTACAGTAATAACAGTATAGATGGTCAATGAAAAATAATAGTAATAATTTTAATACTTTTAATATGTAAAACCTTAACAGAAGGTACCCTATAAATGAGGGCAACCTCACATAGGGATGGCAGGGGAACACTGCCAGTCCCAAATATTCAATTGCTTCCATCCCGGTATTTGAGTACAATAGAAGAGGGTTGGGACTTTAAATGAAGCACCCCAAGGTGCCTCCATCCCGGTAATGAATAAAAGAGGAGAAGGGAATTGGGACTTTGAATGAAGCAATTAAATAGTGGAGGTGAGTTACAATATAATGTATTTTATTTATAAATACTCTCAAAGCATTAAATCATTGTTCATATCATATATATATACACATGTAGTCAGTTTTGGCGCCATTGCGCCGACGCCTGCCTCCGACATCCTGTGCTCCAGTATGGGGAGCTTGCGCGCCTGTCACTGAGTGGTTACTTGGTTCAGGTGCGGTTGGTTCTCCCCCATTGGTCCACTGATGTGGCGTTGGCAGCATATATTCACATCCCCCAGTGCAGTGGGCTGTTCATTTGACTGGTCTGCCGCTGGGGGACTGCACACCGGCTACGTTGGTTGCTGGTGGTGCTTCTATGCAGCATTAGGGTCAGCTTTTCTTTTGGACTAGATTCACTTTTTCTTGCCTCCCCCTTTCCTTTATTCACTTTTAAGTTTTACTCCTCATCACCTTCCCACCTGTTTTAGATTTTTTAGATTTTTCGTTTTTTTCTTGCTTTTTTGATTCACATACTTGTCCATCACTTTTTTACACTGATACTCTCACATTTCTCTTGCACTTCTCTTATATTGTCCAAACCCCTTGTGGCTTCTTTCACATTTTCACACGTTCATAATCTGACACTTTCACTCGTACAAAATCATTATTTAGAACATGTCACCGCTACAATTACACATATCCCTCAAACATTTTGTTTTTAGATATCCTCGCTCCACGCAGTAGACCAAATTCCTTGCCAAATGGAGATTCTATTCATACTGCTCATGCCCTGATACCATCCTATGCTGCATTCTTGTTTTTATGCCGCCTCAGCTCCCGCGGTGGGGTTTGTATTCTCACCTGACCCTTGGCTGGCCACTCCTAGCTGCGGTTGTGGACAGGTTTGGTGAGTGTTGCTGGTTAACCATTTATACTTGTATAATTATTTTGAGTATTTTTTACTTAGAATTCAGTTCTTTTTATCCCTTTTTATATATATTCCATAGGAATGTCTGCCGCATCTGCTCCTGACGTTTGGGAATACCCATGAAACGCGTAGAGCTTTACTTGATGCTGCAGTTACACCTCATACGAACTGATATTTATTTTTACTACTAGACTTTATGATGTTTCTATATTTTTTGACAGATGTACATATACCATGTAGGTGTACATGCCAGCATTGGGCATGGTACTATTGGCATATACATGCCCTCTTGTATCAATCTGTATATTTATTACTTCGATCATGTGTTGTATGTATGTATTTTGTTTACTATGTTCAGTTTTTGTGCACACTACATGTGTGTATATATATATATGATATGAACAATGATTTAATGCTTTGAGAGTATTTATAAATAAAATACATTATATTGTAACTCACCTCCACTATTTAATTGCTTCATTCAAAGTCCCAATTCCCTTCTCCTCTTTTATTCATTACCGGGATGGAGGCACCTTAGGGTGCTTCATTTAAAGTCCCAACCCTCTTCTATTGTACTCACCGTATAAGGCTACCCCCCTTCCGAGGCAACATTATTTAAAAAAAATCATCAGATTTCATTTAAATAATTTTTATTAAAATGGTTATGATTTACTGGTACTTAAAATCGATCAAAAGCTTTATCATGTTCATCCTCTGACGACATAAGTTCATCAATGACATCTTGTGTTACTTTTGTAAGACAGTCATCATTTGGATCTAATTCCGAGTCAGTTGGTGTGGCTTCGGCTTCCCCTTCTTGCCACAAGTGGTCATCCTCCATACCATCCAATGAATTTGATCTGCCACACTTCTTGAAAGACTTGATTACTTTTTCTACATCAATATCATTCCAGGCTTTTATGACAAAGTTACACAAAACATCCAACTGCGGAGCACACGTTTTCTCCTTTTGTGCATGACTTTTCGCCGCTAACCATCCACTCATTTCACTGTTCTCAAATGCTATCTTTAAATGGCTTGTTTAGGCACACATCCAGTGGCTGTACCCACAATGTCAATCCTGCAGGAGTAACTGCTGCATCTGTGTTTATTCTTGTCAGCCTTTCCTTTGTGCTGGGAGTTAAAAGAGCCCTGAACATATCCCACATCGGTAGGCTATGTTCTCCATAAAGTCCACCTGGTCGCCTACTCCACACATTTTCAAGCCATAGCTTTACCCCTTATTCATCCATCCCTTTTCATTCACATGTACAAAAACTCCAACAGGGAACTTAATTTTCGGCATTGTTTTTCTTTTAAAAACAATCATTGGTCTAAGCCCTTGTGCACACGGTCGGACATGCTGACAACCAAATCCGTTGGATTTTGTCCGAAACTGTTGCATACACACGGTCGGACAAAGTTGTCGGAAAATCCGATTGTACATAACATGATGACGTTATTTTGTTACGACGGGACTATGTTCAGGCTAGTAGCCAATAGCTTTGGTCTAGGAATTTGATCTGAGCATGCGTGGCACTTTGTCTGTCGGAGTATGATCGGAGTACATAATCGGAGTATGTCTGATCAGAGCATTTTGTCGGAAAATTTTACGGACAAGTTGGAAAACTTGGTCCGTCGGATACTCAGACGGAAAAAGTCCGATGGAGACCACACAGTCGGATTATCCGACAAAACGGTCCGATAGGACACATTCCGTCAGAACCTCCGACCGTGTGTAAAAGGGCTTAGTTTGGTGCCATCAGCTGTATATGTTAGTACCACTGTAAAACTGGACTTTTCATGTCCTGTTTTAATTAACACTGTTTTTGCACCTTTTGGATTGACCATTTTATTTCCAACCATATTGACATTCATAGGAGTTTCATCCATAATTCCAATATGACCTAACACATAGCTGTGTTTCTTGTGCTGTCGTATTATATATCAATGGAAATTACTTACTTTGCCAGTTAGATCTGCAGGTAATTTTTGTGCAATTTTGGTCTGGGTTAGATTTGGCCCACTGAAGTGCAAAAACCTGTATGTTTCGGGTCACTACGTAACCATTTTGACAATGCTCATGCACCATGTTTGCTACATGCTTTTTGAGTTCTGGTCAATGGGGGGTGCCTCTTCTAAATGCACACTTCCCCTTGGCATACTCTTTAATGCATCTTCCTGTGCTTTTCCAGTCTCGGACCATCTTTCCTGTTACTCCATATTGTCTCGCAGCAGCGCAGTTATGTTCCTTGGCAAAGTTTACAACTTTCAGTTTGAAACTTGCTTCACATTTCCTTCTTCTTGTTGGACCCATGATGGGGTCTTCTCTATTAGCCATTTTACACCCACTAATCAGTAATCTGTCAGGTATTACCACTGTTATAAATTAAAACAGGAAACTGGTGAACTACAAGTCCCAGAGATCCCACAATTGGTAGGCAGCAACAATGGCCAGTGAATCCTCTCCAATGCAATACTGCCAATGAGAGCACCTGAAAGCACCAGAAATCATAATCAAATGAAGGGGCGATCTGGATGTGCGGTAATACTGCATGTACAGTAGCTTCAAATAAATTACAGAATACAGTATACACTGCTGAGCCAAATACGGCGAGCAATGTATTCTATTAATGAATACAAAGCCTGCTTGGATTGGCAGAGGCTGTAACTTCATCAGCCCGTGCCTCTTTGACTCTCAAAGGCAATCCGAGCAGGCTGCTGTATTCATTAATAGAATACATCGCTCGTTGTGATTGGCTCAGTGCAGTATACTGTATGTAGCCGAAGCTACATACAGTATTACCGCACATCCAGGTGGCTGACATCCAGCGGACGGCATTTTATAAGATGACCAGTGATTTTTTTTAAAGTGTAAAAGGTCGTCTAATACACCTGTAAATACTGTATATCAAATCTTAATCTCATAGTACAATTAAAAATGGCCAAAATACTAAAAACAAATCAATAACAGTCCCAAAATTGAATAATAAAGTGACATTGTTGTTGAATTTTTTTATATTTACTTATTAACCGCTTAAGGACCGCCTCCTGCACATATACATCAGCAGAATGGCACGGCTGGGCACAATCACGCACCTGTACGTGGCTCTTTAAGTGCCCAGCCGCGGGTCGCGAGCACGTCACCACGACCCGGTCGTGAGGTTTCCCGCAATCGGGTCACAGAGCTGAAGAACGAGGAGAGTTCTGTGTAAACAAACCTCTCCCCGTGCTTACTGTGGCTGTCACCAATCGTCTGTTCCCTGTTATAGGGAAAGACTATCAGTGACATCACATGCCAAGCCAGGCCCCAACAGTAAAAAAAACACACACGTCACACATAACCCCTCCCCACCCCCTAGTGGTTAACTCCTTCACTGCCAGTGTCATTTAGACAGGAATCAGTGCATTTAAATAGCACTGATTGCTGTATAAATGACAATGGTCCCAAAAATGTACGATGTGTCCGCCATAATATAGCAGTCACAATAAAAATTGCCGATCACGGCCATTACTAGTAAAAAAAAAAAATATTAATAAAAATGCTATAAAACTATCCCCTATTTTGTAAACGCTATAAATTTTGCGAAAACCAATCAATAATCGCTAATTGCGTTTTTTTACCAAAAATATGTAGAAGAATACGTATTGGCCTAAACTGAGGAAAAAAAATGTTTTTTAAAATCATTTTTTGGGGATATTTATTATGGCAAAAAGTAAACAATATTGATTTTTTTTTTTAATTGTCACTCTATTTTTGTTTATAGCGCAAAAAATCAAAATCGCAGAGGTGATCAAATACCACCAAAATAAAGCTCTATTTGTGGGGAAAAAAAAGGACACCAATTTTGTTTGGGAGCCACGTCGCAGTGCTGAATCGCAAAAAGTAGTCTGGTCCTTTTGGCTGCAAATTGGTTTGGGGCTTAAGTTGTTAACCACTTGCCACTTAAACCCCCTTCCTAACCATACCAATTTTCAGCATTCTCACATTTTGAATGACAATTACATGCAACACTTGTACCCATATGAGATTTTTGGCATTTTTTCATACAAATAGAGCTTTCTTTTGGTGATATTTAATCACCACTGGGTTTTTTTTTTTTTGTGTTGTAAATGAAAAAAGACCGAAAATTTTGTAAAACAAAAATGCATTTTTCTTTGTTTTGGTTATACAATTTTGCAGATTAGTAATTTTCCTTTATGAATTTTGGCCAAAAGTTATACTCCTTCATATTTTTGGTGAAAATAACCAAAATAGGTATTTATTATTTGTTCTTTTTGAAAGTTAGATAGTCTGAAGCTATGGTGTGGCAATCATTGAAATTTGATCACACTTGATGTACTGGCATCTCATTTCTTGAGACACTAACAACCCAGGACGGTAAAAATACCCCCAAATTGCCTCTTTATGGAAAGTAGACATTCCAAGGTATTTAGTAAGATGTATGGTGATTTTTTTCCACAATTCTTTGCAAAATTAAGATTTTTTTTCACAAAATTTTTATATTACCAAGTTATTTCTCACACACTTTATAGGCATACTTGCAGCTACACCCCAAAACACACTCTGCTGCTACTCCTGACTATGGTGATACCACATGTGTGAGACTTTTACACAGCCTGGCCACATACAGAGGCCCAACATGAAAGTAGCACTTCCAGGCATTTTAGGATCATAAATTACACATATTTCTTCAATGTATATTCTTTGAGGCATTATGTGTCTTTTGCATGTGTCAATTTTTTCCACAGGTTTTTGGAAAATGTGTAAAGAAAATGAAAACTTTATTTTTATTTTTTTCTTACAAAAAGTTCTCCATTTATAAGATATTTCTAACACATAGCATGTACATAGCAAAAATTACACCCAAAATACATTTTGCTACTCCTTAGTATGGCGATACCACACGTGAGCGACTTTTACACAGCCGGGCCACATACAGAGGCCCAACATTCAGGGGCACTGTCAGGTGCTCTAGGGTCATACAATTACAAATCAAATTTTCTGACTACCTATTATACTTTTGTGAGGCATTGTAGGGCACTAATAAGACCTTTAGTGACATAAATGAGCACTGATGTGGCATGAATGACTACGGATGAGGCCAGATGTAGTGTGTATAAGCATGGATGAGGCAGTGATGGGCATAATTGATGGACATGAATGAGGCACATGTGGGCATAGATGAGGTATGAATGAGGCATGGGTGAGTGCTGATGCAGTCGCCCTCCTCTCCTCTCACGCTGTACCGATCGGTATGTACAGCATGCCAGGAGAGGAGTGAGCTGAACTGGACATGCACCAGTTTGTTGGTAAGTGACCGCTCCGTCATTGGACAGAGCAGTCACGTGGTAAAGGGCCACTGTCATTGACCCTTTACTGCGATCTGTGATGCGCTGTACCGGCGAGCACAGGCATTTCCATGTGCGCACCCCAGGAGGCGCAAGTCTGGAAGCAAGTCGTACGCCCTCCCAGAATTAGCCAACCACGCTGTAGCTGTCATTTGGCTATGGTCTGGTCGGCAAGTGGTTAAATGTCACTTCATTTGATGACTTTTGGCATTAATTGTACTATGCAATTTAAGACTTGATATATGAAATTATGATATTTATTTGCAGGTGAATATTATGATAGTACATTATTAATTGGTTTATTTCACAGTTTATATTGATTTAATTAGCACCGTCACCCTTTGGTTTTTCACTGAGTCTCTTAACCTCTATGGTTATTAGTGACGGCTGCCGATTTGTAAATATTTATTTTATCTGTGGCGTGAATATTTGTATATCTATATTGGTAAAATATCCGTGAATACGTTGATACAGTAAATAACACTAAGCTATTGTGAATAAACTTCAGTTGCTATATTAAAGTGAACCCTTAAACCTATATCTCACTTTACACAGCAATGGTAATTAAAGTGAACACGTGTAGACAATAAATTACTTGTAAAAAACAAAAGGAGCGAAAAAGATTGTGATACAAAAGGCCTCCAAATATGACAAAGTCACAATCAAAAATCCATGGACACACTCCTCCAAAAAGATGTGTGTAGTCCTGTGTTATATCGTCCTAAAATTTCCATCACCATACAAAAGCTCTCCAAACGTGACAAGATCACAATCAAAAATCCATTTAAACACTCCTTCAACAAAATGTTATATATAAAACATAAATAAAATATAATTCAATTGTGTATCACCCTAAAATTTCCACCACCATAAGAATTTTCAATAAGTCCCAAAATGTTCCCTTCACAACACTTAGGCCGCGTACACACGGGCGGACTGTTCGCCCAACCTTGTTCGGCAAACAGTTTCATCAAACAGTCCGCTCAAAATTTGCATGAGCGGACTTGCCCACACACGAGCGGACTGTTTGACGAACAAGGTTGGGCAAACAGTTCGCTCAACTTTTGAAATGAACGGACTCGCCCACGTAAGGCGGAGGCAAGTCCGCCCATTTCGAGCGCGTGTACAGGTAGGCGGGGCCCGCGAAGGAGACGTCGCGGGCTCCGCCGCCTGGAATGGGCTTAAAGGGGAACCCCAACGCCGAAAAAAATCGGCGTGGGGGTTCCCCCCAAGTCCACACCAGACCCTTGTCCGAGCACGCTACCCGGCCGGCCAGGAAAGGGGGGCGAGCGAGCGTGCCCCCCCTCCTGAGCCGTACCAGGCCGCGTGCCCTCAACATGGGGGGGTGCCTTGGGGAAGGGGGGGGCCGCGCGGCCCCCCCACCCCAAAGCACCTTGTCCCCATGTTGATGAGGACAAGGGCCTCTTCCCGACAACCCTGGCCGTTGGTTGTCGGGGTCTGCGGGCGGGGGGCTTATCGGAATCCGGGAGCCCCCTTTAAGAAGGGGGCCCCCGGATACCGGCCCCCCACCCTATGTGAATGAGTATGGGGTACAATGTACCCCTACCCATTCACCTGTGAAATAAAGTACAAATAAAAACACAACACAGGGGGAAAAAATATTTTATTGCACAGCCGGGGGTCTTCCGTCTTCGGGGGTCTTCTCGCCGGACTCCTCCGCTATGTGTGTGTAGCTCTTTTGCCAGCGGAGGAGTCCGGCTTTCTTCCTCCCCGCCGCCGGCCTCTTCTCCCGACTTCGGGGGTCTTGTCCCCCTCTTCGGTTCTTCTGCCGGGCCACCGCGCCTGGTCCGGTGGCCCGGTCTTCTGTCGCCGTCTTCCGTTCTTCTGTCGCCGCCTTCGGTTCTTCTGCCGGGCCACCGCGCCTTCTTGTAGCTCTTTTACAGGCGGTGGCCCGGTCTTCTGTCGCCGTCGCCGCCTTCCGTTCGTGTTCTTCTTCTTGTTCTTCTTGTTCTTCTCCAGGCGATGTTGACACGTCGCTCCCTCCGGCCGGAATGCCAGAGCCGCCCTGCGCTGTGACTTATATAGTGACAATGGGGCGGGGTCACATGGTATATGTCACATGGGTTGATGTCACATGGTGACCCCGCCCCCTTACGATGTCATAGTCCCCATGTGACATCAACCCATGTGACCAACCCATGTGACATATACCATGTGACCCCGCCCCATTGTCACTATATAAGTGACCGCACAGCGCGTCCCCGGCATTCCGGCCGGAGAGCTCGTCGAGTCAACATCTCCAGGAGAAGAACAAGAAGAACAAGAAGAAGAACACGAACGGAAGGCGGCGACGGCGACAGAAGACCGGGCCACCGCCTGTAAAAGAGCTACAAGAAGGCGCGGTGGCCCGGCAGAAGAACCGAAGGCGGCGACAGAAGAACCGAAGGCGGCGACAGAAGAACGGAAGACGGCGACAGAAGACCGGGCCACCGGACCAGGCGCGGTGGCCCGGCAGAAGAACCGAAGAGGGGGACAAGACCCCCGAAGTCGGGAGAAGAGGCCGGCGGCGGGGAGGAAGAAAGCCGGACTCCTCCGCTGGCAAAAGAGCTACACACACATAGCGGAGGAGTCCGGCGAGAAGACCCCCGAAGACGGAAGACCCCCGGCTGTGCAATAAAATATTTTTTCCCCCTGTGTTGTGTTTTTATTTGTACTTTATTTCACAGGTGAATGGGTAGGGGTACATTGTACCCCATACTCATTCACATAGGGTGGGGGGCCGGTATCCGGGGGCCCCCTTAAAGGGGGCTCCCGGATTCCGATAAGCCCCCCGCCCGCAGACCCCGACAACCAACGGCCAGGGTTGTCGGGAAGAGGCCCTTGTCCTCATCAACATGGGGACAAGGTGCTTTGGGGTGGGGGGGCCGCGCGGCCCCCCCCTTCCCCAAGGCACCCCCCATGTTGAGGGCACGCGGCCTGGTACGGCTCAGGAGGGGGGGCGCGCTCGCTCGCCCCCCTTTCCTGGCCGGCCGGGTAGCGTGCTCGGACAAGGGTCTGGTGTGGACTTGGGGGGAACCCCCACGCCGATTTTTTTCGGCGTTGGGGTTCCCCTTTAAGCCCATTCCAGGCGGCGGAGCCCGCGACGTCTCCTTCGCGGGCCCCGCCTACCTGTACACGCGCTCGAAATGGGCGGACTTTCCGAGCGGGAACAGTCCGCTCATTTCGAAAGTACAGCGGACAAGCCCACACACGGGCGGACTGTTCGCTCAAACACAGTTTCAGCGGACAGTTTTTCGGAATTTCCGAAAGACTTTGTCCGTCCAACTGTCCGCTGAAACTGTCCGCTGAAAGCCCACACACGAGCGGACTGTCCGCCCAAACACTGTTCAGCGGACAAGGTTGGGCGAACAGTCCGCCCGTGTGTACGCGGCCTCAGGCATGCACTTTTTGTAAGTGCATTCCTATCTTGGGCTGAAGCTGGGAGAGGAAAGCGGCCGAGTGGCCGGTGGCTAGCAGATTTCACTGTCTCTGCTAAACTACCAATCCAGCAATACAACTGCACAGTTGTCCTTTTGTTTTTTGTGCTTGGTCTTCTGAGCCTATGTGAGTATATTTTTAATTTTGGTTAATAACCTTATTTGAATGGTATCACACCATATTGAGCTTTTTTTGGCTTCGATATGCTTGTCCTGGGATTACTAAGTGGAAGATTACTACCCTGAATACGGAGCAAATGCACAAGCTGTGTTTGCCTATTCCATAACCAGAATACTTTGGGATATATTGAAGATTCTTATGGTGTTAGAAATTTTAGGACGATACAGCATTGGATTATACACACATTTTGTTGGAGTGTGTACATGGATGTTTGATTTGGAGGCTATTTGTATCACAATTTTTTCACTTTTTTTTAGGAGTAATTTCATTGTTCACACATGTTTGCTTTAATTATCAGCAATGTTTAACCCCTTCCCGCTGAGCGAACGCAGATGTGCGTACTCTGCTTCCGGGGGGTATACTGGGATGATGCCCGCACCTGCAGGCATCATCCCAGTACCGTTTTTTCCAGCGGGCGATTGGCTATCCAGCCATAACAACTGATGCGGCTAAAAGCTGCTCGGCTGTTATGCCGGAGGAGCAGGAGGGGACGTCCCCCCCTCTCGCCGCTGTTACCAGTGCTCCCGCTCGATCGGGAGCACCGATTCCACATCCGCTGTCTCCGGCTGCTGGGGAGGAACTGGAACGAAGCCGTAATCAGCTTCGTTCCAGTATCCTAATAGTAAACACGGAAGTGACGTCATGACATCACTTCCCATTTACTCGGCTGCCAATGGCGCCGGTTTAAAAAAAATATACTATTCAGAATCGCCGTTTTCGGCGATCTGAATACATTGAAGTGTAAAGGAGGGATGGGGGGTCTTTTAGACCCCCCATCCCTCCATAAAGAGTACCTGTCACCACCTATTACTGTCACAAGGGATGTTTACATTCCTTGTGACAGCAATAAAAGCGATAAAAAATTTTTTAAAACAATTTAGTCATTTTAAAATAAAATAAATTTTTTTTTTTTAAAGCGCCCGCCGTCCCCGCGAGCTCGTGAAGCAAAGAAAACGCATACAGAAGTCGCGCCCGCATATGTAAACGGTGTTCAAATCACACATGTGAGGTATCTCTGCGATCGTCAGAGCGAGAGCAATAATTCTAGCACTAGACCTCCTCTGTAATGCAAACCTGGTAACCGTAAAAAAAAATTAAAGCATTGCCTATTGAGATTTTTAGGTACCGTACTTTGTCGTCAATCCACGAGTGCGTGCAATTATAAAGTGTGACATGTTTGGTATCTATTTATTCGGCGTAACATTATCTTTCGCATTATGCAAAAAAATTGGGCTAATTTTACTGTTTTGTATTTTTTTAATTCATGAAAGTGTCCCTTTTCCCAAAAAGTTGCGTTTAAAACACAGCTGCGCAAATACCGTGTGACATAAAATATTGCAACAATCGCCGTTTTATTCTCTAGAGTCTCTGCTAAAAAAATATATATAATGTTTGGGGGTTCCAAGTAATTTTCTAGCAAAAAATATGGATTTTAACTTGTAAACACCAAATGCCAAAAATACGCTGCTGAAGAAAAGAATGGTTGTGATCACAACTTTCCCCCAGATACCCCCCAACAACGACTGCTGCTTTTGCTCCTACTCACATTGAGCCCTGTGTTTCCGCTACTGCTGCCAGCTTAACAGGTTTGCCTTATTCTCTTCTATACCACCCAGTGTGCTCCAATACCCTACAATGCCCCCAACCACTTTATTTCCCCCATGGCTCATTGCCCCCAGCTTCACCTCCTCTTCGTCCCTTCGGTAGTAAGCAGCTGTGGTCACAGGGGGAGTCTGGTTCTAGGATGGAGACCAGGTGGTTGGTAAAAATAATGAGGGATGGATACCTATCACTAGTGTGCTCATTCTTAACTATAGTTTACTATGCTTTCAGTTTGTGAATTAACATGAAGAAAAAATGTAAATGTTTGATTTTTTTTTTATATATGTTTTTAACCTGTTCCCGCCCGCCTTATAGCCGAATGACGGCTATAGAGCAGGCGCTTTCGTCCGGGAGGCCATCCCTGGACGTCCTCGTGTTTACTTCCGCAATGCGCACTGGGGAAGTTTTGTGTTTGCCGTGTCCCCAGGAGACAGGCAAACACATATCGCTGTGAATGGCCAATCAAAGCGGCCGTTTACAGCGCGATCGTAGCTGCCAATGGTAGATGATCTCAAATGTAAACATATGAGATCATCTCCCATTGCCCTGTCTCAGCGTGTGAGGAGAGAGAGGATCTGTGAGTTATACAGTGATACATTGTATAAAATCTGTCAGCCCCAGTGCCATCTACCAGCCCCATCTGCCAGAGCAATTAGCCAGAGCAAATAGCCAGCACCATCTGCCAGCCCCATCTTTCAGCGCAATCTGCCAGTGCCACCTGCCTCCAGTGCCATCTGCCAGTACCACGTGTTGTCAGTGCCACGTGTCGTCAGTGCCACCTGCCACGTCAGTGTCACCTGTGATCAGTGCTGTTAGTGTCACTTGCCACATCAGCGTCACCTGTCAGTGTCATCTGCCAGATCAGCGTCACCTGTCGGTGTCATCTGCCACGTCAGTGTCACCTGTGATCAGTGCTGTTAGTGTCACTTGCCACATCAGCGTCACCTGTCAGTGTCATCTGCCAGATCAGCGTCACCTGTCGGTGTCATCTGCCACATCAGTGTCACCTGTCAGTGCCATTTGTGATCAATAAAAATGTCACAAAGATTATATTCAGCCGAGGAGGCATACGATATCCTTGCAGCCAACGAGAGCAACGGGGGGCTCTCCGCTTCGGATTCCTCCTCATATTCAGATTGTGAGTCTGGCGTGGACTACGAGCCTGTCCTCAGCAGTGGTACAATGACAGCCTCAGAGGAGGAAGATGATAGTCCGCCCATCAGACGAAGGCGTACTGGTGAGGAGGCGGTACCATCCACCAGCACCACAGAGCCATCCACCGGCAACGCAGTGCCATCCACCAGCACCACAGTACCTCGACAAAGGCCAAGTACCAGTGTGTCATCTCGGTCCCAAAGGGTTAGGTCCCATGCCAGCCTTCTCTATTCCCTCCATAACCCCTTGTGGCTTCCTCCTAACTCAGGAGAAGCTAACGTTCCCCCTTTCACTTCCAACCCAGGAGTCCAGGTGAATACACACAATTTTTCCCTGATGGACTTTTTCCACTTAATTTTTACCGAGGACATGCTTGAATCGATTGTGGTCCAGTCCAACCTATATGCCCAACAATTTATTGAAAGCAACCCAACGTCCTCTTATGCCCATCCCTACGAGTGGAGAGCCCTAACAGTGGAGGAGTTTAAAATGTATTTGGGCCTCACATTTTGTATGGGACTAAACAATAAAAATGAAATATGTGCATATTGGTCATCCCGCCCCATCTATCACATGCCCATCTTTTCCTCAATAATGCCCCGGACCAGATATCTCATGATAATGAGATTCCTACTTTTTAACGACAATACCCAGTGCCTTCCCCGAAATTACCCAAATTTTGATAAACTTTACAAAATTCGGCCGCTAATAAATTATTTTTCTGAGATCTTCCCCCAGTTGTTTACCCCAGACCAACACATATGTGTGGATGAGTCCCTGATCAAATTTTCTGGAGGGCTGGGCCTAAAACAATTTATTCCCTCCAAAAGGGCCCGCTATGGGGTGAAAATGTATAAATTGTGTGACCGAGCCACAGGGTATTGTCATGAAAATCGCATGAAGAGATTGTCCTCCAGGTCTTCTGATTTATGATCGTCGCAGGTACGCGCGATCGTACGAATGCCCTTGCGTTCGTACACAGGTGCGCGTGCGCGGGCACGTGCGCGTTTGCGTGTGTGCGTCCGTGTTGGCACCAAACGGCCTATTTAAACTAGCCTCTTGACAATAGTCTTTGCTGTCTGCTCTACAGCGTTATACCTGTGAGACCTGATCCGTATTGTTTGTTCCTGTTTGACCCGGCCTGCCTGTGACCCATCTGCTATCCGCCTGCACCCGGCCCCGGCTTGTTGTTTCATAGTTTCATAGATTCTCCTGCCTGTTCCCTTGTACTTCGTTCCTGTCTGATATCCGATCCGGCTTGCTTTGACCATCCGTCTGCTAAAGGTGAACCTGCTTATACTGAACTGTGTCATCTGCTGCAAATAACCTGCTTGTATTGAACTGTTCACCTGCTGTAAGTGCCTGCTCATATTGAACTGCTTATCTGCTGCAAGTACCTGCTTATATTGCGCTGTTTGTCTGCTTCAAGCCACTTGTCATATTGCGCTGTTCATCTGCTTCAAGTCACCTGTCTTATTGAACTGTTCACCTGCTGCAAGTGCCTGCTCATATTGAACTGTTTATCTGCTGCAAGTACTTGTGTATATTGCACTGTTCATCTGCTACAAGTTGCCTACTTCCCTGCACTGCTTATCATCAAGTTACCTGCTCCATTGAACTGTGTTATCTGCTATAAACTACCTGCTGATCCATTCACTGTGATTACCTGCTCCACTGAACTTCACCTACCCATCCTACCCATCTGTTGATCCTGCCAGGCACCTGTACCCCTCCTTACTCCTGTGTTCCCTGTTACATTGCCAGGAAACCGGTAGTGGGAGTCGTAAGGGAGGCCTCTCTCCGCAATCCGGGCTCGCTACTACAAGGTACGTGACAGGTATTCATATTCCTTCATGGTATACGAAGGGAAGGACACCCAGCTAAATCCCCCTAATTGCCCCGAATACATCGGATTGAGTGGGAAAGTTGTTTGGGAACTCATAAATACACTTCTGGAGAAAGGCTACCATCTCTATGTGGATAATTTTTACACAAGTTTACCCCTGTTCCGCAACCTCCATAGAAAGAAAACTCCAGCATGTGGCACCGTAAGGATGAACCGGAAGGGCTTTCCTCAAAGCCTGGTCAACAAAAAGTTAAGAAAAGGCAAAGCGGAGATACAGAAGGGATGTGTACATGCTTTCTTCGATCCACAACAATACATTCGTTGAGATCACCAGGAGGAATGGTCTAATACAAAAACCAACTTGTATCCATGAGTACAACATGTCCATGGGGGGTGTTGACTTGAACGACCAGATGCTCGAACCTTACCTTGCCACAAGAAGAACATACAAGTGGTATAAAAAAAATTCAATTTATTTCTTTAATTTGGCCATATACAACACGTATGTAATCTATCGAAAATCCACAGAAAGACCCATACCCTTCCTTGGCTACCAGGAGGAAATCGTCACTGCCCTTATATACCCCAACGGCCCACCAGAAAACATTCGATCCGATGTAATTAGCAGACTCTCTGAACGCCACTTTCCTGATAAAATCCCTCCCAGACCAACAGGCCGAAGACATCAGAAAAAATGTCAGGTGTGCAGCAAACGAGGATTGAGAAGAGACACCACTTATCATTGTGCCCAATGCCCTTCCCAACCAGGCCTCTACATAGGTGACTGTTTCCGCCATTACCATACTTCAGTGAATTATTAGTGAAGTATGGTAACCATAACCCTCACTTCCTGCCATTTATCTTCACACCCCTTATGCCTCTGCTTGCTCTGTAACTGACCCTGGCTTGTTATTCGAACACGCTTCTGCCTACTGATTCCGTTATGCCTCTGCCTGATCTGGAACTGACCCTGAACTGTTATTCGACCACGCTTATGCCTACCGATTCTGTACATACCTCTGCCTGATCTGGAACTAACCCTGGACTGTTTGGCCATGCCTCTTGCCTGCCTCTTGGACTGATCTTGTACCCTCTCAGTGGACTAGTGGGATTCATAACAGGGGTCTCGCATATGTGAGGGGCTCCAGAATTGTTTTTCTGGATGAAGAAGACAATTTCATTTGTTTTCTCATTCCTAGATTAAGGTCTGGAGTCCCAGAGGCTTCAAAGAGATTTGGGTGGGAGAAGCCTCTACCCCTATCCCCATTCTGTCCTGAACGAGGCCCTACTTCTGCCTGCTGCCTGTAGGACCGATACCAGTGATGGCGAACCTTGGCACCCCAGATGTTTTGGAACTACATTTCCCATGATGCTTATGCACTCTGCAGTATGGTTGAGCATCATGGAAAATGTAGTTCCAAAACATCTGGGGTGCCAAGGTTCGCCATCACTGACCTATACCATCATGCCTCTGCCTGTCGCATGAACTGACCACACCACATGGATGGACCATGTTCCTGCCTACTACCAGGACCAATATTTTGGCACTGCTGACAATCTCTGCCTGCACTGACCTTGGACTGTATATGGACAGTATCCCTGCCTGCTGCCTATATTGACTATGGACAGTATACCTGCCTGTTGCCTGGAAAATTGTGTTCACTTTTGCTGACCAAGTCCCTGCCTGCTGCCTGGACCAGTGCTATCATCCTGTGGACAACTGCGCTGCTAAAACCACAGGTAATCTTTTGTTTACTCTTTGCTCAGCAGAATGTATTTTGGGGTGTAATTCTTGGTATGTGCATGCTATGGGTCCCTGGAACACCTGATGGTGTTCCTTGCATGTTGGGCCTCTGTATGTGGCCAAGCTGTGTAAAAGTCTCACACATTTGGTATTGCCATACTCAGGAGGAGTAGCAGAACGTATTTTGGGGTATAATTTTTGCTATGTACATGCTATGTGTTAGAAATATCTTATAAATGGACAACTTTGCGTAAAAAAAAAAAAAATGCGTTTTCATTTTTTTCCACATTTTCCCAAAACGTCTGGAAAAAAATGAACCATTCAAAAGACTCATTATGCCTCATAGATTATACGTTGGGGTGTTAGCTTTCCAAAATGGGGTCACTTTGTGGGCGTTTCCATTGTCCTGGTGCTCCAGGGCCTTCAAAAATGTAATAGGTGGTTGAGAAATGAGATGTGTAATTTATGCTCCTAGAACGCCTGATGGTGCTATTTCAATATTGGGCCTCTGTATGTGGCCAAGCTGTGTAAAAGTCTCACACATTTGGTATTGCCATACTCAGGAGGAGTAGCAGAACGTATTTTGGGGTATCATTTTTGCTATGTACATGCTATGTGTTGGAAATATCTTATAAATGGACAACTTTGCGTAAAAAAAATGTGTTTTCATTTTTTTTCCACATTTTCCCAAAACTTCTGGAAAAAAATGAACCATTCAAAAGACTCATTATGCCTCATAGATTATACATTGTGGTGTTAGCTTTCCAAAATGGGGTCACTTTGTGGGCATTTCCATTGTCCTGGTGCTCCAGGGCCTTCAAAAGTGTAATAGGTGGTTGAGAAATGAGATGTGTAATTTATGCTCCTAGAACGCCTGATGGTGCTATTTCAATATTGGGCCTCTGTATGTGGCCAGGCTGTGTAAAAGTCTCACACATTTGGTATCATAATACTCAGAAGGAGTAGCAGAACGTATTTTGGGGTGTCATTTGTGGTATACACATGCCATGTGAGAGAAATAACCTATTACATTGAAAATTTTGTGAGAAAAAAAAAAATATCTTCATTTTGCAAAAAATTGTGGGAAAAAGATGACAACATCAAAAACCTCACCATGCATCTTAGTAAATACCTTGGAATGTCTACTTTCAAAAAAGGGGTAATTTGGGGGGTGTTTGTGCTTTCCTGGCTTGTTATGGTCGCAAGAAATGAGATAGGCCACCAGTACATCAGGTGTGATCAATTTTTTATGATTCGCACCACAGCTTGTGGACTCTCTAACTTTCACAAAGACCAAATAATATCCACTAATTTTGGTTATTTTTACCAAAGATATGTAGCAGTATAAATTGTGGCCAAAGTTTCTGAAAAAAAAAAATAATTTGCAAAATTTTATCACATAAACTAAGAAAAATTAGTTTTTTTTCCAAATTTTCAGTTTTTTTTCATTTATAGCGCAAAAAATAAAAAACTCAGAGGTGGTCAAATACCACCAAAAGAAAGCTCTATTTGTGGGAAAAAAAGGACACAAAATTAATTTGGGTACAGTGTTACATGACTGAGTAATTGTCATTCAAAGTGTGAGAGCACCGAAAGCTGAAAATTGGTCTGGGCAGGAAGGGTGTTTAAGTGCACAGTAAGCAAGTGGTTAAATACATTAATCCATCCATCTCTATGTGCAACAGCATGTTTCAACAAAATATATGCCTGCCATGTTTCACAAAAAGGCACAATTTAAAATGTATAAATACAGGTATTTGTTATTAACTCCATTTCAGTTCTAGCTTTTATGTTTAGTAGGAATTTTGTAAGTGATGTTGAAGAATCCTATGCTTTCAGAAAAAGAGAATCCTATGCTTTCAGAAAATGTATGGTTCGGGAAGTCTTTTACAAACTCAAAGCTGTAAGTGAAAAATTGCTAAAATGATCTGACCACCTGATGTTTTAAGTTCTGCAAAGGATCTGAGGGCAAATGGGTTAAAAGCCCAAAAGATGCAAGATTGTTACAGACAAAAGAGGTTACAGTGCTGAATACTATATTTAGCATTTACTGGAATATTGCAAGCTTATTGAAAAGTTCACATTAACATGCTAGAAATTATGCTTGCAAAATCCAATCAATGAGAATTTATAACAAATGGCATTTAAGCAAGTCTGGGAAATCTTAACAAAGTTTGCTATTTCCAGTTAAATTTTTCCATAATCTTCATTTACAAAACAGAACTTGAAATGTAAATTCAATTTTTACCAAGTGCTAAAGATCAGTACTTTGTTGTCAAAGCATTGATTAAAAATATTCACTGACACACTGTAACTCCGATTGTGGTAAAGAGCCTATGAAGTAGGCTCTTTACCACGTGATCAGCGGTGGCCAATCACAACTGATCACAGTCTGTTCTCAGGGGGTGGGTAGTACCCTGTATTGAAGTGGTTAGGTTACTTCGAACTGACATTCGCCAAGTTTTTGAATGTACAGAGAATTTTCATACAAATGTTCGAAAAGCGTTTAGTGTATGGCCAGCTTAAAGCAGACACGTAAATAATAAATCAATAATGCAGACAAAAAATTGTATTTCTTGAAAGGAGATCACCATGCAAAATGCAGAATAGTAAACAGGCGCACTGAACTTCAATTTGTACTGTATCATATAGAGCAAAAGAATACTACACAAAATGTGAGGTTATAGCAGGGAGCAGTCTCTCTTGGACAATGCATTGCTTTCAAAGTGACTCTGTCAAGTGTTAAGATCATTCCCTACAACTAGTTCTCTACAATAGTTGAATTATTATTATACTTGTCTCTCCAGCATCTGTCTTCTACCTTTGCTCCGCTCCAGGTTCTGAAAGTCTTTTTGGCTATCAAGACTTCCGGGAGTGCCAGATGCCTGTGGCCTCAGGCCACATGCCATAGTTCCAGCATACAACCATTAATAGAGAAGTATGTTTTTTTTTTCTATTCATACGTACCTAGGTGGATGCAGCATCAGACAGATGCTGTATCTGTCCCCTGGCATCCCTGCACTGAGAACAGAGCCACCGAACACCACCGATGGCTCGGTTCTCCTCTTTGCTCCTCCACGCTCATTGGCGCAATGAGCTGTGGAGGGGCAGAGAATGGCCATCTCAGCGGCTCGCTGAGCCACTGAGACCGCCATCACTCAAGGCAGCTGGCGGATCCAGACTTGAGAAGTCGGGATGCCGCGCTGCCTCAACTGATTGCATTGACATCAGTGGAGAGCGGACTTCAGACTGCTCTCCGCTGAAAATGGGTCACAGGATTACAAAACAAATTGCACTCCTGTGACCCATAGAAGAAGCCCAGCCTAAAAAGCTTAGGCTGGACTTCTCCTTTAAGTAACTCCTGTGTCCTGTAGTAGTCAGAAGATGGAACCTTAGTGCATGGCAGGGCATGCAGCTATCCAACACTTCTGGAAGTATTAATTGTCGAGAGAGACTGTGTCAGGTCACCTTGAGGCGAGGTGACAGATGCACACCGTAGGGATCAGGAGTGCACCGCAAGGTTGTGGACCCTACGGCTGACTGCTGCGGATGGGAGACAGATCCCACTGGGATTAGGACGTAAGATTCCCTGGGGCACGGAGTCTAAGAGCCAGCAGGTGTTCACCAGAGCCTCTGGTGGTGAGGATGGACTTGGCTGCAACTGGCTCCAGGTCACGACCCCCAGGGTCCCCCAGCTCACACCCACAGTAGGCAACAGGAGGATAGGGATAGTGAGGGACAAAGCCAAGGTTGGGGCCACAAGCAGACAGGAATAGTCAGGGACACGCCAAAAAGTCAGGATCACAGGCAAACAGGGATAGTCAAGGACATGCCAAAGTCGGTAACGGAACAACAGATGAGCACACGGCAGGTAACAGGAAGCAAACACACAAAGGAATACACAATGGTTGATCAGCACTGTTGGCTTGCAGTGCACAGGTTAATATAAGGTTCCCTGATAGGGCCTAGGGTGAAGCCATGCTTAGAGGAGAGGTTATAAAAACCACCAGGTGGAAGTGGCTGGCCTCTTAGTCTGAACACATGAGGGGAGGTAAGCAAACTGGAAGATCACTGCATAACCATGACAGACTGCCAGAGGCTGCAGTCCTAAAAACTGAGGGAATATAGGAGACACCAGTCCCTAAAGAGGTATAATACTTCTATTTTAGGGAGCTGGCTTTGTGTTTTTTAGGTTCAAACTTGTGTTCTTGAAGTAAAAGTGTTTGTTACCCTAAAAAAAAAAAAGAATCCTGTCCCTTTAAAACATGTTATCCAGCACAGTGCTTGTGCTGTGTAATTAGGCCCATTCTATCACCTGAAATATCTGGCTGATCCTGCCTGGTCCTGCCCTCCCCCCTGTAAACTGACCATGGTTTATCATGGCTGAAGAGCCCTGACATCGCAGTCAGTATACGTGCCTCTGTCATCTGCAGCTCTCCTTTGTCCTCTCCCCCCTCCCCTCCCTGCCTGAGAGCTTGGACTAAAGACCTGAATGTCATGCATTCTGTTGACAACCTACAAAAAAATCATAATACGGATCTGGGTTATAGCTGTTCTCTATTTTGATACACGCACAGATCAATTGTGCACCTCAAGGACTGCATCAGCCCAGAAAAGATTTATATCCTATGTAAAGGGAATTAAAAAATAAATAAATGCCTTACAGTTCCCACTGAGGATGTTCCAGTTTTAACCCTTTGCCCATGGAAAATTAGGGTACTAAAGTTGTCATTTCTTGGCACCTTTTGCTCAGCACAACTTCATATTTATACTTTACAAACAAAAAAAAAGGTAATATATTGCATTTGTGTGCCTAAAATTAGCTTTAGTGTATTTTTTTATGAAATGTGCCTGATAAGCTATTGCGCTGATATCTAATATGTGACATAAAATAATTAGCACTACCACCATTTTTTTCCCTCCAGGGTGTCCTTTCAGAATATATAAAATGTTTACATAATCATCATGTCTGAAATTATCATTTAACATGTACAAAAAACACACAAACAGCTCTGCCAGCGAATGAGTAATGTGCTCTATTGATAGGGGTGCTGAAGCCTTGTTAACCTCCCTGGTGGTACGATTAGTTCGGATTTTAGGTGCTAAAAGCGGTACAATTATTTTGCATGAAAATTTGGTGTTTTATATTGTAGACCTGTAATTCTTAGGAATAACTCTCTTAAATCTGTCCAAACCAGAGTCTAGCAGACATCCCGGGTATGATAAAGTTTGAAAAATGAAATCATAAATTATAATATAATAAATAACTATAAATAATTGTACCAAATAATAATATAACAATAATAAAAATTATTCAATAATGTAATCAAATCAAAAACACTGAAATTTGTTCAGTTGCAGAATTGTCACTGTCATTACTTTTCAGTATTTGATGACGGATCTCCCCACAAATCGCTATCGCTCAATTCTGCTAGTGATTCCAATTTATTATCGCTGTTTTCTAGCTGGTTTAAAACCACTTTTGATGTAAAGGGACAGTTTTGGTTGCTATGGACAATCTCCAGTTTCCAGGCATAAAGAACAGTTTTTATAATATAAAACTGCACGCAGGACACTGGGCAGATCACTAGGGACAAAGGGGATGTGAAATATTTACATACAGCAATGTAATCTGTAAAATTACATTATACTGTATGTATACTGTGTGTTTCACTTTTTGAATTTGGCGCCGATCTCCGTCCCCGTGCGTCTCAACGCTCGCAGGGCACGGAGATCGGCTCCGTGATAGATCGAGCGAGACATGGCTCGCTCGTACAGCGGGGAGACAACGCTGGATCCGAGGGAGAAGGTAAGTAAACATCCTCCTGGATCCAGCGATGCAGTCCCGAGTCTGGCTCGGGGTTACCGCTCTTGGTATAAAAATTCCACCCGGAGCCAGACTCGGGAATACCGTCAGGGGGGTTAAAGGTCTCATTTGCTCCTACAGATCTAGCCATTTTTGCCATGTCTAATTGCCAAACTTTCGCAAACTAAAATAAAATCCAAGGCTCAACACCTACTTTTGTCACATACACTGGCACACCAAGCCTTCCCAGAAGCTCTCCTCAGGATGAACTTGCAACCCCTTCCTCTTTTATTGGTTTTTCCATCACACTGAATCTGAGATTGGCCTCTGAGTTCAATCTGTTATTTCAAAAGGGTACAAAATAGAGTTTCTATCTCTGCCTCCTCCTCCCTTTTTACTTTTCATTCTGCCTGTTTCAGACCAAAAGAAGGCACATTAACCACTTAAGGACCGCCGCATGGAGATATACGTCGGCACAATGGCACCGACAGGCACAAGCACGTACCAGTACGTGCTTGCCTTCCAGCGGGTGGGGGGTCCGATCAGACCCCCTCCCACTGGCTACGGCGGTCCGTTTCGCTTCAGGAGCGATCCGGGATGAGGGGATGGCCGTTGGTTTCTGGCCATCCCAGCTCGATCGCTCTTGGCGAATTAGAAGCTACTACTGTGTAGTGTAAACACAGGCAGGGAGGAAGTGATGTCACTCTCCTCAGGGTGGTCTTTTTGACCGGACTGCGAGGAGAACACATAGTAAGTGCACCAATCACTACACGTAGGTACACATAGGCACACAAATCACCCCCCCAGCCCCCCCCCTCCCAGTCACAGTGTCACTGATTGCAGTGATCATTATTTACTGATCACTGCATTTAGTGTCAGTTGTGACAGTAAAAAGTGTCAGGGCAGTTAGTGTTAGGTCCAGGGTAGCCCCCTACCCCCCTAATAAAGGTTTAACCCCCTGATTGCCCCTAGAGTTAACCCTTTCACCCCCTTTTGCCAGTGTCACTAAGCGATCGTTTTTCTGATCGCTGCATTAGGGTCACTGGTGCCGCTAGGTAGCTAGTTATTTTTTATGTTCACCGCCAGGTTTTTATAGTGTTAGGTACCCCCATATACTACCTAATAAAGATTTTAACCCCCTGATTGCCCCTAGACTTAACCCTTTCACTAGCGATCACCGTATAAGTGTCACTGGTGACGCTGGTTAGCCAGTTAGTTATTTAGGTTCCCCGTCAGGTTTTTATATAGCGTCAGGGACCCCCATATACTACCTAATAAAGGTTTTAACCCCCTGATTGCCCCTAGTTAACCCTTTCACCAGTGATCACTGTATAAGTGTTACGGGTGACTCTGGTTAGTTAGTTTGCTTTTTATAGCATCAGGGCACCCACCATTTATTACCCAATGAAGGTTTAACCCCCTGATCACCCGGCGGGTGATATCAATTAGGTTTTAGGTTCAGGGTCAGGATCTGCGTCGCCCCAGGCAGCGCTAGGTTAGTGCCAGTACCGCTAACACCCATGCGCAAAGCATACACCTCCCGTAGGGGTATAGTATCTGAACAGATCAATATCTGATCTGATCAGATCTATACTACCTTCCCCAGCAGTTTAGGGTTCCAAAAAAATGCATCGTTAGCGGGATAAGCCCAGATACCTGCTAGCACCTGCGTTTTGCCCCTCCGCCCAGCCCACCCAAGTGCAGTATCGATCGATCACTGTCACTTACAAAACACTAAACACATAACTGCAGCGTTCGCAGAGTCAGGCCTGATCCCTGCAATCGCTAACAGTTCTTTTTGGTAGCGTTTTATATTTAAATCCTGAAGGCGGTGCTTGGTTTTCGGGGTCCCGTACACGGCTAGGCTCCCAAAAAGTCCCCCCATGTGGTATCCCCATACTCAGGAGAAGCAGCAGAATTTATTTTGGGGTGTAATTTCACTTATGCCCATAGCATGTGTGAGCAATATATCATTTAGTGACAACTTTGTGCAAAAAAAAAAAAGTTTGTAATATTCCCACAACTTGTGGCAAAATATAAAATATTTCATGGACTCAACATGCCTCTCAGTAAATAGCTTGGGGTGTCTACTTTCCAAAATGGGGTCATTTGGGGGGGTTTTGTGCTATTTTGGCATTTTATGGCCTTCGAAACTGTGATAGGTAGTGAGGAGTGAAATCAAAAATTTTCACCCTTAGAAATCCTGAAGGCAGTGATTGGTTTTCGGGGTGCTGTACGCGTCTAGCAGCGGCGGAACTATAGGGGTCGCTGCAGTCACACTTGCGACTGGGCCCTGCCGTTCTGCCGCTGTGGGGGGGCCCAAGACCTGGCATCTCCCCTGCACCTCTGGCTGGCACTTCAGAAAGCACTGGGGTGAGGTGGAAAGCGGTGATTGGCAGCTCTATGGTGCCTGTGAGCTGCGGGATCTGCCTGGGGCTTGTAGTTCTCTCTTCCCGATTGCCAGTGTATACAGTGGAGAGGAAAGGGGAGGGGCCTCTGACCCGGGCAGGTATCAGTTTCACTTTCAGTGAGTCGATCTGCTTGTACACTGTTTCTGATACATGCCCTAGTCAGAGGCCCCTCTCTTCTCCACTGTATACACTCGGTAGAGAAGAACTACAAGCCCCAGGGAGATCCCCCTGCCTGTGGACACCATAGAGTTGCCGATCGCCGCCTCCCACCTCCACCAGTCAGGTACATGGAAACCTCTGAAAGGGGGGGTCAGCTGTCTGGGTACCCTGATGTAAAGGGGGGCCCTCCGGGGACACTAATGTAAGGAAGGGGCCCTCTGGGGAGACTAATGTAAGAGGGGTTGCTCTCTGGGGACCCTTATGTAAGGAGGGGGCTCTCTGGGCACCCTTATGTAAGGAGGGAGCTCTCTGGGGACCCTTATGTAAGGAGGGGGCTCTCTGGGGACCCTGATGTAAGGAGGGGGCTCTCTGGAGACTCTGATGGAAGGGGAGGCTCTCTGGGGACCCTGATGTAGGGGGAGGCTCTCTGGGGACCCTGATGTAGGGGGAGGCTCTCTGGGGACCCTGATGTAACGGGGGCTCTCTGGGGACCCTGATGTAACGGGGGCTCTCTGGGGACCCTGATGTAAGGGGAGGCTCTCTGGGGACACTGATGTAAGGGGAGGCTCTCTGGGGACCCTGATGTAAGGGGAGGCTCTCTGGGGACCCTGATGTAAGGAGGGGGCTCTCTGGGGACCCTGATGTAGGGGGAGGCTCTCTGGGGACCCTGATGTAGGGAGAGGCTCTCTGGGGACCCTGATGTAGGGGGAGGCTCACTGGAGACCCTGATGTAGGGGGAGGCTCACTGGGGACCCTGATGTAGGGGGAGGCTCTCTGGGGACCCTGATGTAAGGGGAGGCTCTCTGGGGATCCTGATGTAAGGAGGGGGTCTATGGGGCCTCTGATGTAAGGGGGCTCTCTGAGGACCCTTATGGAAGGGGAGGCTCTCTGGGGACCGCTTATGGAAGGGGAGGCTCTCTGGGGGCCCCTTATGGAAGGGGAGGCTCTTTTGGGATCCTAATGTAGGGGGAGGCTCTCTGGGGACCTCGATGTAGGGGGAGATTCTCTGGGGACCCTGATGTAAGGGGAGGCTCTCTGGGGACCCCGATGTAAGGGGAGGCTTTCTGGGGACCCTAATGTTGGGGGAGGCTCTCTGGGGAACCTAATGTAGAGGGAGGCTCTCTGGGGAACCTAATGTAGGGGGAGGTTCTCTGGGGACCCTGATGTAAGGAGGGGCTCTCTGGGGACACTGATGTAAGGGGGGCTCTCTGGGGATCCTGATGTAAGGGGAGGCTCTCTGGGGATCCTGATGTAAGGGGAGGCTCTCTGGGCATCCTGATGTAAGGAGGGGGTCTATGGGGACTCTGATGTAAGGGGAGGCTCTCAGGGGACCCTGATGTAAGGAGGGGCTCTCTGGGGACACTGATGTAAGGGGAGGCTCTCTGGGGACACTGATGTAAGGGGAGGCTCTCTGGGGACACTGATGTAAGGGGAGGCTCTCTGGGGACCCTAATGTAAGTAGGGAGGTTCTCTGGGGTCCCTGATGTAAGTAGGAAAGTTCTCTGGGGTACCTGATGTAAGTGGAGGTTCCCTGGGGACCCTGATGTAAGTGGGGGACCCGTACTCAGATATGAAATGACATATATATATATATATATATATATATATATATATATATATATATATATATATATATATATATAATTTACATGTGTATGCCCGCCCAAGTTTCTTTTCTTCGCTGCTATGGGCTCTAGCCCGAGATCTTTTGTAGACCTAGCAACAACCTTGGTGGGGGCCCTTAATGGTTTCTTGCACCGGGGCCCTGAAGATGCTAGTTACGCCTCTGGCGGCTAGACTCCCAAAAAGTCCCACATATGTGGTATCCCCGTACTCAGGAGAAGCAGCAGAATATATTTTGGGGTGCAATTCCACATATAATAATGGCATGTGTGAGCAATATATCATTTAGTGACAACTTTTTGTAAACTTTTTTTTGTGTCATTATTCAATCACTTATTCAATGGGCTCAACATGCCACTCAGCAATTTTTTTGGGGTGTCTACTTTCCAAAATGGGGTCATTGGGGGGGGGGGGGTTTGTACTGCCCTGCCATTTTAGCACCTCAAGAAATGAGATAGGCTGTCATAAATTAAAAGCTGTGTAAATTCCAGAAAATGTACTCTAGTTTGTAGACGCTATAACTTTTGCGCAAACCAATAAATATACGCTTATTGACATTTTTTTTACTAAAGACATGTGGCTGAATACATTTTGGCCTAAATGTATGACTAAAATTTTGTTTATTCTATTTTTCTTATAACAAAAAGTAGAAAATATCTTTTTTTTTCAAAATTTTAAGTCTTTTTCCTTTTATATAGTAAAAAATAAAAAATCGCAGAGGCAATCAAATACCATCAAAAGAAAGCTCTATTTGTGGGAAGAAAAGGACGCAAATTTCGTTTGGGTACAACATTGCATGACCACGCAATTACCAGTTAAAGCAGTGCAGTGCGAAATTGTAAAAAGACCTCTGGTCCTTAGGCTGACAATTGGTCCGGGGCTTAAGTGGTTAATGACCGACTCCCTTGCACCAACTTCAGGCATAAGAGCTGGTTGTACAAGTTCCTTCAGAAGAAAGGTGTCTGTTCAATCCTACTTACAGTCTCAAAACGAAATAGGGATATCTGCCTAATACTGGGCTGAAAATTCCTAAACAGATTAATTTGTGTTCCAAACAAAGGGATCGACAATATGTGGCATTGTTTTCCTCAGACAAGCAGATTTTTCTATATCAGTAGACATACAAGATGCCTATCCCCATATTCTTATTCTTCCATAACACACTGCTTTTTGTGCTTTATTGTGGGAGACCCGCACCTCCAGTTTATAGCGCTGCAATTAAAGTGGCTGTAAACCCTTATGCCCCGTACACACGAGAGGACTTATGTCCGACAGACTTCCAAAGGAGTTCCGCCGGAGTTCCGCCAGAGTTCCGACGGAGTTCTGACAGACTTTTCGGCCGAACGGACTTGGCCACACACGATCACACTAAACTCCGACGGATTCGAACGTGATGACGTACGACCCGACTCGAATAAGGAAGTTCATAGCCAGTAGCCAATAGCTGCCCTAGCGTTGGTTTTAGTCCGTCGGAGTAGCATACACACGAGCGGAGTTTTCGAAGGGGACCGGGTCCGGCGGAGTTCCTTCGGGAAAATTTGAAGCATGCTTCATTTCTAAAGTCCGTCAGACTTTGGCGAATCAAAAGTCCGTTGCAGCCCACACACGATCGGATAGTCTGACGGACTCGGTCCTTCGGACTTTGGATGTTGAAAAGTCCGCTCGTGTGTACGGGGCATTACAGACCACTTTGACCTGTGATCCATAGTAGTCCATTATGCTTTACCTTTGCAGGGAGACAAAGAGGAAGTAAATCCATCAGGGTTTACTTCCTCTTTAAGGGTCTCCTCCGCACTCACAAAAGTGCTTGCCCCCTGCTTCTGGCTACTTAATGAACACTGAGCATTCATGTTACAGGTTACCTGGAGGACCTTCTACTGAAGAACTCCTCAGCTAAGACCTTGTCTGCAAACATCCAGAGGACCATCAAGTTCCTTGAAACCTTTAGCTGAATAATCAGCTTTCCAAAATCTGTTCTCCATCCCTTACATTACGTTTTACACTTGCCTGCTTCATTTAAAGTTCCAACCCCCAGTCCTCCTGTTTGTTTCTGTCCCTTACGTTGTCTATAATACTTAAGTCTAATTTTGGACGTAGTCCAGTAGGGGAAAACTGGCAGGTGGACTTTCTAAGCCATCAAAGCTTAGACTCGGGAGAGTGGTCTCTATACCCCAAGGTCTTTTAATATCTCTGTTTAAGGTGAGGCAAATCAGATGTGGACATTGTGGCCTCCAGGTTCAACAACAAGCTGATATAGTTTATGTCCGAAACCAGGAGTTCTCTAGCCTTAGCAGTAGTTGTTCTGGTGTTTCATTGGATTCAATTTCAGCTTGTTTATGCCTTCCCTCTGATAAAGATCCTCTCTCGAATGCTGTACAAGATAGAGGAGGAGAGGGTCCCAGTGATTCTCATCGCTCCAAACTAGCCCAGAAGAATGCAGTACATGGAGTTCTGGCAAACAAGCCTTGGCCTCTTCCAAATATTTTGGGCCAAAGCTCTCTGTTCCCAAGTCCTAAGAGATATGTGTATTTCTGATTTGGCCATTGGCTTATACAGAGCAAGGAAATCCAACTCCTGCAAGATTTACTATAAAAAATTGAAGACTTGCCTTGCATTGTGCAAAGACAGTAGGCTTTACCCCCAGGGAATACCCTATCTTAAGTATTTTTGCCTTTCTGCCTAGTGACAGGATTCTGCCTTATCCATCCTCTTCCAAAAACCTCTTGCCTCGCAATCCCTTATTGCAACTTTTGCTCATATAATTCCCTCAATTTGATCTGCATCATCTTGGGATTTCAACCTGGCGTTCACTCTTTAGAGAGCACCCTTTAAACTAATTAGAGACATTACGCTGGAAGACCTCACTTTTAAGCTTGTCATCATGTCTAGTGTTTCTGATGCCGCGTACACACGATCGGACTATCCGGCGGACAAACCGCCGGACTTTGCAGCTGAGGTCCACTGGACTTTCCGAACGAGCGGACCTGCACACATGATCAGATCTGCCCACACCCAGACAACCTGCCGGACTTTTGAAATGAACGGATTTGCCCACACACAAAGAAAAGTCTGTTAATTTTGAACGTGGCTCCAGGTAGCCAGGACTAGCGAAAGAAGTTAATGTCACCATCTCCGAGATTGACACCTCGCTAGCCCCGTTGCCGGGTATGGATTTAAAGGTGAAGCCCTATGCCGAAAAAACAGCGTGGGGGTCCCCCCAAAGTCCATAGCAGACCCTTATCCGAGCATGCAGCCCGGCTGGTCAGGAAAGGGGGTGGGGACGAGCAAGCGCCCCCCCCTCCTGAGCCTTACCAGGCTGAGTGCCCTTAACATGGGGTGCTTTGGGGAAGGGGGGCCCTGCAGCCCCCCACCCCAAAGCACCTTGTCCCCATGTTGATGAGGACAAGGGCCTCTTCCCGACAACCCTGGCCATTGGTTGTCAGGGTCTGTGGGCTGGGGGCTTATTGGAATCCAGGAGCCCCCTTTAATAAGAGGGAACTGAAGAGTGGGACAAGACCCCCGAAGAGCGGGATAAGACCCTGAAGTTGAAAGAAGACCCCCAGACGGCGGCGACGACGACAAAGCAGAAAGCCGGGATCCTCCTCTAGTAAAAGAGAAAAAGAGCAGAAGATAGTGGAGGAGTCCGGTGAGAAGACCCCCCAAGACAGAAGAAGACCAGTGGAGCTGTCTAATTATTTATAAAAAAACTTGTGTTGTGATTTTTTATTTACACTTTTTTCACCAGGTAAATGGGTAGGGGTACAATGTACCCCATACTCATTCACATAAGGTGTGTGGCCGGTATCTGGGGGCCCCCTTATTAAAGGGGGCTTCCAGATTCTGATAAGCCCCCTGCCCGCAGACCCCGACAACCGACGGCCAGGGTTTTGGGGTGGCGGGGCCGTAGAGCTTCCCCTTTAAATCCATACCAGGTGACGGCGCTAGCGAGGTGTCAATCTCACCGATGGAGGTGGTGACATTCACTTCCTTTGCTAGTTCTGTCTACCTGGAGCCACGTTCAAGCCTTTTCTCCGTGTGGGCAAGTCCGTTCATTTCAAAAGTCCGGCGGACTAGCACACAGACGGGCGGATTGTCCGCCGGACTGCCGAGTCTGGCAGACAATTTTGAGTCAAAACTTCTTTTTAAGTCTGCCATACTTTTGGAAAGAAAAAGTCAGCCGAAGCCCACACACGGGCGGATTGTCCGCGGACTCTGGTCAGCCGGATAGTCCGATCGTGTGTACGTGGCATATGTTAACATTTTTCTCTCGTAATGAGCCTTTTCTGTTTTTTCACAAGGACAAGGTGATTTGGAGACTAAAACTTTTTTTTTTTTTTTTATTCAAGGTGGTATCCTCTTTCTACCTCAGTGAGGACATCATCCTCCCTTCCCTCTTATCTAAAAAACATGACAAGGAAATTGACTTACACTGGATGTGGTTAAGGGTGTCAGCGTATACTTGGCAGCCACAGTCTATTTTAGAAACATAGAGTCCCTTTTTGTTTTACATGGAGGTCCTCATAGAGGACACCTTGCTTTCTGCTGCACCATCATCGGGTGGACCAGACAGCTCATTTCCAGAGCCTACACCCTTGTGAAAAAGGTTCCCATTCTTCCCATCCTAATTCATTCTACCAGATCTTTTGGTGTCTTCTGAGATTTTTTAGCATTAAGCATCTACATTATATCCCAGATTTGCAGGTCTGAAACCTGGTCCTTGGTTCACACATTTGTGTTCTACTAGGTACACATTCAGGCCACAGCTAATGCAAACTTCAGCAGCAAGGTGCTTCAAGCTTTTATGTTTCTGTTCATGTTCTTTACACTCTGAAGTGTAACACTTCACACTGTGTTTCTTATGAGCCTGTTCTATGTTGTAGGCCACCCATCAGTTTTATTGCTTGGTTATATCCCATGGTCTTATGCCGTGTACACATGATTGGACATTCCGACAACAAATCCATGGATTTTTTTTTCCAAAGGATGTTGGCTAAAACTTGTCTTGCATACACACAATCACACAAATGTTGTTGGAAATTCTGAACGTCCAGAACGCGGTGACATACTGCACTTACGATGGGACTATAAAAAGGATGTTCAATAGCCAGTGGGCCACCCTTTGGGCTCCTTCTGCCAATCTCGTGTTTATCTTGTGTTAGTAGAAGTTTGGTGAGAAACGATTTGTGCTTTTCAGCCTCAAGCTTTTCAGTTTGTTACTGCTTGTCAGTTTGTGCTTGTGGGTTCGTATCTGTTCTTCAGTGCATATTGTCAGTCCGTTCCTGTCTTTCAGTGCGTTCTATTTAATAGTTCGTATCTGTTTTATGTGAGTTCTTGTCTGCTCCTTTCTGATTTTCAGATCGTCCTTCTCAGGTCCTTTCTGATTTTCAGTGCGTTCTGTCAGTATGTTCTGACCAGCCGTTGGTTTTCAAGCCATGTTGCGGGTACATACTCATTGTAGAGTTCATGCTGTGCAAGGGCTTGGTGTTCTTGCTTTGACCCAAGTCCAGTCCATGAACAGGGTGATGAGGAGTTCATGGACGATTAATTGGTTGCTCCAGCATAACCAATTCTCTCACATGCCTTTGCTGCGGGAGATCCGTTAGAATAATCCTGATGACTTCAGGAATTATCTCCAGATGATGCACCCTGTTTTTCACCGTCTGTTGGCTTTGCTATCCCCTTATATTACCAAGCAGGACACCTGCATGCGGCAAGCCATCATTCCTGAGCAGAGGCTCGTCGCCACCTTGCGATACTTGGCGATAGGGAGAAGTCTCCAGGATATCAAGTTTACGACTGGATTCTCCCCCCAGGCTCTGGGAATCATTATTCCAGAGACCTGTTCTGCCATCATACAGGTCCTGCAGAAGGACTATATTAACGTGCATTTTCTCCTTTAACATCACATTTTATGTATTTAATGTTTGCTAATGTATTGTATTTATTTCATCATTCAATAATTACCATTATTGTAATATGCTGTGAATGTCCTCTTTGTGCTCGTGCTTGCTGGAAGCTTCCTTTTTTGTCCTTCATGCATATTTACCTTCACGAACCTCCCCAGCATGCTATCCTGGGAACCATACACGCCTAGCCTAGTACCTGCTGACTTTGCCAAGCCCATACACACTATACCTACCTCTTTTGTATTCATATTTATGGATGAATTCACCAAAGCATGTAGTGCAAGGGCCTGCCTCAATACTTTCAAATGGTACTGTTTAAAGTTTTGTTCTCCTATTATCTTGATAGTTAGTTGCAGAATGTAAAAATGTGCTTCAATTTGGACAGTATTTTTGTATTATGACACTTCTTACCTGTCCAGTGGGCTGCCAATAGTGTAAGTAAGAAGTGGCTGGCCAAAGTAGCACACATTATTTATGCATTCATCTCTCAATGAAGTGGAGAGGGTTACCTGTCCAAAATATCTACCTACGCCCCACCCTAAATTTTTTCCAATGGGCCATCAGAGGGGCTGAAGAATCTGATAAGTGGACCTTATTATACCTTTGTCTTTAAATACTCCTTAAAATAAATGTTATACCTATGTTGGCCAAGAATGTTTGTGTCTAATTTGCTTGCAATGTTATGTGCAAAAGTACTCATTTTCTTTTTTCTTGTTTGACTCCACAGTTTCCTTCAAGCCCACAGGAATGGCAGAATGTGGCCTCCCAGTTTGCCCAGCAGTGGGACTTTCCCAACTATGGAGGGGCAATAGATAGGAAGCATGTCCACATAGTCCCACCCCCCAACTCTGGGTCATATTATTACAATTATAAGGGGTTTTATAGTATTGTGCTGTTGGCGGTGGCGTCAGTGACATACAGGTTCCTGTATGTGGGAGTGGTGAAAAATGGCCGGATGTGGGATGGTGGAGTCATCGACCAGATGGAGTTCTTCAGACATCTCCAGAATGGCGGCTTGGGCTTGCCACCTCCGGAAGACAACATGGCAGGATTCCCATTTGTCTTTGTTGCTGATGAAGCTTTTGGGCTGGGTGACTGCCATGAAAATCGCATGAAGAGACTGACCTCCAGGTCTTCTGGTTTACGATCGCAGGCTTCGTCGCGGGCGCGCACGATCGTACGAACGCACATGCGTTCGTATGCGGGTGCGCGGGCACGTGCGCGGTCGCGTGCGTGCGTCCGTGTTGGCGCCAAACGGCCTATTTAAACTAGCCTCTTGCTAATGGTCTCTGCTGTCTGCTCTACAGCGTTATACCTGTGAGACCTGATCCGTAGCATTCGTTCCTGTTTGACCCGGCCTGCCTGTGACCCATCTGCTATCTCCCTGCACCCGACCCTGGCTTGTTGTGACGATTCTTCTGCCTGTTCCCTTGTACTTTGCTTCCAGTCTGATATCTGACCTGGCTTGCTTTGACCATCCGTCTGCTAAAGGTGAACCTACTTATATTGAATTGTGTCTTCTGCTGCAAGTAACCTGCTTGTATTGAACTGTTCACCTGCTGCAAGTACCTGCTTATATTGAACTGTGTCATCTGCTGCAAGTAACCTGCTTGTATTGAACTGTTCACCTGCTGCAATTGCCTGCTTATATTGCACTGTTCGTCTGCTACAAGTTACTTGTCTTATTGAACTGTTCACCTGCTGCAAGTACCTGCTTATATTGAACTGTGGCATCTGCTGCAAGTAGCCTGCTCATATTGAACTGTTCATCTGCTGCAAGTGCCTGTGTATATTGCACTATTCATCTGTTACAAGTTGCCTACTTCCCTGCACTGCTTTTCATCTGCTGCAAGTTACCTGCTCCACTGAACTTCACCTATCCATCCTTCTCATCTGTTGATCCTGCCAGGCACCTGTACCCCTCCTTACTCCTGTGTTCCCTGTTACATTGCCAGGAAACCGGTAGTGGGGGTTGTAAGGGAGGCCTCTTTCCGCAATCCGGGCTCGCTACTAGAAGGTACGTGACAGTAGCAGACAGCCAATGTCTGAGCCCGAGCGGGGAGCCTCCGCCATGGAAGAACTTTGTCAACACCTGGCAGGACTTTCTGAGGCAGTTAAGGGCCTCCAGCAAGGCTACACCCGGCTGGAAGAACGGATGATCGCCCTTTCCAACCCCTCTGGATCCTTGGGGGCCCCTCAACCATCAGTTTCTTCAGCTGAAGCTGGACCAGCACCTACAGTTGTGATGTTACCACCAGAACCTAAAGTTCCAACACCTGAGCGATTTTCTGGGAATCGCAGTGGCTTCAGGGCCTTCCGTAACTCCTGCGAATTATATTTCGCCCTCCAACCACAGACCTTTTCTCTGGAGGCTACCAAGGTGGGTTTTGTGGTATCTTTACTCTCTGGAGACCCCCAGACCTGGGCCCACCGCCTGTTAGAACAGAAGGACGCAGCATTGGCTAATCTTACTACCTTTTTTGATGCAATGGCTCAATTATACGAAGATCCCCAACTTTCAGCGACTGCAGAAACCGCCTTGCCGACCCTCCAGCAGGGACGAAGGGCGGTGGAAGATTATGTGGCCGAGTTCAGGCGATGGGGCGCGGATACGAACTGGAATGATGCTGCCCTTCGTCATCAGTTCCGCATGGGACTCTCTGATTCTTTGAAAGATGAGCTTGCTAGAGTCGGTGTTCCACAGACCTTAAACGCACTAATTGGCTTGGCGATACAGATCGATCGTCGTCTGAGAGAGAGGAGAGCCAAGAGGGCCACAGGTTTCTCTCGCCCCAGCTGGATGCTTCCAAAGGCCCCAAGCCATTTACATGCAGCACCTGCCGCCCGACCCAGGGCCATATCTGACACACCTGAGCCTATGCAACTTGGGGTCTTGCGACCATCTCTTACCCCCGAAGAACGTCAACGTCGGCGGAATAACAATCTATGTCTTTATTGCGGGGAATCTGGACATTACGTCAGGAACTGTCCTATTAAGCTCCGTAAGTGTCTATCTATGCCTCCTGATCTCCCAGACTCTTCAATAAAGTTTTCATCTCACCTTATCATTTCTGTCTCCTTTCAGTTCCCAGGAAAGACTTTACAGACGCCTGCCATTATTGATTCCGGGGCATGCAGCTGTTTTATGGATTCATTCTTTGCTGCCCAACATCAGATTCCTCTCCTACCTAAGACCCGTGGACTCTCTATCCATTTGGCCGATGGCTCCGCTATTAAATCTGGTCCTCTAACTCAAGAAACTGCACCTCTATCTACTGTTATCTCTGGTTCGCATCGAGAACTTCTCCGGATGGACATTATCACCTCTCCACTTTTTCCTGTAATACTTGGGATGCCCTGGCTACAGGCACACAATCCAACCATAAATTGGGCTACAGGAGAAATTACTTTTTCTTCACCTTATTGCCAGAAGTTCTGTGGTTCCTCCGGTTTCCTGAGACCAGCAACCTTATTATCTATATACTCAGAGATCGATTTACGTCAGGCCATTCCCGAAGTTTACCATGAATTCCTAGACGTGTTTAGTAAACAAAAGGCAGAGGTGCTCCCGCCCCACCGAAGTTATGACTGCCCCATTGAGTTACTTCCTGGAGCCAAAATTCAGTTTGGAACGGTTTTCCCCTTAACAGAGGTAGAGCAGGAGAAACTCAAAGAATACCTTGAAGAAAATTTAAAGAAGGGGTTCATTCGCCCGTCTACGTCCCCAGCAGGTGCGGGTATTTTTTTTGTTGAGAAGGACCACACTCTCCAACCCTGCGTGGACTACCGTGAATTAAACAACATCACTATAAAGAACCGGTACCCTCTCCCTCTTTTTCCAGAGTTATTCCAAAGATTGGGAACTGCTACTGTTTTCACTAAACTCGATCTCCGCGGGGCTTACAACTTGATCCGTATCAAGGCTGGAGATGAGTGGAAGACTGCTTTCCGTACCCGATTCGGACACTTTGAGTATTTGGTGATGCCCTTCGGTTTGTGTAATGCCCCCGCCACCTTCCAATACTTTATCAATGATGTGCTCCGGGACTTTCTGGACTTATTCGCTGTTGTTTACTTAGATGATATTTCAACTTTTTCTTCCTCCCTTGAAGCCCATCGCAAGCACGTCAAAAGCGTGTTGGGTCGGCTCCGCCAACATGGACTATATGCAAAAGCAGACAAGTGTTTGTTCGAACAGGAAAGTATACCATTCTTGGGGCTGATCATTTCTAGTAAGGGTATAAAAATGGACCCCCAGAAGATCGCTGCGATTTTGGACTGGCCAACTCCTGTAGACAGGAAAGGAATCCAACGTTTTATTGGATTCGCCAACTTCTATCGCAAATTTATTAAGGGTTTCTCGGCTATTGTCGCACCCATCACACAACTAACTAGACAAGGAACCTGTTTTCATTGGACCTCTGAAGCTCAAGAAGCATTCGAGACTCTCAAGGGACTTTTCACCTCCGCTCCTATTTTAAGACATCCAGATTCCTCCCTGCCGTTTGTTTTAGAAGTGGATGCATCTGAAATCGCCGTAGGGGCTATATTATCCCAAAGACAAGGAACTAGGGCCCTGCTCCATCCTGTGGCTTTCTTTTTTCGTAAACTATCAGCAGCCGAGAAAAATTACGATGTTGGAGACCGGGAGCTGTTAGCGATTAAATCTGCATTAGAAGAATGGCGCTATTTGTTAGAAGGAGCTTCTCATCCAATTTTAATATTTACCGATCACAAGAACCTGGAGTACTTAAGATCTGCAAAAAGACTAAAACCAAGACAAGCCAGGTGGGCACTCTTCTTCTCGCCCAGGGTCTAAGAATATAAAACCAGATGCCTTGTCACGGATGTTCCACAAGTCCCAGGAAATTTCTCCTCCAGATACCATTCTCGCTCCTGGGAATTTCCTTCTGCTTCAGGAAGATCTTCTCTCACGGCTTAGACAAGCCTCCATAGGACAAAGACCTTTTTCAGAACCAGAACTACAAACCAGAGGTGGGTTACTGTGGTATAAAGACAAGATCTACATCCCCGAAACTCTGCGGGTATCTATCCTAGAGCTGTGTCACGACCACGCACTCGCCGGACATTTTGGTATCACTAGGACCATTGATTTGGTACAGCGCACTTTTTGGTGGCCTCAGTTACGGGAGGATTGCAAGAAATACGTGAACACCTGCACTACGTGCATTAGAAGTAAGAACTGTAAAACTAAGGCCTGGGGCCTCCTTAAACCGTTGTCTGTTCCGGATAGACCATGGAAAATGCTGTCTCTAGACTTCATTGTTGAATTGCCCCTGGCAGATGATCATACCACTATCTTTGTGGTGGTTGATCGTCTGTCAAAGATGGCACATTTTATTCCCATGAAGGGTACCCCCTCAGCCTCTGAAACTGCACAAGTGTTCATCAAGGAAATCATTAGGCTCCATGGGGTACCAGCCAATATAGTTTCAGATCGAGGAGTACAGTTCACCTCTCGATTCTGGAAGTCCCTCTGCAAGGCCTTGAATATTGAACTGTCTTTCTCATCCGCCTATCATCCTCAGTCCAATGGGCAGACTGAGAGGATGAACCAAACTCTCGAACAATATTTACGCTGTTTTTCCTCTTTTGCACAAGATGATTGGATCTCCCTGCTTCCAGTAGCTGAGTTCGCGTATAATAATTCTCTCCATTCCGCCACCAGACACCCTTTTTCGCCAATTATGGCTTCCACCCTTCATTTCTACCCAACTCCCTTCCTGAATGCTCAGTACCTGCAGTCCAGGAAAAGATTAACTTTTTCTCAACCAACAACAAACTTCTTCAAGAAACAATGACTAGGACTCAAGCGCACAACAAGACAACCTTTGACAAGAAGAGACGAGGAGAGTTAGTACTGGTACCCGGTGATTTGGTGTGGCTATCCACGGTAGGGATGAGCTTCGTGTTCGAGTCGAACGTACGTTCGACTCGAACATTGGCTGTTCGGCCGTTCGGCGAATTCCGAACGTTTGGGCCTATCGCGTCAAAATTCGAGTGACGCGCGGACCACAATGCACTGCGGTGGCGCAGTGCATTGCTGCCCCATGATTGGCCAAGCATGCACTGTGACCCCGCATGCTTGCCCAATCGCAGCACCGGCAGCGAGGAGAGCCATGATTGGCCACAGGCATCCTGCCTGTGGCCAATCATAGCTCAGGCTGTGTAGTGCACGCCCCACACTATATAAGGCCGCCTTTGAGGCGGCCTCGTGTAGTGTGTTACTTAGCATCTGAAGCAGTGGGTGTTCTGTGTACCTTCAACACAGTACACACCAATCATTTTTGGCTGATTTCCTATCTTGCTGCTGTGTAGTGGTTGTTGTCTGTGCCCTGACTGCAGTATACACCACTATATTCACCTCACCTATATAGCTAGTGATCTAGCTTTAACCACTTATCAACTGCCCATTGCCGATTAACGGCTTCAGGGCGGTTGTTTAACTCTGAGAGGCCGTTAATTAACGGCCTCCCAGAATTCTGCTCTCGCGTGCCCCGAGGTGTGCGCACTCGAGAGCATCCGTGACCGCCGGGTCGCATCACGGATCACGGTAAACGGCCGCTCATAGCGGCCGTTTACCACGTGATTGCTCCGTCAAATGACGGAGTGATCACTTGGAAACAAACCGGCGTCATGTTATGACGCCTGTTCCTCCCTCCCCTCTCTGTACCGATCGGTACAGCGGAGGGGAAAGAGATCGGTGTCAGCAGCGATGTGGGCTGCATCTGCAGTGCCCACATCGCTGCTCACCGAATTTAACCCCTCAATTCCCTGCCAATACTCTGCAATACCAGTGCATACTCTGCAGTACCCTGCCATTACTCTGCAGTACCCCGCCATTACTCTGCAGTGCAGTACCCTGCCATTACTCGGCAGTGCAGTACCCTGCCATTACTCTGCAGTACCCCCCATTACTCTGCAGTAACCCCCATTACTCTGCAGTACCCCCCAATACTCTGCAGTACCCTTCTATTACTCTGTAGTACCCCGCCAATACCCCACCAATACTCTGTAATACCCTGCCATAAATTGCCATACCCAGCCATACTCAGAGATACCCAGCCATACTCGGTGATACCCTGAAATACCCAGCCATAGACGCCCCCCACCCCTCACCGCCCTCCGGTGCTTCTACCAACTCGCCAGTACGATCAAAGCCAGAATCTTTTTTTTATTTTTTATTTCAGGCTTCCCAGCCTAGAGGTGAGATGTGGGGTCATATTGACCCCCCAGATTTCACTGTAAAGAGGACCTGTCACCCCATATTCCTATTACAAGGGATGTTTACATTTCTTGTAATAGGAATAAAAGTGATCAAAAATATATTTTTGGGGAAAAAAATGTCAAACTAACATAAATAAAGTAAAATGAACAATAAAAAAATAAAATAAAAATTAAAGCGCCCATGTCCCCATGTGCTCGCATGTGCCACACATGTGAGGTATCGCCGAGAATGTTAGAGCGAGAGCAATAATTCTAGTCCTAGACCTCCTCTGCAACTCAAAACATGTAACCAGTAAAAAAAAAATTAAAGCGTCGCCTATGGGGATTTTTTAAGTAGCGACGTTTGGCGCCATTCCACAGGCATGTGCAATTTTGAAGAGTGACATGTTTGATATCTATTTACTCAGCATAACTTCATCTTTCACTTTATGCAAACATTGGGCTAACAAGTGGTTAATAATAGAGCTTGCAGTCAGTAGTGTTAGGAGATAGTGCGTGCTGTCTGCGTGCTCTGTACCCAGTACATACCGCTATAATATAGGGCAGGCCCCTACTTTCAAACATCCAACTTACAAACATCTCCTACTTGCAAACGCAAGGAGACAGCAGCAAGTGAGATGAAAAAAGATGGACGACAAAACAAATTATACAGGGGTGATAACCCTTCCCTATGTTTTCCAAAAAGCTTAAAGATAGTTTTTTTGACTGGAGCTACACTTTAAAAATGTACCGGTTGAAAATGACAAACAGATTCAACTTAACACAACAAACCTACACAGTCCCTGTCTTGTTTGCACCGCCTGTATACTGCTGTTCTGAGTATATAGGGCCTGGGGGCCACACGCATTTCTTTTTTTTAATATGGGTTCGGTAAATGGTGTTATTTCCGTTTAATGTCATTTTGTGCAGGGACTGTTCTAAACACGGGAAACACGTGGCACTTCACAGGCATACTACAGACACCCCCCAGGCACCATATTTAAAGGAATATTTCACTTTTTTTTCACTTTAATCGTCATTAAAATCAGTGCTCCCGCCAAAACGGCAGTTTTTAAAACTTTTTTTTGCAGTGACCCATGTCCCCTGAGGCAGGAGGCAGGTCCCCAAACCCTTTTTAGGACACTATCTTGCATATTAGCAGTTAAAATTAGCACTTTCCAATTCGAACGTTCGAGTCCCATAGACTTCAATGGGGTTCTAACGTTCGTACCGAACGCGGGGGTCGTTCGCAAGTTCTGGTGCGAACCGAAGCGGGGGGTGTTCGGCTCATCCCTAATCCATGGTAAACTTGAAGATGGCGTGCCCTTCAAGGAAACTAGGTCCCAAATTTTTAGGACCTTTTTCAGTCAAAAGGAAGATTAAGGAAGTTGCTTTCGAACTAGAACTTCCAGACTCACTGAAGGTCCATCCGGTATTCCATGTGTCCTTATTGAAACTCCCAATCCATTTCCTAACCGAAATACCACTCCTCCTGATCCCGATCTTGGTTGATGGTGAAGAAGAATTTGAAATAGAAGCCATCCTAAATTTCAGAAGAGGAAACCAGAACCAGTTCTTAATCAAATGGAAAGGATATGGTCCCGAAGAGAACTCCTGTGAGCCCGAGGACAACATTCATGCAAAAAACTTGATTCAATCCTTTAAAAGGGCCCATCCGGAAAAATTTGCCCGAAAGGGCATCCGGAGGCTGCCCCTTGGGAGGGGGCAATGTCATGAAAATCGCATGAAGAGACTGACCTCCAGGTCTTCTGGTTTACGATCGCGGGCTTCGTCGCGGGCGCGCACGATCGTACGGACGCGCATCCGTGTTGGCGCCAAATGGCCTACTTAAACTAGCCTCTTGCTAATGGTCTCTGCTGTCTGCTCTACAGCATTATACCTGTGAGACCTGATCCGTAGCATTCGTTCCTGTTTGACCCGGCCTGCCTGTGACCCATCTGCTATCTGCCTGCACCCGACCCTGGCTTGTTGTGACGATTCTTCTGCCTCTTCCCTTGTACTTCGCTTCCAGTCTGATATCTGACCCGGCTTGCTTTGACCATCCGTCTGCTAAAGGTGAACCTACTTACATTGAACTGTGTCTTCTGCTGCAAGTAACCTGCTTGTATTGAACTGTTTACCTGCTGCAATTGCCTGCATATATTGCACTGTTTGTCTGCTACAAGTTACTTGTCTTATTGAACTGTTCACCTGCTGCAAGTACCTGCTTATATTGAACTGTGGCATCTGCTGCAAGTAGCCTGCTCATATTGAACTGTTCATCTGCTGCAAGTGCCTGTGTATATTGCACTATTCATTTGTTACAAGTTGCCTACTTCCCTGCACTGCTTTTCATCTGCTGGAAGTTACCTGCTCCACTGAACTTCACCTATCCATCCTTCTCATCTGTTGATCCTGCCAGGCACCTGTACCCCTCCTTACTCCTGTGTTCCCTGTTACATTGCCAGGAAACCGGTAGTGGGGGTTGTAAGGGAGGCCTCTTTCCGCAATCCGGGCTCGCTACTAGAAGGTACGTGACAGTGACCATCTGATGTGGCCGTTCCCCATGAGGACCCTCAACCCGGACCAGAGGGTTGTTAATTACTGGCTGGCCAGAGCCAGAAGAGTCAGGGAGAATGCCTTTTGTAATAATGGCCAACCGGTTCTGCCTATTTCTTACAGCTATCAACAAGATGGAATATAAAATAAATCATATTGTGCTTGCATGCTGCATACTCCGTAATTTTTTACGCCCCACCCTAAATTTTTTCCAATGGGCCATCAGAGGGGCTGAAGAATCTGATAAGTGGACCTTATTATACCTTTGTCTTTAAATACTCCTTAAAATAAATGTTATACCTATGTTGGCCAAGAATGTTTGTGTCTAATTTGCTTGCAATGTTATGTGCAAAAGTACTCATTTTCTTTTTTCTTGTTTGACTCCACAGTTTCCTTCAAGCCCACAGGAATGGCAGAATGTGGCCTCCCAGTTTGCCCAGCAGTGGGACTTTCCCAACTATGGAGGGGCAATAGATAGGAAGCATGTCCACATAGTCCCACCCCCCAACTCTGGGTCATATTATTACAATTATAAGGGGTTTTATAGTATTGTGCTGTTGGCGGTGGCGTCAGTGACATACAGGTTCCTGTATGTGGGAGTGGTGAAAAATGGCCGGATGTGGGATGGTGGAGTCATCGACCAGATGGAGTTCTTCAGACATCTCCAGAATGGCGACTTGGGCTTGCCACCTCCGGAAGACAACATGGCAGGATTCCCATTTGTCTTTGTTGCTGATGAAGCTTTTGGGCTGGGTGACTGTCATGAAAATCGCATGAAGAGACTGACCTCCAGGTCTTCTGGTTTACGATCGCGGGCTTCGTCGCGGGCGCGCACGATCGTACGAACGCACATGCGTTCGTATGCGGGTGCGCGGGATTGTGCGCGGTCGCGTGCGTGCGTCCGTGTTGGCGCCAAACGGCCTATTTAAACTAGCCTCTTGCTAATGGTCTCTGCTGTCTGCTCTACAGCGTTATACCTGTGAGACCTGATCCGTAGCATTCGTTCCTGTTTGACCCGGCCTGCCTGTGACCCATCTGCTATCTCCCTGCACCCGACCCTGGCTTGTTGTGACGATTCTTCTGCCTGTTCCCTTGTACTTTGCTTCCAGTCTGATATCTGACCCGGCTTGCTTTGACCATCCGTCTGCTAAAGGTGAACCTACTTACATTGAACTGTGTCTTCTGCTGCAAGTAACCTGCTTGTATTGAACTGTTCACCTGCTGCAAGTACCTGCTTATATTGAACTGTGTCATCTGCTGCAAGTAACCTGCTTGTATTGAACTGTTCACCTGCTGCAATTGCCTGCTTATATTGCACTGTTCGTCTGCTACAAGTTACTTGTCTTATTGAACTGTTCACCTGCTGCAAGTACCTGCTTATATTGAACTGTGGCATCTGCTGCAAGTAGCCTGCTCATATTGAACTGTTCATCTGCTGCAAGTGCCTGTGTATATTGCACTATTCATCTGTTACAAGTTGCCTACTTCCCTGCAATGCTTTTCATCTGCTGCAAGTTACCTGCTCCACTGAACTTCACCTATCCATCCTTCTCATCTGTTGATCCTGCCAGGCACCTGTACCCCTCCTTACTCCTGTGTTCCCTGTTACATTGCCAGGAAACCGGTAGTGGGGGTTGTAAGGGAGGCCTCTTTCCGCATTTCGGGCTCGCTACTAGAAGGTACGTGACAGTGACCATCTGATGTGGCCGTTCCCCATGAGGACCCTCAGCCAGGACCAGAGGGTTGTTAATTACTGGCTGGCCAGAGCCAGAAGAGTCGGGGAGAATGCCTTTTGTAATAATGGCCAACCGGTTCTGCCTATTTCTTACAGCTATCAACAAGATGGAATATAAAATAAATCATATTGTGCTTGCATGCTGCATACTCCGTAATTTCTTAAGGAAAAATGCATCAAACTATATGGCCTCAGTTGGGACTGAGGCCGGTGTTCCTGATACTTCAACCCTGACAGCTCTTGAAGCTGGCTGTCCTGGCTTGCCCCCCCCAAAGCGCCTGCGAAGTTCGACAAAAGTATGCAGAACACTTTGCGGGTAGGGGGTCCATTGATATGCCAGACAATATCTAAAACATGTTTTACATAAAAAAAGTTTTATAAACTAAGTGCAGTTGTGGATTTACCTTTAGTAAATACACCCATTGTCACTGTAACTAGAGGCTGACTGATATGGATTTTTCTCTGCCCAATGCCGATATTTAAATCCAATCCACACGTGAGAGGGAAAGAGCCATCCACCTTCGTCCTATGAAGATCACATGCAGGCACCCTGTGGCATATCCATCACCAAATAAGATGTAGGCTTACCAGATAGAATGGATCCAAACGAATATACATTCGAAGGATCAATTAAACTTCAGAATATTCTCATATAGAGTTGTCCAACATAAAAAGGCTCTCCTGGGAATTCTCAATCAAGTATTCAAACGATGGGAAAATCTTCCACTTTAAACCTCAACGCCCATTGTAGAACTCATACAGGAGGAAAAATGAGGGCCACAATAGTGTAAATCCGTTTTAAAAAATTTAATGAAATAAGTAATGAACTTACATGAATCCAAATGAATAAAGCGCTTTTATCATAAAAACAGAGCTGCAGTAGGAGTCCCGACGCGTTTCGTCCTCAAAAGACGTCATCTGGGGTGAAAAAGACCCCAGATGACGTCTTTTGAGGACGAAACGCGTCGGGACTCCTACTGCAGCTCTGTTTTTATGATAAAAGCGCTTTATTCATTTGGATTCATGTAAGTTCATTACTTATTTCATTAAATTTTTTAAAACGGATTTACACTATTGTGGCCCTCATTTTTCCTCCTGTATGAGTTCTACAATGGGCGTTGAGGTTTAAAGTGGAAGATTTTCCCATCGTTTGAATACTTGATTGAGAATTCCCAGGAGAGCCTTTTTATGTTGGACAACTCTATATGAGAATATTCTGAAGTTTAATTGATCCTTCGAATGTATATTCGTTTGGATCCATTCTATCTGGTAAGCCTACATCTTATTTGGTGATGGATATGCCACAGGGTGCCTGCATGTGATCTTCATAGGACGAAGGTGGATGGCTCTTTCCCTCTCACGTGTGGATTGGATTTAATCGAATAACAGATTTTTTGGACTGTTTTCACATTTTTTTGGGTTCATTATAATTTTTTCATTATTTATGCAATTGCTGGGCAGTTTGGGCAAGCACTTTTGTATGTCATGCAATTTTGATACTTATATATTATTGTCACATCACTTAGTGGTTTAATCATATTTTATATAGCGCTACACTATAATTTAACATTTGGAATTTTCTTCACTACTGTATATCCTTGTGATTGTGTTAGCAGCTTTTTTGTATGTAATTTTTGGGGTTAGCGCAGTGTTGATTGTCATTGACAGTTTTTTTTTTGGATACACAATGCCGATATTTAGAAATCGCAGCAGCCGATGGCCGATATATGATGCCGATTTTTTTATTGGGCCGATATGTTAGGCCGATTTTTTTTTTCTTTTTTACCTTCATCTCATAAAACCTAACAGTTAGACCTCTTTCACACTGGGGTGTTTTTCAGGTGCTTTTGGTTGAAAATAGCGCCTGTAAAGTGCCTGCAAAACGGCTACCCTGCAGTCTGTGTGAAAGCCTGAGTGCCTTCACACTGAGGCGATGCGCTGGCATGATGTTAAAAAAAAAGCCCTACAAGCAGCATCTCTGCTCCTCCACCACTCCTGGCCATTGAAATGAATGGGCACCGCTGTCAGTGACTGCAAAGTGATTCAGCAGCGGCGCTACACGGGCACATTTAAACCCTTCATCAGCCGCTAACTGGGTTATAAGCGCCCCGCTAGCAGCCGAATAGTGCCGCTAACATGGCGGTAGATCGCTGCTAAAACTAGCAGTGTTTTACTCGGGGTAACGCCTTCCCGCTCCAGTGTGAAAGCAGCCTTAAGTAATTAGTGATACAGAAAATTTCTTACATTTATTAAACAAAACAAACCTCCAATCAGTTCACTTGTATGTATAATTTAGATTAAAAAAAAACGATATCTTCAATATTAACCACTTGCAGACCGGACCATTTTGCTGGTCAAAGACCAGACCACTTTTTGCGATTCGGCAGTGCGTCGCTTTAACTGACAATTGCGCGGTCGTGCGACGTGGCTCCCAAACAAAATTGACGTCCTTTTTTTCCCACAAATAGAGCTTTCTTTTGGTGGTATTTGATCACCCCTGCGGTTTTTATTTTTTGCGCTATAAACAAAAATAGAGCGACAATTTTGAAAAAAACGCATTATTTTTTACTTTTTGTTATAATAAATATCCCCCAAAAATATATAAAAAAACATTTTTTCCCTCAGTTTAGGCCGATACGTATTCTTGTACATATTTTTGGTAAAAAAAATCGCAATAAGCAATTATTGATTGGTTTGCGCAAAAGTTATAGCATTTACAAAATAGGGATAGTTTTATAGCATTTTTATTAATAATTTTTTATAATTTTTTTTTTTACTAGTAATGGCGGCGATCAGCGATTTTTATTGTGACTGCGACATTGTGGGGGAACCATCGGACATTTTTGACACATTTTTGGGACCATTGTCATTTATACAGTAATCACTGCTATATAAATGCAGTGATTCCTGTGTAAATGACACTGGCAGTGAAGGGGTTAACCAGGGGGTGGCAGTGTAGGGGTTAAGTGTTCCTAGGGGTGCGTTACTAACTGTGGGGGGGTTGGGCTTTCATTTAGTGAACACTGATCTCTGCTCCAATCACATGGAGCAGAGATCAGCGTCACTAGTTGCTAGGCAGAATGGAGAAATGCTGTTTACATGGCATTTCCTCCATTCAGCCGCTCCATGAGACGATCGCGGGGATTCCCGCGGCGATCGAGTCCGCGGGTCCCACGACTGGACTCACGGGGGTCCCGACCAGCGCGGGAGCACGTCGCCGCCGCCGCGCTCCAGATGGCAGGGCGGCATTGAATATTGGACGTACATGTACGCCAATATGCCTGCCCGTGCCATTCTGTTGACGTACATCGTCGTGCGCTGGTCGGGAAGTGGTTAAATACACAAAAACAGATAATCAAAACTTTTGGACAAAAAAAGGGGCTAACTTTACTGTTTTTGTTTTTTTTTATTTTTTTATTCATTAGTGTACTTTTTTCCCTAAAAAAATTGCGTTTGAAGGACTGCTGGACAAGTACCGTGTGACATAAAATATTGCAACAACTGATATTTCATTCCCTAGGGCAGTGATGGCGAACCTTGGCACTCCAGATGTTTTGGAACTACATTTCCCATGATGCTCCACTACACTGCAGAGTGTATGAGCATCATGGGAAATGTAGTTCCAAAACATCTGGAGTGCCAAGATTCGCCATCACTGCCCTAGGGTCTCTGCTAAAAACATATATATAATGTTTGGTTACTAATAAATGGTTAAACTGAAAACTCCTACACAGGAGTTCAGTCCATTGATAAGTATAAACATTGTATCTCTTTAGCTTCTTTTCTCGGACATGACAGGCTGCCCAGATAGGAGACAAGTCGCTCCACGGAAGTCTTCAGGCAACTTGCATTGACTTCTATTACGGAAGTTATTTGCAAGTCGTGCTGAAGTTTAAATCTGCCTTTTTTATCAGCACAATCGGCCGATGCCGATTAATTAAAAAAACAAACAAATATCGGCCGATATATCATGTATGTGTGACAGTATATAGCCTTTTTTTGGTTAAACAGGCATGTTTAAAACCATAAAACATCCACATCCACAACTCAGGAACTTACAAAGTTTGACAACATTGATAAATTTAAGGCATTATGTGACATTAGTATGTTGATTTTGCCTTTATCAGGCAAATTTTGAAGATGCACACAAATTAGGATTGAAAATGTGGATTTCCATCCTGATCCTATGCCTAATGTCAACATGTGCTAGCTCACATCATGGGGGATCAATGGATGTGTTTCAGGGGTGCAACCCTTTCCTCTCATCTACTTTAGTTGCAAGGAAGGGGTTGCACCCACAAAACTGGTACATTGATATCCCGTGATGGGAGATCGCACATGTTGATACACTGTGTACATCTTCAAAATTTGGCTTTCAAATTATTCTAAAACTTTAGTAAAAAATACAATGATAAACTGTTCAATTTTTGGGTGTTTTAGATTCCGGATAAAATATCAATGATGTTCTTAATTTGTTGTTGTACATCATTGATGTTTTCCTTGATCTTCTCTAAATCCCAATTGCACACCATTATCTTCCCGATGAGGATCTGTGCACTTGCACTGTTGAAATTAGTTTCTTTTTCCACAACATCCAAATCACCTTAAAATAAAAAAAAACACCATGTATTATAAATATGCTGGCATACATCTATTTCCTGAAGCTGTGGTCTCAGACACTGACCTGTTGTGGTCACTATTTTGCCCACTTCATGAACCTCTCCTCCCTCCATATCTTCGTGGTGTGTGGGGATTTCCCCTCCAGATCTGTAAACAGCTGCTGAGTGTCCTCTCCTTACACTGAATCAAGTTTGCATTTCATTCTAGTTACAAACCGATCATTTTTAATACAAATAGGCATGAACAAATGTAGTCAACCTGCATCTGTCAAAAACATCGTATTAGTGGGTGAACGAACAATATTTACTATGAACGATTATTGTGCCCACGAACCTTAAACTTGCCATTTTAAACTGTACAACAGTAAAGAAAAGCACATGGAGCAGCACTAAAGTACTAATAATAATAACACACTTTTTTGCAGCACTCTCTTGATTTTTCTGTACTGATCCTGCTCCCTCAATTTTAGGTCTGAACAGCATTTCCTCAATTGCTCCTTGGATCATCATATCCCAAAATTCCTCTGCAGATTTCTCACAACTTTAGTCATGATCTTGGCCTTTCTCACATTTGGGTTTCTATACGGTCCATGCTTCCCATCATAGTCGGCCCTCTTCAAGATATCCACCATCTCTACAAAGGACATATTTGAGGCCTTAAATCTCCTCCTGGATAAGGAGGTTTCTGACTCCAAGCTTCCGTCATCCTCCTCCTTGCTGCTATTTTTATGCACCTGTGGTCTCTCCGACATGTGCTCTCCCACTGCGCCGAAAGAGAAGGGGCAGGGAATACACTAGAAAGAAGGTCAGGGGCAGAGTTTCACACATGTGCAGTGTATATAAAGCATAACACGCGTGCATCGTACGTATGATCTGAGATCAGAGGATGGAGTAGTGTAAGCACCGATCATGCAAATGAAGGTACAATTTTAACTTGGTGCATCGGTGGTTAGTGGCCTATACTGCTTATAGATTGAGGCCTATATTGGGACAAGATTAGGAAAGTTTTGCCTGACATTAGGTGGCCTGAGGAGCACATATAATAGGGGATCACAAAAAGGTCCAGGATTCCATGAGATCAGGAGCAGCAGCAGTTTACATATCAATAGACAGTACTAGTAGCCAAAAATTATTGGGACAAGAATGAAAAATGCTGGGGTCAGAAGGATAGTCTTTTCTATTTGGTAACATTCAATTTGCAACAGTTATAAGCTCAAAATTGTGTGTGATTGCTGACCAAAAAACTAAAACTATGTCCCATTTTCATACACAGGAAAGTCTGAGCCAGGAGGAGGCTGTGGAAAGTGTCAGCCAGGAGGTGGCCATGGAAAGTGGCAGCCAGGAAAGTGGCCATGCCCAGTAGCCTGAACAAATCCCAGATTCCTCCCCTCCGCCTTCCAACAAAAAGGACCAGGCAGGTGAAAAACCTGGAGGAGCCAGCGACTCAGCAGGCTACTGCGGTCCTCATAACCACCCCTAGTGTCCAGGAGGCCTTTGCGTGTATGACGGCCAGTAACATGCAAGTAATGGAGGGGGGGCAATGCCTCATCTGTGCGGAGGTAATCAGGACCTAAATAAGGGGATGAAGGGCCAACTCACCAATAAAAGCTGCGTCTGTGAGTTGGACCATTCTCCTCCACCACCTCCAGCAACACCTCCAACACCACAGCCACAGCCTGGAAGGAGGCATGCAAAGAAGTCTTGAGAGGGATGTCCTGGGTTCACTCTGGTCTGGCAAAAAACGAAGGCTGTTGTAAGACCACAGCCTCTGGACATATATGTCATCTGCTGCTGTTCCCGATCTCTCTGAGTCCTGGACCGTATTGTGCTCCCTCTTAAATGGACTCCTCAGGTTACCAATTTGGCCCGTCTGATGTCTGCGCTGGGGTACAAAGGCTTCACCAATTCCAACTGTTTCTCCAGCGTTACCTTCCTCTTTATTTTGATAGGACCCCTAATAAATTGATAAATACTTGGCTATGTGTTTTGCTACAGGGCCGGTTCACACGGTGCAATGCGAGGACCCTGCAAATCCACTGCGGGTTCCCGCATCGCACCGACTTGCACGGCAGTGCACACTGCCATATGTGAACTGCTGGGGAGTGTCAATACATTGTTAACGACACCCCCAGTTGAGCTTGCCTATCGCACTGCGAAATGACAGTTCGGACATGAATCGGATCACACAGGTGTGAACACCCATGTGATCTGATTCTGGTCTGAAAATAAAGGGTCCCGTACGTGTTTGGACCAAAATGCGGTGTGATATCAGCCATACTATCGGTATGGCTGAAATCACATCGCACAGACATTGCATGTGATGTGAACAGCAGTGCGCTGTGAATCACATGCGATGTCTGGCATCGCAGCAGTGTGAACCGGGCCTCAAAAAGGACAGTTTGTGAGTAGGCAGATACATTTCAAAAATACAATGTCAAATTAACAAGGGACACCAACCAACCTCTTTGAGGTTAAAAAATACAAGATAATAATGGTGATGTGGTAACTTGACACACAAAATGACAAAAATTATTATGGAGATCACTATAAAAAAAATTCTGATTATTATTAAGATTATTCTGGAGATCTTGAGAAAAAAAAACATAGGTTATTCAGGATATCACGAGAAATAATAAGAAATCCGTTTGTCATAACTGTGTGTGAATATCAGCAGCAAAGCAACTTAATTATTCTAGCATTATAAAGAAGAAGAGAATGCGCTGCATTGAAAGATTTAAAAATTAGCAGCGTGACGAATGTGCTATCTCCATTATGAATGCTAGCTTTACAAGACCGAGCGCTTCCATCTCTGATTCTGAGCATGCGTGGAATTTTGTGTGTTGGACTTGTGTACACACGCTCGGAATTTCCAAAAACAAAGTTTGTTGTCAGAAAATTTTAGACCCTCTCAAACATTTGTTGGAGGAAATTCCAACAGCAAATGTCCAATGGAGAATACACACGGTTGGACTTTCCGACAACAAGCTCACATCGAACATTTTTTCCGTCGGAAAATCCGATCGTGTACATGCGGCATTAAAATGCTGTGTCCTGTACTATTGGAATTTTGACTTACCTGTAAACTCCTTATGTTGGTATACAGTGCAGGACACGGGTCCCTCCCATCTATATCTTGACTACTCCTTGCATGCCATTTTGTAACTTTTGTACATAAAGCTGCATATCTTTCTAAGTATATCAGCTTTGCACCTTCACTTTACTGACTGTCGACCCTCCAATAATTGCTGCAGGACCCAACCAAGATGGTAGTTTGGTGTATGTAGTTTAAGTATGAATCCTCCATATTTAGTGAGTGCATTTGTACCTTTTCTGAACTGCAAAAAGTATGCATTCTCCATGAACAAGTGTTACCGTATATACTCGAGTATAAGCCGAGATTTTCAGCCTCTTTTTTGAGGCTGAAAGTGCCCCCCTCGGCTTATACTCGAGTCATCGCTGTCTGCCCGCTCGATCAGCGTGTCGAGCAGACAGACAGCGGCCATTCTAGAATTCAAAAGCCGCGCCTCCGGCTCCGCCTTCGCCTGTGATAGGCGGAACACTGAATTTCCCAGCAGCCTGTGTTCCGCCTATCACGGGCATCGTCTCATCCTCGTACTACGGACGAGGATGAGACGATGCCCGTGATAGGCGGAACACAGGCTGCTGGGAAATTGAGTGTTCCGCCTATCACGGACATCCGATAGGCGGAACAGCAGTCAGTGGGAAATTGAGTGTTCCGCCTATCACCGACGGAGGCGCGGCTTTTGAATCCTAGAATGGCCGCCGACGAAGAGCTGAAGGACGGAGGCTCGGCTCGGGACGGGCCGGGCCGGGACGGGCCGGGACGCAGGCTGGACGGGACGCAGGCTGGACGGGACGCAGGCTGGACGGACACAGGCAGGCTGGACACAGGTAGGCTGCACGGACACACACACACACACACACACACACACACACACACACACACACACACGGATGCATGGACACACACACACACACACACACACGGATGCATGGACACACACACACACACACACGGATGCATGGACACACACACAGGGATGGATGGACCCACAGGGATGGACGGACACACAGGGATGGACAGGCATGTCTCACCCTCGGCTTATACACGAGTCAATAATTTTTTCCAGTTTTTTGGGGGTAAATTGGGGGCCTCGGCTTATATTCGGGTCGGCCTATACTCGAGTATATACGGTATTTAAAAAACAGCTGTAGCCTACAAGTGAAAATCGGTGGGCAGTTTTTCAACTGTGATACAGCCAAAAAGTCCATTCAGCTTACTTTTAATTAAAGTACATAGTCGCCAAATTCAGAATGCTTTTCATTGTGTTGCCCTGGACTGCAGCCTCTTGTCTCATCTGAGGACTTCAGAGAAGGAAGCTTAGAACTAAGGGATGCTTGGGCTGTGCTTTCAATGTTAGATTCAGGACAATTAAAAAAGAAATTCACCCTAGCTGCTACAGAAATTTAGTGAGGAGGGCAGATGTACATGGGGAGACGATTAATGCCACAGCTGTGTATGTCCCTTGTGAATATTTTAATATATGACTGAGCACCGGATGTGCTTGTTGCATGTTTCCATTGTCGACAGATCCCCACCTCAGCAGGAGGCTGTCTGTCTCCAGAGTGTTACCTCAACTGGACTGGTGAGTAACTGCCCCCCTTTCTTTGGTGGCGGATGGTGGGCTCTGTGTCATCTGCTTCTTCCCTTCCAGGCCTTGGTTATCTGTGCCCAGTCCCCCCCAGCTCCTCACTCCTTTTCACCTGTTGGGTGTCCTGGCCAGGGTGATCCAATGCGTGGATGGGTTCTGAGACCACTCTTCCAGCACATGGGGTTGTTTGTGTCTCCAGCGGCGCCCACCATGTTCTAGGCGGGCAGTGGCCATTTTGCCGGGCCTGCTTGTGTTGGAGATGGCCATTTTGCCTGGGCCTATTCTTGCATCCATTTTGGTGGGGACTTCCTCAGAGGCCATTTTGGGAAGGACCGTCTCCTATGTAGTCTAGCCTGGTTTTGTTAAATGGGCAGACATTATGGCAGGGATAATCAAAACAAAAACAAAGGGTTATTAGGGACTTTACGGAAAGCATGACCTGGTGCATGGTCACACATTTCGATCCCTAGGGACTTTAAATGAAATAATGGCCTGGTAAGGTCATACATTTCCATCCCAGTCTGAATCAAGAGAGGAAGGGGTCTGCACCCAGGGCAGATGGGACTTTACATGAAGAGCATGACAGCAAAGAAATGTAATGGGGTGATCATAAAGGAATTTTATTTATGTATGTTACAATCTCTACATGTGTAAAATACATACATAATTAAGTAATAAGGTATATACATACATAATAATGCTCATATCAGATATACAATCAAAAACAAAGCAAAAAATCAATCATAGCTCAAGGTATAACCTCAATAAAATTCCAAGGTTCACCACAATGCGGGTTGGATAAAACCATAATAAAATGGTGATGCCTGCCGGACCTGAAGCCTCACTAAACCTGTAAAAGTAGGTGTATAATAATAATAATGATAAAGTCTGGATCAGGAAAATATAAACACGGCGAATGATGGCTCTACGCGTTTCGTGGCTCCCAGGCCACTCATCAGGAGCGAGCATGTGTGATATCTGAAAGGACATTATTGTAAGCAAGAGCAGAAAGGGCAAAAATAAATAAGTTAATATAATTAGGGGTGGGGTAAGACAACCCACAACTACTGTAAGTGTACTTACTAGGGTGCAGTATAGTGATGGTGGAATGGCGGGACACCGCAAGCCTTCCAGGGTATCACCCCCGGGAGCTGCGGCGGGGTGCCCCCCGGAGACCAAATAGGCGCCAAACAAGGGCAGGCCCGGGAACCGAGACATATCTGTGGATAAAGTGAAGATTAGATCCGCGGAATATAATTGAGTTCTGAAAAAAGTGAAAGGCGTGGAACTAGTGCTAGGGGATAAAGAGCAAAACCACTGTAAAGAAGGGGGGGAGGGAAAGGAATGGGGGGGTCGGCAAGAGTGATTGAAGATGGAAACAAAGACCCCACAAGGACCAGTGGGGTGCTGGGAAGTGAAGGTGAGGAACAAACGGCAGGTGATGTTTTAGCACAGTGAAGAGAAATAGGCGGATCAAAAAATTAACAGTGGTGGTGCGTGAAGAAATAATAACACAGCAAGGAACAAAAACAATGAAAAAGATGTGCTGATGAAAGTGAAGTTGTATTACCAATGGAAATAACCAGAAGAGTGGGGGGAGTTCCAAAGTGTTGTGGTGTCCAGTGTGTGCAGAGCCTCGAGTACCCAGACCTCCCAAGGAGACGTCCATTTAAAGCCACTGAGGGACAGCCCACCAACGTCACGCCGTGTGGCAAGGGGGAAGAGCGCCATGTGCCGGACAGAGAATGTCCGGCCAGCCAGCAACTCCCATGAAGCCCACGTGCATGGAGAACGACACTTGTGCGTAACGCTTTCCCAAATGGTATATACCGTATTACTTAATTATGTATGTATTTTACACATGTAGAGATTGTAACTTATACATCAATAAAATTCCTTTATGATCACCCCATTACATTTCTTTGCTGTCATGTAAAGTCCCATCTTCCCTGGGTGCAGACCCCTTCCTCTCTTTATTATGGCAGGGATAGTGGTGGCAGCCATATTTGTGTAGCCATGTGGCGGTGGCTATTTTGCAGCCTCTGAGTGCAGGGACTCCCCTGTAGTGTGGCTCAGAGCATTGCTTCCATGGTGGCCTTGGTCTTATTTTGTGGTGAATCCTTCTGGGATCCCCTACCTCTGTTGTAGTCTGTTGAGGCTTTTTTGTCTTCCTCTCCATGGGCTTTTGTCCTTGGTGTCTGGTCTGGGGGGTGTGCCTACACATGAAGTCTCAGGTGCATGCTTCTCCTCCAGACCCCCTCATGAAGGCAGCAGTGTCCTTGGGGTCCTCTGTGGCTTTGGATGCACTGTCAGAGATCCTTGAGTCCTTTGACTCCTGTGTGGAAGTGGCATTCGGGTGCAAGACAAGCAAAAAACAACCTTCCGCCCACCCCTTCCTCCTCAGATTATTTCGAGCCAAAGTCTAGCTCAGGCACTGTGGGTTCCGCTTTTCTTTTATGGACCCAGAGGATGTGGTCCCCAATCCCTCTGATAATGAGGATGATTCCTCTGCCACTGTTGCTGTGCAAGAAAGAGCACTGGTTTACTCACTCATTAGCTGGCTGTCCTCTTTAGTATTCAGAAGTTGGCATGTTCTGGTAAGGTTTTTCCTTACCCTGCCCATTTTGACAAATTAGTTTACAAAGATTGGGAACATCCGAAGTGTCCTTTTGTGGTCTCAAAACATTTTTCAGTTCATTATCCCTTTGAGCAGGCCCCTCTGAAGAAGAGGACCTCTTCTTCTGTTGCAGACCCTCCTATCTCTAGGTTAAACAAGGCAATACTGATCCCAGTGGAGGAGTCTCCTTCCTTCAAGGATCATGCAGACAGGCAGAATCAGTCACTTGTTCTATGTTTATGGTCGCTGCCTCGACTCTTCTCCTGGTTTTGCCCTTGTGTCATAAATGCTCACTGAGTGGGCTAAGGTCTGGGTGCTATCCAAGCTCTGCCGGATTCTCTGGCTTAAGTATTGGTCTGTGTACCAGACATCTTAGAAAGCCTTGGTCTATTTACCCTTCCAAGGTGAGCAGCTCTTTAGTGCAACCCTGGATGAAATCATTAAGAATCTTACAAGAGGAAAGTGTAATTTTCTCCCGCAGTCCAGGAAGGGGAAGAAGTGCTGCAAGCAAGGTCCCGCCTCTGCACACGAACAGCTTTTTCATTCACTAGGCTCCTCAGAAATGTGATGCAAGCCTTTCAAGGCTCCTGATCTCACAAGTCCTCTAAGCATGCGGACAAGCCTTCCTTGGCATGAAGGCTTGCCCCCTTCTGTTTCCATCAGAGTGGGGTTTTTTTCATGTTGGTTAGTGGATCTGTGAATGTCTCTCCTTTCTGAAAAATGGGTCCATGAGTTGATTTTGTCAGGCTACAAAATATAATTTTTTTCCCCTATCTTCCAGACAAATTCTTTCCTTTCATTCTTCTCTCCCCATCTCATTTGCAGGCTCTCTACAGGACAGCACAGGATCCGTTTCTCCTGGGCATGATGGCCTCTGTTTTGAACCTGGAGAGGTTTTAGAAACTTTAATCTATTTACAAAGAAAGAAGGGGTTTGTCCAATACTGGGCCTCAAGGCCCTAAATTGCTTTGTGAAAGTTCAGAAGTTCAGGATGGAATGCATCCACTCTGTGGTAGCCTCCCATCATCAGGGGGATTTCCTGGCCTCCATAGATATCAAGGATGCATACTTATACATTCCCATCTGTGCTGGGCACTAGGACTTCCTGCACTTTGCTGTAGGAAACAGGCATTATCAAATTGGGGCTCCTCCCCTTTGATCGGGCTTCTGCTCCTCGGGTGTTTACAAATGTGCTGGCTTCAGTCCTAGAGGTATTGGAATAGGGCATTTCTGTGATAGACTATCTGGATGGCAATAAAAAAATTAAAAAAGTAGTGTCACTGAAATCAGCAGCACACAAATGGAGGCAATCAATCCAGTCCATTAACTGAGTGGTTCTCAACCTCAGTCCTCAAGTACCCCCAACGTTCCATGTGTTCAGGTTTTACCCCCAACGTTCCATGTGTTCAGGTGCTTTAAATCAATATCAATGACATGGTATTGATAAGAGCTATTTTTTCTAAGTGAAGTTCCCAAAACATGGCCTTTTCAGGATACTTGAGGGCTGAGGTTGACAACCAGTGCACTAACTCACTAAATAATAGTGTGAATCAAGTACCAAACTGGCAATATGAAAGCACATGATAAAGAACCTGAAAAAAATTTGATACAGATAGTTTGACTATAAAGGATGAATCTTTATTAAGATAATATGTAAAAGTACATACCAACAAGAAGAAATCTGGGAATCCTGCTGAGTGAATAGTGTAGGACTCACCTAGAAGTACAAGGGGGAAGTGTAATCAGTAATAGACATGTGCATTCGTTTTCGTCCGAATGCATTTTCGTCCGAATTTCAGCTATTTTCGTTTTCGTTTTGACAAACGATAACGAAAGCACAAAATCCGAAAAACAAAAGATCCGACATAAATAAATGCTTTATTTTCGTTTTCATTGTTACAACAGTTCGATATAGAATAGGAGATTCGACATGACTCTGACAACAATCTGTGTCTATAGAACCTGTGGTCGAATGTGCCTAACCTTACCTCTATTAGTCCAAGATTATATAGAGAAAATATTCGACAGAGAAAAAAGATTTGACAGAGAGAAAAGATTCTGCAAGTTACTGTCCTAAAAAGTGTTTGGGGACCCGGGTCCTGCCCCAGGGGACATGTATCAATGCAAAAAAAAGTTTTAAAAACGGCCGTTTTTTTGGGAGCAGTGATTTTAATAATGATTAAAGTGAAACAATAAAAGTGTAATATTCCTTTAAATTTCGTAGGGGGGGGGGTTGTCTATAGTATGCCTGTGAAGGGGCGCATGTTTCCCGTGCTTAGAACTGTCCCTGCACAAAGTGTCATTTATGCAGGAAAAAAAGTTCTTTAAAATCACTCGCAGCTATTATGAATTGTCGGCTCCGTAATACAGAGAACACTCATTGAAAGTCATTGATAAAATAAATAAATAAATAAATAAAAAAGCGTGGGGGTCCCCCAAATTCAATTTCCAGGCCCTTCAGGTCTGGTATGGATATTAAGGGGAACCCTGCCTCAAATTTAAGAAAAAATTTGACGTGGGGTTCCCCCTAAATATCCATAACCAGACCCTTTAGGTCTGGTATGGATATTAAGGGGAACCCCGCATCAAATTAAAAAAAAAATTGACGTGGGGTTCCCCCTAAAAATCCATACCAGACCCTTTATCTGAGCACGCAACCTGGCAGGCCGCAGGAAAAGAGGGGGGGACGAGAGAGCGCCCCCCCCTCCCTCCTGAACCGTACCAGGCCACATGCCCTCAACATTGGGAGGATGCTTTGGGGGTCTGTGACCCCTCAAAGCACCTTGTCCCCATGTTGATGAGGACAAGGGCCTCATCCCCACAACCCTGGCCGGTGGTTGTGGAGGTCTGCGGGCGGGGGGCTTATCAGAATCTGGAAGCCCCCTTTAACAAGGGTACCCCCAGATCCTGCCCCCCCCTGTTTGAAATGGTAAGGGGGTACAAAAGTACCCCTACCATTTCACAAAGAAAGTGTAAAAAATGGTTAAATAAAACAAACACACTTTTGAAAAATTCCTTTATTAAAAATAAAAAAATAAAAAAAAGATTCCAGCGGCGGTAATCCACTCTTGCTATCCAGCGACAGACGGTCATCTCTCCAGTGATGGCTCATCTCATCCAGCGCAGCGAATCCTCCATCCTTCTTCTGTCTCCGTGGAGGAGACACTGCAGGCATGACGCAAGGGGAAACCCGGGGTTCCCTGTGACGTATGGGTGACCCCGCACCCCTCTGATGTAACACAGGCAGGTTTCTGTTACATCAGAGGGGGGCGGGGTCACCCATACGTCACGGGGAACCCCGGGTTTCCCCTTGCGTCAGAGGGGGGCGGGGTCAGGTGACGGGTGGCCCCGCCCTCCGTATATAAGAAACGTCAGCCGCCGGAATGCCTGCAGTGTCTCCTCCACGGAGACAGAAGAAGGATGTATTCGCTGCGCTGGATTAGATGAGCCATCGCTGGAGAGATGACCGTCCGTCGCTGGATAGCAAGAGTGGATTACCGCCGCTGGAATCTTTTTTTTATTTTTTTATTTTTAATAAAGGAATTTTTCAAAAGTGTGTTTGTTTTATTTAACCATTTTTTACACTTTCTTTGTGAAATGGTAGGGGTACTTTTGTACCCCCTTACCATTTCAAACAGGGGGGGGCGGGATCTGGGGGTCCCCTTGTTAAAGGGGGCTTCCAGATTCTGATAAGCCCCCTGCCCGCAGACCTCCACAACCACCGGCCAGGGTTGTGGGGATGAGGCCCTTGTCCTCATCAACATGGGGACAAGGTGCTTTGAGGGGTCACAGACCCCCAAAGCATCCTCCCAATGTTGAGGGCATGTGGCCTGGTATGGTTCAGGAGGGAGGGGGGGCCGCTCTCTCGTCCCCCCCTCTTTTCCTGCGGCCTGCCAGGTTGCGTGCTCGGATAAAGGGTCTGGTATGGATTTTTAGGGGGAACCCCACGTCAATTTTTTTTTAAATTTGACGCGGGGTTCCCCTTAATATCCATACCAGACCTGAAGGGTCTGGTTATGGATATTTAGGGGGAACCCCACGTCAAATTTTTTCTTAAATTTGAGGCAGGGTTCCCCTTAATATCCATACCAGACCTGAAGGGCCTGATAATTGAATTTGGGGGACCCCCACGCTTTTTTATTTATTTATGTTTTTATTTTTTTATCAATGACTTTCAATGAGTGTTCTCTGTATTACGGAGCCGACAATTCATAATAGCTGCGAGTGATTTTAAAGGACTTTTTTTCCTGCATAAATGACACTTTGTGCTGGGACAGTTCTAAGCACCAGAAACATGCGCCCCTTCACAGGCACACTATAGACAACCCCCCCCTACGAAATTTAAAGGAATATTACACTTTTATTGTTTCACTTTAATCATTATTAAAATAACTGCTCCCGAAAAATGGCCGTTTTTAAAACTTTTTTTTGCATTGATACATGTCCCCTGGGGCAGGACCCGGGTCCCCAAACACTTTTTAGGACAGTAACTTGCAAATTAGCCTTTAAAATTAGCACTTTAGATTTTGAACGTTGGAGTCCCATAGACTTTAATAGGGTTCTAAAGTATGCTATATAGTTAGCTCCGGCGAATCTTCTTTATACATTCGACAGACACCATAAGCCTTCCAAGACAGATTCGACCGTAATTCATGTGGATTTTCGGACGAATGCAATTTTTGAATGAAAAACGAATTAAATAAAAACGAATTTCGGGAGTAACTAAATAAATTAAGTTTTCGGACGAAAACGAAATTCCGAAACAAAATATTTTACTCTGCACATGTCTAATCAGTAATACTGTAACAAAAAAACAGACAATACAACACTCCCAATATGAGTAACCTAACACTTTTATTACAAAAATAAATGTATCAGCATGAACACCTAGCTGCCCCCCCCCTGTAATGATGACCATAAATCCACTACCCCACCTAGCAATTAACCATCCCTAGACCACCCTCCCCAAAACCAACCCTGGTATAAAAAAACACCCCCCATCAATGACAGATGATTGGGGTGGAGGATACAACCCCACAAGGGTGCTGGGCCTATCCTCCCTAAACGCCCCTACAGATCTAAACCCCATAGAACACTTGTGTAGCAAGGTCTACCCCACTGCTGATGGTGTCACATGTTAGGGCCACAATGGGCGAATTGGGTACCTCAGCACAGTGCTAGCAGAGCCCACCACAAGCTGGCACCCACCTGCAATAGCCTGCTGAAGTCAAAATTGTCAGTTATGAACCATAGTCAACCATGTCAACCATGCTCTGCCTATAACAGAGAGAGGGGGTTAACAACCAGCTAGGACTGCCCATAGGTGATGCTATGTTTTTTTTTCTGCCTAGTGTCCTACTCCTGAAGGTGGTGGTATAACCCTACTGTCAGGGCTTAGGAAGAGCTGTGTCCTTCAATGAACTTAGAAAATCATTTTTTTTACGGGAAAGAACACAAAATCCTGTTTTTCTCTTAAAGCAAATATCCAGCTTTTTTTTTGTGTGCCAGGGACGGATACATGTGAAGAGATCTCCACAAAGTAAGTGCAAAACTCACCTTTTACATTTATCAGGCAGATGTCCTCACTGGGAAATGTTCCCTTACCTCCTATTACAGTAACATGACAGCTGTCAGTGAATTTGCCCAGAGACACATAGCAGAAAAAATAGGATAAGTGGTCCTAAACCTTCCACGCTATATTGATATTTAAAAAAAAATATACCGTAGATGGAATAAAACTATTTAAAAATTACATTTACATATTACATCTATCTATGGGTAATGTCGTGCCATGGTACAAAAGTGCCAGCTCTGAAAGACAGTTTGACTAATTTATTTAGGGCTCTATTACACCAAATGGGGTCTGACTGCATTGGGTAGCTATTCCAGCACAGTCCCACTGTCAGGTCACCCCGAGGCGAGGCGACAGACGGCCACCGCAGGGACCAGGGGTGCACCGCAAGGTTGTGGACCCTATGGCTGACTGCTGCAGACGGGGGACAGATCCCACTGGGGTTAGAGCATACGATTCCCTGGGGCGCGGATTCTAAGAGCCAGCAGGTGTTCACCAGTGCCTCTAGTGGTGAGGATGGCTTTGGCTGCAACTGGCTCCAGGTCGCGACCCCCAGGGTCCCCCAGCTCACACCCACAGTAGGCAACAGGAGTATAGGGATGGTGAGGGACAAAGCCAAGGTCGGGGCCACAAGCAGACGGGAATAGTCGGAGACACGCCAAAGGGTCAGGATCACAGGCAACAGGGCTAGTCAAAGACAAGCCAAAGTCGGTAACGGGAAACAACAGAATCGCACACGGCAGATAACAGGAAGCTAACACACAAAGGAATACACAATGGTTGATCAGCACTGATGGCCTGCAGTGCACAGGTTAATATAGGGCTCCCTGATAGGGCCTGGGGTGGAGCCATGCTTAGAGGAGAGGTTATAAAAACCACCAGGTGCAAGTTGCTGGCTTCTAGTCTGAACACATGAGGGAAGGTAAGCAAACACAGGAAGATCACTGCATAACCATGACACCCACCAATTGGACAAGGCAAAATGCCTTGTCTCCTATGTACCCAGTTCACACCACTGTGTTGCAGTGGTTTTATTGGAAAATACCGGCCTTTAGAGTACACCCAAGTCTCTCAACGAGTCATGCCAGCCATGGACTTTACCCATGCCGGTACCCCGGGGCAGCTACTATTAGCGTTAAATAGGAAAAGGACATTCTGCCATGTCATGTTTATCATGTTGCACGTTGGTAAAAGTTGCTAACCATACAGCGCCTGGTCTGAAATTACTCAAGGGGTGCATATGGGGTCCTGGCGCATACACACAAGGATCTCAGTCTACCACAGCTCACAAAAGCTTCTAGTAACATCACGGCAACAAAAGGTTAACTGCAACCAGTCGTTGGTGTAGTACCTGATAAGGTGACAGGTTTCTCTGGTAGCAAAGGGGTCTTGTGTTACAGCTCCTTCCCTAGCTGTCTGTCTCTGGGAGTGGATTAGCATTATGGCCTGATCACTGGGTAGGGAGAAGCAAGAGTTAAGTGAGTATGTATGAGGAGGATTTATTTCATCTCTGTGTATCAGCCGAGACCCATCACTTCAATGAGTATATGTAAAGAAAAAGAAAAAGAAAGAAAATAGCTGCGCTGATGATAGTGCTTATCCCCCCTATGGGGAAACCTAAATTAATATATGAATCTCACAAGTGATTAATCATTTATATGAAGTAGTGAATATAGATAAGAAATATTGAGTTGACAAATTGATGAAAATTATCATAAAAATTACTTAAATTAATATTTAAATCAGTGAATTAATAAATATAGAAATACATATATGTAATTATAAATACAGATGAATTGTATGAACGTTTGAAAATGAATCGTGATGAAATGACCCAAATCCAAAGTGAATGAGACTCAAATATAGTCCAATTAATATTTGAAACACATTGTGCAATCTTCCATCACCAAAAAGTGCAAACACCACAAAGAATGCACGCTCACCAGATGGCAAGCGTCTATAGCTCACACAAAATACACAGCAGGGTCTCCATAGTGGGTCTTAAATTGGTAGGACTGCTGTTCAAGATTAGACACGAATCACACCCAATAGCAACCCAGGAAGGCTTTCAATTATGAAATGTTGATCTCTCAAAATAAAAAGCAGAGGGACTTCCCATAGCGTAAATCTGATAAGCAGCTTTATTAAAAGGTAAAGATAGATATACTCACAAACACAATAGTTAAAAACAGCGTATATGCCGGCCGGCAAGCGAGCGCCCATTCGCTCTATCCTACGCACGTTTCGTCACCCCAGGCGACGTCATCGCACAGAATTGTGGCAAGGCACAGATCTGGCCAAGGTTACAAAAAATTCTGCTGCACTTAAGGTTCCTCGAGCACAGTGGCCTCCATAACCCTTAAATGGAAGACGTTTGGGACGACCTGAGCCCTTCCTAGAGCTGGCTGTCCGGCCAAACTGAACTATCGGGGAGAAAAGCCATGGTGAGAGAGGGAAAGAAGAACCCGAAGTTCACTGTGGCTGAGCTCCAGAGATGCAGTCAGGAGATGGGAGAAAGTTGTAAAAAGTCAACCATCACTGCAGCCCTCCACCATTCGGGGCTTTATGGCAGAGTGGCCCGACGGAAGCCTCTCCTCAGTGCAAGACACATGAAAGCCCACATGGAGTTTGTTAAAAAAACACTTGAAGGACTTCAAGATGCTGAGAAATAAGATTCTCTGGTCTGATGAGTAGGGATGAGCCGAACACCCCCCGGTTCGGTTCGCACCAGAACTTGCGAACGACCCCCGCGTTCGGTACGAACGTTAGAACCCCATTGAAGTCTATGGGACTCGAACGTTCGAATTGGAAAGTGCTAATTTTAACGGCTAATATGCAAGATAGTATGCTAAAAAGGGTTTGGCGATCTGCCTCCTGCCTCAGGGGACATGGGTCACTGCAAAAAAAAGTTTTAAAAACTACCGTTTTGGCAGGAGCACTGATTTTAATGACGATTAAAGTGAAAAAAAAAAGTGAAATATTCCTTTAAATATGGTGCCTGGGGGGTGTCTATAGTATGCCTGTGAAGTGCCACGTGTTTCCCTGCACAAAATGACATTAAACGGAAATAACACCATTTAAAACTGCTTGCGGTTTTAATGTTATATCTGGTTCCTGCAATATGGTTGAAAATCATTCAGAAAAATGGCATGGGTAGCCCTCCCTGCCCATTACCAGCCTATTTGGGTCTTGTACGCACATTAAGGGGAACCCTGTACCCATATTAAAAAAAAGGAAATGCGTGTGGCCCCCAGGCCCTATATACTCAGAACAGCAGTATACAGGCGGTGCAAACAAGACAGGGACTGTGTAGGTTTGTTGTGTTAAGTTGAATCTGTTTGTCATTTTCAACCGGTACATTTTTAAAGTGTAGCTCCAGTCAAAAAAACTATCTTTAAGCTTTTTGGAAAACATAGGGAAGGGTTATCACCCCTGTATAATTTGTTTTGTCGTCCATCTTTTTTCATCTCACTTGCTGTTGTCTCCTTCCGTTTGCAAGTAGGAGATGTTTGTAAATTGGATGTTTGAAAGTAGGGGCCTGCCCTATATGCTCTGCAGAAATGGCGGAACAAGGTGTTGGTTTTGCAACAACATTGTAAGCCCTCAAAGTGACTCTTGGTGGCCGCTGGAGCGCCCTGCTGTGAACGATTATATCAAGAATTGTAATTACATGCCATTGTTGAACAGTGGTAGAAAAATTGACCTTTGGTGGTTGTGGTGCTGGTGCCACAACACTATAAGTCCTCACAGTTACTCTGGGTGGGCACAGGAAGGGGCCCTCCTGTGAAATATTATATCAAGAATTGTAATTACATGTCCCTGTTAAACAGGGGCAGAAAAATTGGGCCTTAGGCACTGGTGCCATCACACTGCAACCTCTGCCATACACTCTAGTTTTTTTGCAGGAATTAGCCCTGCTGCAAAGCATTGCATCAAAAATTGTACTTAAACGCCCCTGTTAAACAGGGGCAGAAAAATTGGGCCTTAGGCACTGGTGCCATCACACTGCAACCTCTGCCATACACTCTAGTTTTATTGCAGGAATTAGCCCTGCTGCAAAGTATTGCATCAAAAATTGTACTTAAACGCCCCTGTTAAACAGGGGCAGAAAAATTGGGCCTTAGGCACTGGTGCCATCACACTGCAACCTCTGCCATATACTCTAGTTTTTTTGCAGGAATTAGCCCTGCTGCAAAGCATTGCATCAAAAATTTTACTTAAACGCCCCTGTTAAACAGGGGCAGAAAAATTGGGCCTTAGGCACTGGTGCCATCACACTGCAACCTCTGCCATATACTCTAGTTTTATTGCAGGAATTAGCCCTGCTGCAAAGCATTGCATCAAAAATTGTACTTAAACGCCCCTGTTAAACAGGGGCAGAAAAATTGGGCCTTAGGCACTGGTGCCATCACACTGCAACCTCTGCCATACACTCTAGTTTTTTTGCAGGAATTAGCCCTGCTGCAAAGCATTGCATCAAAAATTTTACTTAAACGCCCCTGTTAAACAGGGGCAGAAAAATTGGGCCTTAGGCACTGGTGCCATCACACTGCAACCTCTGCCATACACTCTAGTTTTTTTGCAGGAATTAGCCCTGCTGCAAAGCATTGCATCAAAAATTTTACTTAAACGCCCCTGTTAAACAGGGGCAGAAAAATTGGGCTGCTGGCATCACCCAGAACCAAAAATGTTCTTCCAACATATCAGCGGAGGAGGAAGAGGATAGACAATCAACATAACAGGACAGTCACTCAGCATCAGCATAGTAGGCAGTCTTGAAGGGATGTGGTATTTCAAAAAAAATTATTCGGTTACATCAGCTTCAGGTGCTTGGTAGCTGTGGGTGATCCAAGACTGATTCATCTTGATGAAGGTCAGTCGATCAACTGATTCGGTGGACAGGCGCACCCTGTGATCGGTAACGAAGCCACCAGCAGCACTGAAGGTGCGTTCCGAAAGAACGCTGGATGCAGGACAGGCCAGTAGCTCAATTGCATACTGTGCAAGCTCTGGCCAGTGATCCATCCTCAAGACCCAGTAAGCCAGAGGATTTTCAGTGGGAAAGGTGTCCAAGTCTGACCTTGCCCCTAGGTATTCCTGCACCATGTAAATTAGACGCTGGCGATGGGTGCTGGAACCAATCATACCTTGGGGCTGCGGACTAAAAAATTGTCTGAAAGCATCAGTCAGACGGCCACCTTCTCCACCGCTCCTTCTGACTGATGCCTCAGCAACACGTTGTCCAGGACCAGGAGTTTGTGACCTCCCAGTCTCTGGGAACGCGTTGCACAGAGCTTTCTGCAAGGCCTCCCGGAGATGTCTCATCCTCTGCTCCCTCTGCGATGGCAAGATAAGGTCGGCAACCTTACCCTTGTACCGTGGATCAAGGAGAGTGGCCAGCCAGTAATGGTCCCTCTCCTTGATCCGAAGAATACGAGGATCCTTCCGCAGGCTTTGCAGGATCAGGGAGGCCATGCAGCGTAGGTTAGCTGAGGCATTCGGTCCGGAGTCCTCTGGGTCACTAAGGACAACATGATCCGCAGCTACCTCCTCCCAGCCACGTACAAGTCCACGTGTTTCTTGGGACTGTAAATCATCCCTATAAGACTGCTGCTGCTGATGCTGAGTGCCAGCCTCCACCTCCATGCTGACACAGTCATCCTCCTCCTCCTCTTCCTCCTCCTCACCCTCTTCCTGTGTGATGGGTGGCACAGCAGGAACACTGTCTGGATAAAGGGGGCCTTGAGAGGCAAGGAAGTCCTCCTCTTCCTGCCTCTGTTCTGCCTCAAGTGCCCTGTCCATTATTCCACGCAGCGTATGCTCCAAGAGGTGGACAAGAGGTATAGTGTCACTGATGCATGCACTGTCACTGCTCACCATCCTTGTGGCCTCCTCAAACGGTGACAGGACAGTGCATGCATCCCTGATCATGCCCCACTGGCGTGGTGAGAAAAAACCAAGCTCTCCTGACCCTGTCCTGGTGCCGTAGTCGCACAGGTACTCATTGATGGCCCTCTGCTGCGTGTGCAGCCGCTGCAGCATGGCCAATGTTGAGTTCCATCTGGTGGGCATGTCACATATAAGGCGGTTCTTGGGCAGGTTCAACTCCTTTTGGAGCTCAGCCAGCCGAGCACAGGCATTAAATGATCGGCGGAAATGCACACAGACTCTCCTGGCCTGTTTCAGGACATCCTGTAAGCCGGGGTACCTGCCCAAGAACCGCTGCACCACCAGGTTAAGGACGTGAGCTACACAGGGCACATGGGTCAGTTGTCCCTGTCGGAGGGCGGAGAGGAGGTTGGTGCCATTGTCGCAAACCACCATTCCTGGCTTAAGCTGGCGTGGCGTCAACCACCTCTCGGCCTGCCCCTGCAGAGCTGACAAAACATCCGCCCCAGTGTGGCTCCTGTCCCCCAAACAAACCAGCGCAAGCACGGCATGGCATCGTTTTGCCTGCGTACTTGCGTAGCCCCTGCAACGCCTACGGAGCACCGCTGGTTCTGAGGACAGAGCACTGGAAGAGGCCATGGAGGAAGAAGAAGAGGAGGGGGTGGAGGAGAGAGGTGTGTCACAACCAATAGTAGCATTTTGGAGGCGTGGTGGCGGAACAACCTCCAATACTACTGCACCTTGTCCTGCATCCTTCCCAGCAGCCAGAAGAGTGACCCAATGGGCCGTGAAAGACAGGTAACGTCCCTGTCCATGCCTGCTGGACCATGAGTCAGCGGTAATATGCACCTTACCGCTGACCGCCCTGTCCAGCGAGGCAAGGACATTGCCTTCCACATGCCGGTAGAGAGCCGGAATTGCCTTCCGTGAGAAAAAGTGGCGTTTGGGGACCTGCCACTGAGGAACCGCACATTGTACAAACTCACGGAAGGGGGCCGAGTCTACCAACTGAAAAGGCAGCAGTTGAAGTGCTAGCAATTTAGCCAAGCTAGCATTCAACCGCTGGGCATGTGGATGGCTGGGAGTAAATTTCTTCCGCCGGTCCAGCAGCTGGGGCAGGGACATTTGTCTGCTATAATCGGACGTGGATGTACCACTAGCAGAGTTCCCGGAAGCACTTGGCTGTGACACACCTAATTCTACACCTTCATTCCTCTCAGAGCAGGTTTCAGAGAGGACTGAAGGTCTAGTGGGGTTGGAGATGCCAGCTGATGAGGAGCAAGGAGAGGTCCGCTTTGTTCTTTGGTGTGGGTCTTTGAGGTATGCTTGCCAACGAGCTGCATGGCAGGTCAACATATGTCTGGTCAAGCATGTGGTGCCCAAGCGGCTGATGTTTTGGCCACGTGAGATACGCTTGAGACATATGTTGCAAATAGCAGCGGTGCGATCTGATGCACTCGTCTCAAAAAAGGCCCACACCAAAGAACTTTTAGAATAACGCGCAGAGGAAGCGCTCTGCGCAGAGGAAGCGCTCTGCGCAGGCGGAGCTCTGCGGTGTGATTCAGTCGGTGTGCTGCCCCTAAGCTGGCCCCCGGAGGGCATCCTGCCTCGTTGGACATGTGCCTCCTCCTCCTCCCTCCTTCCAGGCACCCACGTGGAGTCAGTGCCCTCATCATCCCCTCCCTCTTCATCGCTGTAGCAAACCTGGCAGTATGCTGCAGCTTGTGGAACATGACTGCCAGATTGCTGTCCTTCTTGAGCATCCCCTCTCTCTGTGCTCACGCTACTGCCTTCCTCTAGCTGAGTGTCATCATCAGAGCCCACCAAACACTGGGCATCCTCCTGGAGCATGTACCCAACACTGTGCTCAAAGATTTCAGGAGACTCCTCAGGAGGACGTGGTGGGTCTAGGGAAGGAGTCACTGATGATGACATTGAGAGGAGGGACGACGATGTGTTGGCAGTTGCTTTTCTACTACCCTGAGACTGGGTGAGAGAGGATGAGGAGGATGAAGAGGGCTTGGTCATCCACTCTACCAAGTCGTTGGCATGTTGCGGTTCAACATGTCCAGCGGCAGAAAAGAAGGACAAGCATGTCCCATGGCCACGTGCTGATGACAATGCACCGCGTCCCCGACCAGCACTGTTGTCTCTAGACACAGAGCCTGCTTGCCCTCTTTTATCGGCTCGCGCCTGTCTGCCTCTCCTTGCTGGCCTTCCAGACATGGTAATGGCCTGAAGGGAGTTGGGTAAAACAGTAGTTGGGTAGTTTATATTGTGCTGGAGGCACACAACACCCACTAACTCCTGCAGATGCCTTTTTTATAGAACAGCAGAGTTAAAGGGGTATATACAGATGTATACTGTGCTGTGCTGGAAGCACACACAACTTCCAATAACTCCAGCAGATGTCAATCGGGCCCAAATAGAGAACAGCTATGTAGGTGGATAATAGCGGTATGTACTGGGTACAGAGCAGGCACACAGCACGCACTATCTCCTGAGTGACACTGCTGACTGCAAGCTCTATTGTTAAAGATGGACCACTAGCTATATAGGTGAGGTGAATATCACGGTGTATACTGCGGTCAGGGCACGCAGACAATAACCAGAAAACAGCAGAGTTAAAGGGGTATATACAGATGTATACTGTGCTGTGCTGGAAGCACACACAACTTCTAATAACTCCAGCAGATGTCAATCGGGCCCAAATAGAGAACAGCTATGTAGGTGGATAATAGCGGTATGTACTGGGTACAGAGCAGGCACACAGCACGCACTATCTCCTGAGTGACACTGCTGACTGCAAGCTCTATTGTTAAAGATGGACCACTAGCTATATAGGTGAGGTGAATATCACGGTGTATACTGCGGTCAGGGCACGCAGACAATAACAAGAAAACAGCAGAGTTAAAGGGGTATATACAGATGTATACTGTGCTGTGCTGGAAGCACACACAACTTCCAATAACTCCAGCAGATGTCAATCGGGCCCAAATAGAGAACAGCTATGTAGGTGGATAATAGCGGTATGTACTGGGTACAGAGCAGGCACACAGCACGCACTATCTCCTGAGTGACACTGCTGACTGCAAGCTCTATTGTTAAAGATGGACCACTAGCTATATAGGTGAGGTGAATATCACGGTGTATACTGCGGTCAGGGCACGCAGACAATAACAAGAAAACAGCAGAGTTAAAGGGGTATATACAGATGTATACTGTGCTGTGCTGGAAGCACACACAACTTCCAATAACTCCAGCAGATGTCAATCGGGCCCAAATAGAGAACAGCTATGTAGGTGTATATAGTGGTATGTACTGGGTACAGAGCACGCAGACAGCACGCACTAACACTACTGACTGCAAGCTCTATTATTAAAGCTAGATCACTAGCTATATAGGTGAGGTGAATATAGTGGTGTATACTGCGGTCAGGGCACAGACAGTAACCACTACACAAGAGCAAAATAGTAAATCAGCCAAAAACGATTGGTGTGTAACTGTGTTGAAGGTACACAGAACACCCACTGCTTCAGATGCTAACAAACACTACACGAGGCCGCCTGAAAGGCAGCTTTATATAGTGTGGGGCGTGCACTACACAGTCTGAGCTATGATTGGCCACAGGCAGGATGCCTGTGGCCAACCATTGCTCTTCCCGCTACTGGCGCTGCGATTGGCCAAGCATGCGGGGTCACAGTGCATGCTTGGCCAATCGTGAGACAGCAATGCATTGCGCCATCGCAGTGCATTGTGGGCCACACGAATTTTGCCGCGAACGGCCCAAACGTTCGGAATTCGGCGAACGCACGAACGACCGATGTTCGAGTCGAACATGCGTTCGACTCGAACACGAAGCTCATCCCTACTGATGAGACCAAGATAGAACTTTTTGGCCTTAATTCAAAGCGGTATGTGTAGAGAAAACTAGGCACTGCTCATCACCTGTCCAATACAGTCCCAACAGTGAAGCATGGTGGTGGCAGCATCATGCTGTGGGGGTGTTTTTCAGCTGCAGAGACAGGACGACTGGTCGCAATCGAGGGAAAGATGAACGTGGCCAAGTTCAGAGATATCTTGGATGAAAACTTCTCCAGAGTGCTCAGGATCTCAGACTGGGCCGAAGGTTTACCTTCCAACAAGACAATGACCCTAAGGACACAGCTAAAATAACAAATTAGTGGCTTCACAACAACTCCGTGACTATTCTTGAATGGCCAAGCCAGAGCCCTGACTTAAACCCAATTGAGCATCTCTGGAGAGACCTAAAAATGCTAAACATGGCTGTCCACCAACGTTTACCATCCAACCTGAAAGAACTGGAGAGGATCTGCAAGGAGTAATGGCAGAGGATCCCCAAATCCAGGTGTGAAAAACGTGTTGCATCTTTCCCAAAAAGACTCATGGCTGTATTAGATCAAAAGGGGGTTTCTACTAAATACTGAGCAAAGGGTCTGAATACTTAGGACCGTGTGATATTTCAGTTTTTCTTTTTTAATAAATCTACAAAAATGTAAACAATTCTGTGTTATTCTGTCAATATGTGGTGCTGTGTGTGTATATGTATATGTATATATATATATATATATATATATATATATATATATATATATATACACACACACACACACACTCTGCATCCAGTGTAGCCTATATCTACAGTGCATTCTGTGGTGTACTGTTTCTAATACACTTCAGGCGGTGTATTAATATAAATATATAGTCTTGTATATATACCCACCCTGCATCCGCTGTAGCCTATATCTACGGTGAATTCTGTGGTGTATGGTTTATAATGCCGCGTACACACGATCAAACAATTGGGTGGAAAAGTCCGGCAAACTCAAGTCCGCCGGACAATCCCCCCGTGTGTAGCCTCCGGCAGACTTTTTTGACCCGAAAGTACAGCGGACTTAGAAAGTAGTTTTGCACTCCAATCTTCCCGCCGGACTCGCATTTCGGTGGACAATCCGGCCGTGCGTATGCCAGTCCGCCGTACTTTTGAAATGAACAGGCTTTTCCCGCCCGGAGAAAAGTCCACTCATTTCGAGCGGGTCTCCAGGTAGGCAGGGCGAAGGAGACGTCGCTGGCCCCGCCACCTGGTATGGACTTAAAGGGGAACCCCAACGCTGAAAAAAATCGGAGTGGGGGGTTCCCCCCAGGTCCACATCAGACCCTTGTCCGAGCACGCTATCCGGCCGGCCAGGAAAGGGGGGGACGAACGACCTGAGCCGTACCAGGCCGCGTGCCCTCAACATGGGGGATGCTTTGGGGAAGGGGGGCCGCCCGGCCCCCCCACCCCAAAGTACCTTGTCCCCATGTTGATGAGGACAAAGGCCTCTTCCCGACAACCCTGGCCGTTGGTTGTCGGGGTGTGCGGGCGGGGGGCTTATCAGAATCCGGGAGCCCCCTTTAATAAGGAGGCCCACCGGGTACCGGCCCCCCAACGTATGTGAATGAGTATGGGGTACAATGTACCCCTACCCATTCACCTGTGAAAAAAAGTAAAAAAAAAACACAACACAGGGTAAAAATAGTTTATTGCACAGCTCCGGGGGTCTTCCGTCTTCGGGGATCTTCTCACCGGACTCCTCCGCTATCTTCTGCTAGCTCTTTTGCTAGCGGAGGAGCCCGGCTTTCTTCCTCGCCGCCGGCCTCTTCTTCCGACTTCGGGGGTCTTATTTTTACCCTGTGTTGTGTTTTTTTGTATTTTTTTTCACAGGTGAATGGGTAGGGGTACATTGTACCCCATACTCATTCACATAGGATGGGGGCCGGTATCTGGGGGCCCCCTTATTAAAGGGGGCTCCCGGATTCCGATAAGCCCCCCGCCCGCAGACCCCGACAACCAACGGCCAGGGTTGTCGGGAAGAGGCCCTTGTCCTCATCAACATGGGGACAAGGTGCTTTGGGGTGGGGGGGCGCGTGGCCCCCCTTCCCCAAGGCACCCCCCATGTTGAGGGCACGCGGCCTGGTACGGCTCAGGAGGGGGGCGCTCGCTCGTCCCCCCCTTTCCTGGGTGGCCGGGTGGCGTGCTCGGACAAGGGTCTGATGTGGACCTGGGGGGAACCCACACGCCGATTTTTTTTGGCGTTGGGTTTCCCCTTTAAGTCCACACCAGGTGGCGGGGCCAGTGACGTCTTCTTCGCGGGCCCCGCCTACCTGGAGACCCGCTCAAAATGAGCGGACTTTCCTCCGCGTGTGTGGGCGAGTCTGTTCATTTCAAAAGTAGGGCGGATAGTGCGGCGGACTTAGTATGCCGTATTAGTCCACTGAAAAAGTGCCGTGTGTGGGCAAGTAGCCCGTTAGGAAAGTCGGACGGACAGTCTGTCCGTCGGATAGTCGGCTACGTGTGTACGCGGCATAATACACCTCCGGTGTTGTGTTTTATATATATATATATATATATATATATATATATATATATATATGTGTATATACAGCATCTCACAAAAGTGAATACACCCCTCACATGTTTGTAAATATTTTATTATATCTTTTCATATGACAACACTGAAGAATTCACACTTTGCTACAATGTAAAGTAGTGAGTAGTGATGGACGAACTTCCGACGGGACGTTTCGCGGACCGCGAACGCGGCCGATAGTTCGCGAACCGGAACGTTCGCGGCGGGCCCCATTGACTTCAATGGGAGGCGAACTTTGCAAACCTACAGGTCAAATTTGCAGCCACAAAATAATTAATAGCTGTGCAAACATAGTCCCACCACAGGGCCAATGACATAACACATGTATGAGGTGAATCTGGGATCGACAACTACAAGCATTCTTTTTTTATATGGGAAATTGTTGTGACAATTCAGGACTGTGGAGCGCATGAAGGCAATGGAGGAGAGGGAAGGTCAGGGTAGGCAAAGAAGAGGGTGCAGGAGATGATCACCAGCAGCGTGACATACAGCAATGACACCTGCACCGTGATAGAGTCATCTGACACCAGCACCGTGATAGAGAGCACTGACATCAGCAGCGTGACATACAGCAATGACACCTGCACCGTGATAGAGTCATCTGACAACAGCACCGTGATAGAGAGTACTGACATCAGCAGTGTGACATAAAGCACTAACACCAGCACCGTGATATACAGCACTGACAGCAGCACCATGATAGAGAGTACTGACATCAGCAGGGTGACATACAGCAATGACACCTGCACCGTGATAGAGTGATCTGACACCAGCACCGTGATAGAGAGCACTGACATCAGCAGCGTGACATACAGCAATGACACCTGCACCGTGATATACAGCACTGACAGCAGCACCGTGATAGAGAGCACTGACATCAGCAGCGTGACATACATCAATGACACCTGCACCGTGATAGAGTGATCTGACAACAGCACCGTGATAGAGAGCACTGACATCAGCAGCGTGACATACAGCAATGACACCTGCACCGTGATAGAGTGATCTGACACCAGCACCGTGATAGAGAGCACTGACATCAGCAGCGTGACATACAGCAATGACACCTGCACCGTGATATACAGCACTGACAGCAGCACCGTGATAGAGAGCACTGACATCAGCAGCGTGACATACATCAATGACACCTGCACCGTGATAGAGTGATCTGACAACAGCACCGTGATAGAGAGCACTGACATCAGCAGCGTGACATAAAGCACTAAAACAAGCACCGTGATATACAGCACTGACAGCAGCACTGTGATAGAGAGCACTGACATCAGCAGCGTGACATACAGCATTGACACCTGCACCGTGATAGAGTGATCTGACACCAGCACCGTGATAGAGAGCACTGACATCAGCAGCGTGACATAAAGCACTAACACCAGCACCGTGATATACAGCACTGACAGCAGCACCGTGATAGAGAGTACTGACATCAGCACCGTGATATACAGCACTGACACCTGCACCGTAAGCAGCCCCAGGAGGAAGTCAGCATAGCACAGGGATGGTGGGAGCCCCTCATAATGAGCATAGCACAGGGATGGTGGGAGCCCCTCATAATGAGCATAGCACAGGGATGGTGGGAGCCCCTCATAATATGCACAGCAGAGGTACAGCCCCAGAAAGAAGTCAGCACAGCACAGGGATGGTGGGAGCCCCTCATAATAAGCAGCCCCAGGAGGAAGTCAGCACAGCACAGGGATGGTGGGAGCTCCTCATAATAAGCATATCACAGGGATGGTGGGAGCCCCTCATAATATGCACAGCAGAGGTACAGCCCCAGGAGGAAGTCAGCACAGCATAGGGATGGTGGGAGCCCCTCATAATAAGCAGCCCCAGGAGGAAGTCAGCACAGCACAGGGATGGTGGGAGCCCCTCATAATAAGCAGCCCCAGTAGAAATATGACAACGCTCAACCCCTTCAAACAGGAGGGTATGGGCATATAGTACGGTGTGCTTTTTTTGGACAAGGAAGTGAGCCAAATTAAGAAAGAAGGTCTGTGTGCTCGATTAAAAAAATTGTTTATAGACATATACATGGTCTCCTGGTCACATGTGTTGAATTCCTCCGAGATCCATGCCTCATTCATTTTTAGAAATGTGAGGTAGTTAACACTGTCGTGAGCTAGGCGAGTACGCTTTTCGGTCACGATCCCCCCTGCTGCGCTGAAAGTCCTTTCGGACAGGACACTGGACGAGGGGCAAGCCAACAGTTCGATTGCAAATTGGGCAAGCTCTGGCCAGAGGTCAAGCCTGCCCACCCAGTAGTCCAGGGGTTCATCGCTCCTCAGAGCGTCCACATCGGCCGTTAACCCGATGTAGTCGGACACCTGATGGTCTAGGCGTTCCCTGATGCTGGATCTGGATGACACCTGTCGATGGGTCGGCTGAAAGAATGACCTCATATCCGAAGTCACCAACACATCTTCAAACCGGCCTCTTCTTGCAGGCGCTGTTGGATTGGTACCCGCAACTCCTTCTCTGGGAGTGGGTATGGCTCCTCTGCCAGCGCACGCAAAAGCAGAATGCAGCATTTCTCGAAGCAAGGCCTGGAAGTGTTGCATTCTGACAGCCCTCTGTGACGGCGGTAGAATTTCCGCCATTTTGTGTTTGTACCGGGGGTCTAAGTACGTTGCCACCCAGTACTGGTCCTTGACCCTTATGCTTTTTATATGGGGGTCCCTATTAAAACACTGGAGCATGAAGGCCCCCATTTGCACTAAACTGGAAGCGGTGTGGTGGCCTGTCTCCTACTCATCATCCAGGATAATGTCGTCCTCTTCATTCTCCTCTCCCCATCCACGCACAACAACAGGGATCCCAGAAAGGTTTAAAGCATGCTCTTCTTGCTCCTCCTCATCCGCCCCGGCACCATCCTCCTCTGACTCCTCTTTAGACTCCTGTTGTTGACTTGTCTCAGATAGAGTAGCCCCCCCTGGGAATTCATCCAGCATTGCTACTTCCTCATCTTCCCGCTCCTCCACAGCTTGATCAATGACACGACGCAATGCACGCTCCATAAAGAAGGCATAAGGTACCATGTCACTGATGGCGCCATGGCTGCGACTGACCAGTTTGGTGATCTCCTCAAATGGGCGCAGAAGTCTGCATGCGTCGCGCATGAGCAGCCACTGGCGCAGTGAAAAAACCCCCCAGCTCCCCAGAACCTGTTCTGCCGCAGAGTTCATACAGGTAGACGTTAACTGCACGTTTCTGCTGGAGCAGCCGATCAAGCATATAGAAGTTGAGTTCCATTGCGTCGGGCAATCGCAAATAAGACGTCTGACCGGCAGATTGTGTCACCGCTGAATGTCAGCAAGGCGAGCCATGGCCGTGTAAGATCTTCTGAAATGGGCTGAGATTTTCCTTGCCTGCCGCAAGATGTCCTGGACCCCAGGGTATTTGACAGCGAATCGCTGCACGACCAAGTTTAAGACGTGTGCCATGCATGGCACGTCCGTGATTTTGCCCTGTTTCAATGCGCTAAGCAGATTGGCACCGTTGTCACACACCACTTTACCATCTGTCAAATTGAGCGGTGTTAGCCACTGATCTGCTTGTGAACGCAAAGCTGAAAGGAGTGCCGGGCCAGTGTGGCTCTTGGCTTCCAGGCACAACAGACGCAGCACGGCATGGCAACGTCTCACCTGGCATGACGAATAGGTTCTGGGGAGCTTGGGCGCGGCGCAGCGGAAGAGACGCTAGCAGTGGAAAAAGGAGGAGTCAGCCAAGGAGGAGAGGGAGAAGGATGGAGTAGGAGGAGGAGGAGAAGAAGAGCCAGGCCTGCATGCAATCCGTGGCGGTAAAACCAAATCTACACGGGTGCCACTGGTTACATGCTTGACGGCCTTCAGAAGGTTCACCCAGTGGGCAGTAAAAGTGATATACCTTCCCTGCCCATGTTTGCTAGACCACGTGTCTGTGGTCAGATGTATCTTGGCACCGACACTGTGTGCCAGAGATACATTCACTTGCCGCTGAACATGGCCATATAGCTCTGGGATGCCCTTCTCTGAGAAATACTTCCTTCCTGGGACCTTCCATTGTGGTGTTCCAATGGCCACAAATTTGCGAAAGGCCTCCGAGTCCACCAGTTTATATGACAGTAGTTGGCGGGCTATCGGTTCTGACAAGCCAGCCATCAACCATTGGGCAAGAGGGTTATCCGGCGTCATAATTTTTTTACGCTCGAACATTAGACCCACGGAAGCCTGCCTTTTTGCAGAAAAACTTGAGCTTGGCATGATGGAAGGTGGAGTGGAGGACAATTGTGAGGAGAGAGGAGAAGGAGAAGTAGAAGACGAGGCTAGACGGTGAGAGCCTGGAGTGTGGCTTTGTGTGTTCCGTTGCTCCCACTGGGCTTGGTGATGGCTGCTCACGTGCCTTCTTAAGGCGGTCGTCCCTAGGTGAGTGTAGGGCTTACCGCAACTAATGCGTTAACTGCAAAGATTGCAGATGGCAACGCTATTGTCAGCAGCGGACACGTTAAAAAAAGCCCACACTGCGGAGCCATGTGCCGGTGTCCTGGGAGCACCAGATGTGACCGTACATGGTCGATGACTCGCTCCTGATACATTAGCAGTCTGCTTTGTCCCTCCAGTGCAATGTAAGTTGTTCCTGCTTCTCCTCCCTATCTGCTGGTCCATATCTCCCTCTGAACTCCCCTCCTCTTCCTCTCTTGTGGGCACCCACGTGACATCACTAGACACGTCATCATCGACGTCACCTTCCCCACCGCTATAAGTAGAGATCTCGGAGTAGGCAGCAACACCGGGGACCAACCTCCTCCTTGGGCTGATCTGGGTACTGTCGTCAGACTGCTGAGTGGCGGTTGTTGCTACCTCCTCTTCCTGATCCAATGCCAAGAGTGGCTGCGCATCAGAAATGTCTTGATATGGATCGGAAAATAATTCCTGTGACTCAAGCGAAAGGTATGTGGTGGTGGTGGTGTTGGTGGTAGTGTCTTTGGGGGTGCACATAGCAGAGAGTGAAGAAGAAGGTGCAGATCGAGAGGATGAGGAGGGTGCAGAAGAGTAAGGCTGAGTGAGCCACTCAACCAAGTCTGGTGCATCCTTTAAAGTAATTGAACGCACCTTCTGCAACTTCCCACTTTGGCTCAAGGCTGTTGCTCCAGCCCTACCCCTACCACCCCTGCGGAAGGGCCTGCCTCTTCCTCTGCCTGTCATTTTTTAAATGACCCTGTGAGAAAACTCTCAGTCCCTATACTGGTGAAGGACTGCTGCAGTATAGGGCAGCTGTCAGCAGTAGTGCACCTCAACCCTATGTATTGTGGACCTATACCAGTCCTTACAGAATAGCAGACTGTACCTCACTCAACCCTATGTACTGTAGCACCCTACACCAGGTTACCAGTCCTTATAAGGACCTTTGTGGAACAAGTAGGTTGTGTGTGACTGATTAGCAGACTGTACGTCAGTCCCTATACTGATGAAGGACTGCTGCAGTATAGGGCAGCAGTCAGCAGTAATGCACTTCAACTCTATGTATTGTGGACCTAAACCAGTCCTTATAGAATAGCAGACTGTACCTCACTCAACCCTATGTACTGTAACACCCTACACCAGGTTACCAGTCCTTATAAGGACCTTTGTGGAACAAGTAGGTTGTGTGTGACTGATTAGCAGACTGTACATCAGTCCCTATACTGATGAAGGACTGCTGCAGTATAGGGCAGCGGTCAGCAGTAGTGCACCTCAACCCTATGTATTGTGGACCTATACCAGTCCTTATAGAATAGCAGACTGTACCTCACTCAACCCTATGTACTGTAGCACCCTAGACCAAGTTACCAGTCCTTATAAGGACCTTTGTGGAACAAGTAGGTTGTGTGTGACTGATTAGCAGACTGTACGTCAGTCCCTATACCGATGAAGGACTGCTGCAGTATAGGTCAGCGGTCAGCAGTAGTGCACCTCAACCCTATGTATTGTGGACCTATACCAGTCCTTATAGATTAGCAGACTGTACCTCACTCAACCCTATGTACTGTAGCACCCTAGACCAAGTTACCAGTCCTTATAAGGACCTTTGTGGAACAAGTAGGTTGTGTGTGACTGATTAGCAGACTGTACGTCAGTCCCTATACTGATGAAGGACTGCTGCAGTATAGGGCAGCGGTCAGCAGTAGTGCACCTCAACCCTATGTATTGTGGACCTATACCAGTTCTTATAGAATAGCAGACTGTACCTCACTCAACCCTATGTACTGTAGCACCCTAGACCAAGTTACCTGTCCTTATAAGGACCTTTGTGGAACAAGTAGGTTGTGTGTGACTGATTAGCAGACTGTATGTCAGTCCCTATACTGATGAAGGGCTGCTGCAGTATAGGGCAGCGGTTAGCAGTAGTGCACCTCAACCCTATGTATTGTGGACCTATAACAGTCCTTATAGAATAGCAGACTGTACCTCACTCAACCCTATGTACTGTAGCACCCTAGACCAAGTTACCAGTCCTTATAAGGACCTTTGTGGAACAAGTAGGTTGTGACTGATTAGCAGACTGTACGTCAGTCCCTATACTGATGAAGGACTGCTGCCGTATAGGGCAGTGGTCAGCAGTAGTGCACCTCAACCCTATGTATTGTGGACCTATACCGGTCCTTATGGAATAGCAGACTGTACCTCACTCAACCCTAAGTACTGCAGCACCCTAGACCAAGTTACCAGTCCTTATAAGGACCTTTGTGGAACAAGTAGGTTGTGAATGATTAGCAGACTGCAGCAGAAGGGTAGCTGTCAAGTATAATATTCTTTCTATATTTGGAAGAAAGAATATTATACAAGCCTATTATATAAGTGTACAAGCCTATTACCATACCAGTCCTGAAAAGAACCTTTGTGGACCTAATAGTAACAGCTACTGATTAAACTGACCCTCACTGCCTCACACACAGCTTCTTGCCTGTCCCTATATAAACTGACAAAACAGAGACTGCTGGAACAATAACTTGAATAGCACTTTTGTGGACCTAATAGTAACAGCTAATGATTAAACTGACTGTCTCTGCAGCACACAGCATCCTGTCCCTTTCTCTACACTGACAAAAGACACTCAGGCTGCTGCAACAATCACTAGCACAGCACTGCCTCAAACCTATATCCTAAACTACACCTAACACCTATACCAGTCCTGAAAATAACTTTTGTGTACCAAATAGCTAGCGATTTGGGTCACTGCAATCTCTCCCTGCTCCACACAGCAAGCTCTCCCTATAGTGACAGAAGAAAGAATGTAAAATGGCCGCCGGATCGGGTCTATTTATAAGTTAGGGGGAATGTCCAAGTGTCCATGTGCTGTAATGTCTCAATTGGCTGTCCTGTACCCCATGATGGATGTGTCATCATAGGTCAAAGTTCTTTTACACAGTAAACACGGAAGTCCGCCGGGCGAACGGCGGCAATAGTCCGCCGATCGGCCGGACGGCGAACAGCCGAAACGACCGCCGGACGAACCGTTCGGCCATCACTAATGAGGAAGTCGCAGTGCTGGATGAATTCCCAGGGGGGGCTACTCTATCTAAGACAAGTGAACAACAGGAGTCTGAAGAGGAGTCAGAGGAGGATGGTGCCGGGGCGGATGAGGAGGAGCAAGAAGAGCATGCTTTAAACCTTTCTGGGATCCCTGTTGTTGTGCGTGGATGGGGAGAGGAGAATGAAGAGGACGACATTATCCTGGATGATGAGCAGGAGCCAGGCCACCACACCGCTTCCAGTTTAGTGCAAATGGGGGCCTTCATGCTCCAGTGTTTTAACAGGGACCCCCGTATAAAAAGCATAAGGGTCAAGGACCAGTACTGGGTGGCAACGTACTTAGACCCCCGGTACAAACACAAAATAGTGGAAATGTTACCGCCATCACAGAGGGCTGTCAGAATGGAGCACTTCCAGTCCTTGCTTCGCGAAATGCTGCATTCTGCTTTTGCGTGCGCTGGCAGAGGAGCAATTCCCACTCCCAGAGAAGGAGTTGCAGGTACCAATCCAACAGCGCCTGCAAGAAGAGGCCGGTTTGAAGATGTGTTGGTGACTTCTGATATGAGGTCATTCTTTCAGCCGACCCATCGACAGGTGTCATCCGGATCCAGCATCAGGGAACGCCTAGACCGCCAGGTGTCCGACTACATCGGGTTAACGACCGATGTGGATGCTCTGAGGAGTGATGAACCCCTGGACTACTGGGTGGGCAGGCTTGACCTCTGGCCAGAGCTTGCCCAATTTGCAATCGAACTGTTGGCTTGCCCCTCATCCAGTGTCCTGTCAGAAAGGACGTTCAGCGCAGCATGGGGGATCGTGAACGATAAACGTACTCGCCTAGCTCACGACAGTGTTAACTACCTCACATTTCTAAAAATGAATGAGGCATGGATCTCGGAGGAATTCAACACATGCGACCAGTAGACCATGTATATGTCTATAAACGATTTTTTTAATCGAGCACACAGACCTTCTTTCTTCATTTGGCTCACTTCCTTGTCCAAAAAAAGCACACCGTACTATATGCCCGTAACCTCCTGTTTGAAGAGGTTGAGCGGTGTCATATTTCTACTGGGGCTGCTTATTATGAGGGGCTCCCACCATCCCTGTGCTGTGCTGACTTCCTCCTGGGGCTGTACCTCTGCTGTGCATATCATGAGGGGCTCCCACCATCCCTGTGCTATGCTCATTATGAGGGCCTCCCACCATCCCTGTGCTGTGCTGACTTCCTCCTGGGGCTGCTTATTATGAGGGGCTCCCACCATCCCTGTGCTATGCTGACATCCTCCTGGGGCTGCTTATTATGAGGGGCTCCCACCATCCCTGTGCTGTGCTGACTTCCTCCTGGGGCTGTACCTCTGCTGTGCATATTATGAGGGGCTCCCACCATCCCTGTGCTATGCTCATTATGAGGGGCTCCCACCATCCCTGTGCTGTGCTGACTTCCTCCTGGGGCTGCTTATTATGAGGGGCTCCCACCATCCCTGTGCTATGCTGACATCCTCCTGGGGCTGCTTATTATGGGGGGCTCCCACCATCCCTGTGCTATGCTGACATCCTCCTGGGGCTGCTTATGAGGGGCTCCCACCATCCCTGTGCTGTGCTGACTTCCTCCTGGGGCTGTACCTCTGCTGTGCATATTATGAGGGGCTCCCACCATCCCTGTGCTATGCTCATTATGAGGGGCTCCCACCATCCCTGTGCTGTGCTGACTTCCTCCTGGGGCTGCTTACGGTGCAGGTGTCAGTGCTGTATATCACGGTGCTGGTGTGAGTGCTTTATGTCACGCTGCTGATGTCAGTGCTCTCTATCACGGTGCTGGTGTCAGTGCTGTATATCACGGTGCTGGTGTCAGATCACTCTATCACGGTGCAGGTGTCATTGCTGTATGTCACGCTGCTGATGTCAGTGCTGTATATCACGATGCTGCTGTCAGTGCTGTATATCACGGTGCTGGTGTCAGTGCTTTATGTCACGCTGCTGATGTCAGTGCTCTCTATCACGGTGCTGGTGTCAGATCACTCTATCACGGTGCAGGTGTCATTGCTGTATGTCACGTTGCTGATGTCAGTGCTGTATATCACGGTGCTGCTGTCAGTGCTGTATATCATGGTGCTGGTGTCAGTGCTTTATGTCATGCTGCTGATGTCAGTGCTCTCTATCACGGTGCTGGTGTCAGATCACTCTATCATGGTGCAGGTGTCATTGCTGTATGTCACGCTGCTGATGTCAGTGCTCTCTATCACTGTGCTGGTGTCAGATGACTCTATCACGGTGCAGGTGTCATTGCTGTATGTCACGCTGCTGGTGATCATCTCCTGCACCCTCTTCTTTGCCTACCCTGACCTTCCCTCTCCTCCATTGCCTTCATGCGCTCCACAGTCCTGAATTGTCACAACAATTTCCCATATAAAAAAAGAATGCTTGTAGTTGTCGATCCCAGATTCACCTCATACATGTGTTATGTCATTGGCCATGTGGTGGGACTATGTTTGCACAGCTAGTAATTATTTTGTGGCTGCAAATTTGACCTGTAGGTTTGCAAAGTTCGCCTCCCATTGAAGTCAATGGGGTCCGCCGCGAACATTACGGTTTGCGAACTATCGGCCGCGTTCGCAGTCCACGTTCGCGAAACGTCCCGTCGGAAGTTCGTCCATCACTATATAGGAGGATTAATTTAATCTCTGTGTATCAGCTGAGGCCAGTCACTACTTTCGTTATACTGTACGTAACCACTTTTTACCAACCACAACCACAAAGTTGATCCAGGGAAAATCCGATTGCCTCTCGGGGATCAGGAAGAAATTTTTTCCCCTGCTGTAGCAAATTGGATCATGCTTTGCTGTTTTTTTTTTGTCTTCCTCTGGATCAACTGTGGATATAGGTTTGTGTATATTGGATTGTATTAATATTCTTTTTTTTTTTTGGTTGAACTAGATGGACTTGTGTCTTTTTTCAACCTGACTAACTATGTAACTTTAACTACTTGCCGACCGCCTCCTGTACATATATGTCGGCTCTTTGAAGAGGGATATCTCGGTAACGGCAGCAGCTGCTGCCGCAACTGAGATATCCATGTTTACAGGAGGCAGTCGTGCTTACGATAATGGTGGTCTCCGCAGCAGGTTCGCTGCGAGATCACCGTTATCGGCGGCGGGAGAGGTGCCTTCCGCTTCTCTCCCGCGCCCTCCGCCCCTTACCGGAGCTGTCAGTAGCGGCCGAGGCAATCGGGTCCTGCACACTGCTGGGTATGGAAACAAGTGAGGCTAAGATGGCCCCCACTCATCTCTATACCATTGGAGTGCAGAAGCGATGTCAAAACGTCACTTCCACCCATTCCTCTTAAAGCAACATTTTTTCAATGTCATTTTTTCAAATGACATTTTTTTTATTGCATTTAAGTCCAAATATGAGATCTGAGGATTTTTTGACCCCAGATCTCATATTTAAGAGGACATGTCAGGCTTTTTTCTATTACGAGGGATTTTTACAATCCTTGTAATAGGAATAAAAGTGATCCAGATATTTTTTTTTTAAAACACCCCACCCCGACGAGCTCGCACGCAGAAGCAAACGCATATGTGAGTAGCCCCTGCATATGAAAACGGTAGTCAAACCACACATGTGAGGTATCGCCACGATCGGTAGAGCGAGAACAATAATACTTGCCTAGACCTCCCCTGTAATGCAAAACATGTAACCTGTAGAATTTTTTAAATTACGCTTATGGAGATTTTTGAGGGTAAAAGTTTGACACCATTCCACGAGCGGGTGCAATTTTGAAGCATGACATGTTGGGTATAAATTTACTTGGCGTAACATTATCTTTCACAATTTAAAAAAATTTAGCTAATTTTACTGTTGTCTTCTTTTATTCAAAAGTGATTTTTTTCCCAAAAAAGTGCGCTTGTAAGACCGCTACGCAAATATGGTGTGAAAAAAAGAATAGGGTGTTAGAACAAAAAACAATATACAATGTTTGGGGTTCTAAGTAATTTTCTAGTAAAAGTTTTAAACATGTAAACACCAAGACTGAAAAGGAGGCCTGGTCCTTAAGTGGTTAAAGGATTTGTGTATTTTTCATGTTGACCATCACGTAAACCCTTTCCTTTTCTTAATTTATTTATAACATTACTTTGCACTGGTACAGGTACCCCACAGCATTGCCTGACTTTACATGCTATTTGTTTGGTAATAACTTGCTCAGCATCCCCATAGGAGGCCACAACTACATACTAAAATTCACCTTTCATTGACTTCAGTTGGGTTTTCAGTGAAATTTGCAGTTCTTGAATGTATGTATGGATTCAAAAAACCCTAGGTGAATTGAATCTCAGTAGATTCACTCATACTTACTTATTAATGTTTACATCTTCTTCAAATGAACCTGTTTATGTGCAAAAATTAGATTGGTGTTAAACCCAAAAGGCTGAATTAGATGTGGTGGCGGACTTAGTATTTTTTTATGCTTTTTGTCCCTTTTCACCCATTGATCCAGCCAGTAAGGCCCTTTTCACACTGACGATCCGTTCAGACCCGCCTGTCAGTTTTTCAGGTGGACCTGAACGGAAGCTCCATAGAGCTCTATGGAGCGTCGGATGTCAGCGGTGACATGTCCGCTGACATCCGACCCGCTCCGATCCGAAAAAGGGTGACGGAGGAAAAAGCTATTTTTCCATCCGTCTGCGGATCGGATCGGGTGACGACGAACACTGCGGTCCATAGTCATCCGATCTCCCATAGGGGAGAGCGGCGCTGTGACACTGCGCAGGGACAGACCTGTCATCTCCCTGCTCAGCGGAGATCAACGGAGTGATCCCCGCTGAGCAAACGGATATTCACGGGGCGGATCAGCACTGATCCGCCCCGTGTGAAAGGACCCTCAGTCTTTTATTTTTCAACTCCAAGTTGTCCAACAATTCGGCAGTTAGAGTGTGGAGACAAACTATTTACGACTGACAAGAATGCAGGAGTGCATTTAATGCCACGTACACACGTAGCTGTCTATCTGAAGGACTTAGTCTGGCGGACTTCCCGCCAGACTGTCCGTCGGACTTTCCAAACGGGCTACTTGCCCACACACGGCACTTTTTCAGCGGACTAATACGGCGTACTAAGTCCGCCGTACTATCCGCTCTACTTTTGAAATGAACGGACTGGCCCACACACGCGGAGTAAAGTCCGCTCATTTCGAGCGCGTCTCCAGGTAGGCAGGGCCCACGAAGGAGACGTCGCTGGCCCCGCCACTTGGTATGGACTTAAAGGGGAACCTCAACGGCGAAAAAAATTGGCGTGGGGTTCCCCCAGGTCCACATCCGACCCTTGTCTGAGCACGCTACCCGGCCGGCTAGGAAAGGGGGGGACAAGCGAGCGCCCCCCCTCCTGAGCCGTACCAGGCCGCGTGCCCTCAACATGGGGGGTGCCTTGGAGAAGGGGGGGCCGCGCGGCCCCCCCACCCCAAAGCATCTTGTCCCCATGTTGATGAGGACAAGGGCCTCTTCCCGACAACCCTGGCCATTGGTTGTCGGGGTCTGCGGGCGAGGGGAAGAACCGAAGAGGGGGACAAGACCCCCGAAGTCGGAAGAAGGGCGGCAGCGAGGAATAAATCCGGGCTCCTCCGCTAGTAAAATAGCTACAAGAAGATAGCGGAGGAGTCCGGCGAGAAGACCCCCGAAGACGGAAGACCCCCGGAGCTGTGCAATAAACTATTTTATCTTGTGTGTTGTGTTGTTTTTGTACTTTATTTTACAGGTGAATGGGTAGGGGTACATTGTACTCATTCACATAGCGTGGGGGGCCGGTATCCGGGGGCCCCCTTATTAAAGGGGGCTCCCGGATTCCGATAAGCCCCTCACCCACAGACCCCGACAACCAATGGCCAGGGTTGTTGGGAAGAGGCCCTTGTCCTCATCAACATGGGGACAAGGTGCTTTGGGGTGGGGGGACCGCGCGGCCCCCCTTCCCCAAGGCACCCCCCATGTTGAGGGCACGCGGCCTGGTACGGCTCAGGAGGGGGGCGCTCGCTCGTCCCCCCCTTTCCTAGCCGGCCGGGTAGCGTGCTCGGACAAGGGTCTGATGTGGACCTGGGGGAACCCCACGCCGATTTTTTTCGGCGTTGAGGTTCCCCTTTAAGTCCATACCAGGTGGCGGGCCCCGCGACGTCTCCTTCGCGGGCCCCGCCTACCTGGAGACGCGCTTGAAATGAGCGGACTTTCCTCCACGTGCGTGGGCGAGTCCGTTCATTTCAAAAGTAGGGCGGATAGTACGGCGGACTTAGTCGCCGTATTAGTCTGCTGAAAAAGTGCCGTGTGTGGGCAAGTAGCCTGTTCGGAAAGTCCGACGGACAGTCTGGCGGGAAGTCCGCCAAACTAAGTCCGTCGTATAGTCGGCTACGTGTGTACACGGCATAAGATGGGAAGTGTGTTATTGGCTGGATCACCAGATGAAAATGAAGGGAAAAAAAGCCAAAAAAACGAACTCAGCACACCACATTTAAAGATTGGTAAACCACAATATATTGAACTTTTATTTTGGGTTTGTTACCACTTTAATAGTTTAAAGTTCCTAAAATCAGCCTAAATATGTTGTTTATATGAAATATCTGGTTTCGTTTTCAGGCATAGCTATTCAAATAAAAAAAAAATAAAAATATGCTCTGTAGCAACGTACTTGGTTGTTTTGCCCATTTCTAGACAACAAAAGCTCTTCAATGAAAAATATAATTTTATGGTTATATCTGGTGATTATATCCATTATAGTAATTTACGCAAATAGCATGTGTTTAGCTGTCTGAACAATAATTTACCAATAAATTATTTACTCAGTTGAACTGCACTTCTATGTTATTTTCTTTCTATATTGTTTGCTGGATAGCGCTGACAGTTATGCCTAAAAATCATGACATACAGTACTTACTGTATGTAAAGTGTGCTGCACGCCTCCAGTTAATGTTTACTCTAATCATTTTCCTGTCCTATATATAATATATACTCCATTCTTAGTGGTATTTAGTAAAAGTGAAAAGAAGGATACCCACATTGAGATGTAGAGAATACTACATGTGTGCATGTCTTTCCATTCCAGTTGAGCTTATATGTGTGGGAAGAAAGAGTCATCCTATGGTTCTGTTTAAAGCTCAGCTCCAGCCCAAACTTTTTCTAGTTTGAGGTGGATAAAGAAGGGGTATAACCATATAAATGTTTTTTTTTTTTCTGACAGACTCCGTGGAAGCCTACGTGTGGGTTAATCGTGCCTCCTCTCCAATGCTATAGGACCCCACTCCCATAAATTTGAATTCACCAATAGGGACTGCATTCCTTTTTTGTCCTTCTCTTTGGACCTATAAGATGTGCACTTATGTTTCCTCACATCCAAAACGACTCTGAGGCTTGGTTTGCTCTTGCGCGGCTCGGCGAAGGGCCCAGCGGCCGCGCAGGTGCCTTCTGACAATCAGACATGATGCAGGCGGTGACGTCATTCAGGCTGAGGATTCAAATAGCCTGTCAGCCACTGCTTCTGTGGGATCTCCTGTGGGCAGTGTGCGGCAGCCTTCCCAAGCCCTGGGCACCACTACAGAGGTAAGCACCAGCCTAGTCTGTGCTTTGTGGGCAGCATTGCCTTAAAGGGACAGTAACTTGTCTTTCTTTGGCCATTATGTATTTTTCTTTTTTTTTTCCATCCTAGGACTGTTTGGTCTTTTTTCTCAAATTGTGAGCCTTTAAGCCCTCTTCCTCTGTGGTGCCATGGACAGATCACCGGCTTCATGCGGTAAGGCTTCACGTTTAAGGTACGTGTGGGGGAGGGGGTCAAGATGATGCGTGGATGGACAGGTTTCCTAGCAACATGCCTCCTAACAACTCCCTGTGCCTGAAAGCCTCTGAGTGCCTAAAAATTATTGGCACAATGGTCTCTAAGGCCCCCATGGTCAAGTGGTCTCTGTGGAGGTTACACCCTTTCCAGACAGGTTTTCTGCAGCAGTGGAAATCAGGGGACAGCAATCAACTGATTCACATAACATCAGTGATGAGGAGCAGCCTCTTCTGGTGGCTTCAGCGCAGAAATCTGCTCAACTGCCACTCCATTGTCCTTGTTTCATGGGTCACAGTTACGACTGATGCTGAATGGGGAGCCCTCTGCAGGTCAGAACTTGCTCAAGGCAAGTGGGATACACATCTTTACAAACCGGGCTCAAATGTCCTGGAACTTCGGGCAGCCTGGTGTGCCCTCCAGTCCTTCATCCATCTTCTGAAGGGGGAATCAGTGTTATTAAGGATGGACAACACCACAGCGGTCTCCTATGTGAAAAGACAGGGGGGCACCTGGAGCTCCACCCTACTCTAAGAAGTCAAGCCCATTATGTCTTGGGCCCAGAGAAACCTGGCCAATATTTCAGCGGTCTTCATCCCGGGAGGCCAGAACATCCAATCAAACTTCCTGTCTTGCACTCAGTTGGACAACAACGAGTCGTCCCTTCATTAGCAGGCGTTCCAATGGATCCTGTCCTTGGAAGTCAATCCCCAAGCAGTGGCGGCTGGTGAAGTTTTAGGATGGGGAGCGTCAGGCCCCGCCCTTCCTTTTTGACCCCTCCCACTTGGTGAAAATGGGCGTGGTTTCAGCGAAATAGTGGGCGTGACTCTAAGGTGGTGTGGTTAGTGTCTGAGATGAACAAGGGACGGAGGAAGAGGGAGAGAGGGATGGAGGGACAGCAGGGACAAATCCTACACAACAATATAAATATGTGTATTCTAGAAAGTTTAACAATCAGCAAATAAAGATATTTCAAACACCTGGTGTTAGCACTTCAATCATAACGGCACCATGGTTGTTATGGTGTCAGGATGATTGAAGCGCATTATTTCTATTATAACATTGTAATATAAAATTAAATCATTGAACTCACCATAATGCAGAATCAGTGGGAGCCCTGAGCGTGTCACTAGCAACGTCGCCTGCCACCAGATGCCATCAGGTGTCCCCAGTGGAGTCCCTCTTTACATGCAGCCTGTGTCCCACCAAATGCAGCCTGTGTCACCATCATTTGCAAAAGTATGTGTCATCACCAAATTGCAGCAGCATGTGTCACCACCAATTGCAGCAGCATGTTTTACCACCAAATTGCAGCAACATGTGGTCCCACTAAATTTCAGCAGCATGTGTCACCACCAAATTGTAGCAGCAGCATGTGTCACCACCAAATTGAAGCAGCATGTGTCACCACCAAATTGCAGCAGCAGCAGCATGTTTTACCATGGAATTGAAGCAGCATGTGTCACCACCAAATTGCAGCAGCATGTGTCACCTTCAAATTGCAGCAGCATGTGTCACCACCAAATTGCAGCAGCATGTGTCACCACCAAATTGCAGCAGCATGTGTCACCTTCAAATTGCAGGAGCATGTGTCACCATCAAATTGCAGCAGCATATGTCACCATCAATTTCAGCAGCAGGTGTCGCCATCAATTGCAGCAGCATGTGTCCCACCAAATTGCAGCAGCATGCGTCCAACTAAATTGTAGCAGCATGTGTCACCACCAATTACAGCAGCGTGCGTCCCACCAAATTGCAGCAGCATGTGTCCCACCAAATTGCAGCAGCATGTGTCCCACCAAGTTGCAGCAGCATGTGTCACCAAGTTGCAGCAGCATGTGTCCCACCAAGTTGCAGCAGAATGTGTCACCAAGTTGCAGCAGCATGTGTCCCACCAAGTTGCAGCAGCATGTGTCCCACCAAGTCACAGCAGCATGTGTCCCACCAAGTTGCATCAGCATGCATCACCAAGTTGCAGCAGCATGTTTCCCACTAAGTTGCAGCAAAATTAGTCCCCAAGTTGCATCAGCATGTGTCACCAAGTTGCAGCTGAATGTGTCACCAATTTGAGCAGCATGTGTCACCAAGTTAGAGCAGAATGTATCACCAAGTTGCAGCAGAATGTGTCGCCAAGTTGCAGCAGCATGTGTCACCAAATTGCAGCAGAATGTGTCACCAAGTTGCAGCAGCATGTGTCACCAAGTTGCAGCAGAATGTGTCACTAAGTTAGAGCAGCATGTGTCACCAAGTTGCAACATCAAGATCAGTGGAACTTCAACAGGGCATACACCTTTCCCCCGCTCCCGATCATCCTAAGGTTCTTACGGAGACTTCAAGTGGAAGCAGTCGAAGTGGTAGTGATAGCACCTTACTGGCTGAACAAGCCATGGTTTCCCCTCCTGGTACAGCTCAGCTTTCGGGACCCGGTGCCTCTTCCTCTCAGGCCAGACTTTCTTTCCCGGGGGGCAGTCCTTCACCCTTGTCTGGCATTACTTGACTGATGGTCTGTGTGACGAAACGTCTCTACACTCCGCTTGAGTGCTTTCGTAATATACCACTTTCTCCCAGTCTGAATATAGATATCCGATATTCCAACCGCTCCCAAGCACAAAACAAGACAAGACTTGTTTAGCTGCTGACATGGACTCTTTATTAAAACCAGAATACAGTCTTTTTATACAGTAGAAGAGGAGGTCCCCCTCCTGCTCATATTACTCTAACAATACACCTGTAACAAATTAACATGAGCTAATTAACTAATACCTTTAAGCAGCCAATGTGACTCTGTGGCCATCAGGATTTCACTACAGATCAGACTTATTGTCACCGAGCTTCACACAGTAGATTATACATTATCATAAGTACAACCACAATACATTTTGTCACAATAGCAGGAGATCTACTAGAAGTCAGCCCGTCTCCTACATTGTACAGAGAACATTGTGATCAGCTCTATCAATTAACATGTTGAGTTCAGAATCAACAACCAAGAATAGACTTTGGGCATATATAGGGTTCCCAGAGTCTGTATGTCTTGGGGGACATGGACCTGATCTAAAGTAACACCACCTCAAGGGTACCCAGGCATACAGCTCACAAAGAGCACCATTCGCCCAAATGCCAGGGCCCATAATCGCAAGGCAATAGGCTAGCATTCAGTCCTCTCCAAAAGCCTCTGTCCCGGCTAGGTCTGTCACATTTCTCCCCATCAAAGGTTGTCTAACAAGGTCCCAGACCTCCACCTGGTCTGGACATGCATTAGTTGGGCAAAGTGAACTTACATAATCAGTTCGCATGATCTCCATTCTTGGCTGCGAGGAATAGTTGACACCAGTAGTTGTGGGTCAGAGGTCATTTACTCTCTGTCCGGCTGCCAGTGCTTCAGCTGGATGGTTTTTAACATTCTGGGGCTTGGTCTGCTGCTGGGCATCTGGGCCGACTGCTGTTGGAACTCCCTTTCACTGATATTGTCTCCCAGGTGCACAAACCCTTGTTGGGGAGGAGAAATGGCTGCTTCTCCTCCCTGTGTCTCTGAAATCCACTGGGAAAGAGGAACCATAACCTTCTCACCTCAGGCCTCTGAAACTGCCACGGGTGTGGAGCAGGGGTCTGCAGTACTCGGTCCTGCTGCCAGTACTTGAGCAGGTGATGCGTAATCTATAACATCCTCTGATGAACAGTCCATTAAGTCCATACATTCTGGAATCTGTGGCTGGAGAGATGACTTGACTGCCCCAGCTCCCTGGAACTCCACAGTTGCCGGTGCTGTGATAGCACTCTACCCTGTTGCCAGAACTTCTGCTGGGGACTCCACATCATCCGCCTCAGTAACTGTTGGGGCAGGAGGCTGGATTCCTCCATTTCCTGTCAGGGCTGGCTTAGCCCTTCTTCCTCTGGGCTGGCCGCTCAGCTGTTGGCTAATTGCCAGCTCTCTTCTCTTTCCACAGTTACCAGCTGTTCCCAATGATGCTCTTCTGACCTGCCTATTTAAAGCCTTCCTGCTCACTTTTCCATTTGCCTTTGCATTGGTCACATCACAGGGAACCATCTCCTGCTGTTTGTTTCAAGACTGGTTTGCTGACATCCCACCTGGCTTCTTATCCTGCTTGCGGTTGCTCTCCTTGGATCCCTGACTTCCGGCCTGGCTGATTACCTGATCTGGTTAATGTACTTTGGACTGGCTGACTACCCGATCTGGCTACAGGACTCTGGATATGCTTGACTACACTTTTTTCTATTTACCTTTTTATTTTTATTAATGAACAAGTGTGATTTGATTGTACTTCTGTCTCTGTCTGTTTCATGGTTTCTGACACTTCCAAACTGTGTAGCTGACATTGGGGAGGTGAGCTGGCTGCTTCCCTTTCCGTTCCCTCATCTGGCTGCTGGGAAGTGATTGCCACCTTCTCACCCTGAGCCTCTGGAACTACCCCAGGTGTGGGGCAGAGGTCTTGGACCCTCTGTCCGGTGACCAGTGCTTCAACTGGGGAAGTTCCTTGCAACTCCACAGATACTGCTGTTGGTGCTGGGCAGAGCACAGTGAAGTTTGGCCCTGATACCAGCTTTTCTGCTGTAGGCTCATCAGGTGGCTCTTCCTCGACAGAAACGTTTATCAAATCCCCTGTCTTTGCAACTGGTGTCTGGGGGATAGAGGTTCAGCTGGGGAAGTTCCTTGCAACTCCACAGATACTGCTGTTGGTGCTGGGCAGAGCACAGTGAAGTTTGGCCCTGATACCAGCTTTTCTGCTGGAGGCTCATTAGGTGTTTCTTCCTCAGCAGAAAAGTTTATCAAATCCCCTGTCTCTACAACTGGTGTCTGGGGATAGAAGTTCACCACCTCCTGTCCCTGGAACCCAGAAGATGCTATCAGTGCTGGACAGAGGTTAGCAGAGCTCTGCCCTGTTGTCAGCACTTCAGTTTTGGGGATGGCAAGCTCCAGATTTTTCACCGACGATTATCTGGCATGCTGCTGGACAGACACATTCCTCTATCCAAGATCATCCCATGCAGAAACAGGATCATCAAGGTCAATCAGCATTTGCTGCATCCGCCATAAGACCTCCGCGTCCATAGCTGCAGGGGCAGGTTGGCAAAGCACACTGTTACTCTGCCACATTGCAGACTCTTCAGCCAGGATTTCAGAGCTGTCAAATGATATTTCCTGATAGTCCCAGGCAAAGGGAGCTCAGCCCGGGCACTGAGCAGAGTCTAGCAGCTGTCTATAAGCGATCTCCAGCTTCCATTCCTGAATGGCCAGAAACTCTATATCTTCCAGTGGCCAGTGCACGTCCGAGAAGTTCAGTAGCCCTTCTCTGAAATCCAACCGCCACTCCAAATCACTCCCAAAGTTAGAGTCCCCTGTCAGCTTCACATACAACAGTCCTAGGCTGCCGTAGCTTAAACCCTCCATTGGGCTGTCATCCGCTATCCAGGGACATGCTTGGGATACATGCCACCGGAGGGCTCTGTAGCTCTCATCCAGCTTCATCTCTGCCTAGACCAGCCTGCTTAGTTCAGCTGTCTGTTCCATTAATCCATACTGCGACCAGTACCTTTCCTGGTTGGAGGGAAGAACTTTTCCTTGGTGACACTGCTCATGGGCTAGCGCTTCCATCCAGAGTTCGCAGCGGATATCTAAAAAAGCAGCGGAAACGTAAAAAGCAAGGCATTTGAAAACCAATTGCCTTAATACAGCTAAAACTGGTAAAGATTTAGGTGTCATACAATTGATAGCAAACACAACACCTTTAGAATGAAAGAGAATACAAGAATTCTGTAGTGGATCGCCCCAGTGCTAAAGAGCTACTAAAATAGGAAATATTTCAAGCAACACAATATTTTTTGTTAATCCTTGTTCCACCCAAGAAGTAGGCCAAAAATCCATAGACCAATGACCTTGCCAAAATGCGCCAAAACCGACTGAACCTGCTGCATCAGTAAATAAAGAAATAGCAGAGGCTTCACAAAATGGGGTTTGCCAAATAGAACAGCCATTATAGGATGCTAAAAATTCATCCCAAACCAAAAGATCTGAAACCAAATCAGAAGTAATACGTAAAAAAATGAAAAGACGATTTAAAACCTGCTAAAGCCCTATATAATCTTTTAGAAAAAAACAGACCAATAGGATGATTTGAGTGACAAAAGCAAGCAAACCCAATAATGATTGCAAGGTTCGAACTGTCCCTTTAGTTTTAGAAAGAACAAGAGAAACCAATGCGTGCAAGCGAGCAATTTTATCTGAAGACGACATTCCATCAAAACCGTGTCAATGGTAATGCCCAAAAATTCAAGGCAAGTAGTAGGCCAAACAGACTTTTCTTCTGCTAGCGGAATGCCAAAACATTTACAGATGACCTGGAATTCACTAAACAAATAAAGACAATGGGAAGAATCAGTTGGACCCATAACAATCTGGTGCAGCACTGCATAGAAGCCAATCAGCTTCCAGGTTTTATTGTCAAAGCTTAAATGAACAAGCTGAAGTTAAAAGCTGACTGGCTACCATGCAAAGCTGCACCAGATTCTGAGGGCTCCCATTTTAGTAAATCTCCCCACTGAGAATTTCGGCTGGTTACCAGTTCCACTCTGGATGCTCATGCCCTGTCGCTGAGCTCTTTTCCCATCCCATCTCATCCCATCCCAGCACAGCACACAGCTCCTCCTCCCCAAACTACACACAGCTGAGATCACATTCCTATACACACAGTATAATGATGGTGATGATGGTGGCTGGTCGACAAGCGGTTAACCGCATGCTGACCAGCGGCAACATGGCTCGGCTGTGCAAATCACAATTATGTTACGTCAGTAACATAAACAGCCACTAGGGGGGAGCTTGCGCCTAGTCGGCGCGCGCACCCCCTCCCCGAGCCCATGGGAGTGCTCAGCAGTCTCGATCACACAGCTCCCGGTTCTCCGTGTGCCCCTTTTTAGTTGCAAGGCCTGTTATTTCAAGTGCCACTTGCATCTAAAAAGGCTCTTTTTTTTATTATACTGTATTTCCTTCGTTTATATGTTTCATGTACCAGTTTTCTGCCCTAGTGACCACCTGTACACTGCCCTGCACATTCCTGTACAATCCCCTGCTGACATTCCATCCTTTGCCCTACTGACCTCCCATACACTGCCCTGCTGTCCTCTGCCCTGCTGACCCCTGTACACTCCCTTAAAAACGTATAGCTTCTGTACACTGCATTACAAACTACTGACCCTGTCCACTGCCCTGCTGCTGCCCCCTGTCCTCTGCCCTGCAGACCCCTGTACACTGTCTTAAAAACTTATAGCTTCTGTACACTGCCCTACAAACTACTGACCCTATCCACTGCCCTACTGACCCCCTCTACACTGCCCTGCTAAAACCTCATAGGTAGTATCTGGAATGTTGAGATTTCTTCATACTGACTATACCCTAGATTTCCAACTCTGAAGACTTCCTGTTTTACAATTGTATTGCAGCCTTTCTTCCAAAGTATACATACTGATATATTTGTTACAATACTTTGATTTTACTAACCTTATTGGGACATTGCATAATATTCTAACATGATCATACTTTCTTCATATAGGGAAACTAAATGTTATGAATATTGAGTTATGATAGAAATATTTTTTTTTGTATTTACATATATTCGACTTTGTATTAGTAGTTGTTAAAAAAAAACATTATTTGTGTGGTATTTGATGTACAATATTACCAATTGTTGTAATATAGCAGAGGTGTTGAAATTTGACAAAATAGTCTTAATGTTGAAAATACAGCCTCTTGAATGCATAGTAATGAGTATGAATATAGAACTACTGCAATGTAAGAATTATATTTTTGTAAAATATAGACATTGTAAATTTGGTTCTTGTGGTCTACACAATGTAAAGGCATATGAGACTTCCCAAGAATTTGCTCTGGAATTTTTGGGTAAACTACATGTCCTTTCTAGTTATTTGAAAAAAACAACATTTTATGCTCTTGTCTAAAAAAAAAAAATGAAATCGAACAATATTGACAAGTGTTAAAAAACTCAATGTTTCGGTAGGAAATATTATATAAAGAAGTTTACAGAGTATAACTGAAGAAAATATAGGACAAGCACAATTTTTTAAGAAGGGTGACAGTGCTATAGCTTAGTCCGAGTGGAAATATTTAATCTATCATTCTTGTGACAGCCACATTTTGTAAATGGCAGGCAAACCCCTAGTGAGCTTTCTTTTGGGACATACCTTATATATTATTTTAAGTATAAATATAACTCCCAGCAATACCATTAATAGATGTATAAAATGTCCCTTATGTGCACAGAATTAGTTACAGTAGTAGGCTTTTTTATATAAGGACTTCTTGTGCTTTGCATTCAGGTAGATTGCATGCATCAAACAAAGCTAGTATTATCATTTAAAAAATACACAGAGAACTGGTTAATGGAAAAAAGTACTACTTTAACTTGTACTTCTTGATGAATCAGAATACCAGCTTGAGTGATCCTTCTGATAGTTATGCTACCACTGGTATAACTCTTAAGTTATATAACAATGCAGAAATACTCCAGGAAGAGTAAAGAAATTCTTCCTGACTCTAAATATAATTTTCACACTGCATGATGAGGTGGCACTGGGCTGCACTGGTGGGCACTTATGAGGTGGCACTGATAGCCTGCACTGATGAGGTGGCACTGATGAGCTGCACTGGTGGGCACTGATGAGGTGGCACTGATAGGCTGCACTGGTGGGCACTGATGAGGGCACTGATGGGTTGCACTGGTGGGCACTTATGAGGTGGCACTGATGGAGACAATAATGGAACAAAGTGTTTCTTTGCCTGACGCGTTACTAAAAAATATTTGAAAATATAACAGTCCATACATTGGCAGAATACAGGCTATTTTTCAATTAACTATCCAGTACCTGGTATTGGATCTAGGACAAAAATTTCCAATCCAGGGGCAGAGTTTAGCATGTATTCTGGAAGCTGCCCCACTATTACAGTTAATTACAGGATGGGCTGCTGTGGTCTACTTTACTCCATAGCATTCCACCCAAGCTCCAGGAGGAAAAATCTCTTATGCATCAACATGGGGACAAAGTGCTTTGGGGTGGGGGGGGGGGGGGGGGCAGAGAAATTTCATTTTTGCTGCAGCATGTTCTATGCATACTACAGATGCGCCACTTTACAACCCCTTGATGTAAAAAGAATGCCGCTGTCCCTAAGTGATTTAGTTAAAGCAGGTGCACGTTGTATACCAAAACTAGTGACCACTTTATGCTTTTGCTTTTCCAAATATTGGCAAAATAAAGGTATCAAAAATCAGCTTCTTATTTTGGGGGGGGGGGGGGGTCTGGTGCTCACCTCTTCTCTCCCAAGCTCCATGTGGATGGGCCCTCTCACATACAATATAGGACTGTTGGTATACAGTGTGTTGTAGAGGGTATCAAGAGCAGGTGGGGACCCTATGTAAAGTTTTATATACGGCCCTATTATTTGACGTTATGACCCTTTTGTAAGGTGTCATTCCTGTGAGGCTTTCAGATGAGAAGCAAAATATTTGCATCAGGATCTAAGAATCCACAGGTACTGACGATACCAAAACAAACAGTAGTTATATTAATTTACCATTCAGTTCAATGCCATCTGTATTATCCCTTAACCCAACAAGATAAAATAGGCTTATTCAGCTTTATTTTAGAAGTGAATATGTACTTTTGTACTGACATGTATATATTATCACATATATTACAACACAATCTTTGTGTAAACATTGGATCAGTGAATTTAGAAAATGCTTCTTCATGCAAATCCTATTTAACCTTTAACTACTTCAGCTCATGAACCTGTATACTCCTTGAACCATATTTCACCTATGTGATTATTAATTTGACAATACATATGGTATCAGGCAGCACAGTGGTGTAGTGGTTAGCACTTTCACCTAGCAGCAAAAAGGGTCGCTGGTTCAAATCCTGACCATGACACCATCTGCCTGGAGTTTGCATGTTCTCCCTGTGCCTGCGTGTGTGTACTCCGGCTTCCTCCCACACCTTTAAGACATGCTGGTGGGTTAATCAGATCCTGTCTAAATTGGCCCTAGTATGTATGAATGTGTGTTTGGGACCTTATAATGTAAGCTCCTTGAGGGTAGGGACTGATGTGAATGTATAATGTATATATAAAGCGCTGTGTACATTGACAATGCTCTATGAGTACCCAAAGTAAATATTAATTACTAAAGGGAGGAGGAAGTTGTGCTGAACAGGCTCTGTGCAAGAGCCCTCAGAGGGAGCCCTCAAAGGCAGTTTCTATATTTTTTCAGAACAGGTTTACTTAAGTTTAGCTCAGGAATATTTATTTGACATTATAGTCTATTTATGTTTCTGCTAATAAATCTTTCAACATAATTTGTATGATTTTCTTTTTCCTTGGTCGCTTGGCTTTATACCATATTTTCAGACTGCTGACCTTTTCTTTGTTAATCTCTTTGGGGATGACTGTTAAAACTGGATTAAGGAACATTTCCTAAGCGGCACTGGAAAATTATGGTGTGGTTCCCAGTCAAAAAGGCTTAATTTTTATTTATTATGTGAAACTCTAGGTAAACAGTTAAATACACAGGACACATACAACATACAGTACATATATTAATTATCACCTGCCAAAAGTTTGGTATTTTTGTCTAACCACCGTTGTGATACTAACACTTCTGCTAGTCATTAATATAACTTTGCATCTTCTGTATTCAGCCTTATGCCATGTACACATGGTCAGACCTTCCAGCAGAAAAGGTCAGACAGAATAATTCCATTGGATATTCCAATCGTGTGTGGGCTTTATCTGACTTTTTCTTTTTCTGACGGACCTAGAAATAGAATATGTTTTAAATCTTTCTGATGGAGTAAATTTCTATTGGGAAAACCGTTTGTTTGTATGCTATTCCGACAGATCAAAAATGACACAAGGGCAGCTATTGGCTATTGAACTACCTTTTTCCAGTCCCGTCATACATGTTGTACGTCACCGCGTTCTAAACGATCAGACTTTGGTATGATCGTGTGTAGGCAAGTCCGTTTCAGAGGAACTCTGTCGGAAAGACCATCAGAGTTTATTCTGATGGAAAAAACGGTCGTGTGTATCGGTGTAGTGTAGTGGTCGTGTGCGGCATTACTGTTTTTTTGGGGTCAGTTCCCTGCTCATTCAACAAAGCTTCTGCTTTTAAATGATTTTCTAAAGAACAAACTGGAGGTAAAAAAGGTGAACTAAAAAGCTGCCTTGCTGAGCAAGTAAAAACATTTGGCACTTGTCTGGCTGTGTTGTTTGACATTTGTAAATCACATCTTGGGAATGAAGGAAGATTGGCACTGGAACCATAGGGTTATCCTATTTGTATAATAATTTATGGTGGTATTTGGACAAAGTATGCCAATTGGCAGTTGTTCCACGTCCAAGGATTTCTACAATTTTCTTGGCTTGTGCCTGAATAGATCTGAGATTAAAGTGCCACATCAGGAATTCATTGTCCAGGTAGACATTTATTCCAATATGAATTTGGACAAAGGGTGGAGTCAATCTCAAGATTAACCATGGCAAGCAAACTCTAAAGCAAACATTACATTATAACTAAGGGCATAGATGGAAGAAGGGGTTTGGGACTTCAAACTGTTTGAGAGGCAGGCATACAGCCAGAGTTTTAGATGGGGGTACAGAGGGACATTGTAGTCTGGTAAGTGACAGTGGTCTTCTGACTGGATGGGGACAACACTACAGGGTGATAGCAAGGTGGCTGGAGGCAAGCACTGTAACCCCTTTTCTCTCATAAGCCTGGTCTCCTGGTTGAATAGAAAAATCAGCTCTCAACTGTGGTCATGTGGAATGGGATCACAGGTGATTGAACCCCCTGTTATATGGTGCTTCCCAGAGATTCTTTTTTATTCTAAACCCACTGAGCGCTGACACCCCCGGTTTTGTTTTGCTGGTCTCCTGGTTGGCTCTACAACTTTTGTTTCTTGCTAGGAGCCGTGCATGTGTTTTGCTGTTGTTAACATAACAGCTCATATTTTTTTGGGACAGTATTTTATATCTGGTCTTATAGAGATTGATATTTCTCTATCTCTAGTGCATTTTATGACTGGCATGGTTCTAATAGGTTACTTTAAATGACCACTGCAGACTATATACAGCGTTGTATTTGTATTTGACATGTTCCTGACCACTGAACTCTGTACTCTGGTCTGTATATGAAAAAAAAAAAACTGCCAACTGCACTCTATATGCTGGGCTGTATATGACATACTCCTGACCACTGCACTCAGTACACTGATCTATAGATTACATAATCCTGACCACTGCATGATGTACACAGGGTTCTAACATACGCCGTACCAATGCACTCTGTTCACTGGGCTGTATATGAAATACTCCTGACCACTACTGCCTTTATGCTGGGCTATATATGGCATACTCCTGACCACTGCATTCTGTACACTGGACAGTATATTACATATTCCTGACCACTGCATGCTGTACATGGGGCTGTATATAACATACTCCATACCAATGCACTCTGTTCACTGGTCTCTATATGAAATACTCCTGACCACTATGCCTTGTATGCTGGGCTGTATATGACCATTACACTCTTTATGCTGTATTGTACAACCGTTGCTGGTTGCTTAGTAGACTAGTCACTATTTAAATGAAAGTTTTCTTTAGGCTAGGCTATATGCCGAAAAGCACACGTAATGGATGAGTTGATTCTTTTTTCTTTTTACAAATTATTTTTCGAAGGATTTGCACATGTCTGTTAGACCTTCGCTTGTGACACAATAATTAAAGCATATTGTGTTGGTACAGTTCATGATTCACTGTGGATCGCGATGCCTATTTATACTCCACAAGGCTGAACCCCCAGGAAAAAACTGTTTTATTGCCGGGATTTCATTTAGCTTTAGTTTAATAGTGAAATGACAATAAAAAGCAAATTTTACACACATATATTTGTTATGTAACTTTTATGAGCAGGTGTTTCAATTGATATTGAAGCATTATCATTAAGCGCTATTCATTCCATGTTCTTCTTTGGATGAGTCACTATTGTTTTTTTTTTTTGTTGCTTTCTGTTTCATAGAAGTAGACTGTTATATTATGTTATATTATGTGCTTTCTGCCAGGTACTGCACAAACAACTCCCACACTTCAGGTAATTGCTGCTTTTTTATTACCTCTTGCCATTATGAAATGACTGTGCGAGGTTGCTCTGCTCTAATGATGGGCTCAGTCAAGATCACAATTTGTCCCAATACATCCTTACCGGTCATGAAAATACTGTGCGGATGAAAAAAAATCAGACAGGCAAAGAGTTCAATGACAAATTGGCTGCTTTACAGACATATTACTGCTCAACAGGCCGTGTGATAATCACAAAAAAACGTCTACACATCTATTAAGAAAAATATGATGTCCTCCTTGGAATGAGTCTGTACCATATAATAGGCGTATTTTGTTCATAGCTCCGACACACCACTCCTGTTATATGATTGCATGTGGACCGTAACTGCAGAAGAAGGAGATTTAGATGACTAGAGCATATTCTGTTCCACAGGCAACGCCAGTAGCCATGAGTAAATCGGCCGGTGACGTATTTTAGACAGCTCCAGCTTTAAAGTCTCAGGTGAAAAGCCTTTCTCCAGGAAACACATTTTAATTGGCAAGCGCCTTGTTCTTTCCCCTCAAAGCTGTGCTTAGTCTTTCTTAGCTTCTTCCTTTTCCTCAAGGAGTGTCAGACAATTCACATTATGGGGTTGATTTACTAATGGATTAATGCTAACTCTTGGTGAAGTAAACTTATGTTTAAATTAAACACCCAAGCATATGCATATGGGGAGGAATTTCAAAAAATAAGACTTTTCCTACACATGTTTAGAGCAAACATGGATTAACCTTATTAAGAGTTAAAATGACTCCTCATATGTGTTGCTATTAGATGTTTAGAAGATGTATTAGGAAGTCTTCTTCATGTGCTGGCCTTTGGATGCATTTAATTGCCTGTATTGAAGGTAGTAGTCTTGCAGTGCCTCTCTGGGGTTTCGGGTTCGAGACAGTTCTTCATTTACTGGGGATAAAGGAAAGCACTGTTATTAGCAATAAGAGCTTTACTAGCTAACACATATTAATCATCACCAGATAATTAGATGGCCACTGTGTGGCTGTTCATTAGGGCAGACCGTGCTGGGATATCCTATATATTGGCAATTAGTATAAAGCGACTGCACTAAAGTGTTCTGTAGTGCAGTCAGTACCGAATGTCTATTCATCATACGATCATGATTTATAGTACAAGGGATTCCCCAGTCACTGCATTCAAGTAGACAGAATCCTAAAGTGTCTATTAAAGTGGTGGCTACATTCAAATTTCTCTGCATCAATTTTTGCAGGATGGTGTGTTTGTACATGGAGTTTACATGCGTTAATATCCATTAAAGAGGATCTCCAGGCTTGCCCAAAAAAAATTAAAAGTCAGCAGCCACAAATACTGTAGATGCTAACTTTTAATATAAGGACACTTACCTGTCCAGGGATCCACTAATTCTTCAATTGGCTTTGAGAGCAGGCGTTGGCATCTCTAGTAAGGTAAACAGGAAGTGAGGCCTTGCCACTTCACAGCCTGTTTCCTACTGCGTAAATGCGAGTCACGCTGCACCTTGTAAATGGTCCCATAGTCCTCTGGGATTTGTAATGTGTCCCAGAATACTGCGGGGGAAGCAGGGGGACAAAAGTTGGAGCAGGCTCCCCCCCCCCCACCAAAAAATTATCAAATGTGGTAGTGGGGGGGGGGGGGGGTGTACAAACAGGCAGTGTTTCCCCTTTTGGGTGGAGCTCTGATTTAAGTTTAGGCTTTCCACTACCATGTGGGTTCAAGATTTGTGGTCCTGGTGATTTGTGCAGATTCACCTTGATTGATCCTTTTTAAAACCATGATGCATTTCATGTTCTTTGAATTATAGCCAGCAGGCTTATATGGGCCAAGAATGGGACGCTTGGATGAGTCATCCCACTCACTATAAACAGAGCTGCTGTATTGAAAGGATATGAAAGTTGACAAACTGCACGGGGTCATTTACAAAATCGTACTTACTGTACTCATTTTGATTTCTAGCCCTTTGGGTAATGAACCCCGTTGTGTCTGTAGGCGAGTATAATTTACTTTCTCCACTACGGATGGCACTCTTCCGCAGTGGCACTGCAATTGGAGAAGAAGTCAAGACTAGCATAGTCCCTTTATGGTTACCTGGGTCACTAGGGAAGTATACCATTGAATGCTGCCACCTCATGTGACTCTGGTAGCCATCTTGGGTCAGGCAAAGCCTTTTTGAGACAAAACCCAAGGGTCAAGGACGACCACTCACAAAAAATACATTTTAATTCAGGACCAACAGCGGTGTTCATTGAATTATAGAAAATCTTTATTATACAAAAATAGATAGTAATAGACAGACTGCAAGGCTTTTAGCCATCAACCCTCCAAAAAAAAACTTTTAAATTTAGACAATGTTGTCATAGCATTAAAATAACACACAGCTGAGCTCAGAGCCATGCAAACAGCAGCCTGTCATCTTCCATACATTCAGCAATGCCTCACACGTGCATTTTAATAGATGTAGCATCTCAACAGGTGGGTCTTGGCAAGCCCACATGGGCCGGTTTCAGTATATAATCCAATTTAATTGACTAGTCAATGCTATGGACACACAGTGTTGAGAGGTCACAGTGTCACTCTTGACAATGATTATTCACCTATATTTATGGCCATTAACAGATATGAAATTGAAATAGGGACACACTGCAGGATAGACTTCTTTAAAGAGAATGGTTTTCAGGAATCGTCTATAAAGATGGATAACTTAGCCACTTTAGCCCCGGAAGGTTTTACCCCCTTAATGACCAGAGCATTTTTTGCAATATGGCACTGCATTGTTTTAACTGACAATTGCGCGGTCGTGCGATGTTGTACCCGAACAACATTTACATCAACTTTGCATAACTAGGAGGCGTTACACTGTTACGCCCCACTTACCCCTCATTCACTTATCTCTTTAGCACTAGCTTACCCCCATCTATGCCCTCCATAAGGCTTGGTGGCCTTTGATTTGACCTGGTGACTGCAAATCTTTTCCACCATTATCGATTCCCGGTATGCGGCCTGCGTGGCGATTCATCCTATATTGATATGTACTTTGTAATATATTTTGCTTGTTGTTTTTGTGTACTAAAAAACTCTTTATTAAATCTATTGTTAGTTGCACATTTCCCCTGAGGAAGCTTATTGCGAAACATGTTGGGAACAAGTGCTGTCAGCCTGTCATCTGTTACCTCTGGGATTCCTCCTGTCGACTAGCAATGCGTATACTGCTTTCTTTATTCTTGTGTATTACATGTGATGCCACAGTGCTTTTTAACCACTTCAGATCCGCGCTATTGCCAAATGACGGCAACAGCGCGGACCTACATTTCCGGGACTACGTCTATTGACGTCGTCCCGGATACGAGCGGCCTGCGCGCCCCCTGAGGGGCGCGCGCGGCGCGCTCTGTGATCGGCGAGTCCGTGAGACTCGCCTGATCACCGATCCGTGCAAGGGGTCGATCCCGACCCCTTATCACGTGATCAGCTGTCAGCCAATGACAGCTGATCATGTGATAGAACGGAGCCGGTAATCGGCTATTATTCCTCCTCGCGCTGACAGCGCGAGGAGAGAAAAAAAAAGCCGATCACCGGCGGCCGTGATCGGGACATCAGTCCCGATCACGGCCAGCAATACAGCTGACCACCTGCCCCCTGCCAGTGCCCACCTGCCCACCGCCGTGCCATCCTGAATAAAAGTAAGTGCCCCCCATCAGTGCCCATAGTGCCCACAGTGCCACCTACAGTGCCACCCACAATGCCACCCACAGTGCCATCCAGCAGTGCCACCAACAGTGCCACCAACAGTGCCACCCACAGTGCCCACAATCTGCCTCAAAGGTGCTGCGACCCAGTGCCGCCCATCAGTGCCCAGCAGTGCCGCCCATCAGTGCCCAGCAGTGCCGCCCATCAGTGCCCAGCAGTGCCACCTATCAGAGCCACCTATCAGTGCCACCTATCAGTGCCCATCAGTCCCGTCTATCAGTGGTACCTATCAGTGCCCATCCGTGCCACCCATCCGTGCCACTTATCCGTGCCACCCATCCATGCCATCTTATCTGTGCCCATCTTTGCCCATCAGTGCCGCCTTATCTGTGCCCATCGGTGCCGCCTTATCTGTGCCTATTAGTGCCGCCTTAACTATGCCTATCAGTGCCCACCAGTGCAGCCCATCAGTGCCCACCAATGCAGCCCATCAGTGCCCACCAATGCAGCCCATCAGTGCCCACCAATGCAGCCATCAGTGCCGCCTAATCAGCGCACTTCAATGAAGGAGAAAAATGACCCGTTTGCAAAATTTTATAACAAACTATTAAAACATGATTTATTTATTTTTATTTTTTTGCATCTTTTTTTGTTTGTTTAGCAAAAAATAAAACTCCGAGCTGTAACTAAATACCACCAAAAGAAAGCTCTATTTGTGGGAAAAAAATGATAAAAATTTCATTTGGGTACAGTGTTGTATGCCCGCGCAATTGTCATTCAAAGTGCATCAGCGCTGAAAGCTGAAAATTGGTCTGGGACTGAGGGGGGTTTAAGTGCCCAGTAAGCAAGTGGTTAATGTACATTAATAAATTATTATGAATTTTTAGTATTTTCTGTTGAAGTTTCATTATATTTAGCACCGTTGAAAAATCCCCCTTTTCCTTCCCCCCTTTCTCTCTCCCCCCTCCTAGTTATGCAAAGTTGATACATAATAGGGGATGAGGTGCCTACTCTTTTCGGGTGCCATTAAGTGGCTTGGACCAAATCTTTTCTATAACATTTACATCCTTTTTTTCTCACAATGAGAGCTTTCTATTGGTGGTATTTGATCACCTCAATGGCTTTTTTTGCGCTATAAACAAAAAAAGAGAGACAATTTTGAAAGAAAAAAATATATTTTAAAATTGTTGCTATAATAAATATCCCCAAAAATGTTTTTTTTTTTTTATTCTTCATCAGTTGAGGCCAATATGTATTCTTCTTCTACATATGTTTGGTAAAAGAAAATCGCAATAAGCGTATATTGATTGGTTTGTGCAAAATTTAAAGCGTCTACAAAATAGGGAATAGATTTATGGCATTTTTATTATTATTTTTTTTTTACTAGTAATGGCGGCAATAGTAATGGCGGCAATCTGCGATTTTTAGCGGGACTGCGACATTGCAGAGGACAAATCAAACACTTTTGACACTTTTTTGGGACCATTGACATTTATACAGCGATCAGTGCTATACAAATTCAGTGTATATTGCGTAAATGTCACTGGCAGGGAAGGGGTTAACACTAGGGGGGAATCTAGGGGTTAAATGTGTTCCCTAAGTGTGTTTCTAACTATGGGGGGATGTGACTGATTGGAGGAGGAGCCAGATCGTTGTTCCTATTTAGTAGGAACAGACGATCTGTTTCTCCTCCCCTGTCAGTACAGGGATTTGTGTGTTTACACACACAAATCCCTGTTCTGGCGCTCATGCCCATGATCGCGGGTGTCCGGCAGCGATTACACCCACCAGGCACGTGCATTGGGTCCCCCGCCATGCAGCGGGATATGGCTCTTAAAGGAGCCACCGTACATATACAGCGATTCGTGCAGGAGAGCCATCCTGCCGCCGTATATGTACAGGAGTCGGTTCGGGAAGTGTTTAGGAGACAGTCGGACAGATTAGGGTAGGGAGTTCCAAAGGATGGGAGAAGCTCGGGAGAAATCATTGTTGCAAGCATGGGAGGAGGTGACAAGGGAGCTAGAGAGCAAATGGTCTTGGGAGGGCCTCCTCTAAAAGTGAAACTTCACTCTCCCAACATTGACTATTTTTAATTCTCATGCTGCTAGTATTAGTAAATAGATAGGAAAGTATGTCATATTTACTTGTTTTAAACTTTTTTTTTTCACATTTTTAAGGTTACTTTCTGGTTTCTTGACTAGGCAAATGATGCCATACATCCCAGGAGTCTTCATGAGGGGAGGAGAGGAGGAGGGGTTTTCTCAGCTAAGAACACTCTCCTGAATGCCTGTTTGAGCCTAGGGTAGATGTATTCCAGGAAGTAAATGCTACATGAATCATTTGCCCTTACTCAAGATGGCCCAGGGGGGAGCAACAGGGCGATTGCCCCCCCAAAATATTAATGACTCCCGTCCTGAGTCTCTCTCACATCAGCAGCAGCGCCAAGAGAGAGAAAGACCCTGTTCTCTTCATGCCGCACTGGAGCCTGGAGAAGATGGGAGGACTCGGAGGGTGGAGCTGCACTGCTGGCCTGGCCTCTCTAATGCCTGCTGTACTGGTTGCTAGCTCCTGTGCCACCTGGCGTCTAGCAGCCAGTGACATCAGGTCAGTCATGTCCCAACCACTGCTGTGGGGGAGGAGAGCGAGGAGCCACATTCAGTAGTGTGAGAATGTTGGCTCCACCTACCTCCTTCATCCATGATCTTCCTCAAGTCTCCAGCGCAGCGTGAGCTTGAAGACACTGACACTCAGGATGAAGAAGGCATAAAGGCTGCAGTGTCTGTGTGTCATGTGAAGTGATGGCAATTGGCGATGCTGCCTGCAATCCCAGATCCTGCTCATCTTTCTTGGTCCTTGGAAGCCCCTCCCCCCACCAGAGCACCAACGTATAGGAATTAAAGTGAGTACAAAAAGTAATGATTGTGTAAAATCACAGAATAGAATACATGTATGCCAATTATTTATGAAAAAAAAAAAAAATGCTCTTTTAGTATTGACATTTTCATCTTGTTCAATCTTAACCACTTCAGCCCTGGAAGGATTTACCCCCTTAATGAACAGGCCATTTTTTGCGATACGTCACTGCATCGCTTTAACTGACAATTGCGGGGTCGTGCAATGCTGTACCCGAACAAACATTGAAGCCCTTTTTTCCCCAAAAAGTAGAGGTTTTTTTTGGTGGTATTTGATCACCTCTGCGGTTTATATTTTTTGCGCTATAAACAAAAGAAAACGGACAATTCTGAAAAAATAAAACAATATTTTTTACTTTTTGCTATAATAAATATCCCAAAAGTTTTTTTCAATTTCTTCATCAGTTTAGGGTGATATATATTCTTCTACATTCTACATATTTTTGGTAAAAAAAATAAAAATACATCACAATAAACATATATTGATTGGTTTGCGCAAAAGTTATAGCATCTACAATTTTTTTTATTTATTTAATAATTTATTTTTTAATAGTAATGGCTGCAATCAGCGATTTTTAGCGGGACACGGACATTGCAGCAGACAAATCAGACACCTGATACTTTTGACACTTTTTGGGGACCAGTGACACTAATACAGTGATAAAAAAAATATGCACTGTTATTGTATTAATGACACTGGAAGGGACGAGGTAAACATCAGGGGCGATCAAAGGGTTAAGACCTCTTTCACACTGAGGCGCTTTACAGGCGCTATAAATAGTGCCTGCAAAGCACCTCTAAAGCGCCTCTCCCCTCACTCTAATGTGAAAGCCCAAGGGCTTTCACACTGGAGTGGTGCGCTGGCAGGACGTCAAAAAAGTCCTGCAAGCAGCATCTTTGAGGCAGTGCTGCAGAAGCGCAGGCAAAGTGTCATTTTGTGGGAGATTGTAAACCTTTTTCAGCTGCTAGCAGGGGTTAAAAGTGTCCCGCTAACAATAGCGGTGCTTTACCCCCAACGCCCCAGTGTGAAAGTGCCCTTAGTGTGTCCCTAGGGGTGCTTGCTAACTGCGGGGGGTGGATTCACTAGATGAATAGAGTGCTCCATGTTCCTGGTTAGCAGGAACACAAGATCACTCTGTTCATCTTTGACAGAATGGCGGTCTACCTTGTTTACATAGACAGACCACTATTCTATCTCTGTGGGGAGCGATCGCAGGTGGCCGGCGGACATCGCTGATTGGCTCCCCCTCTGTCCAATCAGGATTGTATGATGTGTTAAATACAGTTCTGTAGGCAAAACACCTTATTTTCTGGAAGTGCCCGTCCCGAGATTAGACTCTGGATCCGCCCCTGAGATGGCCACGGTCAGAAATGTTAGGAAGTAGTTTCTCAACAAAGTAAAGCACAAAGACATGGATGGATGGGAGAATTTGAATAGTAAAAATTTATTAAATAGAGTTTTTGGTTTGTGGTCTTCAGATGCAGTGAAGATCTACTTTAATTCTTGGAGTAAAACCCCTGCCTGTGCTATTTTGTCTGGTAAACTTGAGCCTAGTTATTAACCACTTTCCGCCCGGCATATAGCAAAATGACATTGGCAAAGTGGTTGCGATATCCTGACCTGAAGGGGGGCACAGAGCAGCGATCGTTGCTGCAGTGTATCAATCTGAAGAGCTGTTGATTGGCTTTTCCTCACTCGCGTCTGACAGATGAGAGTAGAGGAGAGTTGATTGGCTGCTCTCCTGACGGGGGGGGTGCCGTCCAGGACCACCAGGGATGGCCACCACACTGGACCATCAGGTATGCCACCCTAGACCATCAGGGACATGCCAATCAGTGCCCAGGCAGCTGCCAATCAGTGCCAAGGAAAATGCCTGCCAGAGCCACCAGTGATGCCTATCAGTGAAATCTATCAGTGCCAGCTAACAGTGCCCATCAGTGCCGCCTTTCAGTGCCGTCTATCAGTGCCACCCATAAGTACTCATTAGTGCAGCCTTTCAGTGCCCTTCAGTGTCGGCTATCAGTGCCCACCAGTGCCACCTATGAGTGTCCATCAGTTTAGTTTAGCAAAAAATAAGAAACCTCAGAGGTGATCAAATACCACCAAAAGAAAGCTCTATTTGTGGGAACAAAATGATAAAAATTTAGTTTGGGTACAGTGTAGCATGACCGCTCAATTGTCATTTAAAAGGTGACAGCGCTGAAAGCTGAAAATTGGCCTGGGCAGGAAGGGGGGAAAGTGCTTTGTATTGAAGTGGTTAAAATAATCTTTCTGTTGAACAATTTTACATTGTTACATCATTGGTCTCAAGCACGGGTTGCTGCTAAAACTACCTAAAAAACCTGCAAAGAATCAGATTGGGATACTACTGCTGTATGTGAGGTAAGCTAATTGTGAAAAAAATTGTCCATGGCAGCAGCTAGCTCCCTACTAGTTGTCCAATTAGCGCTCACCCAGAAGTGCACAGCCATTTTTGGGGGGGGGGGGGGGGATTCAAGACAAAAAAGCACATTTCTGGGTACTACTTGGACACAATCAACATTTCTATATAACATGGCAAATCTTCAATTTTGAATTTGGTTCCACCTTAAAGGGGTTGTAAAAGTAAATGTTTTTTCACCTTAATGCATTCTATGCATTAAGGTGAAAAAACATCTCACACTGCCGGCGCCCCCAGTCCCCCTGTTTTACTTACCTCACCCCTCGAAAGTCCTGCGCTCGCCCCCGCCGTCCTCTTCGCCGCTCAGCCTGGCCGCTGATTGGCTGGAGTGGATGGATTGAAGGCAGCGCAGCCATTGGCTCGCGCTGCTGTCTCTCACATCCAGTGACGTGGCGCGCCGGGGGCGGGGCCATGTGAGTCAGCGAGTGGCTATAGCCGCCGGCTGCATCATGGGAGCACGCCCGCGGGTGCTTCTCACCATGCGAGGGAGCTCACATGAACATGACAGGTACCTATGGGAAGAAGCAGAGACAGCCACCAAGGGACCCTAGAAGAGCAGGTTCGGGGGGCCGCTCTGTGCAAAACGAGCTGCAACGTGGAGGTAAGTATAACATGTTTGTTATTTAAAAAAAAAAAAAAATTTACTTTACAATCCCTTTAAGGTAAGGTCACTGAGCAAATTTGACTGGCTGTTAACCAATCTGCTTCTAAAAACTGCCTATATACAGAATCTCACAAATGTGAGTACATCCCTCACATTTTTGTAAATATTTTATTATATCTTTCCATGTGAAAACACTGAAGAAATGACACATTGCTACAATGTAAAGTAGTGAGTGTACAGCTTGTATAACAGTGTAAATTTGCTGGCCCCTCAAAGTAACTCACACAACCATTAATGTATAAACACTGGCAACAAATGTGAGTACAACCCTAAGTGAAAATGTCCAAATTGGGCCCAAAGTGTCAATATTTTGTGTGGCCACCATTGTTTTCCAGCACTGGTATAACCCTCTTGGGCATGGAGTTCACCAGAGCTTCATAGTTCTAGCACCTACCTAAAGGTAGAGGGTGCTACATTCACCCCCACTAAAATCACAGCTGTCCTTAGCTGTGGAGAAATAAATTTGCAAAATACCTCCTGAACCCAGGAGGAAAGGCATCCATATCAATTAGTTGGATGGGGAAGGAAAAAAAAAAACACAAACTTAGATGGGGAAACATTGTATAAAAATACAAAATGGAACATGTACACTGTGACCATATACATACATTTGCACACTTTATGCATCCTAACAACAGGTCCCTGCAGCTAATATTGCATACAAGTGGAACCAGAGCACTGCTCCCTTGGGAGGAATACTCTGCTTACATTCCACGATGAAGATGGACAGCCATCACATCCCAAGGTTTCCTAAAAGAAGACACAAACACACAAACTATCTATACACACTAATCCTGCGTACACACGACCGGACTTTCCGACGCACTAGGTCCGACAGAATGAATCCGTCGGATATTAGGATTGTGTATGGGCTCCAGCGGACTTTTTTCCCCAAAAGTCCGACGGACCTAGAAATAAAACATGTTTCAAATCTTTCCGATGGACTGGAGTCCGGACGAAAAATCTGTTCGTCTGTCTGATCGAAAGTTTGGGCACCCCAGGTAAAAATGTGTATTAATGTGCATAACGAAGCCAAGGAAAGATGGAAAAATCTCCAAATGGCATCAAATTACAGATTAGACATTCTTAGAATATGTCAAAAAAAGTTAGATTTTATTTCCATCATTTACACTTTCAAAATTACAGAAAACAAAAAATGGCGTCTGCAAAAGTTTGGGCACCCTGCAGAATTTATAGCATTTTTCCATCTTTCCTTAGCTTCGTTATGCACATTAATACACATTTTTACCTGGGGTGCCCAAACTTTCGATCCCCACTGTATGCTGGTCCAACAGACGAAAACCGACGCTAGGGCAGCTATTGGCTACTGGCTATGAACTTCCTTATTCTCGTCCAGTCGTACGTCATCACGTTCGAATCTGTCGGACATTGGTGTGCTTGTGTGTAGCCAAGTCCATTCATTCAGAAAGTCCATCAGAACTCTGCCAAAAGTCTGTCGGGAAGACCGCCAGACCTAGTCAGTCGAAAAGTCCGGTCGTGTGTACGCGGTATAACTGTCCATAACACTTCACCAGGTAAAGGGGGTTATAATCCTCTATCTGGAGACAGAACGAAACACATATTTTTCCCAAAATTTTCAAAGTGACATATTTCCTCTTGTTTACTCCAGTCAGAGAGATTTAAAGGTGTCTCTTGGTAGGCACAATCAAACACGTGTGCCAGTGGGCAGATAAACTTTCTGTTTGGCTCCTGAACAAAGGAGTCCTTGAAAAGTAAGTAGCAAAGAGTTTTGGCAGAGATCATGTACACCCTAGTGTCCATGATATTGTTCTTCTTATCAGGCACCCTGGGTGGCAGACATTGGCTATACCCTGCAACAATTGTTGTCATTGGGGAAACCCACCCTAACCCTGCTGCAATCCGGAAGTCCTGGTGGGTGCTCCTACCTGACGCTACACAGCACAGTAGTCCAACTACAGGTAATAGCGTGGATCTGGTAATCTCATCCGGCTATCCCCCTCCCCTCTCACACCCCTCTCACATAGCATAGCTCTTAGTGTACTAACCCGCTTTAACCACTAGGACAGTGATGGCGAACCTTGGCACCCCAGATGTTTTGGAACTACGTTTCCCATGATGCTCTTGCACTCTGCAGTGTAGCTGAGCATCATGGGAAATGTAGTTCCAAAACATCTGGGGTGCCAAGGTTCGCCATCACTGCACTAGGACCTTGTTTCTGTGTGTAGCACGCCCAAGCTTCCACTCCCGATGAATGTCCTTGAAATGGTCCCAAACTTAACTTTTGGGCACCTGTTGGGTACATGCAGATAGTCCCAGACCAGGTCATTCTCCCACTGCTCCCGGGAGTCCTCAACAATGTCCATGATCTGGGATGAGACATATGGGTAATCCAGGCCCCACTCAAAAGCACCACTCCTTTGTACCTCTCGCTGAAACTGAGAAAACCTGGGCAGCTCCTCAGGCTTTGTATAAAAATGTATAAATACCGCGCTAAACTCTAAATAAGGCTAAGAAGCAGCTGCTAGAAGTACAATACATACAGTAAAAAATAGCGAAAATGTATGTAGAAGTGCTAAAAAAATAAGTGCCATTTAATTGAGTGCCAATTGATTAAACCAAGTGAAAAATAAAAATTTATTGTAGTGACAATATCAAATCAATAAATATCATTTAAAAAAACCCCCACATAAATAGAATGAATTACATGCATAGGAAACAGCGATTGCAAATAAATGAAGGAAATAGTCTTTAGTGAATAAAAACTCTGAAGTGAAATCAATATCAGATTCTTCCCTTTGTGATGATTACATAAAAAAACAGTGATTCCAGGTAAGATGCATGCGACCACTTTAAGAAATGGAGGCTTACCAACTCGCAAGCACAATAAGCTTATCAGGGCCTTGGGCAGAAGATGTAGCAAAATATGCCAATCGCAGAACTTAGTCCCAGAACCAAGCAGGTGCTTCTAGGGATCTGCACTCCACCAAACACAGTGGGTACCTCAGCAGGCTCTCATAGACCTATGATTCCCAAATGAATGGTATATAACCTGGGCTTCTTGGCTGGGGGGATTTTGTCCTCTAGCCATGACAATCTCTTCGATTTCAAACCTGGCGCAGAAGCCATCTAATTGCGTGGGATTGCTGTGAGCCGCGGCTTCCTCTTCCTCGTTGAGCGTCCTCATTGCATGTTGTCTCTGCTGCAGGGTGTCACACTGGCTCCTCTCACTCTCCGTTGCACAGCGGCATTCTTCTGTGCCAGGAGGTTTGAAATCTGAGAGATTGTTGCTGCTAGAGGAGAAAGAACAACAAAAATATCCAGAAAAATGCATTTTGACAGAGTTATAAATTGATGTTTTGAATAGAGTGGGAAGAGATAATATATATCTTTGTTGTTTATTTCCACCCGTGATTTCCTCTCCCTTCCTGTCCCTGTGATGCTCATGCAAGAAATGAGGGTGGTGGTAGTCAGTGAGAAAAGAAAGAACAAACAGCATTTCACTTATTATCATATGTTATAACCCATAACCACTCTACAATAAATGGCTTTTGTTTATTTCCCCCATTGATTGAGATTTCCCTATTACCTCCTGTCCTGAAATGAAGTGAGTGGAATTCTCCCCAGTAGGGAAACAATATGCTATACAAAACAAAACCTGGCAGAGGCTTGAACTCCTGCCCTATTTTATCCCAAAAAGAACAATCTCAACTTGTGATTGAACAGTAAAAGAGCTAGTACAGACAGATCATGTCATCTTTCTGTACTTACCTCCTGTCAGCATGTTCCTTGTTGACAAGGGACTGTCTGCAAGTACTGCCCCCTCCCCTGTCTGAGTGTTGTTGTACAGGGGATTACAGGGAATTTAGGCGTTTGCACTAATGTAAGCACTGTTTTTTTAATAAAGAAACCTTTAAGAAACCTACCTCCTTGGGTAACTTCATAAACTGGGATCAGAGACCTTGTAATATTCTCCTTGTTTTACCCGTATGAATTCATTGATGGTGTGTTACATGGCTTTTTGTTTTGTAAATGTGTTCTTATTTGACGTTACTGTATGAACATACTACACCATGAGGAATATTTATTGCTATTTATAGTTGGGTCTGAGACAGTTGTAACAGCAGGAATTAAATGTTCCTTTAGGCAGATCTAGGTGTCATCAGGATTAAAGTGCTAGCTTATGAACCTTTTTCGAAAGTATTTTCGCTGAGACCTTGTTGCATGACAGGCCGCATCATTCAAAGTCAGTTCGGTTCCTAAGGTGTTCCTGGGGGTGTCTGCTCACTCTCATTTCAATAACTTTTGAATTTTGAATATATTACTGAAGGGCATTGTGAGCTTTTTTTTTTACTAAAGCACGGCATTTTCAGTTTTTATATTTTTGGCTGTAAAATGTCATAAAACATAGTTAGGAAAGACGCAACATTTTTTAGGTTGACTTATAAAGAGAAATAATTGCAGCTGAATTTGTGATTTTTGTTTAGCAAAATATTCTAGGCACTTTTTATATAATTGGTTGTCTATTTAGGCCTCGTGCACACTAGACGTTTTTGGATGTTTTTACAGCAGCTGTTTTTGGCAGTATACGTTTTTTCCTACAATCATTAAACTCCGTCATGTTATCCTATGTGTCCATGCACACATAGGCTGTTGTCAGCAGTTTTGGGCAGTGGCGCTTTTTAGAGCAATAAACCCCCCCCCCCCCCAAAACTAGTGGGGTCTGAGAGATGTTTTTCAGCTGTAAAAATGCTCTAACACTGATAAATGTCGATAAACACTCAAAAACCTCACTCACCAGCGTTTAATGGTTTTGATCCATTTAAAAAAAAATAAAAAATAGTTTTCTTCTTCTTCAAAAAAAAAAAAGTGCTAACGCGGAAAAACGCTAAAAGACGCTATTGCAAAAATGGTGAAAAAAGTTACTGACATTTTTTTAACGTTATTTTAATGTCCAGTGTGCATGAGGCCTTAAAGAGGAAGTAAACCCTTTCAAACCACTTTGACCTACAGGTAAGCCTAGATTAAGGCTTACCTGTAGGTCCAAGCAATATCTCCTAAACCTATATGGTTTAGGAGATATTTGCCCGAAAATGGGCACCGCTGTCTACGGCGCATGCGCCGTAGACAGCGGCGCACAGGCGCACTAAATGCGGCAAGTCCAAGAATGGATTTGCCTAATTTGTCGACTCCCGTGCGCATGCGCGGGAGTGACGTCATCGCGGCTTCGCCGAATGGCAGCGGCGGAGCTGCGAGACGCGACTCCCGTGCGCATGCGCGGGAGTGACGTCATCGCGGCTTCGCCGCTGTCATTCGTCGGAACTGCGAGACGCCACCAGCAAGATGGATGCGGCGGACTACAGGGGACAGCGGCGACTTCGCTGGCTCCTGTGTCAGGTAAGTGACACATAATGAGCTACTATGCGATGCATAGTAGTCCATTATGCTTTACCTTTGCAGGGAAAAAAAGAAGAAGTAAACCCATCAGGGTTTACTTCCTCTTTAAGGTCAAGATTGAAGTTCAGACATCTGGGAAATCTTAAGCATAGTTATACTTGATTGCACAGATCTTTTTTTCTTGCTAACAATTCTGATGTCACTTCTTTAAAGCCATCTAAAGCCTAAACTTTTTATTTTTTGCTGTCTGCATCCCTGAGCTGGGTATGATTGGATTTGATAACTTTGTTGCATTATCTTGGCCCTTTGCTATGTGATGGTGGCCTCTGTGTGCTGGTGACCTAATTTTCTGTCTTGATGCTTTTCATGCACTTAGATTCCTTCCTCCGTTGCCTTGAGAGGTCTCTCTTCAGGAGAGCCCCCACCCTAGTACTCAGCTTCAGCTGATCATGAGGAGAGAAGTCCGCTGTGACTTTTAGCTAGGTGGACCTGAGTGTGCCTGGCCCCCGTCAGGAGTCTTGCACCCCAGGGAAGGATCCATACTCTTTTGGAGGGGACTATATGACACACCCTAGTGTACTTTTTTTGTGTGTGTAATTTTTTGTACACTTTAGTGTTTTTCTGTACAGCACCAAGGACTTGGGGGAAAAAAAAAAAAAGAGTTGCCCTTTTTGTCTGTCCTAGAGACCATAGCCACATGGACTAAAAGTAAAGGAATATACAAAATTTTCAGTTGTCATCAAACTAGGAATAGAAGAAAAATCTATGGGAGCATCTAATCTGGTGACAACGAAAAATGGAATTCACTCACTTTTTGAGATATTTCCTTTTCAGTTCCTGTTGTATATACGAGACAGAAAGTGAAAGAAAATCTCCCCAATAGGGCACAAATGGAAAAAAAAAAAAACAGCCATGAGTTTCAACTCTTTCATGCTCTATTCAAAACAAAAATGATAAAGCTTTGGCCCTAAATATACTTTAACCGCTTGCGGACCAGTTGCCACAGTTTTACTGCAGCAGGCTGGCTCTGCTGCGCAAAATCACGTTATTGTACACGATCTCGCGAGGCTTGGCTAGCGGGCGCGCACGCATGCCTGCCGCGAGCTCCGTGAGTCCGACAGCGGGTCCTGCAGACTCGATGTCTGCGGGCATACCCGCGATCACCTCACGGAGAGGAAGAAAGGGGAGATGCGGTTGTAAACAAGCATCTCCCTGTTCTGCCTAATGACACTGTCACTGATCAGCGCTCCCTGTAATCGGGAGCGCTGATCAGTGATGTGTCACACACAGCCCAGGCCCCCCCCCCCCCACAGTTGGAATCACTCCCTAAGGCACACTTAACCCCTACAGCACCACCTAGTGTTAATCAATGCATTTTTAATCGCACTGATCACTGTATAAATGTGAATGGTCCAAAATAGATCCAAAAGTGTCCGATGTGTCCATAATGTCACAATCACGATAAAAATCACCGATCGCCACCATTACGGCGGCACAGTGGTGTAGTGGTTAGCACTCTCACCTAGCAGTAAAAAGTGTCACTGGTTCAAATCCCAACCACGACACCACCTGCCTGGAGTTTGCATGTTCTCCCTGTGCCTGCGTGGGTTTCCTCCGGGTACTCCGGTTTCCTCCCACACTCCAAAGACATGCAGGTAGGTTAATTGGCTTCTGTCCAAAATTGGCCTTAGTATATGAATGGGGACCTTAGATTGTGGGCTCCTTGAGGGTAGGGACCAATGTGAGTGTGCAGGGATAGGGGTAGACACTCACTCAGGTTGAACTGGATGGACTGGTGTCTTTATTCAACCTTACTAACTATGAAACTATGAAACTAGTAAAAAAAACTATTTTTATAAAAATACCATAAAGCTATCCCCTGTTTTGTAGATGCTTTAACTTTTGCGCAAACCAATCAATAAACGCTTATTGTGATTTTTTTAACCAAAAATATGTAATAGAATACATATCTGCCTAAACTGTGGAGAAAAAATGTTATTTATTTATTTTTTGGGGATATTTATTATAGCAAAAAGTAAAAAAGAATGCGTTTTTTTTCCAAAATTGTCGCTCTTTTTTTGTTTATAGCGCAAAAAATAAAAACCGCAGTGGTGATCAAATACCACCAAAAGAAAGCTCTATTTGTGGGGAATTGTAAGTTAAAACAACGCAGTGCCGAATCTTTCCCTTCACTTCCTGTCCCATAGCCACAACAGAAAGGAAGTGGAAATCCCTACAAAGTAAGGGAATCTCGGGTGGCACCGGGGTCACCAGAACTAGTTTCCGCATTGTAAGATTTCCCCTCTATTACTGTTCTGGTGTGAACCCAAAATTTGGGATTTTCTTTTACTTCCACTTTTGATAATAATTATTAACAAGACAGATAGAGAGGGTAAATCTAAAGTAAAGTCTTCTAATCCCTGTCCTCTATATCCAAAAAAATAAATAAATTGATTTTAGTTGCACCTGAAAACCATTATAGGGTTTTGATTGCCTCTTACCTTTCTCATAAGGATATTTCACCTCAATTCTTCTCCTGGTGACCAAACAGTGAATTAATCTCCCTAACAGGGACAAAGATGGTAATAAACACCTTTTTGTGTCTGTGTCCCCTCTAGGGAAATTTTGTGTACCTTCTGTCATGATGGCCACAAAGAAGTCAGGACAAATCTCTCCAAAAAAAAAAAAAAAAAACTAATGGAGACACCTTTCCAACTTTGTCCAAAACTAAAAAAAAAAAAAAGAAAAAAATGCCTGGAACTATGCTTCAAGCAGTTTTATATTTTACAGTCCAAAACACATATCTTAGCACACACACACACACACACACACACAAAACGTTGCCATTTAGCACGTACCTTCCTCAAGTTTTATCCTGAGATATGAAATAAGACTTAACAGCAACAATGTCACAGGCAGGAAAATTCCTCCAAATATGTAAGCAGGGGGCAGCTCCCTGACAAATACAGATATTATGTGTCCCATCTTCAAGGGGCTTCTGTGGTTTGCAAGTCCAAATTAGTCAGCAAATCCTACACAGTCCTTTCTATTGTCTGTTATGAGATTTGCTCACTACGCTTCGGTGTCTGGCTTTTAAATCGGCCTTTGGTCCCACAACTGAAGCCCTGTTTTAGGACTTTGTACTATTTGCTCAGTCCTGTGATTTGTAAGAGGATTGAAGTAAGGTTGTAAAATAACTGCTCAGATTTGTCTCAAGCAGTTTAAAAATGTTTACTTCGCAGATCATCAGATTTGTCCAGGGTCAGTCTATCTTTAATTACTAACATTCTGGAACACTAATGAGCATGCTAGCTTAGTGTACAACCTTTCCCAACCTTTTTTTTGTCTAATTGGGCAATCTTCTGCTCTCTCAATATAAATATATATATTTCTTTTTTTTTTTTTTTTTTGCATCAGAAGCAAATGAAACATTTGTTTTTGTAAAACTAGCTACTGAAAATGTCCATTACCAGCTATATTCACTCTAGTATGATTGTTTTCTATATAGTATACATTACCAAGTTACAGTGAGAGATACTGTACTTCAAATAGAAGAATGGCCAAGATTCCAGGGGCGGACTGACCATTGGGCCACTCGGGCACTGCCCGAGGGCCCCATGCCACTAGTGGGCCCCATCAGGAGATTCCTTTGTTCATACTTCTCATGTGGGTCACAGGAGTGCACTCGTTTGTGCTGTCCTGTGACTCAGAATCAGCCAACAGCGCACTAAAGCCTGCTGTCAGCTGACATCACAGAGACGCTCCAGTCTCTGGATGTATCCCTATAATAATATCAGGATCCACCCAGATGCTCAGCCTCTCAGAGCTCCATCGAGTGTTGGAGAGGCAGAGCAGGGAGCGATTGTAGGGGGTGCAGTTAATCCTGCTGACCACTGGACAGAGGGAATGGAGGACTACAGTAACATTGTTCCTCTGCAGCCTATATAGGTGTCTCCAGTAGCACAATGGTCCAATTGGATGCTGGAACACGGGATGATTCCTGTGGCTATTTGAGTGAAGGCAATGCTAATAAATAGCACTGTCACACTGCAGTTGGTATGCTGTTGCAAAGTGGTTAGAGTAGGGACAGAATCCATGCTGGTTAGGGTCAGTAAACTTAGCCCTAGATAGATGTTCCTTACAAAGAGGGACAGGTTAAGAATACCACTACCAGCTCTGCAAATCTCAGGACTCCTGTGTACAGGACTGGAGGAGAAGTTCTGGGACCCCATGTGTATAGGGAGGAAGTGATGCCATCTTGGGGGTGGTCCACCTCTACATCTCCTCCAGGTCTGTGAGCACCTCCAGCGTCCATGATTTGCTATCATCGGCAGGACTGGGACAATTATGCAGATTTTGCATTTGGCCGGATATGTACTGTGAATTCCAACATTTTTAATAAACTGCCCACTAGATGGCGCTTTTCCCTTTCTATACACACACGGGAGCGGTAAGGGAAATTGCATGCGATTTGGACAAGAATCACACCTAATTTATGTTCAAAATCGCATACAATTCTTTGCAGTGTGATTTGCACCCATTAATTTTGTATTCACGCAAATTGCACCGCAAAGTATCAGTTTCAGTATCCGGAGCATTTGTACGAGTACCGATACTTGCGCAAATGCTTGGTATGAGTGCGTCCCTAGTTATAAGATCCCATAATTCAGTGGGTTATTCTTACTGAGTTTTAGAGCAGCAAGCACAGAGCTCTTAGCTACAACTTACAATATGCTTGGGCTCCTTGGGTGCTCACGAGGAGACTTTTAAGAGACAAAAGTCACATGCAGGATAATTTAACAGTGTTGCTCTTATATTTTTATACTTTTGATAGAATTAAGTGTATGCAGTCAATTTTATTTTTATTTTTTCGTTTTTCATAGAGTGTCCTGTGTATTAGTCAAGGCGGCCATTGTCTCTGATGTAGAAAGTGAGTTGTCACAGAAACAAGGACATTTTTTAAATGGGGAATCCAGTTCTGGTGACAGCTCCATAGGAGGGGGCAGAAAGTAAAGTGAACCTGATGGGATATAAGCAGGAACACAGGAAAAAATACTGACGTTACCTTGCTCTAAAAAGTAAAAAAAAAAATGCTTTATATACACTTTAAGTGTATGTAATCAGCTAAAGCATGACCCAAGTAAAGAAAAAGTTAATGTAATATTGTGGTGACATCATCAGTTGGCTGCATATAACCTGTGCAGGGAGTGGGTTCTGGTCATCCCAATACTGTCTGCCTGCAAAAAAACGACAGGAATACTTGTATATATAGTTATATAATAACTGGAACTGGAGTGACCGGTCTTTAATATAGGAAGTATTTTCACAGAGAAAAAGTGCAAGAGTTTCTTGTTGACCCATATTGGATTAGTGCACAGATCTGAAAACAGCAGGTCAACAGAATGACAAGTGCTCTTTAAAAATATGACTTTATACCTATCAGTAAATGGTGTTTAGTAGAGTTCTCATTTGTGTTGAACAAAAAAATCTTTTATGTCCTGTCTTGAGTCTGTCTACACTGTTCTTGATGGAGCTTATTCCACCCACCACAATGTCAGCTAGACTTAAAAGTCAGTATCAAAGCTAAATAATAAACACATTTTCCTTTACCCATGTCTAATGCTCTAGTGTCTTCTGTAGGCCGGGCAGCAAAAACAGGATGATGAGCTGTGGTTTTAATGCCAACCGACTGCCCACCTAAAACATAACATGCAGCCAGAGGGAACTGCATACATGCCATGGCTGTGATGCTTTGTGGCTAACTTGGTATGCTGAGTTTGACAGGTGGCACCACGATTGTAGTCAATTATTTGCGGCACAATGCTTCTACAGTAAGTCCCCTGCTTACAAAGAGTTCCATTCCAGGAACTTATTCGTAAGTCCAGCTTGTCCATAAGTGCAAAAACGTTTGCATCTTTGAAAATTCACAAGTTGAATATTTGTATGTAGGGGGCTTACTGTATAGAAAATCTATATTTGTAACATTATATCTACAGTATATATATCTATATTTATATTTTCCTGGAAAAAAAATAAAACATGCATTCAGGAAGTGGCAGGATCACCTCTTGCATGCCTAGAAGCCGCTGTTTTTCCCCCTTCTATTGATTGAACTTGATGGTTTTTTTTTTCAACCAGACTAACTATGTAAGCCTGTTCTGAAAATTGATCCACTGTACATCGCTTTTTTGAAGGGCAGTAGGAACTACCTCCTGTGTGAAAGCAGAGATTCCGGAGAGGCCGTATATCTTTTAAATAACATTTCTTCTAAATTTGAAAAACCCATCTGGATATTATCTTAACCACTTCAATACCGGGCACTTAAACACCTTCCTGCCCAGACCAATTTTGAGCTTTCAGCGCTGTCGCACTTTGAATGACAATTGCGCGGTCATGCTACACTGTACCCAAATTACATTTTTATCATTTTTTTCCCACAAATAGAGCTTTCTTTTGGTGGTATTTGATCACCTCTACGGTTTTTATTTTTTGCGCTACAAATAAAAAAATACCGAAAATTTTGAAAAAAATATGTTTTTTTTTGTTTCAGTTTCAAAACTTTGTAAATAAGTACGTTTTCTCCTTCACTGATGGGCACTGATGGGGCTACACTGATGGGCACTGATAAGGCGGCACTGATGGGCACCAATGTGGCACCAATGAAGTGGCACCGATAGGCGGCACTGATGGGCGACACGGATGGGCGGCACGGATGGGCGACACGGACGGACACTGATAGGTGGCACAAATTGGCACTGATAGCTGGCACGGATGGGCGGCACGGATGGGCGGCACGGATGGGCGGCACGGATGGGCACGGATAGGCGGCACGGATGGGCACGGATAGGCAGCACAGGTGGGCATGGATAGGCGGCACAGGTGGGCATGGATAGGCGGCACAGGTGGGCATGGATAGGCGGCACAGGTGGGCATGGATAGGCGGCACAGGTGGGCACTCATAGGCGGCACAGGTGGGCAGGCACTCATAGGCGGCATCGGTGTTATACTATAGTAATGGATGCCAATCAGTGCCAAACAATAATGCATGCCAATCAGTGATGCCCATTGTGGGCACTGATTGGCATCCATTATGGGCACTGATTGGCACCAATTGTGCTGGCTGGCATCCCTGGTGGTCTAGGGAGGATTATGACCTTTATTACCTTTTCCCTGGTGGTCTGGTGGTGTCCCTGGTGGTCCAGTGTGGGCATCCTGGGGGGGCTGTGCTGATAATCGATCAGCACAGACCCCCCCCTGTCAGAGGAGCAGCCGATCGGCTCTCCTCTACTCGCGTCTGGCAGACGCGAGTGAGGGAAAGCCGATCACCGGCTCTTCCCATTTACACTGTGATCAGCCGTGATTGGACACGGCTGATCACATGGTAAAGAGTCTCCGTCGGAGACTCTTTACCGAGATCGTAGTTGCCGGGTGTCAGACTGACACCCCGCAACAACGATCGCCGCGATGCGCGCCCCCGGGGGCGCGCAGCGGCTCATAATCCTGATCACGTCATATGACGTCCGGTCAGGATTATGAAACCACTTTGCCGCCGTCAATTGCCTATAGGGCGGGCGGCAAGTGGTTAATAAAGTTCACATACCGTATTTAATATTTTTTATTTTATTTTTTAAAGTTCGCATTTAACAAGAACATTTTGCAGGAAAATAATGTGCATTTATGATTTATTTTTATACAAGAGCCTGCAAAGTATTGCATCCAAGACTTCTGTACTGGCTTTCAGTTTGAAAGCTTGAGGAAGTGTGAATAGTCTATAAGCCCGCTGATCGGCACACTTTCAGTCTGTTAAAACTACAATTCTGTCTGCCATGGTGACAGACGAGACCAGTCGTTTATTTGTTCACTGATCCCAGTGAATGAATGACACCGGTGTGGGATTGAAGCCTAGCAAAGCCGTGTGATTTTAAAATGTAACAGCTGCTGAGGGAGAGAGGACACATTGACACATTTTTGGGACCTTTGACATTTATACAGCGATCAGTGCTATAAAAATGCACTGATTACTGTGTAAATGTCACTGGCAGGGAAGGCGTTAACACTAGGGAGCGATCACGGGATTAAATGTGTTCCATGGGAGGCGTTTCTAACTGTGGGGGGATGGGACTGACTGGAGGAGGAGAGAGATCGCTGTTCCTAATCAAAAGGAACAGCAGATCTCTCTCTGTTCCACTGTCAGAAGGGGGATCTGTCTGTTTACATTATTATTATTATTATTATTATAATACAGGTTTTATATAGCGCCAGCAGTTTGCTCAGCGCTTTACAACATGAGGGCAGACATTACAGTTACATTACAATTTGGTACAAGAGGAATCAGAGGGCTCTGCTCGTTAGAGCTTACAATCTAAAAAGGAAGGGGCAATTGATACAAAAGGTAATAGCTGTGGGGGGATGAGCTGATGGAGGAAGTAAAACAGTGTTAGTTAGAAGCAGGATAGGCTTCTTTGATGAGAAGGGTTTTCAGGGATCGTCTAAAGATGGATAGATTAGAGGACAGTCGTACAGATTGGGGTAGGGAGTTCCAAAGGATGAGAGAGGCTCTACATTGAGAGATCCTTGTTCTGGCTCTCTGTGGAGTGATCGTGGGTGGCCTCTGGCCACGCGCATCGGCTCAGTCAGCGCGCACACACGCCCCCTATCGCTCTTAAAGCGGCCAACGTACACCTATGGTGATTCGCCCAGGAGAGCCAACCTGCTGCCGTATAATGACGGCAGCTGGTCCTTAAGCGGTTAGTCTATCCAATCAAAGAGAAAAAAAAATCCGGCACCACGATCTCAAAGATAAAACATATGCGATTTTATTAGGTCCATCCATAAAAAAGAATCAATACCTGTAATTGACGTGTATCAGCCTCTTACATAGGCCTTAGTCATATCAAAATAACAACATGAAAGCAGATTTTATATACTAAAATCTACAGGTTCAAGAGGGAGAAGTGGGCAGGGCAGTCTTCAGACCAGGTAAATTAACCCTTCAATGGTTTTTCAGCTGTACTAGCCTCTCTCATCTAATGAATACAAATGTATCACTGTCAGTTGCCATACACATACTGTATACAAGCTGCATATAATGAACAAAAGAAATATAATATGAGTAAAAAATGTAAATATGAAATATTTGGAAATACAAAATGACAGTCATTAGAAAGAAAACAAATCTGTATCTGAGAGATAGAGGTGGGCTAGATCCAGATAGATCCAGTAGATCCAGGTCCTACCTACAGTTAAGGCCTTGTAAAACCCTGTTCTGTAATATAAATACCCACCAGGCCTCTCTGACTAGTAGTCTCCGATTGGCGATTTCCCCCTCTTACAACATGAAGTATACGCCCTATCCCATAAAATCCAAAACCCCTCATATCTCCCAAGTGCTGTTCTTTAAAATGTTTTGATACATTTGAGATTGCTTTGGCATTGCAATTCAGTGAATCACAGAAATGTTCAGGATTTTCTACTCTTTAGGGGATGCATTGTGCAGCCTAGATATTGTAAACAACATGCTTTGCATTCTACCACATAGACCATATAGGTATTACAATGTATATACAGTAATACCTTGGATTACGAGCATAATTCATTCCAGAAGAATGCTTGTAATCGAAAGCACTCGTATATCAAAGTGAGTTTCCCCATAGGAAATAATGGAAACTCAGATAATCCGTTCCACAGCCACTGCTTGTTTATGCAGTACTGCATTTGGCCAGAGGTGTGGGGGCATTTGAGACAACTGGAAACACTCAGAGAAGCTCGAGAACGGAGAGTTTCCGAGTGTCTCTGAGCGTCACCAGCACCCCTGCACCTCTGGCCAAATGCGGTACTGCGCACCCAAGAGGCTTCCTGCTTGTTTTGCGAGACAACGCTTGCAAAGCGAGTCAGGATTTTTTTTTTTTTTAAAGAAGCTCATATTGTTTGCTTTACTCGCAATCTGAGGTTCCACTGTAATGCTTTATAGAAAGCTGCTCCCCAGTAACTGAAGATTTAAAAGTTTTGGAATGAGCATTCAAGTGACAATACCGACAAGACATGTGGCCACATGGGAAAGAGCCTGGAGTATGAAGCCAGGTGGGGGTTGGGTGAGTGTCAGATGAAAAGAGATTGAACAGAGTGTTTCCGAGCGGCTCGGAGTGTGAGCCTCTCAGAATGCATTAAGATAAAAAAAAAAAAACTTCTGCCATTACAACCCCTATAATCTATCACTTGGAAGATTGTTTTCCTTGGAGATCTGCAGGTTAAAGGAGAAGAGCCAGCACCACAGTATATAACAGTATTTCTTGAGGTTTTATTGTAAATCAGTGTAAACAGCACAGAAAGTCAGTGCGTTTCAGATTATAACAGCCTTAATCACGACTGGTGATTGAAGGAGTCTGCTGAAGTCTGAAGGAATCTCCACCAAGTGATGATCATCTAAGGTCTATTGACACCTTTCCTGGAGTACCACGGTGGAGTATCACATCATGTCTTAAATACAACCTTCTGCCTATTTAAAGTTTGATATGTTTATATGTACTTTGCTGTATTTTAGGTTTCATATGACTCTCACCTGTCGTACTGGCAGAAATATTTCAGATAGTGGAGTATATATACATATATATATATATATATAAATATAAATGCTTTCATGTCGTGCTGTCTGCACCTTTCCTCCCGATCTTGGTGACAGTTAAAAGTCTTTCCTGGTTTTCACTTAAATTTTCATCACTGAGTTAGACACGAGAGACAGACACAATTTCTTGACAGATTCAGGTTGCAGCTTTATTTTGACTCGCACATAACAACCACGGAGTTTGTTATTTCACAGACTAGAAGATGGAATATCGGATGGCAAAAGTTTCAGCTGACCTGTTATGAGACTTTGTTCTGAAGCAGTACAGTTTTCTAAGTTCCAGCATAACCCAGAGTCATCTGATTCTGTGTAAGAAAAATGTGAGTACAAAAAAAAAAAATATGGTCAAACTGACTTGGTTACCACTAATTGCAAAATGAAATGAAATCTTGGGACACCATGACCCCTTTTAACCACACCTTCATTTGTGGCAATACCGACAAACCCCCCCCCATTTTTTAACACTCCCTGAAACAACTAGTCACAGACTTTTGAAACAAAAGGCAGACACTGAGTGGCTTATTTACTAAAGGCAAATAGACCTGCAATAGCACTTGCTCCAGAGCTTAGTAAATGAGCAGAAGCTCTGCTGACTTCCATCGTTCAATCATGCGCAAAAATGTTTTTTTTGCCCCTTGCTTGTGATTGGGTACTCTTTGTAGAGTGAAGCTTTACCTAATTAACTGAGCTCTGAAGTGACTGTGCTTGCAGAGTGCAACTGAACTTTGCAAAGTGCGCATACTTTTTGCCTTTAGTAAATCCACCTCTGAAAGTAAAAGGACAAAATGGCACTATGAGCAGAGAAATAGGTTTGCGGCTGTGGCATTACAATAACAGCGTAAAACGATTTAAAAAACGGTTTAAAAATGATATGGAGTGTGTAATGTAGAACACAAGGGTCAGGAGTACATAATACAGGACACAGAGGTTGGGAGTTCATGTTGAAAAGTTCAGGGATCAGAAGTATATAGCACACGGAGTACAGGGTTCAGGGGGTGGTAACACACAAAGGGGTTGATTTACTCAAGGCAAATAGACTGTGCACTTTGCAAAGTGCAATTGCACTCTGCAAATGCAGTTGCTCCAGAGCTTAGTAAAAGAGGTAAAGCTTCACTTTGCAAAAAATATACAATCATGTGCAAGGAAAATTAAAAAAAAAAAACAGGCTTTTTGCTTGCATATGATTGGATGATGGAATTCAGCAGAAGCTTTTCCTCATTTGCTAAGCTTAGGAGCAACTGCTCTCGCAGAGTGCAACTGTACTTTGCAAAGTGCACAGTCTATTTTCCTTTAGTAAATCAACCCCATAATGCGGGGGTCAGAAGTGTGTAATGTATAGCGTTTCGGTGTCAGAAGTGTGTAAAGAACATGCAGGAAATAGGCGCGTGCAGGGGCCAGGATTGCATACTGCACAGAGTGCAGGAGTCAGGCGTGTATAACAAACAGACTGTAGGGGTCATTAGTGCATAACACACAGAGGACGGGGATCAGAAGTGCTTAGCACAGCATGTATGGGTCAGGAATATGTAATGTACAGGACAGTGTACACAGTACAGCCAAACATTTCCCCCTCCTCTCCTCTACTCCCTCCAGTACAGATCCCCACAAATATCCCTCAGTTTAGATCTCTACCTTCAATACATACCTATCTTCTCCAGTACAGACCTCTCCCCTTCCAAAAGAAAAGAACCCCCCCCCCCTTGCCAACACAGAGCTTAACCCCCCTAGTACAGACCATTCCACCCCAATACAGACCTCCCCCCCCCGTACAGATGTCTCCCCTCAGCAAAGATATTTCTGCCCAAGCACAGACCCCTCCCCTGCAGTACAGACTACAGACTCAAGAGTACAGATCCCTGTCTCCCCAGGAGTGACCCCCTTGTACAGTCTTCCCAACACCCACTGAAGTACACACCTCTCCCTCCCAATACAGATCTCTCCCCTCAGCACAGATATTTCTGCCCAAGCTGGGGCCTCTCCCCCCAGTACCATCTTTCCTCCCCAGTACAGACCTCAACTCTCTCAGCACAGACCTCCCCTACTCAATACAGGACAGACCCCCCCACAGTACAAACCTTTTCCCACCTCCCTGAAGTCCACATCCTCAGATATTGGTTACAGTGGCAGGGCACCAGGGTGGGGGGGGAGGACGTGTTTGTCCTCGGCAGTGTCTTGTGACACTGTAAATCAGAGCTGAGGAGGATCTTAGGGGGGCTCTTCCTTGTTTCTGCAAAGGCCACTGTGTTTGAGGTCAGAATAAGCTGAAAAACATTGAAAAAATTTCTGCTGTCACTGTGTCATTAACAAAATTGGGCTGTCATGTGTTGGGACCAGAGGCCATTCCACAAGAGATGCAGGTAATCAGTACTAGCAAATCCCCTGCAATGCACCGCCGGGTGGCCGGGGACAACTCCAGGAGGAATGGTATGGTAACCATAGTCTAAAATGTCAGTTTTTTTGTCACTTGAACTATAGAAGGACATTAAAATAAAGAAAATGGCTAATTAAAATGTTTAAAACTGTACGTTTCTTGGATTTACCTTAATCCCTGGCTTGGTCCTTTCACTTTATGTAACAGCTGTGCAACTAGGAAGTTTTCAGAAATTAGAAATGTATTGTAACCATCTGTATTTCCCAGATATCACCTTACAATTCCTTACATATGATAGCTTTCCTGTGAGCAGTGCACTGCTCTCACAGATCCCTGCCTGCCATGCAAACATACGCAGCAGTGACAAATGCTGACCAATGATCTCCCTGCATGTGAGATAGAGAGGTGGAGCTACTTACATTGCCAAGAGGTACTAGGGCGGGCCAAATATGTATTCTGCAAGGACGTTTTTTGGCGGGAGGGGAGGTGAGGAGACATGAGGGATGTGGAGAGAGATGTGTGCAGAGGTGGGGGATGGTGGATAGTAGTGTAGAGATCAGAGCTGAGGAGGAGTGGAAGTGAGATTTGAAAAGCCTGTGAAAGAGAGCTGAACAGTGGACTCTGTACATAACACACCAATAAACTCTGCACTCTGTATGTAGCGCACTCTTCAACCCTGCACTCTGTACACAGCCTGTCCCCGAACTCAGCACTACATACGCTGCATACTCCTGAACTCTGCACGTAGCGTACTTCTGGGCTCTGCACGTAATGTACTCCTGAACCCTGCACTCTGTGCGAAGTGCACCCCTAAACCCTGCACTCTGTACGTAGCGTACTTCTGCACTCTGTATGTAGCGTACTTCTGAACTCTGCACTCTGTGCATAGTGTACTCCTGAACCCTGCACTCTGTACGTAGCATGCTTCTGAACTCTGCACTCTGTGCGTAGTGTACTTCTGAACCCTGCACTCTGTATGTAGCATGCTTCTGAACTCTGCACTCTGCACATAGTGTACTTCTGAACCCTGCACTGACCCATCTGATGACACAGGTTACCGAGGGAGGTTTCAAAGCATACCATTGCTACTGAATACTGTTGAGTGTCCGCATGTACACAAATGACTGCCATTTTTCTAGGGTGCAAGGTTTTTTCCTCCACTAGTGCAGTTTTTACCAAGGTAACCAGGCTACCTGAATCCAAAAATATAACAACATTTTTACCAGCTATACACATTTTGCATAAAGGTTTCTCATTTCACTTTACTGCAGTGCATTAAAGTTGCAACTAGGGACTACCTGAAAATCATAGTGCATTGATTCATGAATAACTGAGCAATCTGCCACTAAATCTCTCTTCCTGGCAGCAGTAACAAATGAACCTTCTAGTCACCTCCTTTGGGTTTGGCCTTCCAGACTGCTCTCTCCGGACATTAGAAGCAGCCCTGCAAAATACCTTTAGTTCCCACTTTTTCACTCTATCAATTCTCATCCCTTGGTGCAGTCTTACCTGTATCTGGGGATGTTCTGGTCTTGGGGTAGAAAGTCCATGAGTCTTTGAGGGAAGACTTAAGATTCTCAGTCCCTAGGTACCTTTCCATAAGCTCCACAAGTTTGTCCGCTGTTTCCAGATCTCCATGCTTCCCTCAATTTTTCAAGGCAGTAGGGAATGAACTCAGAAATCTGTCCATAACCACACATTCCACAATTTTTGAACAGAGTTTCTGACTGCAGCCATTTTCTGGTCACATGAGTAAGGTCATACACTTGTGACCGGAGTGGTTTTCCCAGGTGATAACTCCAGTTGTTGCGCCCAGCCGTGCCCAATAGTTCAATTTTTAAACGATCATAGTTTTTGGCCGCCATAGCCTCGAGGTCGAAGTAAGCCTTTTGGTTCTCCTCAGACAGTGGGGGAGCCATTAGTTCAACCCATTGTTCTTTAGGCCAACTTTCATTTTCAGCTATCCTTTTAAATGTGGTCAGAAACATCTCAGGGTCATCATCTGCAGTCATTTTTGGCAACAGGTGGCTTATTGAAAAGATGGTATGTTACCAGAATCACTCCCAGCCTTGGTCTGCTGCCTCTGCTGAAATTGTTTAATAATGGCCTCAATTTGTTATTGATGTTTTTGTTCCTGCTGTGCCAGCATTTGCCTATGGCAGGCCTTCATCTGTTCCAGGGCTTACTGCTGGGTTGTAAAACTCTGTTGCATTTGTCTGTTGTTGATTTGCCAAAGCAAGCAGTCTCAGTAGCTCCTCCATGCTGGCCTTACTTCATCTGCCCTGCAAACCTCCACCATATATGAGTCAAAGAATGGTGAAAAGGGCACAGCAAGACAGCAGGATCTTGGTGAAACACAATTGTTGTCGGATTTGGACAAATGTTGGATGGCAGGCTTTAAAATTTTCCGTGGACAAATGTCTGTTATCGGATTTTATGAGTGTGTGTACAAAAGTCCAAAGTACAAACATGCATGCTCGGAAGCAAGGACGAGCCAGAAGCGGTCAGTCTTGTAAACTAGCGTTCGTAATGCAGAATTAACATTTTTGACGTGGCAAATTATGAAATCTAGAAATGCAGCACACATTCTCTTCTTCTTTAATGGGATAATAATGAAGCTGCTGGTGATACTGAGTTATTGGAAACAAATTTTCAAAGGCTTTTTTTTTCTAGTGATATCAAGAATATTATTACGCTTGTTATTTTATTTTTATTTTTTTTGGTGCAAGTTACCACCACACCATTATACCGTAGTTTTTAAGATCAAAGATACAACTATGTTGGTGTCCCTTGACAATTTTACATTGTATTTTTTAAAATGTAACTGCCTACTGCCAAACTGTCATTTGAAGTAAAACACATAGCCGCGTATCACTCTCCACTATTTTTTTTATTGTGCATTAAAAAAAGAAAACAAATAAAACTAGACGTGCTATCTGCCAATAGAACTTAACCAAAAAGTGCATGCTATGCATCCAAAAATATAGAAAATATAACAAATCAAATCATTATTCAACCAAAAAATAAAATAAAAGACTCATGCATGTGTCCTGCTTCTTAATATAGGGGGTCAACAATGTCAAGAGTTGGTGAAAGTAGGGGTTCGTCATCCTGAGATAATTCTGAAAATCATCTGGATTTTTCTCCTGGAGCTCTTGCAGCAAAGGCATATGACATAATTAATAAAGCAACCAAGTTTTGGTCCACGAAATCCTCCTCCTCCTGTCCCTGGACTGGACTTGGGTCAAAGCAATAACTCCAAGGCCAATAATAAATAACACGTTATCTCCTCCGATTCCGCAACATGGCTGGTTAACGAATGGCCGCTCAGAAACAAACTGAAAAGCGCAAAATGAAAAAAGCTAATCAACACTCACCAAACTTCTACTAACCCAAAATTAGCAGAAGGAGAACAAAGCATGGATTCTGTTAGTTGAACTTAATCTCTTTTGGCTCGTAGTATGTCTAGTACGTGACTACATTCATGTTTGTTGTCCGACAATTGTGTACCCTTTGTATGCAAGACAAAATCCAGGCACACGCCTTCAGACTGAGGTTTTGTCTGCAGAAAATCCGATCGTGTGTACGAGGCTTTAGTCTCACCATACAAATAAGTTGCTGCTCCCCAGTCTGTCCTACACAGAAATATGGTTCCAGGGTGGAGCATCTTCCCTAAGCAGACTGGGGGTTTTATAGGAGCCCAGAGTACTGAACCTGCTTCAGCTGAGCATGTTAACCTCTCAGTGAGCCAAACAGGATCACTACAAAGCACAAAAAGAAAAAATGGTTTGAATACTGCATAAACTTGGAACAAATAACTCCTGTCCAGGACACAACCCTTAGATTTCCCAGGCTTCATGTCACATACCCCCCCTTTATTAAAATCCAAGGTTTGGAACACAGATTGCCAGGCATATGTGAACTTGGTACAAGGCCTCTCTGTTTATATGTGACAATGGTTAGAGCCAGAGGTGGCGGAACAGAATTTCACCTGAAAAAAAGCCCTGGGTGTGAGGGTCACATGAAATAGCCTGGAGGGTCGTATTCAGCTCCTGGGCCTTGTGTTTGACACATGTGGCCTAACTGATCAATAATACTTTTTCCCAAAAAAAGGTAACAAATGCTCTTGCTATGTTTGCACTGCTGCCAAAACATAGATTATTTTGCTTTTCTGCTCATTACACTTAAAGTGATTACAAAACTTTCATTTTTTTTTTAAACTAAAACAACAAACATGGTATACTTACTGTACCTGCATCCTGGTTTTGCACAGAGTAGCCCTGATCCTCCTTTTCTGGGGTCCCTCACTGACACTCCAAGCCCCTCATCTTTGTACTCATTCCCAAGCCACCCAGTCTGTCACTATTGACACAGACCAAGCGACTTGGCCCTACCTGTTGCTCCCTAGTCACGATACTTGATTGACAGCAGAGGGAGCTGCCATTGCTATCTATCTGCCCAATGAGGAGGGAGACTGCGACGAGAGCCACTGCTCTCGTGCACATTGCTGGATCGGATTCAGGTAAGAATAAGGGGGGCTCAGCTCCATCACAGAGGATTTTTTACCTTAATGCATAGAATACATTAAGGTAAAAAATCTTGAGGCTTTAGAACCAGTTTAAGGTTTTTTTAGCAATGCAGAAACATTGTCAGAACCTTTAACAACCAATCAAAATTCACTTAAGTCACACAAGTACTGTACTTTGCATTTAGTACCATGCTGAACGCTCAGATTTACCTAATAAGCCTGAAAGTTAAACCAGTAAAAAATAAAAAGAGAGTAATATACTTGTAGCAAGGTCCCAGGCCTCCCTTAGTTTAATGAGAACCTCCAGAGCCAGCGCAGTGACAGCTGACATCCTTCTATATAGTGTGGGTTACCAGGCTTGGTGGGTGTAGTGCAAGATAGATTCATGGGCACCAGACACTTCTTGAATGCAAAGAGATTTATTTTCTCTTGAACAGAACTGCGCAAAACGGTTTAGGGCCAGGACACCCTTAGGTGGTTCCAATGTTAACTGGCAGACTCCAAGACTTCTACAGGTAGACAGTAGAGGTGCGCATCTTCACTGGCCTCACGATTCGATTTGATTATGATTATCATGTCAACAATTCGATTCGATTAGATTCCGCGAAGCATCACGATGCATCACGATTACTGTGCGCGGTTTTCTTAAAAAAAAATTCAAGCAGTCAGGAGAACTTAATTTTCTTATTTTATATGTTCTTAAAAAAAAGACAACACTCCATGCATGCAGCAAAGTCTAATCACAGCAGACAACTTAGAGGAGTTCCAGGCTCCCCCCCCAAAAAAATATACTACAGGAGATGGTCAGAGACTGCAGACATAGTACAGGAGATGGTCAGAGACTGCAGACATAGTACAGGAGATGGCCAGAGACTGCAGACATAGCACAGGAGATGGTCAGAGACTGCATACATAGTACAGGAGATGGTCAGAGACTGCAGACATAGTACAGGAGATGATCAGAGACTGCAGACATAGTACAGGAGATGGTCAGAGACTGCAGACATAGTACAGGAGATGATCAGAGACTGCAGACATAGTACAGGAGATGATCAGAGACTGCAGACATAGTACATTATATGGTCAGAGACTGCAGACATAGTACAGAAGATGATCAGAGACTGCAGACATAGTACAGGAGATGATCAGAGACTGCAGACATAGTACAGGAGATGATCAGAGACTGCAGACATAGTACAGGAGATGGTCAGAGACTGCAGACATAGTACAGGAGATGGTCAGAGACTGCAGATATAATACAGGAGGTGATCAGAGACTGCAGACATAATGCGCCAAGTAGCCAGCACTAGGTCCTAATGTGCTGTTGCCATGGAGATAGAGACCAGTGCTATCAAATTTCGGTGCTGGGAAAGCACCCCTGGTTGTTCGCCCCACTGGTCCACTGTTGGAGGATTCCCCCATCCACCTGGAATGTGTAGATGGGGGAATTGGATCATATTTTTTTTCCAGTGTAATGACAAAAAAAAAGCGATTAATATATGGGCTGCATAAGTGGCTTAGTGGTAAGTGGATCTTGGGAGAACAGAGCGGGGGAGGGAGACAGATAGGGGAGAGAAAGGGACAGATCAGTTATCAATGTGTAATGAAAAATGCAGAGCTCACTGATTCAGGGAGGAGGCTGGAAGTTCACACAGCTTGGAATGTGTAGCTGCTGCTGTTCATATCTCCCGCGCACACCCCCCTCTCTCCTCATCACAGCTGTACATCGGGATAGGAGAGTGGGCGGTCCAGGCAGACACAGGGAGAGAGAGGAGGAGGGGCAGCTGTATGCAGTACATTCATTGGTCCGTTGCTGGGAGGGGGGGGGTGAACTTCGCTGGGCTGTGTGTGAGACGAGTGTCAGAGACTCTCCACTCAGCTGCAGCCACCAGCCTCTAAATGTACACACTGATCATCCTGTCCTACGGACGGGAGAAATCAGTGTTTTTTTTCTCTGTCACAAGGATAATAGGAGGCTGGAAACACTGCATTGTCCCTCCCACAGTGCAGGATCAGACAGACCGCTACAGTGATCTGTGTCACAGCTAGCTCCGGGGGGCTCTGCGCCGCCGATGGGGAGATGAGAGGGATGTCCACAGCTCCAAATCCCAAGGAGGGGGGAGAGCCTGGGTGGGGGCAGCATGCTGAAGCCAGATCACTGACGGGGAAACGCTCAGCCAGCCGAGCGGTGGCTTGTCATGACCGGCAAAGACAGGGAGCGGGAGGAGCCAAAATTATGTCATACATAATCGATTCTCCTGGCTAACCTCATCGATGCCGTATCGGAAGGGCAAAATGGCAAAGCATCGATGCGGCGATCATTTTCAACAACCCTAGTAGACAGCCATTCAGGGAAAGGCATCCAGCAAGACACCACATCTGCATGTGTAGGAGTACTTTCTCCTATGGCAACAGTCCTATAATAGTTCCTAACACGAGTTGTAACAAACTCCTTTACTTCTCCTGCAATCAACTTTAGATTCTTAGCCCACTGAACTCTCAGTCTCTCTCACTGCGCTTGCCGATTCACTGCCACTGAATACTGTGAGCTCTTCCAATCTTCTTACTCAGTATCTTCCTCAAGCCTCACCCCTGCTTCCCAGCTGGGTTCCCTGGCTTGGCACCCCAGATACTCCTCAAGCATCACCTCCACTGGCTGGGTCCCTGGCTTGGCACCTACTGAAGTTTCCCGATTCTTCACTGTCCCCGGTTGGTGAGAATACTGCTCCGGTACTTGCTTCAGCTACTCATTGTGTTCCCTGGTAATAAGGTGTTTGGTCCCTTAGTGGCGACAGCTTCCCCTCTACCTCCGACCACAACAGGTTCTCCGGCCGGCAGAACTGTCTCTTCTGGTTGGTCTGCAAGCCGCAGTTCCAACCCTACGTTGCTCTCTTGCTTCTGGATAGGCCCTCAGACAGCCTAGCAGCCAGATGTGCCTGGGATAGGCCAAAACTCTGGCCTGCCAGCCCGGGCAGCCAACAACACGTCCACCCAGACAGCTGTCCAAGTGGCACAGAACCCAATCACCTGACTCCACCCAAATATATAGGTTCTCCCAGCAGGCTAAGGGGCCCAAGAAAACCCCTGCCCATTGGTTGAGACACATCATATACTCCTAATCTGTCCTAGCATTGCCCTTGTCTTATCTAGTGTTACCAGGTACCCGGCCACCCAGCGACAAAAGAGAAGTGCAGCAATTCCAGACTTAGGGTGAAATTAATTGATCCCAAACAATTGCCCAAGTCAACTATACTGGCAGGTAAATTTAGGAGCAACCATGCCTAAACTTCAGGGTGCTACATACTGTAGATATGTCAGTTGTTTTCTCAGTGGGAATACAATGTACTATGAGTTCATGTCTGAAAGGTCCTGAATGCATACTGTATAGCCAGCTTCATAAAAATCAGAGTCTAAGGAATCTGGTCTCTAGAGCAGGGTTTGGGCAGCCAGTCATGGTAAGTAGGAGTATGAAATCTAGGCAAATCTTTTCATCTGTGTAGGACAAATCAGTTTGGTTTCTACCCTTGTCTGACTTACTCTTAAGTGCTTATAAAGTTTAGAGTTTTTTATACCTTATTGCATTCCTTGCATTATGGTAAAAAAATAATAGCCATTTCCCTCCTCCCCTCTCTAAACACCTTAAAGTGGAGTTCCACCCAAAAGTGGAACTTCCGCTTTAAGCACTCCTTGCCCCCTTACATGCCATATTTGGCATGTAATTTTCTTGGACGGGGGGGAGTGGGTGCTTTGTTTTGAGTGGGACTGCCTGTCCCACTTCCTGCTTCCGAGTACAGGCCATCTAGGTGACTCCTCCTCTCCCCCTAGGCGGCCCTCCCTCTGGGCAATCTTCTGGGACACGTCACAGGTCCCAGAGAGTGCGCATGTGCACTGCATCTTGTGCATGCGCAGAGTGTGCCCAGCTGTAAAGCCACAAGCTGTCACGGCCGGGTTCCCACAGTTTCAATGGAGGCACCGCGGAGAGGAGGGGGAGAGGCGTGAAGCTCCATGCAGCTGCATCACTGGACTGTGGCACAGGTGAGTGGCTGTTTATTAAAAGTCAGCAGCTAAACTTTTTGTAGTTGCTGACTTTTAATAAACCAAAAAAAGCCTTGAACGCCAGAATATTGCAGCCTTTCAGTGATCCAGCGCTGTGTCCGGCTGCAATATTCTGTCCCCTCACTTCCACTTCTCACAGGTACTGGGACAACAGGGTGAGCCATTGATAAATGGCTTGCTATAGGGGCACACTGAGAAAAGAAGGAGCCTGGACTGCCAATGGGGAACCCAGAAGAAGACATTCTGGGCCGCTTCATGCAAAACCATTGTATGACATTATTATTTTAAGAGAAAAAAAAATTGAAGTTTACAATTACTTTAAAGGATAAGTTCACTTTTTTTGATAAAGAATAATAAATAAATGCAAATTTTTCTGCAGGTAAAAAAAAAATGTGCATTTACTTCTTTTTTTTTTGAGCCTGGAAAGCATTTCACCAGTGATCAGCAGATCGCTGATGCCATGCATGTCTCCTGCAGACTGTCAGTGTGAGCTGCCTGCTGAGTACATCCCGTAAGGCATGCAGATACACTGACAGGAAGAATCAATGAACTACCACAGTACTCAACAGCCCTGTGGTAGTTCATTGAGAACTACAAGCTGACAGCTGCAAAGGATGTCGGTGCTTGTAGTTCATTCATACACAGAGCACTGTGAATGAATGGTGTGGACGAAACTGTGCTGTAAAGTGTATGTATAGGCCTTGAACTAAGAATGATACGAGATCTATGATTTTATAGTTGTCACTAAAACAAGAAATGGCGACAACTGTCCAAGAGGAAAATTCCTCATAATATTGCAGAGACTTCCTTTCATTTCCTTTTGCATTACTGTGACAGAAAGTAAAGGAGTATCTCACAAATGGGACACAGACAGAAAAAAAAAAAAACAGAACTTTTAATCCATCCCTACTCTATCCAAAACATGAAAAAATAAAATAATTTAGTTATACAAGCACTCTAAAGCAGAACTACATATCTATCTCAACATGGGAGGTTGGGTCTCTGTATTGTATTCTGAAGAGTCCCACTTTCCCCAGATAATATCAAATTTTGGCAGGGAATCTTCTATGACTGCTGTGAGATGTTCCATTCTACAGATATCTGCGATAGTTGAGAGGAACTGTGCAAAAGTAGGGGATGCGATAGTACGCCAGCATTGCAGTATTACTCGTTTAGCTGCCAACAAAATCTATGCCATCAATTTATTAAGAGATTTTGTGGTTTTCTTAAGGGGTAGACCTAGTAGGAGATGTATAGGTTGAAAGGGGACCAGAATATCCAGCACTTTTTCCAGTAGGGCATGAACTTGTGACCAAAAGGGGGCGATAACAAGACATTCCCAAAGTATGTGGAAGTGGGTACCTAGGGAAGAGCCACATCTCCAACAGTGACTATATGGTGAAAGTTTGTGGGCTGCCAGGAATTCAGGGGTCCTATACCAGAACATCAGCATCTTGTATGCCGTCTCCTTCTGGGCTACACATCTGGAGATCTTAGAAGTAGCATTCCATATTCTCCCCCATTGTGCCAGAGATATAGGTCTGTGAAGGATCTGAGCCCATCTCCGCATATATGAGTGGCCCTGTTTAGTAATAGGAGTTGAGCTATGAAGGATTTTATAAATAATAGAAATCTAGTGAGGTTCATATGGGCCATAAGAGCATAACATTTCAAATTCTGTAGGCACGTCTAAGGTCATTCGTGGGGATCTAGAAGTGAAAAAATGTTTTATCTGTAAGTAAGAATAAAATAATGTTTTTGGGATCTTATGTTTGGTTTTCAGATCAGAAAAAGAAAGTAGTGTGTGTGTCACTGGATGTACCAAGTGTCTTAGTTGAAATATGCCAGTTTGGGTCCACGGCAACATGGAGTCAAAGGATAGGCTGTCAGGTATTTCTGGGTTGAATAGGACGTTTATTAATGGTGAGCACTGGGAGGATAAGGCGTATTTACTGGTACAGCGCTTCCAAATTGAGAGTGTGAATAACATAGGATCTAGACAGATTTTCCGTAATTGGGGGGTAAATTTGTCTGAGGAAGGCCAAAGCATACAGCATGGGTGGGCTGGGAGTGTGATACTCATCTCGATTTCTGACCATCTGTTTGGGGCAAATCGAGATGTCCATAAAGAGATGGCTTTTAGATACGTAGCATAGTAATACTTAATGATATCCGGGGTTCCTAGTCCCCCGCATAGGCGGGGAGCCAGGAGGACCGAGTTAGCTACCCTGTGAGATGCATTATTCTGAATAAATTTCATGAAATTCCTGTGAAGCATTTTGAATTGGGTCATTGGGATCATTACAGGGAGAGTTTCAAAAAGATACAGCAATTTGGGGAGAATAGACATCTTAAGGACGTTAATCCTACCAATAAGAGATAAGGGAAGCGCTGTCCAGTTCTTTAGTAGTCTGTTGATCTCTTAGAATAAAGGAGGAAAGTTTACTTGATATAAAGTGGAGTATGAGGGAGATAAGCACACCCCGAGATATTTGAGTGATTGAGAGCACTATCGATAATTGAAATTATTTTGCAGGGTTTTCATCAGTACAGTCGAAAGATTAATGGGCTTCGGTTTTAGTTGGGTTGATTTTGAAACCAGATAGGTTGCCGAATGTTTGTAAGGATGAATGAAGTGATGGGAGTGATGTATATGCCAGGGGTTCAAGGTTGAGGATAAAGAGCAGGGGTGATAATGGGCAGCCCTGTCTAGTACCGTTACTAAGGGGGAATGGCGCTGAAACATGGGAGGCCAACTGAACCTGGGACGTAATATGAACCTGGGATGGAATATAATGCTCTTAGGGCTTGTAGAGAGGGTCCAGAGAAACCATATCGCAACAGTGTAGCAAACATGAATGACCAATTCAGGTGGTCAAATGCCTTCGGAGCATCTAGGCTCAGTGCTACAGCAGGTCTGCTAGTTTTGGTCAAGAGGTCTATAAGGTCTATGGTACGTCTAGTGTTATCTCCTGCATGTCTGGTTTGGACAAATCCAACTTAGTCCTTATAAATTAGTGTGGGGAGAAGTAGGGATAATCTATTAGCTAATATTTTTGTAAAAATTTTGTAGTGAGAATTTAAAAGGGCTATGGGGCGGTAATTGTCCGGTAATGAGGGGTCTTTTTCTGGCTTTGGAATCACTGTGATGAAAGCATGTAGGAATTGAGCGTGAGGGATCTTCCCTGTCATCAATGAGGCAAAGATCGTCTCCATGTAAGGTATTATGATGGGGAGAAATTTTGTATAATAGGAATAGGGGAGACCATACGGGCCTGGGGATTTGTGGGCTGGAAGTTGTTTAATAACTTTAGTGATTTCTTCAGCCGAAATATGTGCATTAAGCCCTAAGCGGTCATCCGGGGAAAGGGTGGGGAGACTTAAGGAGTTAATAAACCTGTCAAAGTTATCTTGTGTAAAATGGAAGTTTGGATCTGTGGCCAGGCAATTATACAATTTCTGATAGAAATCACCAAAAACACCAGTCATAGCTTGGGGGCAATATGTGGGTTTACCATCGTCTTCGGGAATAGACGCTTGGGGGCGCGGTTTTAGTTTGTTGACTAGCAGTCTATGGGGCTTATTGGCAAATTCATAATATTTTTGTTTTGACCAAAGCATGGATTTGGTGATTCTGGCTAAGTCCAATGTTTTTAAGCGGTTACGTAGGGCTGTTACAGCTTGGAGATACTCCACTGTGGGATGCCTTAGAAGTTTTTGTTCGGCGTCTGATAGTTGAGTTAATAAGGTCGAGCATTGTAGGGCGATACATTTACCCTTGAAGAACACCTTGTGAGCTTCCCACAAGGTAGAGATCTCCGATACCGAATCCTTGTTTATCTGAAAGAATTAGTTTAGTTTTTCCTGTAGGGGTATTTGGTTTACAGGTGAGTTAAGGAGCGACTCAATAAGTCGCCAATGGCATTTCCTAGGGTTGGGTGCAGACAATAGAAGATCTAAAGTTATGGGTGCATGATCTGACCACGTGATTGGGAGAATGTTTGAGTCAACTAGATATGGCAGTAAAGGTTCAGAAATGAAGAAACAGTCAAGTCTTGTGTACAGTTTGTGGGGTGGAGAGAAAAACGAGAACTGTTTGGCTCTCGGATGTTTTATTCTCCATGAGTCAAACAGTCCATGTGTCCTGATCGTCCTATGAAATGAGGAGGAAGATTTTTGTACCTGTAGAGAGGGAGTGTTTTGAAACAGGGCAGCCCTGTCCTTGTTCGGGGACATGCATAAGTTAAAATCCCCTCCAATAATCTGGAAGGGTTGGGAGAAAGAGTGGAGTTTCTTAAAGAAATTTTCTAGAACCAATTTGTCTCGAATTGGGTGCATACACATTTACCAAGGTAAAGGAAGTATTCAAGTGATCACAGTCCAGGAGAACATAACGGCCCTGGGGGTCAAGATATGAGGATTTTACGCGTATGGCAGAGGAGTGTTTGAGGAGGATAGCCACCCCAGCTTTTGCAGAAGTATCAGAGGCAACAAAGGCTGTGGGGAAGTGTCTAGATGTGAATTTGAATGATCCCTCCTCCTTGAAATGTGTCTCCTGGACCATGATCACGTCTGCCTTAGAGGCTTTGAACTCTTTTAGGGCCAGCCATCTCTTCCGGATGGAGTTCAGGCCTTTATCATTGCATGAAAATATACTAACAGCCATAGCTATATATTGTGGACAATTCTAGGATTATAGTCACATAACATAAGTTCTGCATAAACCATGATGTAAAGAGCAAATACTGTATACTTATATAGTTAAACCTGTAAAGGTAAATTTGGAGGGTGGAAATATAGACATATTTCCTAGTTGGGTCAAAAGAAGGACCCATGTAGAAACTTAAAAAAAAAGAAATAAACACCATCAAAGAAGGATGAACCTGTAAGTAAAAACTATGTAACTAAAAAAAGAAAAAATAGGACATATATTTTGAACCATATAGGTAGAATGCCCGAGGAGGGGAATCTCTCCAGGGGGACATGGTCAAAAATCAGGACCATGTTGAGGGAGCATGGCAGTCCACAAAACTTAACTCGTCAGTCCTAGTCTGATCCGAACAGCATATGTAAGAAGTAAGTAGGGAACTTTTCAACTGTAATTGTCCCGGAAACAATTGCACCACAGGGAAGGGACATCAGTCTCTGAGCCCAGAGACTCGAGAACACAGAGGCGAGTAAACAGGGCCTCTACGGGAAAGCCATAGGAGTTATCCAAAGATATTATCAAGTAGGGCCTTTAGATGATGCATTCCTCTGAAGGGTGAAGGTGGTTTTTCTGGGTTTGTGGCGAACCGGAGTCCATATTTGTTGAGAAGGGTCTAGTAGATGGAACCTGTGTTTGCAGATCCTCTTCAGGGATGCGGGGAAGTCCCAGATTTTTGATGAAAGATTCACTTTCCTGGAGGTCTCTCATGGTATAAGCCATCCTTGGTTACTGTTAGACGAAAGGGGAAGCCCTATCTGTATCTGTAGGGAATCTGATGGTGCTGTAGATGGGCGCTAATCGGGCACAGAGTGCGACGTTTAGCCAGTGTTATGGGTGACAGGTCGCTAAAGATTTGAATCTTCGCTCCTTTGAATTCCACTCTGGACCTGTTAAGGGTGGCTATGGTCAAGGCTTCCTTTCTTTCGTAAAAATGGAATCAGACGACTATGTCTCTGGGATTGGCACCTTGAGGTGGTTTAGGAGCTAGTGATCTATGTGCTTTGTCAAGGTGCCAGTCAATGTCAGGGATGTCGGGTGCCAAAGTAATAAAGAGAGCCAAAAGATAGGGTCTGATTTCTTTGTCTGTAATGGACTCAGGGACACCGCGGATCTGAAGGTTCTGCCGACGTTTCCTGTTCTCAAGGTCTTGTTGTTGTAGTTGTATTAGTGATACCGCATTTTTAAGATTAGCGTTTTCATCCTCCAGTGCTTGGACATAGTTCACCATGTCATCAAACTTAGATTCCAGGGTATCTGTTCTTTACCCTAGCGGGTCTATTTCCCCTCTAAGTTCATGAGCCAATTTATTTACCGCCTTGATAATATTGTGTGTAAGGCTATGAAGCAAGGCCTGCAATTTCAGATCTAAAACATCCACCGTCACTAAAGTAGCCATTGCAGGCTCTAAAGCAGAACTACACTGCATCTGAGCACCACAAACCATAGATGCTTTTTAATTTATTTTTATTATTTAAACAAAACTCACCCATCCATCCATGTCTCCATGTTTTTTTTTTTTTTGCTGAGAAATCACCTTGGAAAACACCACCCCCCAGCATTTCATGGTGATCTTGAATAAGGGGAGATGATTTATGTAGCACTTTCTTCCTGGAATCCATCTGCCCTTAGCTCAGGCATGCAGGCAGCAGGGATTGCTTAGCTGAGAAAGCCCTTCCTGCCCTCCTGAAGACTCCTAGGATGTATGGCATCATTTATCTAGGCCTTGAAATCAGAAAGCAACTGCATAACTGTAAAAAAAAAAAAAAGTTTAGAAATAATCATTATGATTTACTTTCCTATCTAATTACTAATGCTAGAAGTATATTGTTTTCAAATGATCAATGTTGATTGGGAGAGTGAAGCTCCCTCACTGTGGAATGCAAACATGCCACTATGCATGCTAACATGTATTTACTAAGTCCCAACGCCTCTCTGATCCGTAACAAAAAAAATCCCATTTCCAAGTCTACAGAACTTTGGACCACCAGAAAAACCTGGTTTTAATTTTGTTTTTCAAGGAAATAAATATGATTCCAATTTACTTTCTACTAGATCAACATAATTGGCTTTTTATGATTCATTATGTGTTGTGAGAATGATTTAAAAATAAAAAAATATTGGCATCTCACATTTAATTTTATTGGCTTCTACAATAATTCTAACAATAGATTACTTTTCTATAAATAAAGAATATTTCCAGTACATTTTCAGTCTTCAGACCATGTTATATTTATGATCATATGTACTGGCATCCTGACAACTTATCTGTGCCACTTAAAAATATACTATCCAGGTCAGAAAGCAATATATTTCATGTAGCATTCATTCCATAGTTTCCTTTCTATAAATATTCTCTAAATTACTAAAATTATATTAAGGGACATTGCAACAAGTGGCCTACTTTGATAAATGTGAGGTTTTAAAACATATATGAATTTCTTTTTTTTTCTTTTTTTATTTCAGTGGCTTTGTTTTCTCCATATTTACATGTAAACAAAGCTTTTCCATAAGTAGCAATGACAGAGTTTGGGTAAAACTATTCTTCTTATAGAGAAAGAAAAAAAAGAAAATCCACCATACATCTAAAAGATAATAAAACCTTTATGGTGCAGATCCAATTTGTTTAACAGAAGAAATGGTCATTCCCGATGGTAGCATTTGGATCAGCATTTGTCCCATGTATTTTTAGAAACAAAGGTACCCCTATATATTTAGTTATTTTCCGGCATCAAGTCTCAAATATTAGAGCCTGAACAAAATAATCAAATGTAGCCTAAATATGAGTGCTTAGTGTTTTTCTTCCAGATCTTTGCAATAATTCAGTTTGAAATATTGTGTCAGTGCATGCACCTTCTGTATTTAGACCAGTCATTGCTGTTCCCTCTCCTTTAGAGGTTGCATTTTCAGAGCAGGATGGCACTTTAAGGGTACGGAAAGCCAAACATATTTATTTTGTTTTGGACAGACTAGAAAAGAAGAATCCAGAAGAAGAAGAAGAAGCCTTTATTGCTATCTGTGTCCCCACCAGGGACAACCACTCTCTCAATTTTTCTGGTGACCATTGTCCACAGGAGTGAAAATAAGGAGAAAGCCAACTTTTTAAGTTGTCAATGGAACAGGAGCATTGGGAAAATCTTCCAGTGAGACACTTGATACAGTGATAGTTGTCTAGGAAGGAAATTCTTGTCACTTTGAAGAGATTTCTCTCACTGATGCATTCACAGTACACAAATTGAAGGGACGTCTCTCTCTATCAGGGTGCAGACAGCAAAAAATAAACTAGTAGGTGCTTAAAGTCTTCCCTACTGTCAGGAGTCAGCAGCTGGGATGACCAGCTATATGTAGCTACACAAGGAAATGGGGATCAAGCACTGTATAATAAAGTATATTTATTAAGGGCATGCAAAAAGAAATGCACACACCAACAAATATACAAACAAATGACCCACACCCAGAAAGCCTAAGTAACAAAAACCTAAAATATTAACTATATAATATATACAAATGAGGTACATGGGTTGAAGTGGAATCAAACGGTATTTCTGTATACCTGACAAGACCAGCTAGGTATAATAACAACAATTACCACACTCACAAGACCCTCTCAATACTGAGAAGATAGCTTATTTGTGAACACAAGAAGAGATGACTCAAAATTTATGTTCAAAGCTATCTGATTTAATTCTGGGCGGTATACAACTTATACACGTTATTATCAACCAATCATTGCATGGAACATGGGAGTGATTTAATAAAGGGGTGTACATTTCATATCATTACATATCATTAATACTCAAATGCCCAACCACTTAAACATGGCTGACATAGCAACTATAGTGACGATGCCATCTGCTTTCACGACTCATAGTCATGCCTTTGGTGTTCCCCTTTACACAGGAAAATGTTCCAGACAGCTCTTCAACCACATAAGCTTTATATAGAAAGGTACAGGACAAAGATGCTGCTGTAAGCTATATTTTCTTATATGTGTGCTTTATAGAAACCGTTACAGTCTGTCACAGTCCGGGAATACAGAACTTTAAACTAAATATCAGATTAACCCAAGTTAATCTTATATGAACTTATATATGGTTATATACTTATATATGAACTTATATAAAGATGGAGTCACTTCTGTTCAGTCATATTACTACACGGTTAACAGGGATCACCATTGATGCAAGGAAGGGGGGGAAGCAGGACTGGGTGCAGGAATAAGGGGAGCAAGAGTAAGGCAGCAGGACACAGGATGCTAGCTAGAGCAGGAACAACTGGCATTCAGAATCTGGCAGCAAGAAAGGCAATGAAAACACTGATACAAGTTGTGTTAGTACAAACAGGGTTAAAGAGGATCTCCAGTCTCCTGTGATAAAAATAAAAGTCAGCAGCTCCAAAAACTGTAGCTGCTGACTTTTAAAAAACAGACTCTCACCTGTGCCATGATCCAGTGGTATGCTCACCCCAGTCCGTCTCATCCGCTGTCTTCTTTCCTCGGCACCGGCGTCTTCACTATGGGCACATGAATAATGGATGCAGTCTTCTGGGACCCGTCATTGTCCCAGAAGACTAAAGGGGGGGGGAGGAGAACTTCCATTTCCAACCACCTAGGCGGAACTGAAGTGAGAGCGGGTACCTGTTAAAAGCGGAGTACTTAAAGCAGATTTCTACTTTAAGTACCCTCCCAGCACCCGTGGCCAGATGGAGCTTATTACAGGAACCTGCTGAGAAACACCTGCTAGTGGCTACAAAAACTGCAGCTTTCCACTCAGGGAAACACAGTGCCACTTGCACAGTGTGGGCGGCACAGTGGTGTAATGGGTATCACTCTCACCTAGCAGTAAAAAGGGTCACTGGTTAGAATCCCAACCACAACACTACCTGCCTGGAGTTTGCATGTTCTCCCTGTGCCTGCGTGGGTTTCCTCCGGGTGCTCCGGTTTCTTCCCACACCCCAAAGACATGCAGGTAGGTTAATTGGCTTCTGTCCAAAATTGGCCCTAGTATATGAATGGAGACCTTGGATTGTGGGCTCCTTGAGGGTAGGGACTGATGTGAGTGTGCAATGTGCAGGGATAGGGACAATTTTAGAAACTCACTCAGGTTGAACTGGATGGACTGGTGTCTTTATTCAACCTTACTAACTATGTAGCAGGTGAACCAGTTCCTGACACCTACTCTATTCCCCCCCCCCCCCAAAAAAAAAGAATAGGTTTAGGCTTTACATATGCTTTATATTAGACTGTGGCCAGGTTAAGGCAATTCATCCTAACAAGAGGAATCAACCAGTGCAAAATCCAATAAACCCTAAAAATACTGCAGCTGAAATACTGAGGATCAAAAAAAAAAATCCCACATAGATCAATATAAAAAAAGCAGTACAGCGTAGCTAGAACACACTATTAAAACTAAAATTGAACAAAGAAATAGTCCATTTTCATTATAATGAAGAGATCATTGATGAAAACAGCAGAGAAGCCAGCAGATATCCAGTGAGATAAGTGATCTAGGAGTCAAGTATGGTGACTTAAGTGACAACCTCCACCACCGATAGTAATGGCCACTCACCTCAAATGATGGACCCCTGAGTGAATCAGTCAGGTCAAATATAGCGGTCCCTTTAAGGGATTATGTCAGCAGAGTCAGCAGGATCACATACTGGTAAGCAGGATCAAATACTAGTCACGAATATTGGACTTGCTATATATCATCATCAGCTCCCAGATATGGTACAGGAAACGAAAGCAACAAAACCTAGTGCTCTCTGAATACAAAAAACTATTTATTTAAAAATGTAACAAAATACACTCACAAATATCGCACTGTGCCCCAGTGCTGAGGGTGAATGGCAAATATATACAAAGTGTTTCCTCGAGGATCGGGGTGTAAGGACGCGGGTGACCTCACGATCGCTGTCACATGACATCACGTCTAGGTGCAGACACATACAACAGAATGGCACAGAAAAAAAGTTTAAGGTAATTAATAGCCAATTATTGAACTAAAAAAATTCCTGCCTAGCATCATCATGTCATTGGGACATTTATAGATCATTATACACATAAATCTAGTAATCTTGTTTTGTGCTGCAGCACCCAGTCTACCCTTCTTTTTATTTCATAAGGAAGAAAAACTGATGAAAATGTTATAGCTGTTATAGATGAAAAAGGATACTACTGAGCTCAATGCCACCCAGGGCTCTGTTCCATTAAATAGTGCTTATTAGCCCAAGGTCTAGTGCATACTATCAGTTTTTTTTTTCGTTCAACCCATTGGACTGAATGAAAAAAAAAACTGAGGAGCTCAAGAGGAGTTCACTATACAATGATAGTACAGTGATCTCCTCGCTGAGCTATTGTGTTCTGACAAGGGGATTGCCCCCTTGCCAGAACACACCAGTCAGCATTCACAGCTATTGGATGCCGTTTTTCCAGCATGCCCGTATGACAGGCTTCTGTCAGACAGGCTGGTGTGCATGTGGGCTAAATGTCATCCGGTTATTACACCAAACATACATAGAGCAGGGGAGAGAAGAGGGATAAGCTTTTCAATGTGTTGCTGTGTCTAATTTGCTAATTAGGAAGGTGCCATTTTTTGCTCTAGTCATAAGTCAGCAGCCTTCAAGGGAAGGGTGCAAATGGAGGACACTATAAAATTAAGACAGGACATATTTAAATGTTGATTTGACCTGTGCTTCAAATCAGATGCCAAAAACAAGTTAAGAATGTGAAAAATTGCTGGAATAATGCTACTAAAATTCTAGCAAGATATACTTTCTTCCCTATTCCAAACATTTTCTTGTTTTAAATTAGTTGCTTTGAATATTATCATTAACAACTTGAAGGCAGCTACTACAGCTATAGTTGACATATATAAGCTGTTGGTGCCTTTTAAGCACTTAGTTCCACTCACTGTCCTCCCTAAGCTCTGTTACTAATTGCTGTTCTGTCTGCAACCTTAGCTAGTTATTTTTTTCATTATTGACTCACACTGAAATTGCAAAACAAATCAATTTCCTTGTTATTTAAATGTCATATTTATTAAAAAAATATCAAGATAAGCCTAGTGGATAACAAGCTTACCTAAATGCATATCATGTTACTTGCAAGTTCAATAATCAACAACTAATACTTTTTTGATGGTAAATGTTAAAAGAGCCTTGGCTCGATTAGTGGAGGGTCCATTAAGTCCTGTTTGAAATATGTAAAACCCAGCAGTGAATTCCATTAAAGGCTATGGGCTTGACTCTTTCTACTAAATTCTGGCCATTTGTAAGGCTAATTGGCAAGTTATTCTTATAACAAATATCTACAAGATGCAGGGGTGGTCATTTACTATAGTGCTGCAGCGCTGATTAGCGCTAATTACCGATAACTGTGCTAATTAGTGCTAAAACTGAAAATTGTATACTCACCTTTCCATAATTTTCCTTTGCTGACGCATTTCCATGGCAGCACACACTGGGTTGTGACTCCACTCCCACAACCTGACAGGATTGGTTAAGTATAAATTTGGAGATGAGGCACCCCCCTTCATTCTCTGTAACTATCATCTAAGCAAGGGTGGGATGCTGTGTGCTGCCATAGAGAAGCGTCAGAAAAGGAAAATTATTGAAGGGTGAGTATACAATTTTCTGTTTTCCTGACGCATCATGGCAGCACACATTGGGAAATAACTTACCAGTGGGGTGGGTGCAAGTAAAGTAGTAGTATTTATTTATCATATGGCTGTAGAATTGGCACAAATAACGGATCTTCCAAAATCTACTGTAGACAACTAAGCTGAGTCTACCCTGTAATGGGAAATGAATGTATGTCTGGAAGACCAGGTTGCTGCCCTGCAGATTGTCTATGGTAACACCCTGTAATACGCTGCCCAGGAAGTTGCCCCTTTCCTTGTTGATTGAGCCCTAATGCCTCCAGGTACCGGCTGTCTTGATGGCCTTAACTAGCCAAGATGCGATGGTGTGAGGTGACGCTATGTGGCGTCTTCTTCCTCCGCAAGGAATCACCAATAGGTTATCGGTCTTCCTGAAAGAGGCTGTAGCTGATAGTTCCTAAGAGTGGTCTTGATGTCCAAGGTGTGTGGTTGCCCTTAAACATTAGTAAATGATGGAAGGTTGGTTTCCTGATTGTAGTGAAAGGTTGGTTTCCTGATTGTAGTGAAAGGATGATGTCACCTTTGAAGTAAAGTGGTCTGAGCGTTTCAGTACCACCATGTCTGGGTAAAAGACCAAGTAGAGTTCTGAAATCAATAACACCTGTATCTCTGAGACTCTTTTAGCTGAAGTGATGTGTATAAGAAATGTTAATTTTAGTGTTAAGTCCCACAATGTAATTGAGCCAGCTGGGTGAAAAGGTGCACTTGATATTTAATGAATTCAGGACTACTGATGAATCCCATGCTGGGAACGTCGGTCTTCTTGAGGGCCTGATCTTTACACATGCTCTTATAAACTGAATTAGAAGAGGGTGTGAGGCCCATTTGAACCCAGTTTTTGCAGATACTGAAATCTGCACTTTAAGGGTACTTGAGCTGAGCCCTCTAGTTAAGCCTGCTTGAAGAAACTCCAGGATCTGCGGAACTTCTGGAGATAATGGATCCCAGACATTCTGCTGAGCCATGGACATGATTCTTTCCCATATTCTATCAGTAATGCTATTTGTGCTTTTCCTGGCTTGGAGTAACATTGAAACAACCTCCTGGGAGCAGCCTTGCTCTATGAACTTATTCCTCTTAACATCCATGCCATTAAATGGAGCCTCTCCAGAGCTGGATGGGAGAACTGCCCCTGGTACAGTAGATCCTGGGACAGTGGTACAGGTAGTGGATCTTTTAGGCTGAGCTGCAATAGAGTCGTGGCTCAAGGCCTCCTGGGCTAGAAAGGAATCACTGTTATTACTGATGCTGAAGACCTCCTGAGCCTGGAATCTCGCAATTAGAGGTGTTGAAGGGAATATGTACCCCAGACGAAAGTTCCATGGATGAAAAAGGCAGTTCACCCCCTCTGCAGATGGATATGCTGCTCTCCACAGGAACCTCTGGCATTTGGTGTTTGCAGGTGTCGTGGCCAGATCGATCTCCAGTATCCCCCAAGTTTGACTCAGGAGACTGAAGGGATTGATGGTTCAGGGACCACTCATTGTTTCAACAGAAACTCTCTGCTCAAACAATCGGCTAATAAGTTCTGAGCTGCCAGAACATACACCACTCATAGATCTGTTAAACATAACTGGGCCCATTCTAGGATGGGATGGACTTCCTCCAGTAGAGTACTGCTTTTGGTACCCCCCTGTCTCTGAATGTATTTTTAGAGAGAGAAAACCACCACTCCAGGCCAGTCCGCCAAGGAAAATGCTTATCTTCCAGACAGAGAGCCCCAGGGGCTGGCTAATACATGCACAGCTAGAAGGGAATGAGAAAAAAAACCTGGATAGCCGCACTGTGAAAAGAATAAATTGTTTTCTTGTGCTGTGGATTATATAATGTGATCTTCAATTTTCAATAAAAAGCACAAGAAAACAATTTATTATTTTCGGAGTGCGGCTATCCAGAGTTTTTTTCTCGTTTCCTTCTATCTGAATGTATGTTGCCGCCACTTTGTTGTCCATTCGGACTAGGACACTTTTTCCCCTCAAGGATGGGCCAAAAGATAGTAGGGCCTAGAAAGCTGCTGAGCTTGAGCATATTCGATACTAGACACTCTGCGTGATATTGCCATTGACCCTGAACCACCTGGTTCCGATAGTGGGCCCCCCATCCTGCCTGGCTGGCATCTGTTATGATTACCTCCGGTTCTGGGTGAACTATAGGCCTGTGTCTCCTGAGTTTGTCTATATACATCCACCACCAAATCAAATGTTTCATGATGGGGTGAATGGTAATCAACTGTAGCAATGATGTTCCCTTCCACTGAGTAAGGAATGAGAACTGCATCGTCCTCATGTGCCATTACGCCCATTGAATCATCGGTAGAGTGGCTGACATCGAGTCTAAGGTGCTCAGACAGACTCTTGCCAGAAGGAATTTTGCTATCATTAGTCTCCTTAACCTCCCTGGCGGTATGATTATTTCAGATTTTTGGTGCTGAAAGCGGTACCATTATTTTGCATGGAAACTTGGCGTTTTATATTGTAGGCCTGTAATTCTTAGGAATAACTCACTTAAATCTGTCCAAACCAGAGTCTAGTAGACATCCCGGGTATGATAACGTTTGAAAAATGAAATCATAAATGATAATATAATAAATAACTATAAATAATTATACCAAATAATAAATCAAATCAAAAACAATGAGATTTGCTCAGTTGCAGAATTGTCACTGTCATTACTTTCCATGTTTGATAACGGATCTCCCCACAAATCACTATTTCTCAATTCTGCAAGTGATTATAATTTATTATCGCTGTTTTCTAGCTGGTCTAAAACCACTTTTGATGTAAAGTTTTGGTTGCTATGGACAATCTCCAGTTTCCAGGCAGAAAGAACAGTATTTATAATATAAAACTACATGCAGGGCACTGGATAAACCTCTGGGAACAAAATGGATGTGAAATTATTTCATACAGCAATGTAATCTGTAAGATTACAGTGTACTGTATGTATTGTGTGTGTTTCACTTTTTGAATTTGGTGCCGTTCTCCGTCCCCGTGTGTCGCAACGCTCGCAGGGAATGGAGCCCAGCTCCGTGATGAATCGAGTGGAGGGCCAGCCACTCACACTGCGGAGAGACATCGCAGGATCCAGGGGACAAGGTAAGTAAGCTCTTCCTGGATCCTGCAATGCGATCCTGAGTCTGGCTCAGGGTTACCGCTTTTGGTTCTGAAATTCCACCCCGAGCCAGACTCGGGAATACCGCCAGGGAGGTTAACTTCTGGATAATGAGACCTATCGTTTCCCGAGGTAGACTGACTCTGTTTGATAGAGTATTGAGTTCTGCCCCTAGAAAGTTCATGCTTTGTGTCGGCTGAAGATTGCTCTTCTCCCAGTTGATTAACTACTCGAAGTTCTGGAGTGTGTTGAACAGTACAGCACGACAGTGAATTAGCGTTTCCCGAATGTCTACTAGGAGTAGAATGTTGTCCAGATAGTGATGGTGTCTCAGGCCTTTCTCCCTTAGAAATGCGATCACAGGAAGGAGATTCTTGGTAAATGTCCTGGGAGCAGAGGAGATGCCGAATGGGATGCACTGAAATTGGAAATGTTGGTGGTTGACTGAGAATCGAGATATTTATGAAAGGTGGGGTGTATATGGACATGTAGATAGGCATCCAATAAATCTACAGAAAGCATCCAGTCCCCTACGTTTACACTACAGTTAATAGGGCCGCTTTGACCTGAATTCCTCTGTTGAGCACTCTCAGGTCCATTACAGATCTCCCGTCTTTTTTTCTTACTAAGAATAGGGGAGAGTAATATCCTCTCCCTCTTTGCTTTCCTCTTCTTTTCTAGCTCTGTCACATACTTGAGAAGTAGCCTCCTCTTGACTGGTGATGACGGTAGTCTGGTTGACTGAAAATGACTTTTGGGCGCGTTGCGTATAAATCTCCATATGTGCCCATGTTTTATTGTGGACTATGTCCATGCATCCCCTATGTGTTCCGTCCAGACCTGTTTGAATTTTTTGAGCCTGGCTCCCACTCTCCCAGGCAGGATGGGCGTACCCTCAAAAGGACTTATGGTTTTTGCCTGTTGGGGTGGTCTTAGATTTCTGAAGCCTCAAAAAAGATGATTGTGGATTCTTCCAACTTCTTTTAAATTCTCTTCCAGGCCTATATGTTCTCGCTTCCCTGTACCTCACCGAGAGGTTGCGTTTGAACGAAGGACCTTTCTGTGGTTTAGGTCTTCTATGAGAGGGGATCAGTCCCGATTTTCCTCCTGTCACTTTGGAGATTGCTGAGTCCAGTTTTGAAACAAAAAGGTTTACTCCATCATAAAGGATCTTGCACCAATTGGTATTTGATGCTGTATCTGCCACCCATGGCTTGAGCCACAGGGCTCTTCTGGCCATGACTGAAGCCAACATAGCCCTTGTGGAAGAACGAATGACATCCACTGAGGCTTCTGCTATGAAATCGCCTGCCAGCTTCAGGTCCTAAAGGGAACTAATTATTTTCTCCTGGTTGGCCCCCTCGAGTATGGATCTTTCTATATTGGCAGACAATCTAGAAATTGCTTTTCCGACTACAGCCACTGCTACTGCTGGCCTACACGCACCTCCTACTGTGCAGTATGCTTTTTTCATGTCCAAATCAATCTTCCGGTCCAGCATGTCCCGAAAGGTTATGGCATCCTCTACTGGCAAAGTAACATGTCTTGCGAATGGGTGGACCAGTGGATTCACTTTCACTTCCTTCAGAGGATATAATTTTGCCAATCTATTATTCAGGTGAGATCTTTTTTCTGATCTTTCCCACTCATCCTTAATGAGGTCCTCCAGTTCCTCAATGAAGGGGAAGGACTCCGAATCCCTCTTTAGATTAAGAAAGTACTTGCTAATTTTGCAAGGGGCCTCTTTTGCTTCTTCCCATCCTATGGCATCCTTTACTGATCTCATGAAGAAGGGTTCAACGAGAGTAAAGTCAAATCCTGTAGGGATCTCTGAGTCTTCATTGTCAGAAGCTGATTCCGAATCTATAGAAGGATTGGGAGCTACGAAGTTGTGCTTGGGCCTGCCTTATCTTGTTCAGGGACAGATGTCTCCAGGATAATATCCTGCACAGACTCTTTGAGGAGGTCAGTTACCTCTCTTGCGTTAGACTCCTTCTCTCTGGTTGCTTTGTTGAAGCATGCGTGACAGGCTAATTTGTCAGGCAAAGCTGGAGCTCCACACACTCAGCAAACATATGCTGCAGGACAGGTGTGATAGCTCCTCTTGTGATGGGGAGAAGGTGACCTTGTGTGTGAGAGGCTATGGCATGAATGGCTGTGACATGAATGGCTGTGGCCAGAGTGGGGATGACAAGATGAAGATTTTGAGCAACTTTTCCTTGATCTTTTATGGCTTGAGGTATGGCTTGAGCAACCTTGATGCCTGGAGTTTGTAGATCTTGACCTGGAATGGCTGTCAGAAAGTTGCAGGGCAAACAAGGCACCTGCCCAGGGCCCAATCTTTTTTGAAGGGCCCAAAGCATTGAGCCCGCGCTATCCGTGAATTGGGGCCCAATGACGGCTTTGCAGAGCAACAGAGGACACGGGAGGCTGTATTCCTGAGCTAGCCAGCAGAGAGGGGGCGGGGCCTGGAGCTCCACTGACGCTCTCACCCTGCCCCATGCAGCCTGTAGGCTTGGGACAGAGCGGCTGTAGTGAGAGCAGTGATCGGAGTGGGAGCATCAGTGGAGCTCCCGGCTCTGCCCCCCTATGGTGGCTTGGGAATACAGAGGTCCGGGACAGGGTGTCAGGTCACCTTGAGGCGAGGTGACAGGTGCACACCGTAGGGATCAGGAGTTCCCCCGCAAGGTTGTGGACCCTACGGCTGACTGCTGCAGACGGGGGACAGATCCCACTGGGGTTAGAGCGTAAGATTCCCTGGGGCGCGGAGTCTAAGAGCCAGCAGGTGTTCACCAGCGCCTCTAGTGGTGAGGATGGACTTGGCTGCAACTGGCTCTAGGTCGCGACCCCCAGGGTCCCCCAGCTCACACCCACAGTAGGCAACAGGAGGATAGGGATGGTGAGGGACAAAGCCAAGGTCGGGGCCACAAGCAGACAAGAATAGTCGGGGACACGCCAAAAGGTCAGGATCACAGGCAAACAGGGATAGTCAAAAACACGCCACAGTCGGTAACGGAAAACAGTAGAAGAGCACACAGCAGGTAACAGGAAGCTAACACACAAAGGAATACACAATGGTTGATCAGCCCTGATGGCCTGCAGTGCACAGGTTAATATAGGGCTCCCTGATAGGGCCTGGGGTGGAGCCATGCTTAGAGGAGAGTTTATAAAAACCACCAGGTGGAAGTGGCTGGCCTCTTAGTCTGAACACATGAGGGGAGGTAAGCAAACACAGGAAGATCACTGCATAACCATGACAGTACCCTCCCTCTTACGAGGCCTCCCCCTCCCCTGCCTGGGTCCAGGCTTAAAGGGAAACTCCAGATGGAACCTCCTTAACAGGGAGCAAAGACCTCAGATGCAGTGATCCAAGACCTCTCCTCAGGGCCCAACCCTTTCCAAAGTATGAGGTACTGAAGAATGCCTTTACGGAGCTGGGAATCCAAAACTTGACTAACCTTGTATTTTAGATTATCCTCAGAGACCGAAACAGAGGTAGGGAGAGGACGAGAGGACTTGAGGACTAAAGGCTTTTTAGGAATGGGTAAGGGCATGAGAAGATCAGGAGTCTGAGCAGGGTCCCCCACACCCTTAAAGATAAGCTGGGCATCCATAACAGGACCACCAGACTGGGCAGAGGGCAGTGGATCCCTGAGGTCAGGTTGGTTAGAAAGTGACATGTCACAAGAGTCAAGCTGGATAGCTGCAACACAAAGAGAACCCTGAGAAAAAGATTGAAAACCCCTCCTGGCCGAATGAGGTATTCTATCCAAAGGATGGATTGAGCCTCTTAAACGGGTTTGAACGGACATAGTAGCAGTAGGGTGAGGCCAGGTCACCGAAGGTGCTGAACAAGAAGCAGGAAGCTCATTGGACATGGGCTGGACTGGCATAACTGGTGCAGAGGCCGGCTGAATAGTATTGTCAGGTGTAGCGACCATCTCAATCGCATCACAGAGCATAGCAACTGTGGAACTTGCAGACAAGTTAGCCTGGCTGTGCGTCCAAGGGAGATTAGGGACAGGCAAAGGTAAATGGCCATGCAAACTGGAGTGAATGATCGACTCAGGTTCATAGGTGGGCTCCTCATCCAGAGTACCACATGACCTAGAGAGTGCATCAGTCCAACTATTGCAGGACGCGTCCCAGAGATCGCTATATACAGCGGGAATAGCAGAAGATACTGGGATGGTGGTAACAGGAAGTTTCTCTTTTGGGGTACCCTTGAGTAGGCAGGAAGAGGAACCCCAAGCCAGGATCTGACCAGCAGACCAGTCGACGTATGGAGAATGGAGCCGTAACCAAGGAAGACCTAATATGATAGGAGATGAAGCTATAGGTAAGACAAGGAAGGATATCTACTCCTGGTGGAGTGTCCCTACTGACATCTTAACAGGAAGAGTCTGGAAGCGGATAGGGCCCCCTGGGAGAACAGTGCCATCAATCACCAAGACCACCAATGGTGTTGTAAGGGGCAAAAGGGTAGGTCTCATGGAGGATGCAGTTTCCCAATCCATGAAATTGGCAGCGGCTCCGGAATCCAGATGTGCTGAGACCGAACGAGAGGAAGCACCGACATGAAACAACACGGAAAGGAGAAGACGAGAAGGTGAAGGTGATATTTCAGGGTCTAATACTCCACCTTCCAGATGTATTAGCCCTGAGCGTTTTTCCGGACGAAGAGAACAAGTATCACGGGAATGACCTTTGGCCCCACAATAGAGGCATAGGCCCAGAGTTCTGCGCCTAGCACGTTCTTCGGGAGATAACTTTGTCCGGCCCAACTGCATAGGTTCCTCAGCAGGCAGGGGGTGCTCCTCGGATTGAATAGAAGGGACTGGGGGCTCAGGCTGCCTAAAGAACGGGGAGTGCTGGCGTCTTTTTTCCAAGGCCCTCTCCTGAAAGCGAATATCGATCTGGTTACACAAGGTGATGACACTGTCCAGATCAGCAGGAAGGGATCTTCCTGCTAATTCATCCTTCACTCTATCAGAGAGGCCATGTAAAAAGGTTGCAACTAGGGCCTCATTATTCCAGCTCAATTCAGCTGTGAGGATACGGAACTGAAGAGCATACTGTCCCACAGACGTGGACTCTTGACGGAGACGTAAAAGAGCGCTAGCCAATGAGGAGACATGACCCGGTTCCTCAAAGATATTCCGAAAAAGTTTCAAGAAATCAGACAGGCTAGAAACCACTGGATCATTCAGTTCCAACAGAGGGGCGGCCCAAGCTAACGCCTCGCCGGACAGGAGGGATATGATATATGCGACTTTTGCCCGATCGGACAGGAAGTTTTGGGGCTGAAGTTCAAAATGAATTGTGCACTGGCTAAGGAACCCCCTGCAAGCCTTGGAGTCCCCAGAGAAACGGATCGGAGCTGGTAGTTGTAATGAATGTGTGGCTGCGACTGATGCGATAGGTGCAGCAGCAGATAGCGGTTGCGGTTGTTGAACTGGGAGTCCTAATGAGGCCTGAACCTGTTCAAAATGGGATGCCAAATCCTGAAGGAATTGCATCATCTGGGTCTGATGCGATTCTTGGGTCTCAAGTCTGCGAACTAAGCCCTGCAACGGATCGACTGCAGGAAGCGGCACGTCAGCTGGGTCCATGGCTGATCAAACTGTCAGGTTACCTTGAGGCGAGGTGACAGGTGCACACCGTAGGCATCAGGAGTGCACCGCAAGGTTGTGGACCCTATGGCTGACTGCTGCAGATGGGGGACAGATCCCACTGGGGTTAGAGCGTAAGATTCCCTGGGGAGTCTAAGAGCCAGCAGGTGTTCACCAGCGCCTCTAGTGGTGAGGCTGCAACTGGCTCCAGGTCACAACCCCCAGGGTCCCCCAGCTCACACCCACAGTAGGCAACATGAGGATAGGGATGGTGAGGAACAAAGCCAAGGTCGGGGCCACAAGCAGACAAGAATAGTCGGGGACACGTCAAAAGGTCAGGATCACAGGAAAACAGGGATAGTCAAAGACACGCCAAAGTCGGTAACGGAAAACAGTAGAAGAGCACACGGCAGGTAACAGGAAGCTAACACACAAAGGAATACACAATGGTTGATCAGCCCTGATGGCCTGCAGTGCACAGGTTAATATAGGGCTCCCTGATGGGGCCTGGGGTGGAGCCATGCTTAGAGGAGAGTTTATAAAAACCACCAGGTGGAAGTGGCTGGCCTCTTAGTCTGAACACGTGAGGGGAGGTAAGAAGATCACTGCATAACCATGACACAGGGCCAGGAGCTCCACTAATGCTCTAACCCCACCCCATGCTGTATGCTGGGGAGCAGTTGTAGTGAGAGCAGAGAGTGGAAGCCCCACCCCCGGACCTCTAGCTGTATGGCCAGGTATGTCTTTACACCCATAAAATGTCTGACTGCTAAAAATCTGAGTTGTGTTTTTCAACTGTAAAGCTGTGCATTGCTGAAAGTTCTCCATCTCCTGTATAATGTCTGCAGTCTCTGATTGTCTCTGATTGTCTCCTGTAGCATGTCCGCAGTCTGATTGTCTCCTGTAGCATGTCCGCAGTCTCTGATTGTCTCCTATATAATGTCTGCAGTCTCTGATTGTCTCCTATAGCGTATCCACAGTCTCTGACTGTCACCTGTAGCATGTCCATAGTCTCTGATTGTCTCCTGTAGCATGTCTGCAGTCTCTGATTGTTCTCCTATAGTGTTTCCGCAGTCTCTGATTGTCACCTGTAGTATGTCCATAGTCTCTGATTGTCTCCTGTAGCATGTCCGCAGTCTCTGATTGTCTCCTGTAGCATATCCGCAGTGTCTGATTGTCCCCTGTAGTATGTTAGCAGTCTCTGATTGTCTCCTGTATAATGTCTGCAGTCTCTTATTGTCACCTGTAGTATGTCCTCAGTCTCTGATTGTATCCTGTATAATGTCTGCAGCCTCTGATTGTCTCCTGTATAATAAACGCAGTCTCTGATTGTCTCCTGTATAATGTCTGCAGTCTCTGATTGTCACCCACAGCATGTCCGCAGTCTCTGATTGTCACCTGTAGCATGTCCGAAGTCTCTTATTGTCACCTGTAGCATGTCCGCAGTCTCTGATTGTCTCCTGTAGCATGTCCACAGTCCCTAAACTTCTCCTGTAGGATGTCTGCAGTCTCTGATGCTCTCCTGCAGTATATTTACAGTCTCTGACCCTTTCCTGTAGTATGTGTATTACTGTGCGGCTTTACTTGCTCAATTATTTGGAATTGCTCCAGTGCTCAGTGAGTGGTAATAGTGGGCATTAACCTGTAGCAACCAATCAGTCAACAGTAGTAATCTGCTGTAATCTCTAGCAACCAATCAGTGAGTGGTAAAGATGTGCTGTAACCCCTAGCAACCAATAAGTGAGCGCTGATAATGTGCAGTGATCTCTAACAACCAATCGGCAAGCAGAAATTATGTGTTGTAACCTTTAGCAACCAGCCAGTGACCGGTAAAGAAAGGCTGTAACCTCTGGCAACCAATTGCAGTCACTATGTGATCTGCTGCAGTAAACTGATTTTGAGTCCACCTTCTATTTTTTGTATGTCTCAGAATGGGGGGGGGGGGGAGAAAATGTTTGTCCAGATCTTTCAGAACGTGATGACGTATTTTCGTTATGATGGGACTAGATTCAGGCTAGTAGCCAATAGCTTTGATGTAGGAATTTGATCTGAGCATGCGTGGCACTTGGTCCGATCAAAATTCTCTACACATGATCGGATTATGTCCGACCGGCCCAGTTGGTCGGGAAATATTTCCAACATGTTGGAAAATTGGGTCAGACGGAGATTCGGACGGAATCAGTCCGATGCATACCACACACAGTCGGATTATCTGACGACACGGTCCGATAAGACGCATTCCGATGGATTCTCCGACCGTGTGTACGCGGCATAAGAATTGATAAGCTACAATATAAAAAATGTTTACTTTTGGATTTAATACAGCTTTACAGTGGTTGTAAACCACAGACATGAAATATGAATAAAGCATATCCTTCTATAATGTGTACTTTTTTCAAAAGAGAGCACTAAGTGTTATTTCTGTCTGTTGATTTGTTCCTCTTCTATCAGCATGATTCACTTCTGATGAGTTTTCTACCACCAAGAGACACCAAGAGAAAAAAGGTGACATGGGTGGCATCTCCAGTTGATTGACAGCCTCAACTCTGTTCCTGTGTGCTATGTGAAGGAGGGTGAGTCCCTTCCCTCCAATCAGCTTTCAATGCTATCCTCACTGAGCTCTGCAGAGTGTAATTTCAGCTCTCTGCACCTCTTTTCTCACAGCTTAGACAAGCGTTATACATTCTGGACTTTGAATGAATGTAGAGAAGAGAAAACAGCAGATAAACAGGTACAACTTTCACAGACAGATTTGTTTAAATTATAGGTATCACCCGGGGCCAGTCACCTTACTGGGTATATGGAAGAGTTTACAACCACTTTAAACTACTTGTTCTGGATGGATCACAGGAGTGCAGTCGTCTTCTACTGTAACCCAGAATCAGCCAACAGCTTTCTAAAGCCTGCTGTCAGCTGATGTCACAGAGCAGCTCCAAACTCAATAATGGCAGGAACTACGGTAACCAGATGCCCGACGACAGCTGGCTCAGCCTCTCAGCACACTACTGAGAGCCTGAGCCAGCTGCTCTCACCCCCCCCCCCCCGCAGCTCGGTGCTTCAATAAATGCTGGAGGGGAAGGGTGGAGAGCTGTGTCTTGCAGTCGCTGCACTCTGCTCAGAATAGACCAGGAACTGAGTGATCAGGGGTCCTGTGTGATCTCTCAGTTCATGACAGCTGTAGACTGATGCTGCAGCAGGAGGTGAGTATAGCTGTTTTAAAAAAATTAAAAAATATATATATTTTTACACTTCTTCTTTAACTACTGCTGTTCGATTGATCTGCCACTTTGAACAGTAAACATATATCTTTCTGAATGATATGGATTACTGCACAGTGGCACATACTTTGTAATTAAGTGTATTTTGCTCATTAAACAATTGCCAGAATAAAGACAATCCTACTGAACAGTAATTATATTGTCTTGCAACATTAAGTTCAGCACTGGTCAAGTATATGCTGACCGTTCTAAGATCATTCAAGTCTTCTAGAGATGAGTTGCTATGGCAATCCAGTACAGAAGTACATCACAAACTGACATTTTTTTTTAAAATAGACCTTCTTCGTGTCATTGTTACTGCTGTGAAACAAGCAGTATTGTACATTTTATGATATATAATGTTACATTGCTGCTGAAACATGTCATATTGGGGCCAGATTATCAAGGAAAACATTTGAGGGACTTGATATAATTGGAGGCCTGTGTTGACAAAACCTTTACTGGCATTTTGCAAGTGAAAAATAAAATGTTTTCACATACTTCTATATATTAATGATAATAGGGTAATTGGACATGATCATTCTACCTGTAGACTTATGTTTCCTTTTTGCAGGCAACTGTAGAGACATATGTGAACTGTTCAAGTGTGCAAGTTCTACTGATGACCGTGCAAATTAGAATGTACCCAGACACCTTTGGATGAGGATAGACAATAAATGAAACATTATAAACCAGTATGCTCAAAATGTAAACATTGCAAGCATTGACAGCGCTAATTATGGGCATACTACTAATAAAGAAAGTCACATAAGGTGCAAGAAAAAAAATAAAAATAAAATAAGTGAATCAAATGCTGTAAAAACTAAATAAATAAGTAAACAGTTCAATCCACTCCAGTGTCCAAGAATGCCCTATAAGCCAGTGTCCATATCAGAAAGTGATGTTATATACCCATCCACCAAAAGAAAGTCCCTTAGGGTAGCTAATCACATCCACCAATTGCTGCTGAAATTGATTTCTAATAATCCTAAAAAGCAACGTTCCAAATACTGAAGCTGTTTGTTCCTCCACCAATGCACCAGGTGATTCCCCTTTTGTATGTGAGCTTACCAGAAATATAAGCCAACTGAGCCTGTCTCAACTTCCACCAAAAGAGGCTGCTGTATCTCCTAGTAGACACTGGGAATCCACTTGGGCTGATTGGTGTATTATGTTTAATGGGTCATGCAAAAATACAAGGGAAAAATCTACAAAGTATAGTACTGTTTATTGAAAAAAACTATTCCCTCCCTGTACAAAATGTGCTTACAAGATCAAATAAAAAGAGACAGCATGTCTCAAGTTAGGCATCAGCTCACCGCCAAGGTACTGCTCCTTTCAAAGCCCCTCCGCTGTGAGTCCCAGGAAGACGCCGACACTGTGAGACTGGCTAGTCGTGTGTTCACACACTGACGCGTTTCGTGATAACGTCTTCAGAGCCTCTGAAGGCAAAATCCTACATTACCTCCATGAACTAAAACTTCTGTCAAAGAGACTGGGGAAAATAATTGGATATGCTCTTAGGTCATCCTAATTTAAGTAAAAGAGCTGTGTCTACCCTATCATTTTTTCTGGCAGTTGCTGGATTACACTGCCACAACAACTGATCTAATCAAATGGACCAAGGATTTACCCTATCTATCTACTAACCCTCGCCTAAAAACATTGCGTTTGTCCTGGGGCATGATCAAAGCTACAATGTACTGCAAAATGATGCTTAGGCTCTTCCACCATTCTAACATATCTCTACATCACTCTCACCTCTTAAGCCTAAGCTCCTTATTTTGCTGCCCGAGGCGTGATAATCCAGATGCAGATTTGCTCCATGTGTTTTGGTTGTCCCCGGCTGTTAAATATTTTTAGCCCTCACTGGTACGTTACATCACCACACGTTTAGAATCCCAAGAGGCTGCAAGCAACACCTATTATATCCCTTGAAGCACAGAAAGCCATCCTCCATAATTTAATCTTTTTGGAACCTGCCACTATTTCTTTGTTTATAGCTAAACTATCTTATGTTTTATTGCATGGACTGGTGGAGGCCTCCTTAAGCATAAGATCACAGGTCAAAAAATGAAGTTTGGGAATCCTTTATTGGTACCCAATAGTCTATAATGAAGTGTTCCCAATATACCCCTGGTATCAAACTAGATTGCTGCCCAAAATCCATACCAGGCCCTTTGGGTCTGGCATAGATTTTAAGGGGAACTCCCCGCTAACATTTAAAAAAAAATTGGCGTGGGGTCCCCCCAAAATCCATACCAGACCCTTATCTGAGCAGCAGCCTGGCAGGCCAGGAAAGGGGGGATGAGCCTGAACCATACCAGGCCAATGGAGAATGGAGAGGGTGCTTTGGGGCCCCCCAATGTGCCTTGTCCCCATGTTGATGGGGACAAGGGCCTCATCCTCACAAACCTGGCCCGGTGGTTGTTGGGGTCTGCGAGTGGGGAGCTTATCAGTATCTGGAAGATTCCCCAGATCCTACCCCCCATGTGAATGGGTAGGGGTACATTGTACCCCTACCCATTCACCAAAAAAAGTTTCAAAAAGTAATAACTACAAGAGACAGTTTTTGACAATTCCTTTATTAAAAAAATAAAAATAAACAAAAAGTGTCCCGCGACATCCATCCATCTTCAATCACGCTGCCAGATGGCCCCGAAAAATAGAAAACAAAAACAAAAAACTCCACCTCTATGGGAGGCCTCCCGGCGCCTGCTGTCTTTTGGCTGTGACAGCTGTTATATAGCCAAGGACGAGGCCACCGGCTGAATTAACCAGATGAGGGGTGAGGCCACTTGGTTACGTGACCGGGTGGCCCCACCCCTGGCTATGTAACAGCTGTCATAGCCAAGAGAGAATGTACCCCATACCCATTCACATGGGGGAGTCTTAGGTTCCACAGTGAGTATAAAAAGCATGCTCTACTGCATATACAGACTGATTTTAATGTTGTGGGTATAGTAACACTTTAACCAGTTAAGGACCAGGCGCTGCAGTTATACTGTGGCAGGTTGGCTCCCCTGAGCAAATCTCCGTCATTGTATTTTGGCCGCTTTAAGAGCTGTAGGGGCTGATGCACGTGGACGGCGGTTGCAATGCCCGCTGGCCACCCGCGATCGCTCCTGAAAGAGACAGAATTTGTCAAAGTAAACAAACAGATCTGCATTCTGTCAGGAGAAGAGAGACAGATCTGCTGCTCCTAAAGATTAGGAACAGCAATCGGTCTCCTCCTCCAGGCAGTCCCCCCACAGTTAGAACACACATGAGGGAATACCCCTTCCTTGCCAGTGACATTTACACAGTAATCAGTGACGATTTTTAGCTCTGATCGCTGTATAAATGTCAATGGTCCCAAAAAAGTGTCAAAAGTGTCCGATCTGTTCACCACAATGCCGCAGTCCCACTAAAAATCGCTGATCGCTGCCATTACTAGTAAAAAAAAAATAATAATAATAAAAATGCCATAAATCTATCCCTATTTTGTAGATGCTATAACTTTTGCGCAAGCAATATATGCGTATATGCTCTTTTTTTGTTGATAGCGAAGAAAATAAAAACCGCAGAGGTGATCAAATGCCACCAAAAGAAAGCTCTATTGTGGGAAAAAATTCTTGTTTGGTTTTCTTCTTTGTACCACACAATTGTCAGTTAAAGCAAAGCAGTGCCGTATCACAAAAAATGGCCTGGACAATAAGGGGGCAAATCCTTCCATTCCTTAAGTGGTTAGGTTATAGGCATTTCGTTTTGTCAACAATTACCAGAGAGAAAAAATAACTGTTCTCTGTATTTAAACTTCACGGCTTCACATTTAGTCAAACCATTTCAGAGATCGGAGAAGTGTTATTAAAACTGAAATCAGTCATTTAACCACTTAAGGACCGCCGCATGTAAATCTACGTCGGCAGAATGGCATGTACGGGCACAAGCACGTACCCGTACATGCTTGCCTTCCAGCGGGTGGGGGGTCCGATCGGACCCCCTCCCGCTGGCTGCGGCGGTCCGTTTCGCTTCAGGAGTGATCCGGGATGAGGGGATGGCCATTGGGTTCTGGCTATCCCCTCTCGATTGCTCCTGGCGAATGAAAAGCTTCCCCTGCCTGTGTAGTGTAAACACAGGCAGGGAGGAAGTGATGTCACTCTCCTTGGGGTGGTCTTTTTGACCGGACTGCAAGGAGAGGACATAGTAAATGTGCACCAACACTACACTGACATGTAGGTACACATAGGCACACTGTCACCCCTCGATGCCCCCCCCTCCCAGTCACAGTGTCACTGATTGCAGTGATCATTTATTTACTGATCACTGCATTTAGTGTCAGCTGTGACAGTAAAAAGTGTCAGGGAAGTTAGTGTTAGGCCCAGGGTAGCCCCCTACCCCACCAATAAAGGTTTTAACCCCCTGATTGCCCCTAGAGTTAACCCTTTCACCCCCTTTTGCCAGCGTCACTAAGCGATCATTTTTCTGATCGCTGCATTAGTGTCACTGGTGCCACTAGGTAGCTAGTTATTTTTTAGGTTCACCGCCAGGTTTGTATAGCGTTAGGTACCCCCATATACTACCCAATAAAGGTTTTAACCCCCTGATTGCCCCTAGAGTTAACCCTTTCACCAGCGATCACCGTATAAGTGTCACTGGTGACGCTGGATAGCCAGTTAGTTATTTAGTTACTTAGGTTCCCCGTCAGGTTTTTATAAATAGCGTCAGGGACCCCCATATACTACCTAATAAAAGTTTTAACCCCCTGATTGCCCCTATAGTTAACCCTTTCACCCCCTTTTGCCAGTGTCACTAAGTAATCGTTTTTCTTATCGCTGCATTAGTGTCACTGGTGCCGCTAGGTAGCTAGTTATTTTTTTAGGTTCACCGCCAGGATTTTATAGCATTAGGTACCCCCATATACTACCCAATAAAGGTTTTAACCCCCTGATTGCCCCTAGAGTTAACCCTTTCACCAGCGTTCACCTCATAAGTGTCACTGGTGACGCTGGTTAGCCAGTTAGTTATTTCGTTATTTAGGTTCCCCGTCAGGTTTTTATATAGTGTCAGGGACCCCCATATATATTGCCCCTAGTTAACCCTTTCACCAGTGATCACCGTATAAGTGTAACGGGTGACCCTGGTTAGTTAGTTTGCTTTTTATAGCATCAGGGCACCCACCATTTATTACCCAATAAAGGTTTAACCCCCTGATCACCCGGCGGGTGATATCAATTAGGTTTTAGGGTCAGATAGGGTCTGAATCACCCCAGGCAGCGCTAGGTTAGTGCCAGTACTGCTAACACCCATGCGCAAAGCATACACCTCCCGTAGTGGTATAGTATCTGAACAGATCAATATCTGATCTGATCATATCTATACTAGCGTCCCCAGCAGTTTAGGGTTCCAAAAAAACGCACTGTTAGCGGGATCAGCCCAGATACCTGCTAGCACCTGCATTTTGCCCCTCCGCCCAGCCCACCCAAGTGCAGTATTGATCGATCACTGTCACTTACAAAACACTAAGCACATAACTGCAGCGTTTGCAGAGTCAGGCCTTATCCCTGCGATCGCTAACAGTTTTTTTGGTAGCGTTTTATATTTAAATCCTGAAGGCAGTGCTTGGTTTTCGGGGTCCCGTATGCGGCTAGGCTCCTAAAAAGTCCCACACATGTGGTATCCCCGTACTCGGGAGAAGCAGCAGAATCTCACTTATGCCCATAGCACGTGTGAGCAATATATCATTTAGTGACAACTTTGTGCAAAAAAAAAAGTTTGTAATATTCCCGCAACTTGTGGCAAAATATAAAATATTCCATGGACTCAACATGCCTCTCAGTAAATAGCTTAGGGTGTCTACTTTCCAAAATTGGGTCATTTGTTTTGTTTCTTTGTTATTTTGGCATTTTATGGCCTTCGAAACTGATAGGTAGCGAGGAGTGAAATCAAAAATTTGCACCCTTGGAAATCCTCAAGGCAGTGATTGGTTTTCGGGGTGCCGTACGCATCTAGACTCCCAAAAAGTCCTACACATGTGGTATCCTCGTACTCAGGAGAAGCAGAAGAATTTATTTTGGGGTATAATTTCACGTATTCAATGGGTTCAACATGCCACTCAGCAATTTCCTTGGGGTGTCTACTTTCCAAAATGGGGTCATTTGGGGGGGTTTGTACTGCCCTGCCATTTTAGCACCTAAAGAAATGAGATAGGCAGTCATAAATTAAAAGCTGTGTAAATTCCAGAAAATGTACTCTAGTTTGTAGACGCTATAACTTTTGCGCAAACCAATAAATATACGCTTATTGACATTTTTTTTTACTAAAGACATGTGGCTGAATACATTTCGGCCTAAATGTATGACTAAAATTGAGTTTATTCAATTTTTCTTGTAACAAAAAGTAGAAAATATGTTTTTTTAAAAAAAATTTTCAGTCTTTTTCCTTTTATATCCTTTTATAAAATCGCAGAGGCAATCAAATACCATCAAAAGAAAGCTCTATTTGTGGGAAGAAAAGGACGCAAATTTTGTTTGAGTACAACATTGCAAGACCGTGCAATTACCAGTTAAAGCAGTGCAGTGCGAAATTGTAAAAAGACCTCTGGTCCTTAGGCTGACAATTGGTCCGGGGCTTAAGTGGTTAAAGGCTGTGAATGTCATACTGTGATTATTATGTACCTGGGGACCAGGGTAGGGTCCTTAAACAGTCCCTTCTCTTACTGATTAACTTTTGCAGCAACACAATTATACTTTGTTCAATGTTTGGGACACAAACTCTTGTGTATACTATCCCTGACTCCTAATTCTTTTTTATCTACTTGTCCTAGCACTTTGTACATCAGACTCTGGACTATAATAATGCCCATTGACAAATAATAAGTAGTCATACAACAAAGGATTATGCTCTTTAAAGCTTGCTAAAGTTTAGACAGGAAGATGTTTAATTAAAAAGGTGAGCAGTAAGTGGGGCCATAAGGACAAAAAGACATATGCCATGGACCCACCAGTCTAATGAACCTACCAGAAGATCGGAGGATGCTACTGTATGTAGGGTTGGCCCACCCTTTGCAGCTATAACAGCTTCAACTTTTCTGGGAAGGCTGTCCACAAGGTTTAGGAGGGTGTCTATGGGAATGTTTGAGCATTCCTCCAGAAGTGCATTTGTGAGGTCAGGCACTGATGTAGGATGAGAAGGCCTGGCTTGCAGTCTCCGTTTTAACATATCCCAAAGGTGTTCTATTGGGTTGTGGTCAGGACTCCGTGTAGGCCAGTCAAGTTCCTCCACCCTATATCTAGTGGTGATATACTTGTAGACACATAGCTGGATTTTATTTAATATATATATATATATATATATATATATATATATATATATATATATATATATATATATATATATATATATATATATATATTAATATAATCATCATTGGTGGAATGTATCTCTCTATAATGTGTATATATAATAATATAATCTTGATATTGATGGTTTATAACAATATCTAACTTTAAGGAAGACAAGCATATCATAAACTATAACAGAGTGCCTCTCTCCCTGCAGGCCTCTACAGGGATGGGCATTCCATTATGCTCTACAATGGTTAGTTAGTGCAGTATTGCAAATCAGATCCCAGAATGAAGAAGCAATGCCCAGCCATGGGCACTGTTCAGAAAGGTGGTAAGTCTGGTTGGAGCTCTAAAGTTTTTATCACCACTTTGCAGAGGAGGGTTGGTGAGATGTGAGAAATATAGTAAAGGTTATTGCACCGATCTCATAAACAAATAAAAAAGTACACATGACTAGGGATGGCCGAACGGTTCACCCGGCGGTCGGTTTGTGGCGAATTCCGGCTGTTCGCGGTCTGCCCGATCGGCGGACTATTGCCGCTGTTCGCCCGGCGGACTTCCGTGTTTACTGTGTAAAAGAACTTTGACCTATGATGACACATCCATCATGTGGTACAGGACAGCCAATTGAGATATTACAGCACATGGACACTTGGACATTCCCCCTAACTTATAAATAGACCCGATCCGGCAGCCATTTTACATTCTTTCATATGTCACTATAGGGAGAGGTTGCTGTGTGGAGCAGGGAGAGACTGCAGTGACCCAAATCGCTAGCTATTAGGTCCACAAAAGTTCTTTTAAGGACTGGTATGGTATAGGTGTTAGGTGTAGTTCAGGATATAGGTTTGAGGCACTGCTATTCAAGTCATTGTTGCCGCAGCCTGTCTTTTGTCAGTGTAGAGAGGGACAGGACGCTGTGTACAGCAGGGACAGTCAGTTTAATCATTAGCTGTTACTATTAGGTCCACAGAAGTCCTTTTCAGGACTGGTATGGTAAAGTAGTACAGGATATAGTTTTGAGTGCTATTCAAGTTATTGTTGCAGCAGCCTGTGTTTTGCCAGTTTAAATAGGGACACTTTTTTGCTAAAAAAGTTAAAAATATCCAATAGATTTCGTTCCACTTCACAATTGTGTATCACTTGTTGGTGATTCTTCATATACATTCTATTATATACAATAGCTCTGCTCCACAGCTGCTTGCTTTGCCGGCTTCATTAAAAACACAGATGGTCTGCGATGGCGGGTCTGCAACCCATGATCTGGGCTTGCCAATCTGCCATCCCACAGAAGGAGGTCGCGGGCCACATCAGAGGGCTCCGCGGGCCACATGTGGCCCCCGGGCCACTGGTTGGGCACCCCTGGTCTACACTATTCAGTGTATGTATCTTCTGGGTTAGTGAAGGACTGGAACTGCTGTGCTGCCGCTAAACAATTATGCCCTGTACACACGGTCGGAAATTCCGACGGAAAAGGTCCGACCGGATTATGTTGTCGGAAAATCCGATTGTGTGTGGGCTCTATCGGACTTTTTTTTGAGAGCAGAATCAAAAATTTTCCGACAAAAAAATCCGATCTGACTTTTTCCGATCGTTTGTAGAGAATTCCGACGGACAGTGCCTCGCATGCTCAGATCAAATTAACCACTTAAGCCCCGGACCAATTGTCAGCCTAAGGACCAGAGGTCTTTTTACAATTTCGCACTGCACTGCTTTAACTGGTAATTGCGCGGCCATGCAATGTTGTACCTGAACAAAATTTGCGTCCTTTTCTTCCCACAAATAGAGCTTTCTTTTGATGGTATTTGATTGCCTCTGCGATTTTTATTTTTTACGATATAAAAGGAAAAAGACTGAAAATTTTGAAAAAATAAGATATTTTCTAATTTTTGTTATAAGAAAAATCGAATAAACTAAATTTTAGTCATACATTTAGGCCAAAATGTATTCAGCCACATGTCTTTAGTAAAAAAAATGTCAATAAGCGTATATTTATTGGTATATTGGTATATATTTAAAAGTTATAGCGTCTACAAACTAGAGTACATTTTGTGGAATTTACACAGCTTTTAATTTATGACTGCCTATCTCATTTCTTGAGGTGCTAAAATGGCAGGGCAGAACAAACCCCCCCCCAATGACCCCATTTTGGAAAGTAGACACCCCAAGAAAATTGCTGAGGGGCATGTTCAGCCCATTGAATATTTTTTTTTGTCCCAAGTGATTGAATAATGACACAAAAAAAAAAAGTTTACAAAAAGTTGTCACTAAGTGATATATTGCTCACACATTCCATAGTTATATGTGGAATTGCACGCCAAAATATATTCTGCTGCTTCTCCTGAGTACAGGGATACCACATATGTGGGACTTTTTGGGAGTCTAGCCACGTACGGCACCCCGAAAACCAATCACTGCCTTCAGGACTTCTAAGGGTGCAAATTTTTGATTTCACTCCTTACTACCTATCACAGTTTCGAAGGCCATAAAATGCCAAAATAGCACAAAACCCCCCCCAAATGACCCCATTTTGGAAAGTAGACACCCCAAGCTATTTACTGAGAGGCATGTGGAGTCCATGAAATATTTTATATTTTGCCACAAGTTGCGGGAATATTACAAACTTTTTTTTTTTGCACAAAGTTGTCACTAAATGATATATTGCTCACACATGCTATGGGCATAAGTGAAATTACACCCCAAAATACATTTTGCTGCTTCTCCGGAGTACGGGGATACCACAAGTGGGGGACTTTTTGGGAGCCTAGCCGCGTACGGGACCCCAAAACCAAGCACCGCCTTCAGGATTTAAATATAAAACGCTACCAAAAAAAACTGTTAGCGATCGCAGGGATAAGGCCTGACTCTGCGAACGCTGCAGTTATGTATTTAGTGTTTTGTAAGTGACAGTGATCGGTCGATACTGCACTTGGGTGGGCTGGGCGGAGGGGCAAAACGCAGGTGCTAGCAGGTATCTGGGCTGATCCCGCTAACAATGCGTTTTTTTTGGAACCCTAAACTGCTGGGGACGCTAGTATAGATCTGATCAGATCAGATATTGATCTGTTCAGATACTATACCACTACGGGAGGTGTATGCTTTGCGTGTGGGTGTTAGCGGTACTGGCACTGACCTAGCGCTGCCTGGGGCGGCGCAGACCCTGACCCTAAAACCTAATTGATTTCACCCGCCGGGTGATCAGGGGGTTAAACCTTTATTGGGTAATAAATGATGGGTGCCCTGATGCTATAAAAAGCAAACTAACTAACCAGAGTCACCTGTAAACACTTATACGGTGATCACTGGTGAAAGGGTTAACTAGGGGCAATCAGGGGGTTAAAATCTTTATTAGGTAGTATATGGGGGTTCCTGACGCTATATAAAAACCTGACGGGGAACCTAAATAACTAAATAACTAACTGGCTAACCAGCGTCACCAGTGACACTTATACGGTGATCGCTGGTGAAAGGATAAACTCTAGGGGCAATCAGGGGGTTAAAATCTTTATTAGGTAGTATATGGGGCTACCTAATGCTATAAAAACCTGGCGGTGAACCTAAAAAAATAACTAGCTACCTAGCGGCACCAGTGACACTAATGAAAATAAATGAACAGAAAAACGATCGCTTAGTGACACTGGCAAAAGGGGGTGAAAGGGTTAACTCTAGGGGCAACCAGGGGGTTAAACCTTTATTAGGGGGGTAGGGGGCTACCCTGGACCTAACACTAACTGTCCTGACACTTTTTACTGTCACAACTGACACTAAATGCAGTGATCAGTCAATAAATGATCACTGCAGTCAGTGACACTGTGACTGGAAGGGGGGGGGTCTGGGGGGATCGGGGGGCGATCGGGGGGGGCGGGGGGGTTATCGGGGGGTGATTTGTGTGCCTATGTGTACCTACATGTCAGTGTAGTGTTGGTGCACTTACTATCTCTGCTCTCCTCGCAAGCCAGTCAAAAAGACCGCCCCGAGGAGAGTGACATCACTTCCTCCCTGCCTGTGTTTACACTACACAGGCAGGGGAAGCTTTTCATTCGCCAGGAACGATCGAGAGGGGATGGCCTCATCCCGGATCGCTCCTGAAGCAAAACGGACCGCCGCAGCCAGCGGGAGGTGGTCCGATCGGACCCCCCACCCGCTGGAAGGCAAGCACGTACCGATACGTGCTTGTGCCTGTCGGTGCCATTGTGCCGACGTATATTTACATGCAGCAGTCCTTAAGTGGTTAAAAGACCAAAGTTATTGGCTACTAGCCTCTAGGTAGTCCCGTCGTACGCAACAAATGTCCCCACGTTCCGAACGATCCGATTTTCCGACAACTTTGTCCAACTGTGTGTATGCAACACCAGTTTCGGACAAAATCCATCAGAAAAATCCGTTGGATTTTGTGGTTGGAATGTCCGACCGTATGTGCAAGGCATAAGGCCCGAGTTCACATATCGCTATTTGGGATCGCAGGCAGAATATCCCAAATCACTTGCCAATCGTAGCACAATATACTGCACGCGTTTGGGTGCCATTAACCCCCAAATGCGATTCTGGCATGATTGTCTAGCAACAGGATTGCTCGGCAATCATGGCAAACCGTGCCTTCACAGATTGCTTGAAGCTGTTTTTTGGGGGGCGAGGGGGGGACAAACACACATATAGCAGACAATTTAAAGGATACATTCAGTTAAGTACAGGTTTAAAAAAAATATATAAATGCACATCTTTTTGAACTAAACAAATGTGCATTTATTATTTTTTTTACTCGCAGCCTGTAAAACATTGCACCTGCGATCAGCAGATCACGGCTGCCATGCAGTACTCCAGACCTGATGGAAAATGATAATAAAGGGCGCTACAGTTGTGCTATACAAATAAGCTAAATCACATATGTGAATACACAATCAATTAACATGAAAATAAGCCCATATATATAAATATAGATATATATCTATGGTCCGTTCGTGTGTGGGCAAGTCAGTTCGGTTGGAATCCCGTCGGAACTCAGTCAGGAAGACTGTTGGACCTTTTCTGTCGGAAAGTCCGGTCGTGTGTACCCGACATTAGAAGAACCAGCTCACATCCAATTAATCTGCAAAATGTGGCTCCCCATGATTTCTCTGTTTATTTCAAGAGTCTTGTGTTTATGAACATTTTGAAGGAAAGGCACTCTGTGTTGGTGCTCAATTTCACCTGTTTACATTATTGTTCGTTGATTGTGCCTTACATGACATTGTTACTTCAATAAAAATGTTGAAAAGTAAAATTTTACAACCATCTTTTTAAAGAGACAATTGCAGGGAAAAACAAATATCGCGTAAGGAACAAAGGAAGTGGGGGGTAAAGGGAAATGAGGAAGGGTGGGAAGGAGGAGGGGTAAGAAGCCAGTAAAGAGGGAACCCTGTGCATATTTCTACTAATATCATCAGCATAGAACTACATGCTCTGTCAAAGCTGGTGTCAGAGCTGGTGTCAGAGCACTATTTGAATGGTTGCAGTTTAATTATTTAGCTATTTTCTATTTATCCTATTTTAAATATTAATTCCAGCGCTTTAGTATATTTTTCACTATTACTATTTTTTCTGCTATTTCACTTGAGCAGCAGTTAGGGAAATATTTAAGTTTGTAGAGAATCACACAATTGATTTAAAAGATGTCTTCTCCACTGATCAGAATGTGGAGATAGGAGATCTAGATACAAATTTCCGCAAATTTGGACATCTAACGGAAAAGAAGGTTAGCCTGTGGTGGGATTTAGCCACCCATGAACGATACGTTAAAGAAAGTATAGTGCCAAGAAGGCTTAGATGGGAGGTGCCTATTAATTATGATCTGTTAGACCAGGAATCAGTAGATGAGTGGTATAATTATTTTAATGAGAAGGGCCTGGGGGTGTTACAATTTGTAATCAAAAGAAAGCAGAGAAAATTTGCAAAAATTAACCAACAAATTGCTGATTGCAAAGTGGCATTAGAAGCCCATAAGGATTCGGCTTCCTTTGGCACTTTAACAAAACAGTTAAACAAAGTTTTAGAACAGAAAAATGTTGAAATCAAACAAAGAAAAAGAAAGTATTTAAGACATACCAATGAATATAAATTGGAACAAACATTTAAATGGCAAATAAATCTAAAACAGGGCAAAATAGGATCAACTACATCATCTCCTGAAAATGAGGTAAGGATTGTGACCCCAAGGAGGGATCAAAGGTACAGATCCCCAGAACCGAGATATAGGTCCCCTGAGCCATCAAGACACGGTAGAGATTACATCAATGGACATGAAAAACCATATGGGGAAAACAACACAAGACCAAGAACACCCAAACCTTGGTGGAAAAATAATAAAAACAGGAATAAATCATCAAGAAAACCTTTTTGGAAAAATAATGGGAATAAAAACATTCAAAAACCGAATAATCAACCATACAATCAATATGGGAATTCTGGAAATTATGAAAATGGCAATCAAGGTTATTATCAAAATCAAGATAGGAGAGAAACAAGGCAGTACCCTCAATATCAAACTCAACATTATCAACAACAAGGGGGATATGGACATCATGATATATATCATTATGAATCTAGGAGAAGTCCGATTCACACTCAGAATAGGTATGAGCCCCTAAGGGAGTATAGAGATGATGAGCAGTCACATTCTTTTTTGGATCATCGCAGGAGCGATAGAGCTCCACCACGGCACGAAAACCTGATAAATGCAAGGAGTCCAAACACAAGAGGCTGTCCAGAGGAGGATTCAAGATCCAAAAGAATATAGTAGGGTAAGAAATCCATGATCTGAGTGGAGTATAATTATCAATAAACTAACTATTAACACTAGATAAAGGATTGAAGTATGCTCCAAAACGTAATTTGAATAAATTCAAAATGTATGTTGATCTTCAGAAATACACGAGAAAACAAAATATAAAAAAAATCTATGTTGAACAAAGCTCCAACTAATCGGAATCGAACATTAGACACACCAGGAAGAATTGTACATTTAAGGAATAAGTCACTGTTTAACCCTCCAGTACATAATAATGAACACATAGACATTTTTAATAGGATGGTTATAAGTGATTTGGAGCAATTAAAAATTTAAAAAATAAGTGACCCTCAAAACATCAACATCAAAATAGGAATAAAGGAACTAGAGGAAAATAAAAAAGTTGTAATTAGACCTGCAGACAAAGGGGGGGGGGGGGGCAATTGTTGTATTGTCCAAAGAATATTACAATAAGGAATTATTAGATCAATTGTGTGACACTAATACATGTATTAAATTAAGGGGTAATCCAACAAAGGAATATACTAAGAGGGAGTATAACTAAGAAGGAGGAAAAGTATTTGATACCTGATGTATGTAGGGTTCCAATTATTTATACGGTACCAAAGATCCATAGATCCATAGAAATCAAACACATCCACCGGTAAGACCTATAATTAATGGGATTCAGTCCATAAATGCAAGAGTAGGTGAATATGTTGATCCGTATATACAGCCCCTGGTACCAAAAGCACGTGCCTACTTAAGGGACACTAAACATCTAATCCAGATATAAAATACTGTTGAATTATTGCTGCATCAAAAATACTTAATAGCTACAGCAGATGTTTCATCGCTGTATACAGTAATAGACCATGGGGAGGCAATTCAAACATCAAAATGGGCATTGGAGAAGTTTAGTAACCTTATTTCCAAACAAAATCGATTTATGTTGAAATGCTTAGCCTTTGAATTGCAGCATAACTATTTCTGGTACAATAATGATTAATATAGGTAATTAAATTATAGCGGAATGGGTGCAAAGTACACACCAAGTGTTGCTAATGTATTCATGGCAAAATGGGAGGGGCAAGCCATATATTCCGATACTCCAGAAGATCTGATCCTATATAGGAGATTTATTGATTATTGCATCCTAATATGGAAAGGGGATGAAGATAGCTTGATCCAATTTTTTGGCAAACTGAATGACAATCAGAAAAACATCCAACTTAACTATGAGATCAGTGAGAGAAATGTACATTTCCTTGATCTGGAAATGCAATTGGACAAGGGTACAATAACTACAAAAACTTTTTTCAAGCCTGTAGAAAGAAAGAGCTTAATAACGGTGGATAGCTGCCACCATGATACTTGGCTCATTAATATTCCCAAGGGACAAATGATTCGCCTCAGAAGAAATTGTACTAATGAAAGTGTATATCTGGAACAGGCAAAATTTATAGGGACGACATTTATATCTAAAGGATATAGTGAAGACTTTATAGATGAGAAAATCCAGGAAGTATATCAAATACCAAGAGACTCACTGATTCAAGATAAGCAAAAGAATTATAAACAACATCAGGAAATTCCCTTAATAATGAATGAACATAGGCAAGTGGAACATATTATCAGAAAGCATTGGTCACTCCTTAAAGCTAATACACAGCTTCAAACTATTTTACCTGAGAAACCTTGTTTTATTTACAGAAGGGCTCCGACTTTGAGGATCTTGGTAGCAAGGAATGCATCAATTTTGTGTCTACCAGTGCGAAAAACAAATATAAAATTAAGGATTTTATCTCGTGCAGAACAGAATGGGTTGTATATATATTACAGTGTTTGTGCTCACTGCAGTATATAGGTAGAACAAGAGAGAGAGAGATTTTTACGTATATTAAGTGGGGTTCCTGCGACCATTCCTATTTTTTTTAAGTCATTCAGGCACATGTATAATCATAAGGTGACACTCACTGTTTCATTTTTTTTTAAGCTGCTGTTGTCTGTTTTCGTTTTCAATAACGAAAACGTGCGAGAGCTCGCGGTAGGCCTCCGCAATGACTCCTGGGAATAATGACAGGAGCTCCCAGGGGACATTGCTGGAAAAAAGGAAATTGCGTAATACCCACAGATTACCCGCCCATATCCACAGAGAAAGACAGGAAGCAGAAAAGGACATTGCAAAAACACAGGTACAAAAGAAAAAATATATATATCCATTTATAACTGAATACATTCATGGCATGTGATTGAGAAAAACATGTAAAATAGGGTGGAGCTCCACTTTAACTCCCACCACAGAATATACCAGATTAAATATTCAAATCCAAAATCTAGTGACTACAGGGCAGTGCCACCAAACATGAAACATTGTACCCATCTGGCCACAACATCGAAAGCAGGTGGGTGATGCAGACGGATGCATCCTTGCGACTCTGTTCGGGACCAAATACCAACGCAGAAGTGTTTTATAGTTTGCTTTAATTAGTGCTGTATGGTTGTAAATGTTTAAACTATAACTACACTTATACAAACAAAAGTATATCTCCCATGCCCCATTACATGTCCCAACAGACTTTGAAAAAAAATGCCTATGATGTGTTACTTTTTGTAGAGAAGTACTTTTTCCAACTGCCTGCCTGCAGCCTTTGGCTTATGAGTATATCCTGTAGCTCTCTGATCAATATACGTCTTAAGAACAGATTGCTCATTCAGTTTAAAGCAGAAATGTTTACCCTTTCCGAAAAGCTCTCCCCAGTGGTAGTAAAAAATTATTTACAAGGCAAGGCCATCTTTAGTAAAGCTAACCCATCTGAATTTTTCATAGGCTGTGAGAACATGTAATAATGCCCTATAGTGTATGGTATGGAAAATAACAAAATCCTTTCTGTATACCTCCTGTAATTTCTTTATTTTGCAGACATGTTGTTGTAAGTTTGTATTTTCTCTCCTGTTAATGAGACCAAACAAAATTACTTGTACAAGTAGCAGAAGGATGAGTCTTTGCAGTGAGATGAATGGATTTACTTTCAATTCTGCTTGGTTAATCACCTAAAAGATAATCTCTACAGATCCCCCAGCCTGAAAAAAAAAAACAACTAGTAATTCACTGGCAGCAGATTGTCATACAAATAAGGGAGCCTTTGAGAATTGGTTTGCTTTTTCCTTATTAACAAATGCAAAATATTCCCTAAAAGCAAAGTTTATTTAAATAAACTAAAAAAAAAAAAAAAACAATTAGGCCAGATGTACATACAACATGTTTGGTTTCAAATTCTGCTTTCCTGACAGACTCCATGGCAGCCTACGTGTGGGTTTAGTCCCGCCTCCATTACCCTATAGGACGACACTCCCATAAATCTTTGCTCCCTGCCACAGGCCGTGTTCTTTTTTTGTCCTCCTCCATAGGACCTAACATGTGTCTTTTTACCCTGAAGACTTATTTTTCTACATTACGGACCGGCCGTGCGACTTGGAAGTCGCAGATTTCCGATAAGCTCTAGCTACTAGCGGAGTATGGAAAAGGGGCATGTGGAAGAGGCGCTGAAGAGTTGTATGCCTAGTCACTGACAGGTGAAACCGCGTTTAAGTCATGAGACCTTGCTACTAGCAGGTGACTGTTCGCCCCCAACGTCCCCCCCCCTCCTCCTCCTGAAGTCCGGCGTGTGTGGGGACCTACCTCGGCTGGTGTCCGTCTTCTGGAATGGTGAGCCGTTTTCTTCCATGGCAGCCTGTATTTGTTGTTTGCATCTTTCTTTGCAGGTTGCAGTGTCCCTTCGTTTTTTTCCCCCATACACCGCCGTGCGGTGTATCTGGCCGTTCGGGCGGCTGGTTTCCGTGCGTTCCAGCCGCCCAGTTACTTCCTGGTTTCGCCGCTCGGTCGTTCTGCGCATGCGCGAGACCGGGGCGAGGACGAGGCTTGGTTCGCGCATGCGCGATGCGGGCTTCGCGCATGCGCACTAGCGTTTTAGTGACGAAAATCGTGACGTCACTTTGGCGGCGAATTTAAAGACAGAAAACAGCTGATAGTTTGCCTGGGATGTTTGTAAGCCTGCAACTTCATTCCTGAGCTCTGTTTCTTCAGTTTTAAGGTATGTGCCTTATGGGATCAGTTTTTTCTCTGCCTCCTTAAGCTGTTTTTCTGTGTTTAAATTAGGCTGTTTCTTTCTCCAGCCCTATGGATCCTGGGGATGCCTCACCGCTTGCTAGTGGCCAGCCCTCTCGGAGAAGGTACTTCTTTTGGGGTTACCTACCGGGGGGGGGGGGAGCAGTGGAACATTAGGGAATGTTCCACTAACGCTGCTGGTTTCTTCTACAGCCCTTCTAGGTCTACTCAACGGCGAAGTTCTCACCGAGGAAGTGACTCGTCTAAGTCCCACCGCCGGCATTCCTCTTCCAGGTCCAGACGACATGATTCTCCTGCGAGAACCAGTCTCCGTAGCCGGGATTCTTCCCGCCCTTCATCAGCTCACCCAAGTCACGTAGCTGAAGGTGTATGCTGGGGGTGCAAGACGCAGGTTCCTGCTGACAAGTCCCTTTGTGATGCCTGTTATATCAAAGCGACAGGTGAAAGGAGTGACTCTGACCAACAGCTAAGGTCTATGGTGGAAAGATTGGTTAAGGACAGTCTTAAGAAGTTTGATGCCCCCCAGTTATCTCCCATGGAGTCTCCAAGGTCTCCAGGGAGGGATGCTCAGGCCCAGGACACTTGGGATTCCTCACTGCCTAGCCATCCATCTGCTGTCCTTTCAGAGAGTGAGTCTGAAGAGGAAGAGTCTGGTTCAGGTTTTGATTTTGCCCTGCTCCCTCCTTTGGTCAAAGCCATTAAGGAAACGCTGAGCTGGGAAGAGCCGGTAGTGGCTCCGGCAAAACAAAGAAAATTTTTCAAACAATTGAAGAAAGAACGTATTAGTTTCCCCTTCCTCTCGGAACTGGGAGAAGTGATTTCAGATGAGTGGAGCAAGGTAGAGAAAAAGAATTCTCTTCTTTCTAAAATCCAGAGACTTTATCCCTTCAGGGAAGAAGAAGTTAAGAATCTGGAGTCTCCTCCTCTAGTGGACGCAGCAGTAATGCGATTGGGCAGACATGTTACCCTTCCCCTGGAAGACACAGTCTCTTTTAAGGACGCTTTGGATAGAAGAATTGACTCTGACCTAAAGCGGATCTACCTTACGGCTGGGATGGCCTGCAAGCCGGCCTTGGCTGTAGCGGCTCTGTCTAGAGCAATGGAGGTTTGGTCCAATAATGTTGATGATTCACTCAGAAATGTTTCCGAAGATCTGGCCAGGAGTTCTCCCATTCAGGAGTTGAGACTAGCTTCAGCTTTCCTGGGAGAGGCCTCGATCGACATTATCCGTCTAGTGGCTCGAGTTATGCTCTCCTCTGTAACTGCCAAGCGTGCCCTTTGGCTCCGTCCTTGGTTAGCCGATCCCGCTTCTAAGCAGGTTTGGTGCCGTATTCCTTTTGATGGTTCTTCCCTTTTTGGCAATAAGCTGGATAGTGCCATAACTCGAGCCACTGGAGGTAAGTCGGGGTTCCTTCCTCAGGATAGACGCCTGCAGGGTCAAAGAAGATCGTTCCCTAGGAAGCAGGCTCATGATCGCGCTAGGGAGGCGCGCACTTACAGGCCTGGACGTGAATTTTCTAGATCTTGGAGGTCCAGACAGACATCTCTCAAGAAGTCTGCGAAAGGCAGTTCAATGGGGGAGAAGGAGCCGACTAAGTCCTTTTGAGATCAAGCCCGTCCAGGCGGTCCGGGTAGGAGCACGTTTGTTCCACTTTCGACACGTTTGGGCGGCCTTGATCCAGGATTTTTGGACCGTCAAGACGGTCTCTTCCGGACACACGTGGACATTCAGCAGTGTACCCAAACTCAAGTTTGTTCCCACATCCATTCCAAAGTCAGAAGAAAAAAGGCAAATTCTTCTAGCTTACATAAAATCTTTGTTGGATCAAGGCGCCGCTATTCCTGTTCCAGATGTCCAGCGCGGCAGGGGAATGTATTCACCTCTTTTCCTGGTCCAGAAGAAGAATGGCACTTGGAGGCCCGTAATAGACCTAACGCGTCTAAATCACTACATAAAAAAGGAGAAGTTCAAGATGGAAACGCTGTCCACGATCCAACGATCAGTGCAGCCAGGGGACTGGCTTGTCTCAATAGACCTCAAAGACGCCTATTTTCACGTCCCAGTGGCTGCAGAGTTCCAACAGTTTCTCCGTTTTTCCATTGGCCAGTTCCACTTTCAGTTTACTTGCCTTCCTTTCGGTCTGTCAACTTCTCCCCGCACTTTCTCGAAAGTCCTTCTGGCTGTCGTAGCCTTGTTGAGAATCAGAAAGATCCGGATTCATCATTATCTAGACGATCTGCTTCTTCTCGCTCAGGACAGGGATTGTCTCTTGAGCCACAGGGATCAAGTCATCGCAACCCTCGAAGAATTCGGTTGGCTCCTGAATTTAGAGAAGAGCCAGTTGGTTCCTACGCAGTCTCTCGTGTTCCTCGGTGCCCTGTTCAACACAGCAAGAGGTACCATCTCTCTACCCGAGGAGAAAATTGCAGTAATTCGAGACAGGATCCACCTAGCTCTCTCCTCTTCTCGTCTCAGTGCTCTTCACTGCCTAAAGATCATAGGCACCATGGTGTCTACTATACCCATGGTGAAGTGGGCACAATGGAGGATGCGCCCCTTTCAGGTGGGGTTTCTCCATCAATGGTCGGGAGAAAAGGCTCAGTCCATCGTAGTTACTCAGACCATGAGAGGTTCCCTCCTTTGGTGGCTTCGTCGGGAGAATCTACTGAATTGTCACTCTCTTCTACCAATCAAATGGATCTCAGTAACATCAGATGCCAGCAACAAAGGCTGGGGGGCACATTGTCTTTCGGAAGTGGCCCAGGGCGTTTGGGACTTTCCCTCTCGGAGTATAGTGTCGAATGTGTTGGAACTACGAGCAGCCTTCCTAGCGCTGTTGGCGTTTCCACATCTGATAGTGGGTGCATCCGTAGTCCTCAGGCTGGACAATACGTCTGCGGTCGCATATGTGAGGAAGCAAGGGGGCACCAGAAGTCGGTCTTTGCTGAAGGAAGTGGAGCCAATAATGCATTGGGCTCAGAGGAACCTGTCCAACCTAACAGCAGCCTATGTACCCGGAGTCCTCAATGTCCAGGCGGACTTTCTTTCACGAGTCCACTTGGACAACAACGAATGGTCCCTTCACGAAGAGGTGTTTCAGTGGGTTCTATCCCTGGGGATGTCTCCAGAAGTGGACCTTTTTGCCTCTCGTTTCAACAAGAAGCTAACAAAGTTCTATTCGAGGTTCAAGGATCCGCAGGCCTTCGGGATAGATGCCCTAACAGAGCAGTGGCGATTTCACAAGGCATATGCTTTTCCCCCAACGCCAATCATCTTCCAATTCCTGAGGAGACTCAGATGGGAAGGAGTGGAAGTATTGGCAATAATTCCGTATTGGCCCAACAGGCCCTGGTTCCCTCTCCTATCTCTCCTCAGCTTTCGGGATCCGGTTCCTCTTCCATCCAGACGGGACCTTCTCTCCCAAGGGTCGGTTCTCCATCCATGTCCGGCTCAGCTCCGGTTGAAGGTCTGGTTCTTGAGAGGGGAAGGCTGGAAGCTCTAGGGTGTCCTAAGGAAGCCATTCCTACTCTTCTAAGTGCAAGGAGAAGGAGCACTAATAAGGTGTATGAACGAATCTGGGCCAAGTTTGTTGATTTTGTGTCCTCCAGAACCAGTTCCTATGTTTCACCCACGGTTCAAGATGTATTGGGGTTCCTGCAATCTGGCTTGGACTTACCTTTATCAGTTAGCTCCCTTCGGGTTCAAGTTTCAGCTATCTCCGCTTTTACAGGGGTACAGTGGGCCAGCCACGCCCTCATTCAGCAGTTTTTCAAGGGAGCAGTAAGATTGAGACCCCAAAGGAAACCCAGATTCCCCAAATGGGATCTTCCTCTAGTCCTGGACTTCTTTTCTCTGCTCAATACGGATCTCTCCATCCGAGAACTTACCTTGAAAACCGCGTTCCTGGTGGCGGTCACCTCAGCGAAACGAGTTTCGGAAATTCAAGCTCTGGGAGCCAAGGAGCCTTTTCTAACCTTTTTTCCGGATAGAGTGGTCCTAGTTCCAATGTTAGGGTCAAACCCTAAAGTCACTTCAGTCTTTCATAATAATCAAGAAATCTCTCTACCCCTATTCAGATCCTCGGATTCCTCAGATATTCATCCTCTTGACGTTGGAAGCTCTTTAAAGCTCTACTTGGAAGCTACAGCTCCGTTCCGGCAGTCGGATTTCCTGTTCGTTCTGTTCTATGGTAAGAACAAGGGCACTAGAGCATCAGTCAGGGCAATCGCTGCATGGATAGTTCAAGCAATCCAGTGGGCATACAGAGATAAGGGCTTGGCTCCTCCTCAGGCGGTGACGGCACATTCAACCAGAAGTCTTTCGACCTCGTGGGCAGCTTCTCGCCATGTGGCCCCTGACGTGATATGCAGGGCAGCCTCGTGGTCTTCCATTCACACCTTTATGTCTCATTATTGTGTTGAGCCAGCGGCTTTATCCTCAGTTGATTTTGGTGTTAAAGTTTTGTCAGTTGACGGTGTCAAATAAATCTTTGTTAAGCAGCATTTTTGCCCACCCGGGTGTGTCTTGGCGAGTTATTTCCCACACGTAGGCTGCCATGGAGTCTGTCAGGAAAACGGAAAATTTATGTCAAATACTTACCGTAATTTTCCTTTCCTGATGGACTCCATGGCAGCAGGAGTTCCCTCCCAAATGGCTGGAGTAGGATAGTTACCGAACACGGCCTGTGGCAGGGAGCAAAGATTTATGGGAGTGTCGTCCTATAGGGTAATGGAGGCGGGACTAAACCCACACGTAGGCTGCCATGGAGTCCATCAGGAAAGGAAAATTACGGTAAGTATTTGACATAAATTTTCCGTTTTGTGCATCGACATACTTCCTTAGACCTAATCTGTCCAGACAATATGGTGACCTTCTATCTTGGCACTATCCAGAGACAGCTTAGATACTCAATAAGACACTGAGGTTGAATCCAACACAATGGAACATGGACAAAGTGTCTAACTAGGACTAAACTAACTAGCACAAAACAAAAGTGGAGAACAGAGGAAGATACCAAAATCACATTGGTAAATAAGTTTTAGTCACCCATAACCACCACTAGATGTCAACACAGAAAAATGACAAGACAGCGGAGCAGAACTCTATAACGCAATACAAGTCCATAAAGGATGACTCTTCCTTGGATGTATAAACAGACAAAAGAGGAAGAACCTGAAGAATATACACATATCTAAAACATCATGTCAAAACTGGAATAATCATGATGTTGGTATCTTGATATCTGAAACAGTCCTTGAAGCATCAAGCCACTCCTCCATGGGCGGTAAAATATGCATAATCCCCTAGAGGTTAAAGTGGAAAAGTCTCTCATTGATATGAAAGAACTTTGGGTGACTGCATCCCCAGGAGGCTCTTCTCTCACCATGTGAAGTAGAGGATGTTTCTGTTTGAACACTGGGACTGATGGCTTGGATGAATCTCCTTGACCGCTGACTGCTAGAAAGACAGTTGGTCTGTTGCTCAAGCTGTCTACCTGGAAGATAGACATACCAGTGAATTGCTTGGGCCAATTCTCCTTTGCAACAATGGGGCTCTTGCTGAAACTCTCCATGTGAAGTGACAATACTGCTTTGCATTTGCCAATTGAAGTTCCATTGATGACTGTACTAGCCTGAAAGGGTGATTGTCTTCTTTGAACTAGCACACATTTGTGGAGATAAAGGGGGCATCTTGGATTCTCTCAACAATCGCTTTACAAGTGCACACACTGAGTAGACTCCTGTTTCTTACTGGAGCTAGCGGCACCAATAACGGCCCAACTTAGTAAAGTCCTTTGAACATGAAGATAGTTACCAAGATTACCTGTGTACTGCTCTTGTCCTTGTACACTCTTGGGATGTCTCTTTTCAGCAGAAGAATGATTTTGGTGTTATCTCCCAATAGTGGTCTGTAGACTTGTCTAGGAACCTTAAAGTCATACGTGTAACATGCATCTTCTGGTGTGGAAATTTTCCCTCGGGTATTTGATTGCACTCTTGAAAAACAAAAAGAGGGGAGAAACAAAGTAAAGTGGATTCACGATTATGGTAATATTTGTTAATTATTTCGCTTATCCTATACTTCTCCTTTAAGACATGTTGTTGTATTTCATAGCAGTGCAGCTTTATCTGTGTGCTATCATAGGTAATGCAGAAAGTGGGTGTTTGTGAAGAGCAAGAACCAGTCTATCACAACACAGCAATTCCAACAGCAGAGATAATATTAGAAACAACAGTCCCTGTAATTCCCCATGCAAGCTCAGTACACAATACTCATGCACACACAGCTTTTCAAACTGAAGAAAGATTTGCTTCTAATTAGTGAGAGCAAATACATTAAAATGTTGTAGAATGTAATCTGATTCCCAGCTGCTTCTAAACGTATCTCAAAGCCTGTAATGCAGTTTGTGCTCAATCTGAGCGCAGATAAGACCATGCGCTCGCAGAGACACGGGACAACTCTCAGCGTCCATGTTCTTTTGAAGCTCACAGCCATAAACGTATGTGACCGCAAGGCCTCATACAAACGGGGCATCCAAAATAGCCCCTCTGAATGCCAAAACTGCTGGCAGGAAAAAGTGGCATAAAAAGTATGCTAAAAGCATCATATTGCACATGTGTTTATGCTTGCCACAATATGAATTCTGTATTTAAATGCATACCATTTACATGCATGGCATTTAAGTGCGTTTAGATGTACTTAGATGCATTTAGGTGCATTTGCGCTTTTCTTCTGCTAAACCACTCCTCTCAAGAACACGCCTTTGGTGTTTTTTTTCTGCCTGTAAACGTTTCTCTTGTAATACATCTGTACCCGCCTATGTGTGCATGGACACATAGGGTTACATAAAGGTGCTTTTATAGGCTGGAAAAAAATGCTCAACCTTGGTATAAGGGTAAAAAAAGGGGGTTGTGGGCTGTTTTTCTTGTTTTTTTTGGGCATACTGCACTTTGCACATGGATCTTGTTTTTTGTGACCACTTAAGAAACCCTTGGAAATATTATTTTGCACCAGATTACAACATGGAGACACCTATAGCTCTGGGGATAGGGGTCTCTGTCTGTGTTGGTTTCTCTGTCGGTGTGCGCCTTAGTTCCATGGGTCTGCAATACCACAGCTCCTGGCACAGACCCTCCCAGCAGCCCCCATTTTCTAGCACCACATCTTTGAACTTGGAGCCATTTTATACATGTCATGCATCTGCTCCTGAGGAAGTGGAGCGAATCCACGAAACACATCAAACTTTTTTTACATCCACGTTTTGTTATATTTTCTATTTTTAGATACTACTATGATGATTTTTGCCATAATAACAATCATATGATATAGAGTACAAATTGGCTCATGACACCACATGTCGCACAGTATCATGATGACATCTTTGTATGTATATGCATGAAATGCAATATGTCTTATTTTAACTTATTTTATCTGTGAGTGTATATCATGTGCCTCATATGAAGTTCCAAACCTCTCTTTCTGTAATGTTTGTATAAAGGGTCTATGTATAAAAAGTTCACCATGTGGATGTCTTCACCATTTGCACAAGCACTAAGCACTATCACTGTATTTTATGTATTATGATGCAGTATTTTTCTGAAACACCTCATTCCAAGAAATACCATATTATGATTATCTCCTGATCTTCAGCTTCATCTATAGGCCATAATACAAACAATACAGTGATCATTCATTGTGTCTGTGTGAATGCTGAAGACATCTGCGTAGTAATTGTGTGTTCATCCCTTTTGATGTAAAACCCCTTAATGACTTCTGCAAAATAGTTCAGAACTAACACAGCAGGACGAATGGAGTCCACCTTTGTCTTATTAAATATCTTATGGATTTAGACTGTCATAATGGGAGGGGGGCAAGGGAGAGGTTGGGACTTTGTATGAGGCATGCAGTCTCCAGGGGCAACCAACTATCAATAATAGAATTTTTAGAGAAAATATACATTAAGACCATATTACATAAAATCACATAAATAAGTGATAGTGGTACTGTAACCTCTGGAGAGAGCCTAAAAATGCCAAGGCATATATATATATATATATGGTACATCATCCCAGGGGGAACCTACTATCAATAATAGTGATATAATTCTAATTATTGGAATACCGTAAACACGATTGGTACAATAAAAAACAATTTTTAATAGTGGTAGCATAGCCCCTAAATTCATTCATGTACACGTACACATCAATCATTTACATGTAGGTGTACATGGATGAATTGGATGAATTTAGGGGCTATGTTACCACTATTAAAAATTGTTTTTTATTGTACCAATCATGTTTACTGTATTCCAATAATTCGATTTATATCACTATTATTGATAGTAGGTTCCCCCTGGGATGATGTACCATATATATATATGCCTTCACTGTTAAGTGAATGTGTAATTCCGCTTTCTAAATAGCTTTACAACCATTCTTACCTCTGTGATTTCCCCACCCTGTCTAAATAAACCATCCACTTTTGTACTTTTTTTAATAAATTATAGTTTTAATTGAAGTTTTGCATTCATTTTACCGCAAACACAATCTTTCACATAGTCTTCATTTACGTGTCTCTCTTTTCCCAAACAAATCTACCACAATCTACATTATCATAGAGAGGCCGCATGTACATTTATAGTCTTTAAACATCTCCTCCACCATAAACCCAACTCCCAACCACTTAGGGAATATGAAAAAAAAAAAACAGATAATTCTTTCTTCTCTCCCATCATCTCCACCCACGCCCCCATGCCACAATAAACTTATTTACAATGTTACCCACATCCAACAACTCCCTCATCTTTGACGATGCACACAAAGATTTCCATAAGGATCATACTGCGAGAAAGTACTTTTGTACTTCTTATCTGGTTAATTGTATGAATGTTTTCTTTATTATTCCAGAGATTGTTGGTTTTGCAAATTATTTATCTTAACATCTTGCTAAAATGTATATATTAGTATGGCTAAAGCTGAGTCGGGAGACAGCGGCCAGTTAAAAAAAAAGTCTGACATTTGGCCCGTGTGTATGTTGGCCTATCTGGCTTGCATAGTGGAAAACCAGCAGCCAACCAACTCCCAATCAGCGTTCTAAGCCAATGGCAGAGAGCACTGATTGGAGTGTTCTGGTGGGGGGGCTTCTCCCTGTCAGAACATAACAGCTCAGCGGGGGAGATCGCTGAGCTAACCTTGCATGGTTAGTACAGCGGCTCAGACTGGAGCTGGCAGTTTTTTTCGTTCAACCCCCGGGCTTTAGACTAAATGGTCGTGGAAAGCTTGTCCTGAAATAATAACTGTTGCAAAGAAAGACAGAATTGGAAAATATTCAACTCTTATGCCTCGTACGCACGATCAGACTTTCCAACAACAAAACCATGCAATTTTGTCTGAAGGTTGTTGGTTCAAACTTGTCTTGCATACACACGGTCACACAAATGTTGGCCAAAAATTATGAACGTAGTGATGTACTAGATGTACTATGTGTTTTTTTCAGCTCTTTAGCGCCACACTTTGGGCTCCTTCTGCTAATTTCGTGTTAGTAGAAGTTTGGTGAGTGTTGATTTGCGCTTTTCATTTTACGCTTTTCAATTAGCGCTTTTCATTTCGTGCTTTTCAGTTTGTTTCTGAACAGCCGTTCTTCAACCAGACATGTTGTGGAATCAGAGGAGATAATGTGTTATTTATTATTGGCCTTATTTTTTTGGTTGAATAATGATTAGATTTTTTATATTTTCTAAGTTTTTGGATGCATAGAATGCACGTTTTGGTTAAGTTCTATTGGCAGATAGCATGTCTAATTTTATTATTTTTATTTTTTTAATGCACAATAAAACAATTGTGGAGAATAATACTTGTATGTGTTTTACTTCAAGTGACAGTTTGGGAGTAGGCAGTTACATTTAAAAAAATACAATGTAAAATTGACAAAGGGACACCAAAGATACGTTATATCTTTGTTCTTAAAAACTACGGGATAATGGTGTTGTGGTAACTTGCACAAATAAAAAAAAATACAAAAAAAAACATAATGAAAAAGCCTTTGAAAATTTGTTTGCAATAGCTCCATCAGTTTCACCAGCAAATCAGCTTCATTACTGTCCCATTAAACAAGAGAATGTGCGCTGCATTTGGAAATGTCATAATGTGCCACGTCACAAATGTTAATTCACCATTACAAACGCTAGTTTACAAGACCGACCACTTCTGCTTCCGAGCATGCGTGTTTGTACTTTGGTCTTTTCTCAGACGGTCTTGTGTACGCGTGATCGGAAAGTCCGACAAAACACTTTTGTTGAAGGAAAATTTGAGAGCATGCCAGCCAACATTTGTTGGCGGAAAGTCTGACAACAAATGTCTGATGGAGCATACACATGGTCGGACTTTCCGCCAACAAGCTCACATCCAGCATTTTCTGTCGGAAAATCCGATCGTGTGTACGCGGCATAAAAGTATATCTAAACCCAAGAACAGAAATGTTCTAAATTGCAGTTTACTAGCCCTCATTAATTTTCTCTTTCTGGGACGAGTACATTTTCTGCAAATACAAAGAAATCTACATTGACCTTGCAAGAAATCCTTGTAACTTCCTATGTACTGAGCTGAAATCCATAAATGTTATTACAGCAGATTTCACCCTTGTGTTATGGAGATAAGGACAAGATGAGGTGTTAGTAGTACAATTCAGTACAACAGGCTAAAGTGACAACACTGCTTTTCTGTAGGTGCATTGCGGTGAATGGGCATTGTCACCCTGGTGTAGGAAGTGTGTTATTGGCAGTATGCTCAGTTAAAATAAAGGAAAAAAGTCTGGAAAAAAAAACAATGCAGCCACCTCATCTAAGGAGCAGGAAGCAGCAATATATTAAGGAAACATTTTAGATTTTCAGCATCATTGCTAGTTTTATTGCTGCTTGATTTCTGTACAGCTATAAGGATACTCTGATTATTTATTAGGTAGTAAATATCATAGATACAATAATTTCTGTTCAAGTATATCTTAACTTCAAGGACAGTATTTTCCTTGAGGGCATACAATATTCAAATTCAAGGCACTCTATGTTTTGCTCACCAGTGGAGTCTATTCTTTATAGTTTAAGAGTGCTAAGAGATTTTTCACATGCCATTAATATTTCATCACCCTGTATTTCAGCAAAGTAAAAAGCACAAGACCCTAAAAAAAAAACATAAAATATAAATCAAAGGACGCTGTACTGAAAGAATTTTCTTAAGGATTTTTCGTTTCAGAGTATTAGGGGAGCTGACAAAAGCAGAAAAGTAACTGAAGAGAACCACTATTTATGGGAAAAAATTTACTTTAGCATGTATGGTATTTTCACACAGTATGTTATTTACAACTTTCCCATGGGGTGTTGGTAAAAAATTAATGATCCTGAAAAAATGTACATGAAGGCATTTTGTTGCATTTTATATGAAAGACTGCACTATGCATTAATAATGCATTAGGCTGCTGGCATTACTGTGTCTGTCTTTGTTAAAAGGGTTTAGATCACCTTTGTTTAAAATGCTTCAATTTTTGCACTTTTACCTGTAATCCAGCAATGAAATTGAGAAAATGCTTTGCCATTTATATCTAAGAAAAGAAAACAGTGCAAGTAAGAGTCAAGTTGTAATGAAACCATATTTTTGGTTAAAGAGTGCACTCTGACGGAATTGAAAATGAAGCTTTGAAATGTACAACCTAATGGCGCGTACACACAATCGTATATTCCGACAACAAAATCCATGTTGGCTCAAACTTGTCTTGCATACACACGGTCACACAATGTTGTCAGAAATTCCGAATGTCAAGAAAGCGGTGACATGTGACGAGCCAAGAAAATTGAAGTTCAATAGCCAGTGCAGCTCATCTGCTTGATTCCGAGCATGTGTGGAACTTTGTCCGTTGGAATTGTACACACACGGAATTTCCGACAACGTATTTTGTTGTAGGAAAATTTGAGATCCAGATCTCAAATTTTGTGTGTTGGAAATTCCGATGGAAAAGGTTCGATGGAGCAGATCACAATGGGGACAGGTGGCACTGGGGACAGAATGAACTGGGGACAGATGGCACTGACAGATGGCACTGTGGGCACTTTATTTTCATTTTTTATTTTTTTATATATATATATTTTTTTTTTAATGTTATTTCACTTACTCTGCAGCCATTCGCTCTCCCTCCTTACATGCTGTCTCTGTGTGAGGAGGGAGAGCCGGCAATGAGAGAGGATCTCATATGTTTACATATGAGATCCTCTCTCATTGGACACTCAGATCGAGTGCTAAATGGCCGGTGTGATTGGCCATTTAGCACGATCTGTATTTGGCTGTGTTCAAGGGTCACGGCCAACACAGAACTTCCCTGATGAGAGAGGATCTCATATGTTTACAAAAGAGATCCTCTCTCATTGGACACGAGTGCTAAATGGCAGCTCTGGCACAATCTGTAATTGGCTGTGTTCAAGGGACACAGCCAACACAGAACTTACCTGAGGTACGCCTGCGGCTGCGTGCAGAGGGGAAATAAACAGGAGGACGTCCAGGGACGCCCTCATGGCAATTGGCGTCCGTGCTGTAGCCGTCTTTCGGCTATAGCGCGGACGCCTAGTGGTTAAAGTGTTACTAAACCCACAACAGTAAAATCAGTCTGTATATGCAGTAAAGCATGCTTGTTATACTCACTGTGTAACCTAAGGGGTTATTCCTCCGTATTGTGTAAAAAGGCTGTTTGATCCTCCTACAAGCGTTAACCCGACACTGATAGAAGTCAAAAGACTGCTCTAACTGATGAAAAAAAGGTATTTACTAAAATAATTGCATTTCCATATTCTGTGTACTGTGGGAGACCAGATATATTAAATGCAGGGTCCTGGGTTTAGTAACACTTTAACAGTGAGTCTAATTAAATTGTATTTTATATTGACAAATCTTGTTATTAAAGTGTGCCCATTTTTAGGGATAATAGTCAAGCTAGTAAAAGGGTATGGGAAGCTGGGTACTTCCATGAGAAACATGAAACTGTATCAAATACCTACTGCGGGAGGTGGTTCTTTTCATGCAGCTTTGAGTGCATTTTGGAAAAAAACATTTTTTAACTAGTCTTAATGGCCAACAAAAGTCACCAAAGTATCCTTACCCTTTCTGCAGCTAGACACTGTTCACTAGCATGATTCAGAGATACAGAGTAATATTACTGTTACTTTAAATTTACTCTGCTTCATTCATCTGCAGAACAAAAGAAATAAACAACAACATGTGTTCCTTTTTAACCCTAATGAATTCATCCCACTTTTTGAGCTACTATTATTTTTTTTTTATTTTTACTTTTTTTAACCAAAAATATTTTCATTTTTACTTTCCTAATCCTTCATTCCCTAAGACAATTCGGTGGTCGTATGCATTCTGATGTCATCAAGTAAAATGCAGGGCCAATAGTCCTGAGGATGCCAAGGGAGCACACAAGCCAGAGTTTTAGGGAGAAGAATTGAGCACTGGCTGCTGGAGGAATAAGGGATAAGGTAAGTAAAAGTAATTTTATTGTACCCTTGTACCCTAGGCAGGGCCGGACTGGGAATAAAAACTAGCCCTGGAAGTAATTTCATACCAGGCCCATAGCATTATTATATCAGCCCAACAGCATAATGCCATTTTTTTCTTGTTCATAAAAGGGAAATCATGCATTTTAAAGCACATTTGAAGAGTGTATTATATATAGATAAGACAGATATGAAAGCACATAGGGCTAGGGATATATATATATATATATATATATATATATATATATATATATATATATATATATTGTACAGGACGCCAAGGTTGGGTCCTGGACGGGTGCTATGTAGCACCTATATTTGGGTTGTGGTCCCTTTAAGGGAATACTGGTAGGCCTCAGGGGGTCACCCAAAAATGGGTGACAAATTCCGGGATAGCTTTAGGAGAAGACTGACTCGCGGTCCTCTCCATATTAACCACAGGGATTCGGCCCACAGGGGGTTAACGGCCTCCAAGAAGACAGCCCATAAGACAGGAAGTAGTAGAGAGGTGGTGGTGTGGAGGAGAAGGAGATGAACACCTGTCTGAGGAGCTGTGTTGCTGTGTTGCTGTGTTGCTGTGTTGCTGTTTTGCTGTTTTGGAGGCTGCAAAAGATCTCTGTAAGGACTCTAAAAACTTTTGGGTGAAGACCTGACTACAGAACTGTAGGTGCTTTCTTTTCTTATTATTTGTGCTGAAGATAAGCGGACTTTAATTTACGTTTTTGTATGCTGAAGAAAAGCCTTATTTTTGATTTAATTATAAATAAAAGTATTTTGGTTTCACCTTATACCGGTTTATGCACTTGGTCCCGCGGAGCTAGTATCCCCAAACTTTACTGCTGTTTTGGATCCTGGCAAAAGTGCATTTGCAGCATTTGCAGCCGAGACTGTGTACAAATTGCATGTCTTGGGTGAAGTCAGCTCAGACGCTGCAAGCAGCAGGCAAAGACATGGAGGAGGTCATCAGGGTACAAGCCACCGTGACACAAACAGGTACAAACCTGATCGACCACCCAGGTCGCAAATGCATGAATTGGTACAGCTGGTTAAAAAATGTCTGCATCCAGAAAAACTGTCGGGCCCACAGATGGTGGAACGAATAGTAATGGACTGGTACCTGCGGCCCCTGCCAGATGACCTACAGCACTGGGTAAGCCATGGAGACTAGTGATGGACGAACTTCCGACGGGACGTTTCGCGAACGCGAAATGCGAACGGACCCAAACGTTCGCGAAACCGACCGTTCGCCGCGGGCCCCATTGACTTCAATGGGAGGCGAACTTTGCAAACCTTCATGTCGAATTTGCGGCCACGTGGTAATTATTAGGGGGTAAAACGTAGTCCCACCATCTGGACAATGACATAATACATGTATGAGGTGAATTTGGGATCGATAACTACAAGCATTTTTATTTTATTTGGGAAATTGTTCTAACAATTCAGGACTATGGAGCTAATGAAGGCAATGGAGGAGAGGGAAGGTCAGGGACCAGGGTAGGCAAAGAAGAGGGTGCAGGAGATGATCACCAGCAGCGTGACATACCGGAATGACACATGCACCGTGATAGAGGCATCTGACAGCAGCACCGTAATACAGAGCACTGACAGCAGCACCGTGACATACAGCGCTGACAGCAGCACCGTGACATACAGCGCTGACAGCAGCACCGTGACATACAGCGCTGACAGCAGCACCGTGACATACAGCGCTGACAGCAGCACCGTGACATACAGCGCTGACAGCAGCACCGTGACATACAGCGCTGACAGCAGCACCGTGACATACAGCGCTGACAGCAGCACCGTGACATACAGCGCTGACAGCAGCACCGTGACATACAGCGCTGACAGCAGCACCGTGACATACAGCGCTGACAGCAGCACCGTAAGCAGCCCCAGGAGGAAGTCAGCACAGCACAGGGATGGTGTGATCCCCTCATAATAAGAACCCCCAGGAGGAAGTCAGCACAGCACAGGGATAGTGTGATCCCTTCATAATAAGAACCCCCAGGAGGAAGTCAGCACAGCACAGGGATATCATAAGCAGCCCCAGTAGAAATATGACACCGCTCAACCTCTTCAAAGAGGAGGGTAGGGGCATATAGTACGGTGTGCTTTTTTGGGTCAAGGAAGTGAGCCAAATGAATTAAGAAGGTCTGTGTGCTTGATTAAAAAAATAGTTTATAGACATATACATGGTCTACTGGTCACATGTGTTGAATTCCTCCGAGATCCATGCCTCATTCATTTTTAGAAATGTGAGGTAGTTAACACTGTGGTGAGCTAGGCGAGTACGCTTATCGGTCACAATCCCCCCTGCTGCGCTGAACGTCCTTTCGGACAGGACACTGGATGAGGGGCAAGCCAACAGTTCGATTGCAAATTGGGCAAGCTCTGGCCAGAGGTCAAGCCTGCCCACCCAGTAGTCTAGGGGTTCATCACTCCTCAGAGCGTCCACATCGGCCGTTAACCCAATGTAGTCGGACACCTGACGGTCTAGGCGTTCCCTGATGCTGGATCCGGATGACACCTGTCGATGGGTCGGCTGAAAGAATGACCTCATATCCGAAGTCACCAACACATCTTCAAACCGGCCTCTTCTTGCAGGCGCTGTTGGATTGGTACCCGCAAATCCTTCTCTGGGAGTGGGAATTGCTCCTCTGCCAGCGCACGCAAAAGCAGAATGCAGCATTTCTCGAAGCAAGGCCTGGAAGTGCTGCATTCTGACAGCCCTCTGCGACGGCGGTAACATTTCCGCCATTTTGTGTTTGTACCGGGGGTCTAAGTACGTTGCCACCCAGTACTGGTCCTTGACCCTCATGCTTTTTATACGGGGGTCCCTATTAAAACACTGGAGCATGAAGGCCCCCATTTGCACTAAAGTGGAAGCGGTGTGGTGGCCTGGCTCCTGCTCATCATCCAGGATAATGTCGTCCTCTTCATTCTCCTCTCCCCATCCTCGCACAACAGGGATCCCAGAAAGGTTTAAAGCATGCTCTTCTTGCTCCTGCTCATCCGCCCCGGCACCATCCTCCTCTGACTCCTCATCAGACTCCTGTTGTTGACTTGTCTCAGATAGAGTAGCCCCCCCTGGGAATTCATCCAGCATTGCGACTTCCTCATCTTCCCGCTCCTGCTCCTCCACAGCCTGATCAATGACACGACGCAATGCACGCTCCAGAAAGAAGGCATAAGGTACCATGTCACTGATGGCGCCATGGCTGCGACTGACCAGTTTGGTGATCTCCTCAAATGGCCGCAGAAGTCTGCATGTGTCGCGCATGAGCAGCCACTGGCGCGGTGAAAAAAAACCCAGCTCCCCAGAACCGTTTCTTTCGCAGAGTTCATACAGGTAGACGTTAACTGCACGTTTCTGCTGGAGCAGCCTATCAAGCATATAGAAGGTTGAGTTCCATCGCGTCGGGCAATCGCAAATAAGACGTCTGACCGGCAGATGGTGTCGCCGCTGAATGTCAGCAAGGCGAGCCATGGCCGTGTAAGATCTTCTGAAATGGGCCGAGATTTTCCTTGCCTGCCGCAAGATGTCCTGGACCCCAGGGTATTTGACAAGGAATCGCTGCACGACCAAGTTTAAGACGTGTGCCATGCACGGCACGTGCGTGATTTTGCCCTGTTTCAATGCGCTAAGCAGATTGGCACCGTTGTCACACACCACTTTACCAACTGTCAAATTGAGCGGTGTTAGCCACTCATCTGCCTGTGAACGCAAAGCTGAAAGGAGTGCCGGGCCAGTGTGGCTCTTTGCTTCCAGGCACAACAGACGCAGCACGGCATGGCAACGTCTCACCTGGCATGTGGAATAGGTTCTGGGGAGCTTGGGCGGTGCAGTGGAAGAGACGCTAGCAGCGGAAAAGGAGGAGGCAGCTGAGGAGGAGAGGGAGGAGGATGGAGTAGGAGGAGGAGAAGAAGAGTCAGGCCTGCATGCAATCCGTGGCGGTAAAACCAAATCTACACGGGTGCCACGGGTTACATGCTTGACGGCCGTCAGAAGGTTCACCCAGTGGGCAGTAAAACTGATATACCTTCCCTGCCCGTGTTTGCTAGACCACGTGTCTGTGGTCAGATGTATCTTGGCACCGACACTGTGTGCCAGAGATACATTCACTTGCCGCTGAACATGGCCATATAGCTCTGGGATGCCCTTCTCTGAGAAATACTTCCTTCCTGGGACCTTCCATTGTGGTGTTCCAATGGCCACAAATTTGCGAAAGGCCTCCGAGTCCACCAGTTTATATGGCAGTAGTTGGCGGGCTATGAGTTCTGACAAGCCAGCCGCCAACCGTTGGGCAAGAGGGTTATCCGGCATCATCATTTTTTTACGCTCAAACATTAGGCCCACGGAAGCCTGCCTTTTTGCAGAAAAATGTGAGCTTGGCGTGATGGAAGGTGGAGTGGAGGACAATTGTGAGGAGAGAGGAGAAGGAGAAGTAGAAGACGAGGCTGGACGGTGAGAGCCTGCAGTGTGGCTTTGTGTGTTCCGTTGCTCCCACTGGGCTCGGTGATGGCTGCTCATGTGCCTTCTTAAGGCGGTCGTCCCTAGGTGAGTATTGGGCTTACCGCGACTAACGCGTTGACTGCAAAGATTGCAGATGGCAACGCTATTGTCAGCAGCGGACACGTTAAAAAAAGCCCACACTGCGGAGCCATGTGCCGGTGTCCTGGGAGCGCCAGATGTGACCGTACATGGTCGATGACTCGCTCCTGATACATTTGCAGTCTGCTTTGTCCCTGCTGTGCAATGTAAGTCATTGCTGCTTCTCCTCCCTATCTGCTGGTCCATATCTCCCTCTGAACTCCCCTCCTCTTCCTCTCTTGTGGGCACCCACGTGACATCACTAGACACGTCATCATCAACGTCACCTTCCCCACCGCTATAAGTAGAGATCTCGGAGTAGGCAGCAACACCGGGGACCAACCTCCTCCTTGGGCTGATCTGGGTACTGGCGTCAGACTGCTGAGTAGCGCTTGTTGCTACCTCCTCTTCCTGATCCAATACCAAGAGTGGCTGCGCATCAGAAATGTCCTCTTGATATGGATCGGAAAATAATTCCAGTGACTCAAGCGGAAGGTATGTGGTGGTGGTGGTGGTGGTCGTGTTGTTGGTGGTAGTGTCTTTGGGGGTGCACATAGCAGAGAGTGAAGAAGAGGGTGCAGATCGAGAGGATGAGGAGGGTGCAGAAGAGTAAGGCTGAGCGAGCCACTCAACCAAGTCTGGTGCATCCTTTAAAGTAATTGAACGCACCTTCTGCAACTTCCCACTTTGGCTCAAGCCTGTTGCTCCTGCCCTACCCCTACCACCCCTGCGGAAGGGCCTGCCTCTTCCTCTGCATGTCATTTTTTAAATGACCCTGTGACAAAACTCTTAGTCCCTATACCGCTGAAGGACTGCTGCAGTATAGGTGAGCGGTCAGCAGTGGTGCACGTCAACCCTATCTATTGTGGACCTATAGCGGTCCTTACAGAACAGCAGACTGTACCGCACTCAAGCCTATGTACCGTAGCACCCTATACCAAGTTACCAGTCCTTATAAGAACTTTTGTGGACCAAGCAGGTTGTGTATTAGTGTTTAGCAGACTGTACGTCAGTCCCTATACCGCTGAAGGACTGCTGCAGTATAGGGCAGCGGTCAGCAGTGGTGCACGTCAACCCTATCTATTGTGGACCGATAGCGGTCCTTACAGAACAGCAGACTGTACCGCACTCAAGCCTATGTACCGTAGCACCCTATACCAAGTTACCAGTCCTTATAAGAACTTTTGTGGACCAAGCAGGTTGTGTATTAGTGTTTAGCAGACTGTACGTCAGTCCCTATACCGCTGAAGGACTGCTGCAGTATAGGGCAGCGGTCAGCAGTGGTGCACGTCAACCCTATCTATTGTGGACCGATAGCGGTCCTTACAGAACAGCAGACTGTACCGCACTCAAGCCTATGTACCGTAGCACCCTATACCAAGTTACCAGTCCTTATAAGAACTTTTGTGGAACAAGCAGGTTGTGTATTAGTGTTTAGCAGACTGTACGTCAGTCCCTATACCGCTGAAGGACTGCTGCAGTATAGGTGAGCGGTCAGCAGTGGTGCACGTCAACCCTATCTATTGTGGACCGATAGCGGTCCTTACAGAACAGCAGACTGTACCGCACTCAAGCCTATGTACCGTAGCACCCTATACCAAGTTACCAGTCCTTATAAGAACTTTTGTGGAACAAGCAGGTTGTGTGTTAGTGATTAGCAGACTGTACGTCAGTCCCTATACCGCTGAAGGACTGCTGCAGTATAGGTGAGCGGTCAGCAGTGGTGCACGTCAACCCTATCTATTGTGGACCGATAGCGGTCCTTACAGAACAGCAGACTGTACCGCACTCAAGCCTATGTACCGTAGCACCCTATACCAAGTTACCAGTCCTTATAAGAACTTTTGTGGAACAAGCAGGTTGTGTATTAGTGTTTAGCAGACTGTACGTCAGTCCCTATACCGCTGAAGGACTGCTGCAGTATAGGTGAGCGGTCAGCAGTGGTGCACGTCAACCCTATCTATTGTGGACCGATAGCGGTCCTTACAGAACAGCAGACTGTACCGCACTCAAGCCTATGTACCGTAGCACCCTATACCAAGTTACCAGTCCTTATAAGAACTTTTGTGGAACAAGCAGGTTGTGTATTAGTGTTTAGCAGACTGTACGTCAGTCCCTATACCGCTGAAGGACTGCTGCAGTATAGGTGAGCGGTCAGCAGTGGTGCACGTCAACCCTATCTATTGTGGACCGATAGCGGTCCTTACAGAACAGCAGACTGTACCGCACTCAAGCCTATGTACCGTAGCACCCTATACCAAGTTACCAGTCCTTATAAGAACTTTTGTGGACCAAGCAGGTTGTGTATTAGTTTTTAGCAGACTGTACGTCAGTCCCTATACCGCTGAAGGACTGCTGCAGTATAGGGCAGCGGTCAGCAGTGGTGCACGTCAACCCTATCTATTGTGGACCGATAGCGGTCCTTACAGAACAGCAGACTGTACCGCACTCAAGCCTATGTACCGTAGCACCCTATACCAAGTTACCAGTCCTTATAAGAACTTTTGTGGAACAAGCAGGTTGTGTGTTAGTGATTAGCAGACTGTACGTCAGTCCCTATACCGCTGAAGGACTGCTGCAGTATAGGGCAGCGGTCAGCAGTGGTGCACGTCAACCCTATCTATTGTGGACCGATAGCGGTCCTTACAGAACAGCAGACTGTACCGCACTCAAGCCTATGTACCGTAGCACCCTATACCAAGTTACCAGTCCTTATAAGAACTTTTGTGGACCAAGCAGGTTGTGTATTAGTGTTTAGCAGACTGTACGTCAGTCCCTATACCGCTGAAGGACTGCTGCAGTATAGGGCAGCGGTCAGCAGTGGTGCACGTCAACCCTATCTATTGTGGACCGATAGCGGTCCTTACAGAACAGCAGACTGTACCGCACTCAAGCCTATGTACCGTAGCACCCTATACCAAGTTACCAGTCCTTATAAGAACTTTTGTGGAACAAGCAGGTTGTGTGTTAGTGATTAGCAGACTGTACGTCAGTCCCTATACCGCTGAAGGACTGCTGCAGTATAGGTGAGCGGTCAGCAGTGGTGCACGTCAACCCTATCTATTGTGGACCGATAGCGGTCCTTACAGAACAGCAGACTGTACCGCACTCAAGCCTATGTACCGTAGCACCCTATACCAAGTTACCAGTCCTTATAAGAACTTTTGTGGACCAAGCAGGTTGTGTATTAGTGTTTAGCAGACTGTACGTCAGTCCCTATACCGCTGAAGGACTGCTGCAGTATAGGGCAGCGGTCAGCAGTGGTGCACGTCAACCCTATCTATTGTGGACCGATAGCGGTCCTTACAGAACAGCAGACTGTACCGCACTCAAGCCTATGTACCGTAGCACCCTATACCAAGTTACCAGTCCTTATAAGAACTTTTGTGGACCAAGCAGGTTGTGTATTAGTTTTTAGCAGACTGTACGTCAGTCCCTATACCGCTGAAGGACTGCTGCAGTATAGGGCAGCGGTCAGCAGTGGTGCACGTCAACCCTATCTATTGTGGACCGATAGCGGTCCTTACAGAACAGCAGACTGTACCGCACTCAAGCCTATGTACCGTAGCACCCTATACCAAGTTACCAGTCCTTATAAGAACTTTTGTGGAACAAGCAGGTTGTGTGTTAGTGATTAGCAGACTGTACGTCAGTCCCTATACCGCTGAAGGACTGCTGCAGTATAGGGCAGCGGTCAGCAGTGGTGCACGTCAACCCTATCTATTGTGGACCGATAGCGGTCCTTACAGAACAGCAGACTGTACCGCACTCAAGCCTATGTACCGTAGCACCCTATACCAAGTTACCAGTCCTTATAAGAACTTTTGTGGACCAAGCAGGTTGTGTATTAGTGTTTAGCAGACTGTACGTCAGTCCCTATACCGCTGAAGGACTGCTGCAGTATAGGGCAGCGGTCAGCAGTGGTGCACGTCAACCCTATCTATTGTGGACCGATAGCGGTCCTTACAGAACAGCAGACTGTACCGCACTCAAGCCTATGTACCGTAGCACCCTATACCAAGTTACCAGTCCTTATAAGAACTTTTGTGGAACAAGCAGGTTGTGTGTTAGTGATTAGCAGACTGTACGTCAGTCCCTATACCGCTGAAGGACTGCTGCAGTATAGGTGAGCGGTCAGCAGTGGTGCACGTCAACCCTATCTATTGTGGACCGATAGCGGTCCTTACAGAACAGCAGACTGTACCGCACTCAAGCCTATGTACCGTAGCACCCTATACCAAGTTACCAGTCCTTATAAGAACTTTTGTGGACCAAGCAGGTTGTGTATTAGTGTTTAGCAGACTGTACGTCAGTCCCTATACCGCTGAAGGACTGCTGCAGTATAGGGCAGCGGTCAGCAGTGGTGCACGTCAACCCTATCTATTGTGGACCGATAGCGGTCCTTACAGAACAGCAGACTGTACCGCACTCAAGCCTATGTACCGTAGCACCCTATACCAAGTTACCAGTCCTTATAAGAACTTTTGTGGAACAAGCAGGTTGTGTATTAGTGTTTAGCAGACTGTACGTCAGTCCCTATACCGCTGAAGGACTGCTGCAGTATAGGTGAGCGGTCAGCAGTGGTGCACGTCAACCCTATCTATTGTGGACCGATAGCGGTCCTTACAGAACAGCAGACTGTACCGCACTCAAGCCTATGTACCGTAGCACCCTATACCAAGTTACCAGTCCTTATAAGAACTTTTGTGGAACAAGCAGGTTGTGTGTTAGTGATTAGCAGACTGTACGTCAGTCCCTATACCGCTGAAGGACTGCTGCAGTATAGGTGAGCGGTCAGCAGTGGTGCACGTCAACCCTATCTATTGTGGACCGATAGCGGTCCTTACAGAACAGCAGACTGTACCGCACTCAAGCCTATGTACCGTAGCACCCTATACCAAGTTACCAGTCCTTATAAGAACTTTTGTGGAACAAGCAGGTTGTGTATTAGTGTTTAGCAGACTGTACGTCAGTCCCTATACCGCTGAAGGACTGCTGCAGTATAGGTGAGCGGTCAGCAGTGGTGCACGTCAACCCTATCTATTGTGGACCGATAGCGGTCCTTACAGAACAGCAGACTGTACCGCACTCAAGCCTATGTACCGTAGCACCCTATACCAAGTTACCAGTCCTTATAAGAACTTTTGTGGACCAAGCAGGTTGTGTATTAGTTTTTAGCAGACTGTACGTCAGTCCCTATACCGCTGAAGGACTGCTGCAGTATAGGGCAGCGGTCAGCAGTGGTGCACGTCAACCCTATCTATTGTGGACCGATAGCGGTCCTTACAGAACAGCAGACTGTACCGCACTCAAGCCTATGTACCGTAGCACCCTATACCAAGTTACCAGTCCTTATAAGAACTTTTGTGGAACAAGCAGGTTGTGTGTTAGTGATTAGCAGACTGTACGTCAGTCCCTATACCGCTGAAGGACTGCTGCAGTATAGGGCAGCGGTCAGCAGTGGTGCACGTCAACCCTATCTATTGTGGACCGATAGCGGTCCTTACAGAACAGCAGACTGTACCGCACTCAAGCCTATGTACCGTAGCACCCTATACCAAGTTACCAGTCCTTATAAGAACTTTTGTGGAACAAGTGAGTTGTGAATGTTTAGCAGACTGCAGCAGAAGGGCAGCAGTCAAGTATAATATCCTTTCTATATTTGGAAGAAAGAATATTATACATGTACAAGCCTATTACTGTACCACTGATACCAGTCCTGAAAAGAACCTTTGTGGAACTAATAATAACAGCAAGTCTTTAAAATTACCCTCACTGCCTGACAACACTGCTTCCTTCCTGTCCCTATACAAATTGGCAAAAAAAGAGAACGATTAGTGGTTACTGGAACAGCTCTTTTGTGGACCTTGATAGTAACAGCTAATGATGATGATGATGATGATGATGATGAAAGACTAATCTGGCTGTCCCTGTAGCATACACCGTCCTTTCCCTTTCTCTAAACTAACAAAAGACACTCAGGCTGCTGCAAGAATCAGCAGCACAGCAAACCTATCAACACCTAACACCTATACCAGTCCTGAAAAGAACTTTTGTGTACCAAATAGCTAGTGGTTTATCTCTCCCTACTCCACACAGGAACCTGTCCCTATCTTAACAGAAGAAAGAATGTAAAATGGCCACCGGATCGGGTGTATTTATAGGTTAGGGGGAATGTACAAGTGTCCATGTGCTGTCATGTCTCAATTGGCTGTCCTGTATCACATGATAAACGTGTCACCAAAGGTTAAAGTTCTTGTATACATTAAACACGTAAGTCCGCCGCGGCGAACGACGGAAAAAGGCGTTCGAACGTGCGGACCGCGAATGTCGGAAATTCGCCGCGAAACGACCGCCGGGCGAACCGTTCGGCCATCACTAATGGAGACCCTGCAACCTCTGACCAGCTGGTTGAGTTGGTTGAAAGGTACACTGTGGTGGAGGACCTGCTTGGGCCTGCCAAGCATAGGGAACCCACACCAAGGGCAACCAGACCAGCCATAGCGCCTAGAAGAGAAGTCCTGCCAGATGCTGGGACACGCAAAGCTGCATCGTCTGCTACAGAGCCTCGAAGGGTGTTTCCTGTCCCAAGAACAGGAGACCTACAGTGTTGGTGATGTCGGTCCTGGGGACATACCCGGGCGCAATGCCCACTTCAGGAGGAGCCTATGGACTGCGGAAGTGGTCGGAGAAGCTCCTTCTACATGCAAAGAGTCTGCACCACTCACCTGGATCCAATTGCAGGACAGTTCGAGTGTGAAGTGTGGGTGAACCACCTTCCTGCCAGGGCGCTACTGGACTCTGGTAGATGGTAACACTAGTACATGCCAGGGTGATTGGGGGACTAGGCCCTGTAAGGAAAACCCTACAGATAGTGTGCATCCATGGGGACACCAAGGAGTACCCCTTGGTTTCGGTGGACTGTGTCCTATGGCCATACCTCAGTGACCCAAGAGGCCGGGGTAGTGAGAAGCCTAATACATGACATTATAGTGGGGCGGGACTGTCCACTATTTTTGGAACTGTGGAGCCAGGTACAGATGGGGCTGCCAGGACAGCCAGGAGAACTGGGGACACTGGGCCTGGAAGAGACAGAGTCTGAGGGACCTGGGCCTGAAACCCCCACAACACACCCCACTGATACGGAGATACCAATTACTGATAATGGTACTGTAGAGAATATTAAGTTGAAGGATGTGTCTGTTTCAGATTGCAAAACCGAGTTAAACTCTGAGGGGGGGGGGGAGTCTTCCCATTACAGGTTATGCTGGGGGAGGATGACGAGGAGCTCTCCCCATTGCAGTTCCCGGTTAAGGAAAGTGAAGGGGAAACATCCTTAAGGCCAGTGCACCCAGACCTAGATGTACCCAGGGGTGCGTTTGGCACCGCCCAGTTGCGGGACCCTACCTTGGTCAATGCCCGAGAGCAGGTTTCTGTTGTGGATGGGGTCTCACAAATGCCAGGGGCAGACCAGAGGTTTCCGCATTTTGCGTTGAAGGGGGACTTGCTTTATCGAGTGGCTGAAAGTCGTGGGGAAACTATAGAGCAGTTGCTGGTTCCCCAACCGTATAGGTGGATACTACTTGATCTAGCCCACAATGATGCACTGAGAGGACACTTGGGAGCAGAGAAAACGGAGGCCAGGATAACCGACCGGTTTTACTGGCCGGGGGTGAAGGTTGAGGTTAAAAGATATTGTGCATCTTGTCCCGTTTGCCAGTTAACTGCCCCAGTGCCCCACTATAGAAGCCCTCTGGTACCCTTGCCATTTATCGAGGTTCCAATTGATCGGATCGCTATGGATCTCGTGGGACCCCTGATAAAGTCGGCAAGGGGGCACCAATATATATTAGTCATCCTGGACTACGCAACCAGGTATCCAGAAGCAGTCCCTTTGAGGAAAACTTCCTCTAAAGCCATTGCCCAGGAACTATTTCAAATGTTTTCACGAACTGGATTTCCCAAGGAGATACTAATTGACCAGGGCACCCCTTTTATGTCAAAGGTGATGGCGGACATGTGCAAACAGTTTCAGATTAAGCAGTTGCGGACGTCCGTCTATCACCCGCAGACCGACGGCCTAGTTGAGAGGTTTAATAAAACCCTAAAGTCCATGCTAAAAAGAGTGGTCCAGAAAGACAGGAAGGATTGGGATATGTTACTCCCTGCTCTCTTGTTTGCCATCTGGGAGGTTTCACAAGCGTCCACGGGCTTCTCACCGTTTGAGCTAGTGTATGGGCGACAGCCCCGGGGGTTGCTGGATCTGGTAAAAGAAACATGGGAAAGCGAGTCCTCACCACACAAAACCGTGGTAGAGCATATCTCTCAAATGCGAGAGAGGGTGGCTAAGGTGATGCCGCTGGTGAGGGAACACATGCAGAAGGCTCAGGAAGCCCAAAGAAGGGTGTATAACCGATCTGCGAAAGTCAGACAGTTTCAAGTAGGAGACCGGGTGGCTGTCCTAATACCCACAGTGGAGAGCAAGTTCTTGGCCAAGTGGCAAGGTCCGTTTGAGATAGTGGAAAAAGTGTGGGAAGTAAACTACAAAGTACACCAGCCAGGGAAAAGAAAACCATACCAGATCTACCAGGTGAATTTGTTGAAACCCTGGAGAGACAGAGTCCAGGTGTCCGCGGTGGTAGCGGTACAGTCAGGAGACCATGCAGGGATCGACCTAGTGCAGGTGGCTGCTACCTAACTAGGCCCCAAACCCAGCAAGCAAAAGAGTTCCTCCAAAGAAATAGGGACATATTTTCAGGGTTGCCGGGACTCACCAATGTCATCGAGCATGACATCGTAACTGAATCCAATGTAAGAATTTGGTTAAAGCCTTACCGTATCCCAGAAGCTCATAGAGTGGCAGTGCCTGAAGAGGTCAAAAGAATGTTCGAGCTTGATGTCATTGAGGAGTCGCAGAGCGAGTGGTCAAGTCCAATCGTGTTGGTACCCAAACCCAATGGCACTCTTCGCTTCTGCAATGACTTTAGAAAACTTAATGAAATATCCAAGTTTGATGCTTATCCATTGCCACGGGTAGATGAGCTAATTGAGAGGCTGGGTCCTGCAAGGTATATTACCACGCTGGACCTCACTAAAGGGTACTGAAAGATTCCCCTGACCAAGGCAGCTAGGGAGAAAACGGCCTTCTCTACCCCGGAAGGCCACTTCCAATACAAAAGAATGCCATGTGGTTTACACTCTGCCCCCGCTACGTTCCAAAGGGCCATGGACAAAACTTTGCGTCCACATCATCGGTACGCTTCAGTTTATTTGGATGACACCGTCATCTTCAGCCCTGATTGGGAGTCACATCTTGAGAAGAGTAGGATTCACCATCAATCCCGAAAAATGTGCCGTTGGGGTGGAGGAAACCAAGTACCTAGGGTACATTGTGGGTAGAGGGCTGGTAAAGCCCCAAATGAGTAAAGTGAAAGCCATACAGGACTGGCCCCGTCCCCTAACCAAGAAGCAGGTCAGAGAGTTTTTGGGCATAGTTGGCTACTACCAGAGGGCTATCCCCAACTTTGCCACCATTGCTGCACCCTTGACTGACCTGACCAAAGGCAGAAAGTCGGTGATGGTAAAATGGAATGACGATGACGAAAAAGCTTTTCAGAAGCTTAAGACGGCATTGTGCCAGGATCCGGTGCTTGTTGCTCCGGACTTTACTAAGGATTTTGTAGTACAGACTGATGCTTCAAATGAAGGGTTGGGAGCAGTCCTGTCGCAGGTAATCAACGGGGAAGAGCACCCCGTAGTTTTTCTAAGTAGAAAGCTGACAGCAGCGGAGAAAAACTATGCAGTGGTGGAGCGGGAGTGTCTTGCCAATAAGTGGGCCTTGGACTCCTTGCGGTATTTCCTCCTTGGCAGAAGGTTTCGCCTGGTATCTGACCACGCCCCATTGACCTGGATGAGACAAAATAAGCACACTAATGCCAGGGTAACGAGGTGGTTCCTGTCTCTCCAGGAGTTCAATTTTGTGGTAGAGCACAGATCCGGGAGACTACATCAGAATGCCGATGCCCTCTCCAGGATCCACTGTATGGTGTCAAATGGTGCCTCCAACACCTCCGCATTGAGGCAGAGGGGGGGGGATATGTACAGGATGCCAAGGTTGGGTCCTGGACAGGTGCTATGTAGCACCTATATTTGGGTTGTGGTCCCTTTAAGGGAATCCTGGTAGGCCTCAGGGGGTCACCCAAAAATGGGTGACAAATTCCGGGGATAGTTTTAAGAGAAGACTCGCGGTCCTCTCCATATTAAGAGAGATAGTTGCGACCCGGAATTTGGGAGGCTCTGAAGTGACATTTGGGTGGGAAAGAGCCTACCTCCCTGACCACAGGGATTCAGCCCACAGGGGGTTAACAGCCTCCAAGAAGACAGCCCATAAGACAGGAAGTAGTAGAGAGGTGGTGGTGAGGAGGAGAAGGAGATGAACACCTGTCTGAGGAGCTGTCTGGCTGTGTTGCTGTTTTGCTGTTTTGGAGGCTGCAAAAGATCTCTGTAAGGACTCTAAAAACTTTTGGGTGAAGACCTGACTACAGAACTGTAGGTGCTTTCTTTTCTTATTATTTGTGCTGAAGATAAGTGGACTTTAATTTACATTTTTATATGCTGAAGAAAAGCCTTATTTTTGATTTAATTATAAATAAAAGTATTTTGGTTTCACCTTATACCGGTTTATGCACTTGGTCCCTCGGAGCTAGTATCCCCAAACTTTACAATATATATATATTAGCAAATTTCAGTTAAAGTGGTTGTAAACCCTTGCAAACCACTTTGACCTACAGGTAAGCCTAGATTAGGTCCAAGAAATATGTGCAGGTTTAGGAGATATTTGCTAAGAGTCACAGCTGTGGCTAATGGCGGCTAATGGCAATATGCCGTTAGTGGCGGCTCCCGTGTGCGGGAGTGACGTAATTGCTGCTCCGGCGCTGTGAGTGGCCAGAGCAGCGATACCCGGAAGAAGATGGACGCTCCGGACTACAGGGGACAGCGGTGACATCCCTGGCTCCTGTGTCAGGTAAGTGACACATAATGGGCTACTATGCGATACTATGCAACTATACTGTGCCCATCACTGCCACCTTCCCGTGCCCATCACTGCCACCTCACCATGCCCATCATTGCCTCCTCACCATGCCCATAATTGCAGCTATACTGTGCCCATCACTGCCGCCTTACCGTGCCAAACATTGCTGCCTCACCAGTCAGTGCCTGTGTCAGTGAATTACTCACAGCGCGCATTTTCCGTTGTGTCATGGAGCTCAGTTGGCAATGTTCACTGGTCTAGGAGGAAGGCTGTTACAAATGTCCCGCCCTCCTCCTAGACCAGCTTGTGTGATCGACAGAACACTGCGTCTCTCACACGAGCTGGTCTAGGAGGAGGGCAGGACCTTTGTAACAGCGCGACCGAACATTTCACACAGTGAGCTCCGTGACACATCAGTACTCCGCTTTGAGCTATGCTGCAGCCACAGCGTAGCTCAATGTAGCCCCAGGGCAAGCAGCCCATTAACAAACACTTAATGCTTGCAGTGCAAGGGCAGCCCCATCACAAGGCTATTTTTCCCACCTTTGAGTAATGACAATGTTATCGACAAATAAACAGGCCTTTAGCAGAAATGTAAGCATTACTTTGGTCTATTAGTGGTATACAGATCCAAGAGCTGAAGTGGTTGAATTACAGGTTTGGAGAATGCTGTAAAGTTATACGTGGTATTATGAACAGTATGCTTTTCAGCCTCCATGATACTTTTGAAACACTTATCTGGCTGTGAAAATCATATTTTTCTTTTACAATTAGCTTGCCTTTCATACAGCAGCAGCAGCTCAGTCTGATTTATTTCAGTTTTTAGATCATTTTAACTGTGACACATGCTTTTTATTCAAGCATTAAAAAGTCTCCTTTGACTAGCACATACAAATTGATCAGTTTGCCTAATCTTTCCCTCTTCTTGCTGATGCTAAACTACCCTGTCATTAGCCAACTTTTATCAAACTCTTATTAAGAATTGAAAGACTGCAAATTCAGTGTGAAATGTGGTCAGTGACAGGAGAGTTTTAATGAGTAAGAAAGCCCATAATATAGCAATAAAGAAACAACAAGGACATTTGGAGGCTCTATTCTTTGTATTAAAGCCCATAATATACAAGAGACAAAAGGCACAGACAGGTTAAAAAAATTTGCTAGGACAGTAAAGTTTGAGCCAATGGGATTTGCTACTAAGCTATTCATTCTCTGGCAGGATCAAATAGCTTAGTCTAGTAAAACATTGCTGAGTGTTAAGCATACTAGCCAAAGGTTTGTAAATCAGAGCAAGAAAGAAGGGAAGAGGTTCCATACTACATAGAAATGTCAGAACCGAAAACAAAGCAGGAAGTTATTTTATAAAGCCTTATAAAAGATAGTGATAACATTTGTTGATGTGTAACACTTACCAGCCAATAATATTAAAGAAAAATGAGGACCACTTGGTTACTACCAGTTGGGATTCGCAAACTAGTTGCTTAGTCTATATATTTGACTATAATAAGACAAAGCAAAGGCAAACATTATTAGTAACTATTAACTTTACTGCCAATGATGTTTAGAAAATAACCCCCCCACCCGTTCTAGATAGGTAAGTCGGTCGGTTGGTGCACGGGTCACCAGCACCCCCCCGGCTGGTCAGTCATCCAGCCCGGCACTTACCCCATCAAGTTTGCGAGCGGGCAGCAGCTCCTGTGTCAGCAAATGGCGGGCAGAGGCTCCTGTGTCTTCTCCTCCTCTTAATCACGATGGCTTCCATCGTGCATATCCTCCCTCCTCCCAGGCATCCAATAGGATCAGCTTTCCTTTCAGCCAATCGGGTGATGGGTCTCAAGACCCACTTCCTGATTGGCCAGGAGGAGGATCAGTGTGGCAATAGCAAATATTCATTCACTGTTGTCACACAACTGGGTGGGCTCAGAGAGCAGTGCTATGCGCCCCGGATCCACCCTTTTATGAAGGTTATTAGAGCCTCTGGCCCTAATCACATGCTTAAAAAAACACACCCCATTGGAATTCATGGGCTGACACCCTGTATGTAGATAAGGGGGTGAACGCATAGATAGGGGGGGCGGTGGCCGTGCACCCCTAATGGACGGACTGCCACTAAATCCCACACTGAGAGGATATCCACGGGGTAAAAGTTATTCTGAATGTAAAGTATATTAAAGTTGTAGTTTTACACAATACATGAAACGGTCTGTAATGTGATGAAGCCATTTATTTATTTATTATGCATTTATATTAGCATATAATAGAAGCGATCAACGTGTATTTCTAGTTATATATAAATTGTACTGCCCATGGATGGCAGCTAATTTTTATTTCACTTTAGCTTAATCTGAAGCTGTTATATTGCAAAGATTTTCTCCTGGGCAGGCAGTCATTTCAAGCTTCTTCCATTCTGCCAGTCTGATTTAGTCCAGTAATTTGCCGAACGGCATTAGTCATTATATTTCACAGGATAAAGTTAGATTTTCATGGTGAACAGAAAGTGATTTAACTCCACCACGTCCTTATAAAAATGTAAGCAGGATCTGCATCTTGCTTTTACATTTACCTCTGATTTGTATTTTTAGTAATCAAGGATCCATGAGTGATCCTGGCTTGGTGCAAGCTTTAACATTTTACCCCAATCTTGCAAAGATAGAAACTGGGAAGGTTCACACTGGAGGTTTGATTTATTTATATAAAACAGTTATAACAAAACTCCAAATCTGGGGAGACTAGAAGTCAGTGATAGCAGTGCATTAGATGATCTCACACTGCAGATATATAGCTAAAGAGCTTTACGCAGAGGAGTGCCTTAGGGAAAGATGTACCAATTTTTTTTATTGGAGCAGCTTAGGGCAAATTGAACATAAGATGACTGCACAGACACATTTAGCATCTCTAGATGTTTCCTTTAAGATAGCAAATCATCCTTCCTAAATCCCCCCTTCTAACACACACTACTACTATGCAACACCCCCCCCCCCCCCCCCCTCAATTCTGTGTACAGAGAGCACATTCAGTTTCTCCTCCAGGCTCTTTCCATTTCTCTGCAATTACCTGTATTTTTCTGCCAAAAGTGAAAGCTGTGCGGGTTTCCCAACCTTCCCTTAGAAACCAATGGCATCATCGGTTGGTAGGATGTGGGCGGGCTGCTTACAAAGCTTTCACTTTTGCTGGTAAAATACAGATAGCAGCATAGAGGGTGAGAGGGTCCATAAGAGGAACAGGATGTGCTCTCCCTCCTCTCTGTACCACAGTAACCTTTTCATGGTCTTATTATAAGGGTTTTATTTCATTTTAAAGTGGCACCCCTGGGGACTCTTTGCGGCATCCCAGGGTGCCACGGAACCCCAGTTAAATAACCCTGAACCAAAGTATTGGACTGGCATAGGAACTCCAGGGAGAAACAATGTGTCCCTGTGTAACAAGCAGTTTTTCTTTTGGCAGTTCTTCCTTGCAGTCCTGCACTTCCTTTGCCCACAATGCTTCAACACCCCACCATAACTCTTACCTGGCAGATTTGCTGTAGGGCTTTTCGCATTTATGGTATCTCCCTGGCTCTGGCCCCTTACTATTCAGTTTTGGGCAACCCTAACTTTGCCCCAGGAATGTCTGGACTGACTTTTCTGCCTTAAAGCCCCTGGGAAATGTATTCTGCCACACATTTTATCAAAGATTCCAAATGGCTTACTGCAACTCAGATGTGACTGGACCCAAACTTATCTGACTTGGGTTATTTTCTAGTGCTTCACCTATCTCACTTCCTGCACTCCCTGCTAGAGGCCTCTTCCTTTATGAGATAATTGACTATCTATGAATGCTTGTTTGAGGAAACATCCGGACATGCCCTTCCGCTCTGCTACAAACTGTTGGGCTGGGTTCACACTATTGCAAATTAGATGTGGGTTTCCTCGCATCCAATTTGCATGTCAGGAGACTGTGACCAGCTCTCAATGGGGTCCTGTGCATCTTCTAGTCCATTTCAGGTTCAAATTCGGCCATAAATTCAGACCAAAATCAGACTTGAAACGGTGAACAGGGACGCACAGGACTCCCTGCCGTGAGCCGCTCCACACAGCAGTGTGAACCCAGCCTCACTTGCAGAATCTTCACAGACCCCCCTTAGGTATACCCCTTAGGTAGCTAGACAAATGGGAAAATGACCTCCAACTATGCTGGACCCCGGCAGAATGCACAAAGATTTTGGAGCTCTCCTTTAAATCATCCATATCCAATACATTTCAAGATCTGGGGTATATAATCTTAATCAAACCCCAACACTACTGCACCATATTTATCCCTCGGTGCTTGAAATGTGTTGGAGGTGTGGTGCTGAGAGAGGGGACGTGTTACATCTATTTTGGCCCTGCCTGGTTCCCAGTACTTTTTGGAAAGGTGTACATGCAATCACGCAAACATTTACTGACAGAATATTACCTCTCACACCTTCCTTTTACCTATTGCCTCACACTGAAGTACCTCTGTCCACATATAAAAAAAAAAAAACGGTGGTGGGGCACCTAGTTAACGATGCCCGGGCGTGTATTCCACCTTTATGGAAGTTAGTGGACCCACCTACTCTATGACAATGGATCCTTAAAGTGGAGAAAATTGGGGAAATGTTAGGTCTGACCAGCACGCTCAAAGATATAACCGAAAGGTTTACTAAAACGTGGTTCTATTAGCTTGAATTCTCCTGTATGGATGAATTCAAAAAGATTCTGGCGGGATAATCTCCTTCACTGCTACACTCTCCCTAAATTGTGAACCCTCAACGTTTTTGAACCTCATTTGTCTGCTGGGCATAATTTCTTTAGCTGATAGGTGTACTGTTGTCACTCCTCTCACTGGCTGTGCTGCCTCACCTGCCCCCTCCCCTACCATTTTTTTCTCCTTCTTCTCTCTCCCTTTTATTCTTTTCTAAGTTTACATTTCTCTTATCGCCCATTCTGTATACCCTTCCACATTGCATTATGTTTCATGATGGGCTGTTGATTAACAAACTATCTAGTTTCTTGACATCTGTTGGACTATGCTTTTGGCCCAAGGTGGGTTTATGTTTTCCCTATGTTGAATATTCTAGATTTAGACTTATGGTGGTATCCTAATTGTATCCTTTCTGAATTTGTACATGGAGGGTTATGTCTATGCATCTTGTGTATTTCTATGTTTTTCTGCTTATTGTAATTGTGAAAACTTTCTATAACTAAAGAATGCAACGAACATTTATAAAAAAATTAACAGCAACATGGAAAATGCTCAGGCAAGTGTGATGTGTGAGCACTACAGAGCTGTGAACACGAATGGAGGGCTGTATCATGTATGTATGTTCACAATGCTTTCAGCAGTTTCCAGAGGAACTCTTTTATGAGTTTGAGCGGAGAAAGTACTGTGAATACGATTTTCAAATGCTCTTAGCCCCTTGCTGCCATCAGTGTGGTGAATTTATTATTGACTGTGTAATTAAGCAATGAATAACAGCTGGAACCCTGAATGCTTCATCTGTCAGCAAGTCCTGGCAGACATTGGATTTGTGAACAATGCAGGTGGACATCTGTAATGTCCATGTCACAATTGAGAGAAGGCCAGGGGACTGAGAAAGTACATTTGGCAAAAGTGTCATGCAATTATTGATGAGCAGCTTCTAATAATTAAGAATGATTCATATCACACAGACTAGTTTACATGTACCAACTGTGGTAAGAAGCTCACAGCTGAAAGAAGAGCTCTACTGCCTACCTTGCCATGACAAAATGAGTGTGCCCGTCTGTGGAGCATGCAGGAGACCACTTAAGTATAGATGGTTATTTGCCATTTTAAAGCAATGGCATGTGGAGCATTTTGTTTGTGCAAAGTGTGAAAAGCCATCGCCATTATGAGAGAAAGGGGCTGGCTTACTGGGAAACTCACTACAATCAGCTTTTTGGAAATGTTTGCTTCCATTGCAAGTGCGTAATTGAAGAAGATGTTGTTTCTGCTCTGAATAAGGCATGTGAAATTGGACATGAAGCATTTCTCCAAGAAATGCTATGAGAAGTTTCCTCTGGAGTTAAAGAAAAGTCTTAAGAGGTTCTCGGAAACTTTGGAAAGAAAATAAGTACATTGTTACAATGTGCAACTGAACATAGGAGCAGCATATGATGTGCTGGTTAGAGGAGAATTGGTCACACATCCTAGTTAAATTTGGCCTTCTCTTCCTTTATTTGGAGAGATAAAATTCCTAGGATTTAGAATTTGCCTTGAAGAGATCACAAATGCCTAAACATTGATTAGGTATTATTCTTCTTCGGAATCTTTGAGATTTTGAGTCTCATATAGTACAACTGTGCTCTAGTTTGGGTCTTCTGCATACTTATTTAGGGACTCTCCTTATTTAAATAAAAAATAGTTTGATCATGCGGGATACTTTGATATTTCAGAGAAATGTGGGAAAGTTACTAAAGATACCAGGCTTTTTGGTGCCACCTATGCCATTGACTTCTTCACCAGTCTTTTCTTTGGGGAGTCAAACTCAAGTTAAGAGGGAATACTGAATCTATGGGATGTTTTATATCCTGCAGTTTTTCTGTTACCATTCCCTACATTGCGTCAGAAGTATGATAGTTTGGGGTTACATTTTTTACAATATGCACAACTTAAGAGTTTTCATAATTCTGTTTTGGGAAACCCATTTTCATTAAAGTTCCTCCTGAACTTAGTGTGCTTATTGGGTAAGGCATCTGCAAAGCATGGATCATCTTGGATTTATCACTTTTTTTAAAAGATGGGAAGGGCTTGCATCCTCAAATAAATTCATATTTATAGGTAAATGGGTAGGGTTCTTGAGTATACCCCCCAAGGAAGCTTGGTCTCAGAGGCAATGTGATTGGAAATATACTTCTAAAGTTAAAATAAGAGAAAGCTGGAGAGAGATCCCATTTAAAATCTTTCATAGAGCACACTAGGCATTTAATTTTACCCAGAGAGTTTATCTTCTTGTCCGAAATGTCATGTGGACAGACCCAACTTGATACATCTATGGTGACAGTGTCCAATAAAAAGGAAACTCTGGCAAAACATTATACAGTTTATGAATACTATATCATGAACACCAGGTTGTAAATAGAGAAACATGCTTTAAGAATTTTGTTGATACTTGGTCTTGTTATTTGGTGATGGAGTTGCCCACTAATCAACCTAGGGAGATAATGACCATTTTTCAATACGCTACATGGTAAACTATGGAAAAGTTAAATAGTACTTTGGGAAAATTGAAGTAATTTAGTAATTTATTTTTTACAGTATTCCTAAATTATCTTGGTGAGATTTTTATTTTTATTATTCTTGTTTTTCTTTACCCAAAGTGTGAAATAAGCTTATTGGGATTAGAATCATAAACACAGATGTGTTGTGTGTGTTGTGTTTATTGTTAACTGTTATAGTTGTTTGTTTATATATTAGATAAGATGGCTAACAAAATTATATTGTAATAATTTCTCTGTGTTTGTTATGAAGCTATAACTGAAAATAAAATAAATATGTATATGCTAAAAATAAATAATGTAGCAAACCTTCCTTTTTTTTAAAGCGGTTCTTCACCCTAAAGGGGAAGTTCCGCTAATCTTATCCCTCCCCCCCTCCGGTGCCACAATCGGCACCTTTCAGGGGGGAGGGGGGTGCAGTTACCTGGATAATCCAGGTAACTGCACCCACTTCCGGCCAGACCGCCGCAGACCCCCGCAGACGCTCCGCCCCCCCCCGTTGTGTTCTGGGAAACACACAGTTCCCAGAGACACAGCGGGGGACCATAAGAGACGCGCAGCGCGACTCGCGCATGCGCAGTAGGGAACCGGGCAGTGAAGCCGTCATGTTTCACTTCCCGATTCCCTGACAGAGGATGGCGGCGGTGGCAGCAGCGAGACGAGCGATCGCTCGTCATCTGCCGCCGACATCGCTGGAACCTGGGACAGGTAAGTGTGATTTTATTAAAAGTCAGCAGCTGCAATATTAGTAGCTGCTGGCTTTTAATATTTTTTTTTTAGGTGCAGCTCCTCTTTAAGTTCAAGTCCACTTTAGTTCAGATGTCTGTACCTACAGCAGTTCTGTGTATTTAAAATAAGGGATTAGAAGGCCTGTCACTGCAATACATAAGGCTAAATGTACAGTAATTTTCATGGAAGTTGTGAAACACTGGAACAACTTTTTTTCCTAGCACAACTATAAGTGTGAAGAGAATGGGAAAATAAAATGTAGTCTACATTTAATTTGTGGACTCGTAGAGACATTTGGTAAGTGATGCAAGTACTGTCATCTATTAACTTATAACTACAAGATCCAACCACTGACCTATTGTGCCAGGCCTCTGCCATTGATGCACACACCATCTAAAACCAGTGCTACTGAGAGTGAATCTGATTCTCCAGCCTCCCAGCTTGGCACCAGATCATACCAATAAAATATTCACTTTTGTTTTACAAATAACTATATAAACCAAAGTTGCTTAATTAAACTTAGGCTATGCTCTGAATAGGAACATCTAATGATGCCCACAAAACAATTTAGTATTGAATTGAAAACAAGTGAGTGAAAATTATTAACAGCATAAACGACTTATTAAATGTATGCTTTGAGCTTCAGTGGTCACTAATTGCTCATTAAAACTAAGAATAACAACAGGGATGCAAAATTTATGTTTTGTTTATTGTGTCTCAGATTTCATGTTCTTTTCTTCATTCCCTCTGGCTCAAACTGTAAACAAACCCATTTAACTGTGGTAAAATAACTAACCCAAATATTTTAATGTGAGTAATTATAATATTGCAGTTAATTTGAATATTAAAAATATTTTTGGTATATTATGCCACTCAGAAATTCTGTAAATAAACAGTTATGAGGAATTCCCACACTCCCTGTTGACTGTCCAATAATTTATATAATTGATAACACAACAGATGGCATAGACACTGTGAGGATAATGCAGTCTGAAGAACCCCAAACTGAGTGCGGAGTTGTTCTGAACACGGTGCCACTTTCACTTCTTCAAAATTCTCAAGTTGGTGACAGAAAGATCAGATTTAGATCTTGTGTCTGCATTGGCTAAGTTGGGAACTGACACATTTCATATAACCACCATAGAAATGACATAGTCAGCTTGAGGCAAAAAGGAGGCCATTATAAATCCCATAAAGGTCCAGTACTAGAATGTCATAAACCCCATTAGCAGGATGTTTCTTAAGCCAGAGGCAGCTAATAGCTCTTGTAAATGTCCATTATGACAAAATCCTCTATTGGAATCATGTTGCAAAATGCACTGGAAGGTATGTGAGTCTGCAATACACATCTGTGTGTCTGCTTTTTGAACTTCATACTATATCCATAATTATCCATAATTAGTCCTGTGTTAAAAAAAATGGGAGAGGGAAATAGGCCCACGAGGTGAGAAACGGGTGGTTGGGAAAATTTTTTAAATTGGTACATGGATCCTTGATGAATATTGGAATGATTGAAACAAACTATAAGTGCCTAGTAAGGTGATATAGGACACCAGCTATAGTAGCAAAATATCAAATAGGGCAACCCATGGAATGTTGGAGGGAATGCAGGTAAATTGGGACTATGGCACACATATGGTGGAACTGCCCAAAGAGTAAAAATTTTGGAGGGAAATACTAAGATATATAATGGAGATAACTAATACCCAACTACCCTAAGACAACTGGGTATATCTATTCCATGTGGTGGATACTAAAAGAATATAGAAACTCCCTGACAATACATGTGATAAATGCTGCAAAGAGTCTGGTCCTGAAATAATGGAAGGAAGTAGAGGGCCCTAAAATAAGGCAATGGTTTGAGAAAATAAATGAAATATATAGAATGGAAGGGCTCAGAGCAGACGAGGAGAGTGGAAGTAGGGAGCCCCAGGGGAGGTGGGAGAGATGAAAAACATTTAAGCTAACAAGGAAATATAGTGAGGTGTTTGGGTTGTAGGTGAAGGGGAGGGGAAGGTGGCCTTTCTTTGCCTCCTCAAAAAGTGGGGGGGGGGGATAAGGGGGGAGGAGGGGGGAGGAGGGGGGATGAGGGGGGAGGAGGGTTGAGGTGGCAAAGGGGAAAGGGGAAATGTGTAAAGTTAATCATTTTTATAGGTTTTTACCTTATGTTGTAGGGAAGGGGCAAGACTGCTCCCCCCTTCGACCTTGATCTCTTTCCTTTTTTGTAAATGCTAAAATCTTGAAATAAATTAAGAGTATAAAAAATAAAAATAGGTAGTGCTGTGTTAAAGCTGGATTCATAAATTGTGACGACAGTAATGTATAAAAAATAACAAGCAGAAACAGTAGATATCAACATGTGTATATACTATAATGTACAGCAGGTGAATTGGTCACATTAAATCTCCTAGGTGATATATACATCCCATTTCTATCTTTTTCACATCAAATTTACATCCCATTTAATATTGGTCGTCAGATTGTAAAACCATTTAATCTTAAAATAAGTGGCTGCTTAGATATAATAAAACACTTCAGCACCTTCAGCTTTTTTGATAGGTTGGGGCCTGGCTTAGTGACACCTCTACAGAGGCAGCACTAAAACAATATTTTAAAATGTTTAAGCTTACTGCCTTAATGCTCTTTTTAGCAAAGTAAAAAAAAAAGGTAAATATTGCTACAGGAGAATTTGCATGTTGACATTAAAACATGAAAGAAGAAAAATATAAACTAAAATAAAAAGCAGACTGAGCTCAACCTGAATATCCTAAAGTACAATGTATCTCTAAATAGATGTGTACATTGGCTTCCGCAAAGGGGGGGGGGGGGGGGCGGATTGGCAAGGTGTCTGCAGACGGACACTTATGTTCATAAGCAGTCCTTGCAGGATCCGCCCAGACTTTTTTCTGAGTCTGCTCTGCTGACTGCTGCTGCTCTCTGACATCTGACTCACTGTCTGAGAGACCATCCCTCCCTTACCCCCTATCATCTGATGTTGCAGCGCTGCTGAGGCAGCAGTTCTGTGGAAGCATCTGCCGGCCACATAAGCCAATGCCTCTTCTATAGTTCTGACTGTAATTTCAGGCACGCTGTTGATATCACTCTGCCTCCTGGTCACTCCAAGTACTGGAAGCAGTGGCCCACGGGATTCACAGCAGCACTGCAAGGTCAGTGTCACTGGGCACAATAGGAGACAGTAGCATTTGTATGGCCACAATAGGAGTTATATGGACTCAATAGAAGTTATATAGACACAATAGCATCTTTATGCTGTTGTGTCCATATAGATGCTGTTGTGCCCATATAGATGCACAGCAGCAGCTATATGGGCACAGCAGCAGCTATATGAGCACAACAGCATCTATATGGGCACAGCAGCAGCTATATGGGCACAATAGCATAAAGATGTTATTGTGCCCATAAAGCTACTATTGTGTCCATATAGCTGCTGCTGTGCCCATATAGATGCACAATACCAGCTATATGGGCACAACAGTATCTATAAGGGCACAATAGCAGCTGTATGGGTACAACAGCATCTATAAAGGCACAATAGCAGCTATATGGGCACAACAGCAGCTATATGGGCACAACAGCATAACGATGATGCACACAGGGGGACACATGCACACAGGGGGACACGCACACAGGGGGACATGCACACAGGAGGACATGCACACAGGCGGACATGCACACAGGGGGACACGCACACAGGGTGACACGCACACAGCACAGGGGGACATGCCCACAGGTGGACATGCACACAGGCGGACATTCACACAGCACAGGAGGACATACACACAGGGGGACATGCACACAGGAGAACATGCACACAGGACACTTACACAGCACAGGGGGACATGCACACAGGAGGACATGCACACAGGACACTTACACAGTACAGGGGGACATGCACACAGGGGGACATACACACAGCCAGGACGACACTGTTGGATGGGGGGACCCGGGACCCATGCATCTGTACCCCCCACATCATCACGTGTGGTGGCCCTGGTGTCTCGGCTTCACTCACCGAGTCACCGGATGCTGAGACACTTCTAATGGTGCGCTGCACCCCGCCGGCCCCTCCACTCTTCTCGTCCGTCCCAGGTGATGTCACAATGCATACAGTACAAGCACCTGGGATGGACGGAAGGGAGGGGCCGGCGGGGAGCAGCGTGCAGTTAGCATTGTTATTATCTGCATCGTGGCATGTAATTCAGTCGCTGCAAGTGGCCTCTCATATGGCCGAGTCCGGGCCCCTAATGTCCTCGTGCCCTCGGGCGACGTCCAAGTGACCGACTGGTCAGTCCGCCCCTGTATGAATATCAAAAACAGTAGAAGTAAATGTGCTCTCATAGGACAGTTTTTTTCTTTCTCACACAGGACAGCGTCATTCCTGGGAGACGCAGAAAGTTATAACTACTAAATTCCCACTTTGTGAAGTGTATGTTAACTTTGGGAAATTAATGTTCATTGTGCTTAGTAAAGTATGTAAAAATTTGTTTACTTCAATCATCCAATCATGTGCAGGCAAAAGTTCAGTTTTTTTAAATTTCCCTTGCATGTGATTGGGTATTCAAAGAACAATCAGTTTGCTAAGTGAACAAGTGTGCTGCTGCTTATTTATTCCTAGACAATTTGCATGTTTCATCTTCCAAATCATTGTAGTGGATGTGCCATTTTGAGACCTCAAGATTACATACAATATCTTGAGCCTTGAAGAAGATGGAAGTTTTCGTATCCCAGTAATGCACCTACTGTTTTATATTGATTTGTTGTGAAGAAACCATGTGGCCTTTTCATTGGACTTGTTACTCTCATTGGTTAGTCCTTCTTTTGCATATGCAAAAGTCACACTTTGGCTGATTTTCTCTTTCAGACATGGCAATCTCAATGGCATAGGAAACCTCATACTGGCCTACTTTTCTAGTTCTCTTTTACTATCTCACATAGCAGACTCTCACAAGACAGTAATTTTCTCATTATCACACATTGGGGCATTCTCACTGGATGATCTCTCTCTTACTATCATACACAGGGGTACTCCCACTAGATAGCCTCTCTTATCCTATTACACACAGGTGTACTCCCACTGGATAGTCTTTCTCTTCTATTGCACACAGGGGTACTCCTACTGGATAGCTTATTTTATCCTATTACACACAGGTGTACTCCCACTGGATAGTCTTTCTCTTTCTATTACACACGTGGTACTTCCACTGGATAGTCTCTCTCTTCCTAATACCTGCTGGGGTACTCCCACTGAATAAACTCTCTCTTCCTATTACACACAGGGATATTCCCACTGGATAGTCTCTCTTTTCCTATTACACAGAGGGGTACTCCCACTTGATAGTCTCTCTCTCTTCCTATTACGCACAGGTGCACGCCCACTGTAGAGTCTCTCTTTTCCTATTACACAGAGGGGTACTCCCACTGTACAGAAAACATTTCAAATATCTAGCACTGTGTAATATAATAAAAGCAGCCAGCACAGCTGAAGACAACCAGCACAAATATAAAAAAAAAAAAAAATCAATTAAATATATTGTATAGAAAAAAATATGATACTGTATATCACCAATATGACAAAGTGAAAAAATGAAAAACTGAATGAATACTTGTGGAATGACCCTGTGAATGAATAAACAACAAATGTCTGTAAAATGACAAAAGTCAATCACATGATAATATCAATTAATAATGAAGCAATATGTCTGAAGCAACATATCTGAAGAGTCTTCAAAGGAAAAGTGGTTGAGGGGAACAAATAAATGGAGGAAAATTTTGTGAGGATCCCGCCACCAGTTGTAAGAAGGCTCAACAGAGCCGATGGATTAAAAGAGGCATTTACCAGTTCAGTTAGGCAGGCATGTAGTGATAAACACTATATATGGTGTGAAGCCATCAACGATCCAGATAATTAAAACCCCAATGGAGATTTGCGAACAGCACTGATCAGCAGTTTCTTTTCAAACAGGTAGGTTCAGATGGAGAGGGGAGCAACCAGAGAAGTTTCTCATGTCCATAATTTAAAACCCATAAATAAAACAGAGTTCTACATAGTGTGATTCCATATGGAAATATTTATTAAAAGAAAAAGTAAAATTGAACACTCACATTTTCTGTAGTAATCAAATGCATTCAACAAGCAAAGAGAGGCGCAGTAGTGATGGCAGCATTCAACCCGGTTGAATGCTGCCAAAAATTCATAAGAACTTAATACATCCTCCCAGTCGTCCCATCATTAGCGGGATTGATTCCATCACGTCGCGTATCAGTCAATATATTGATCATTTTCTTCAGCCTCTTGTCCAGAAAACCCCTTCATATCTCAAGGATACAAGGGATACTATTAGACTGTTAGATTGAGTGAATGTTAGGGGAGATTACTTTATGACTACGGCAGATGTGGCCTTACTGTACACCTGTATCCCCCAACATAGAGGAGTCAAAGCAGTGAGTTGCTTTCTTACGAGAGATTATACTTTTACTGCTCCACAAGCCGACTATATAATTGAATTGCTTGAGTTTGCAACTGAACACAATTATTTTTGGTTTGATGGTCGTTTTTTATGCAGCAGAAGGGCGTGGCTATGGGGGAAAAATTTTCCCCCAGCCTCGCCAACCTGTTTATAGCCAAATGGGAGGAGGATGTTGTCTATGCTGAACACAGACCTGAGCTCATATTGTGGCCCAGATACATCGATGACATCCTCCTCCTATGGGACGGCACTTACATATTTAAATATGAATGACAGGAACATTGTTTTAACCTATGAATATAGCCAGACTAAAATACATTTTTTGGACCTTGAAATAGAGCTATGTGCATGTCAGTTCAGGTTTAGCACTTACTTCAAACCCATGGATTGCAACAGATTTATTCCATCTGATAGTTGCCATCATAAATCCTGGTTGCGTTCGGTCTCTAAAAGTCAATTTCTGCGTTTACGCAGGAATTGTTCTGATTTGGACACATTTAAAAATCAAACCAATGTTTTGAGACAAAGATTTTTGGATAAGGGCTACGACCAGGGAGAAGTTTATCTGGATCTTAGGCATGTCTTGCAAATTTAATGAAGTGCTTTGCTGGCCGATAAACCCTGGCGAGATCCAGATGAATCTTTTAAATGGTCTGTACTAACATCCATCTCAGTGCAACATAAGCAGATCAAATCTATTATTGAGCGCCATTGGAATGTATTGAGAAACAATCAAATTTTGGGTACATTGCTCCCAGAAAGAGCAGTCAGTTATAGAGGAGCTCCCTCTTTGAGGAGTAGGATTGCACCAAATGTTATCAATCCACCTGTACACACATCCTTCTTTCACAACCTTATTGGGTATTACCCTTGCAAGAAGTGCACGGTGTGTCAACACAACACCTGTGGTAAACATGTAATGAAACAATTTTCTTCCACCATCACTAAGCACATATATCCCATCAAACATTTCTGCACTTGTGCCACTACTGTCGTTGTGTACCTTATAACATGTCCTTGTGGGAAGCAGCATGTTGGTCATACTGCACATTTGTTTGCCATTAGGGTTGGGGAGCATATTGCTAAAATTAAGATCGGGTACATTAAACACACTGTCCCCAGACATTACCGTCAATTCCATAATTGTGATCCTAAGGGCACTGAGTTTGTGGTCATTTATGGGTTTATTTCCCCGTGGCGGGGAGGGGCCATCACTAGGGGTGTTTCGAGACTTGAGACTTTCTGGATTTATGAGTTACAATCCCACTCCTCATTTGGAATAAATGTGGAGTGGGATATTATTGCTTTCATCAATAGGGCATGATATTTTATATCTCATTGTTTTACTGATGGAATATTTGATACATATTTTTTAAATATATGCCATAGTAAACATTTCACACTAATCTTTTATGACGTTATGTGTATATAGTAATTGTACTCTTAACAATTAAGTGGCTCCAACTTGATCTGGCTTTTTACTTAATCTTATTTTATATTTATTATTATTTTTATCTACAATCTATCCGATTTCCAATAGTACCAACTTAGAGGGCACTTCTGGGTGTTGTTTTCACATGAGTGCCACTCCCTTACCATCTTTACGTCACTATTGTGCCACATTCCCGCTTCAGAGCAAGGTTTGGTCTAAACTTCCTGTTTCCAGTTCTCTACTGGAAGTGACAAAGTACAGCCTTATTTCAACACGAGGCTTGGTTTAACATCGACTTAATCTGGCCAATATTGGTGAACTTTCCCCTTTCTACAATAGCGGGATACGTTCTTCAGATATGGGGAGTTAAATATCATTAACATGGAGATCTTTAAATAGCAGAGTTTTACCAACTATATAAATATATATAAATATTTTCCATACAGAATTACACTATGTGGAACTGTTTTATTTCTGGGTTTCAACGTAGGGACATGAGAAACTTCTCTGGTTGCTCCTCTCTTTTTTTTTTTTTTTGTTAAAACAAACTGCTGATCAGTGCTGTTGCCAAATCTCCATCGTGCTTGTAATTATCTGGATCGTCGATGGCTTCATACCATATATAGTGTTTATAACTACATGCCTGGCTGACTAAACTGGCATATGCCTCTTTAAGTCCATTGGCTCTGGTAAGCCTTCTCACAACTGGTAGCGGCGTCCTCACAAGATTTTCCTCCATTTATTTTTTCCCCTCAACCACTTTTCCTTTGAAGACGCTTCAGATATGTTGCTCCAGATATGTTGCTTCATTATTAATTGATATTATCACGTGGTGGACTTTGTTTATTTTTGTCATTTTACAGACATGTGTTGTTTATTAATTCCCAGGGTCATTCCACAAGTATTCATTCAGTCTTACATTTTTTCACTTTGTCATATTGGTGATATACAGTATCATAATTTTTCTACACAATATAATTAAGTGCTGCCCTTTTTCCTTATTTTTGATACTCCCACTGTATAGTCTCTCTTTCTTTCTATTACACACAGGGGTACTTCCGCTGGATAGTCTCTCTCTATCTATTACACACAGGGATACTCCCACTGGATAGTCTCTCTCTTCCTATTACACACTGGTGTACTCCCAATGGATAGCCTCTCTCTTCCTATTAAACACATGGGTGCTCCCACTGTATAGCCTCTCTCTTCCTAATACACGCTGGGTTCATCCAACTAGATACTCGTTCTCTTCCTATTACACAGGGTATACTCCAACTGGATAGTCCCTCTCTTCCTATTACACAAGGGGGATTCCCACTGGATAGTCTCTCTCTTCCTATTACACACAGGGGATTCCCACTGGATAGTCTCTCTCTTCCTATTACACACAGGGGATTCCCACTGGATAGTCTCTCTCTTCCTATTACACACAGGGGATTCCCACTGAATAGTGTCTCTCTTCCTATTACACACTGAGGTACTCCCACTAGATAGTCTTTCTCTTCCTTTTACACTCAGGGGATTCCCACTGGATAGTCTCTCTATTCCTATTACACCCAGGGGATCCCCACTGGATAGTCTCTCTCTTCCTATTACACACTGGGGTACTCCCACTAGATAGTCTTTCTTTTCCTTTTACACACAGGGGATTCCCACTGGATAATCTCTCTTCCTATTACACACAAGGGTACTCCCACTGGATAATCTCTCTCTTCCTATTGCACACAAGGGTAATTCCACTGGATAGTGTCTCTTTCTCAGGGCAGTTGTGTACTCTAACTGGAAAATCTTGTGTTCCTTCACATAAAGGCTCTTTGGGGATGAGGGACTGATACAAATCATTAATTTATTGTCTTATATTAAGAGCTAAAGGCAAATGTAATTATCATGCTACTATGCTATATTGTGCTGACACTTTAAACATTTTGCAGCACTAAACCACAAAAGTGTTATATGTTTTTACATGCTATGTATACAGTTTGTCCTCTGTTCTGTAAAATAATTTTTTTTTTACCACAGGTTCAGAATCTACACTTTCTGGCTAGTTAAGCAGAATCCACATACTCCAGAAAGTTAAATATGAAAGGTAATGTATATACTAAAAATGTGTAGCGCTCCAATTCTTATAGTGATAAAATCAAGATTTTAATACGTAAGCACAAAAAAAAAATACAAAAAAATCTCACTACTAAAAACATTTACATTAAATAAATTGCTATAGCCTTTGAGATCCAAAATTTGTGAAATACAGTGGTGTGAAAAAGTGTTTGCCCCCTTCCTCATTTCCTGTTCCTTTGCATGTTTGTCACACTTAAGTGTTTCGGAACATCAAACCAATTTAAACAATAGTCAAGGACAACACAAGTAAACACAAAATGCAATTTGTAAATGAAGGTGTTTATTATTAAAGGTGAAAAAAAATCCAAATCATCATGGCCCTGTGTGAAAAAGTGATTGCCCCATAAACCTAATAACTGGTTGGGCCACCCTTAGCAGCAACAACTGCAACCAAGCGTTTGCGATAACGTGCAATGAGGCTTTTACAGTGTCCTGGAGGAATTTTGGCCCACTCATCTTTGCAGAATTGTCCTAATTCAGTTACATTAGAGGGTTTTCGAGCATGAACGGCCTTTTTAAGGTCATACCACAACATCTCAATAGGATTCAGGTCAGGACTTTGGCTAGGCCACTCCAAAGTCTTCATTTTGTTTTTCTTCAGCCATTCGGTGGTGGACTTGCTGGTGTGTTTAGGATCATTGTCCTGCTGCAGAACCCAAGATCGTTTCAGCTTGAGTACACGAACAGATGGTCGGACATTCTCCTTCAGGATCTCTTGGTAGACAGCAGAATTCATAGTTCCTTTTATCACGGCAAGTCTTCCAGGTCCTGAAGCAGCAAAACAGCCCCAGACCATCACACTACCACCACCATATTTTACTGTTGGTATAATGTCCTTTTTATGAAATGCAGTGTTCCTTCTACGCCAGATATACTTGGACACACACCTTCCAAAGAGTTCCACTTTTGTCTCATCGGTCCACAGAATGTTGTCCCAAAAGTCTTGGGGATCATCAAGATGTGTTGTGGAGAAATTGAGACGAGCTTTGATGTTCTTTTTGCTCAGCAGTGGTTTTCTCCTTGGAACTCTGCCATGCAGGCCATTTTTGCCCAGTCTTTTCCTGATGGTGGAGGCATGAACGCTGACCTTAACTGAGGCAAGTGAGGCCTGCAGTTCCTTGGACGTTGTTGTGGGGTCTTTTGTGACCTCTTGGATGAGTCATCGCTGCGCTCTTGGGGTAATTTTGGGCGGCCGGCCACTCCTGGGAAGGTTCACCACTGTTCCGTGTCTTCGCCATTTGTGGATAATGGCTCTCACTGTGGTTCGCTGGATTCCCAAAGCTTTGGAAATGGCTTTATAACCCTTTCCAGACTGATAGATCTCAATTACTTTCTTTCTCAATTGTTCCTGAATTTCTTTGGGTCTCGGCATGATGTGTAGCTTTTAAGGATCTTCTGGTAGACCTTACTGTGTCAAGCAGCTCCTATTTAAGTGATGCCTTGATTGTGAACAGGTGTGGCAATAATCAGGCCTGGGTGTGGCTAGAGAAATTGAACTCAGGTGTGGACAACCACAGTTATAGTATGTTTTAACAAGGGGGGCAATCACTTTTTCACACAGGGCCATGATGGTTTGGATTTTTTTTCACCTTTAATAATAAACACCTTCATTTACAAATTGCATTTTGTGTTTACTTGTGTTGTCCTTGACTATTGTTTAAATTGGTTTGATGTTCCGAAACACGTAAGTGTGACAAACATGCAAAGGAACAGAAAATGAGGAAGGGGGCAAACACTTTTTCACACCACTGTACACCTTCAAATGGCACTCAACCCAATAGTGTTACAAACTTTTGTGTTGCAATAACATTTGATTGTAAGCTCCTAAAAGTTCTTTAACGTGTCCACAGAAATCAAAGCGTTCATAAATATTCATCCAAAGTGCTCTTCATTCATTGTCACCCTGTAATCACCACACATGTACAAAAATGCTCTAACAGAAAGGATTTTACCCTTATGCTGTGTATATATATATATATATATATATATATATATATAGCAGGCCAATAAACGTTTGCCATCATATAGTTGTTATAGCCAGGCCCTCTGTCCAACTTTCCTTTTGGAATGCCAACTGGTATACAAAATCCTCCTTTTAGGGAGGTATCGCCCTGCTTGATGTTGTAACCTTCACCACATACAGCAATTCCTTAAAAAGACATAAGAGGTTCATCTTATGCTCTCTCTATAAAATAAAGTTTTCCTACACCAAAAAAATTCTCACATAAACAGAACATGTAATACTGAATGTAAAAAAAGTGATAATCACCTCAACTTATAACTAACCTTTGCAGTAAAGTGCACATGGAAGGGCAATGCACATCACAAACAAACAAAATATTCCCCATCTTACGTACTAGCTAGCCTTTAAAACAGCCAAATGGACCCTGTCTAACAATTAATGGTAAAAACAGAAGGTTTTGTTTGCACACATTTGCAAATATATGCATGTGTAACCTGTAGTTCCCATCATGGCTCCTCTGTGTACTGCGGTCCCAACTCTATCGTTTTCAGTCTTCCAAGTTTGGAGCGCAGATAGCAGTGGATAGCATATGGTAACCAACACCAAAATTACATGGTGTCATAGAAAGGGTTGGACTTGCACCCAGACTTTTCCAAAAGGACATGTAAATTTTGAGTAAATCAAGTTAAATAACCTCTTTGGTTGAAAGAACATTTACCCTGTAAATGGGGACAGAAATTGAGCAGTTTAAATCTATAAATTATTGCAACCTTATCAGAGTGGAAACAGGAACCGACTTAAATCTGAGTGCATCTGGTAACTGTGAATATCAACATCATTAGAGGATATCTATTATATTGAAAATAACATGGTTGTGCTTAGTAATGTACAGTATATATCAGCGATTCTCAAACTGTGTTCCGTGGCACACTAGTGTGCCGCATGATATTTGCAGGTGTGCCGTGGGAGTTTTGAAAAATATTTAAAATTGCTAGCGTTTTGAAACCTTGAACATATCGAAAAATGAAATAGTAAATCAATTTCGCAAAAGTTAAAAAAGTAACATATATATGTAACACCCTCTACCAATAGGAAGGTGCTAGTAATAGTTTTTTTTACTAGGTACTGTCAGCACAGGGAAATTTAGGCAGGCCTATGCTGCAAGCTAGGCCTGTCTGTTTTGATCTGGGGGCTGGGAGTGGTCAGAGTAGCAGTGGGTGTGACCACCTGTGCTCTGGTTCTGAGGTGCCTCCCCTGCTTCCAGGGAGAATGTTCTGGAAGGAGGGCATGGCCTAGGACTAGAGTGGCAGGCAGTTTGTGTGGGAACCTTGACTAATCCCCAACTGGAATTGGTAGGGGGCAGGTCTTCTATATATGCTGAGGTAACATGCCACTGGGGTGGAGAAGTTGGCTGAGTGAAGTGAGGACTGGAATACTAGGCAGCAGCAGGTGGACACCCCCATCTGGGGGGGGGGGGTGCCAATTGCAGGAGGAGGCCCAGGGAGAATCTGTGAAGGAACTTTGCCTCTACACGGTCATTGGCATTGTCTTTGTCACTGCACCGTCGGTGATGAAGAACTCCTGGGGCAGAAGGGGCAGGTGAAGCTGTCGGAATGTATGATCTGGTCAAGTTCCTCGTCAAGGACTCTGGGCAGTGAAAGGTCAGTGAGTGTTACCACAGTGGAGGGCTGGATGTGCCAGGAAGTCTGTGAGGGAACTTTGCTTCTACATGGTCATTAGTTTAGTAACCTATTAAATTTTTACTTTCGACTATTAAGCGAGAAAAGTCTGTCGTCCGATTTTCGGATCGTGTGTAAGGGCCATTAGTATCACATATGGGAGTTACCATAGCATCCTGTTTTCACAAAACCCTCCCACCAGCCATGATCTGACTGCATTGCAAAGAAAGACAGAGACCTAGTGATTATGCTTTCAGATCTAAAATAAGGTATGGTTGAAAATAGAAATGTTTTATTTAATAATTTCATTCACATGTTGCTGAGGATTGAAAGAATGAACCAGGGAAGGCCAAATATAAGCAGATTGAAGTTCAGCTTGAAAAGAATAGAAAGCTAGTCTGATAATGTTGCTGTTCCCCTATTTCTAAATTTAAGTAATAACCTAATTTCGTTTACACACAAGATTTATTTGATACAGGAGTTGATTTTTTTCTTACAATAACAAATTAACCACTTAAGGACCAAGCCCCTTTTTGCTAGAAAATGACTTAGAACCCCCAAACATTATAGATTTTTTTTATAACACCCTAGAGAATAAAATGGCGGTCATTGAAATACTTTATACTTTATACAAGCACACTTTTTTTGGAAAAAATACACTTTTTTGAATTAAAAAATAAGACAATAGTAAAGTTAGCCCAATTTTTTTTAATATTGTGAAAGATAATGTTACTCCAAGTAAGTTGATACCCAAAATGTCACGCTTCAAAATTGCGCCCACTCGTGGAGTGGCGACAAACTTTTATCCTTGAAAAATCTCCATAGGCGATGTTTAAGAAATTCTAACAGAGGAGGTCTAGGGCTATAAGTATTGCTCTCACTCTGCCGATCATAGTGATATCTCACATGTGTGGTTTGAACACCATTTTTATATGCGGGCACTACTCATGTATGCGTTCGCTTCTGCATGTGAGCTTGGTGGGATGGGGCGCGTTTAAAAATGTTTTTTTCTTATTTATTTTACCTTTTTATTTTTTATTTTTACACTGTTCTTTTTTTTTCAATTCTGTCACTTTTATTCTTATTGCAAGGAATGTAAACATCCCTTGTAATAGAAAAAAAGCATGGCAGGACCTCTTAAATATGAGATCTGGGGTCAAAAAGACCTCAGATCTCATATTTACACTAAAATACAATAGAAAAATAAAAATAAAATTGTAATTTCAACTTTTTTTTTTTTAAATGTGCCTTTAAGAGCTATGGGCAGAAGTGAAGTTTTGATGTCACTTCTGCCCTGCAATGGTATGGAGACAGGTGGGGGCCATCTTTCCCTCACTCGTCTCCATACCCAGCATGTGAAAGGATCCGATCACTGTTAGGTCTTACAGTTTAAGGGCTCGATTCAGCTTCAACACACTTTAACAGCTAATTTACACTTGTTTCAAAACAAGGCTTCGGACAGCCTTTGTTAAAGCTCTCTAAATGCTAGTCAAAGCTCCTGTCACGAAATAAAATGGTTAGCTTGCAGTCCTGTTTACACCTGCTTTTGCTTTGCTTTGCTTTGCTTTGTTCAGCTTCGCTTCAGAAATTATACCCCATATAGCTTTAGTGGTGCTAAGGAAAAGCTTGCTTAAAGCCCCATTGAAGCCCCACCGAAGCCTCATCGAAGCCTCACCAGAGCCCCACCAAAGCCTTATCAAAGCCCCATGGAAGCACCAAGCAAAAGCAAAGTGTAAACTGTTAATTCCATTCTAAGTGTGGCTTCTCCTTTCTGTCAGTAGGTGGTGTTGTTGGCTTTGACATTAGAGTGATGAGCTACAGTGAAGTTCAGGTTATGATAAACATACCTTTCTCAGCAGATATTTAATTAAATTAAGTCAGGTGATCAGGCAGAGTGTTCCTGCTCAGGGCTTCAGCCTGGGAGGATGTGTGTATAGCTCCTGGCTGCTAGGCCCAAAGCCTGGGGCCTATCCAGGTAGCTGCTGGCTGCTAGGCCTAACTGAGGACTATCCGAGTGGTCGAGTTTATGCGCAGAAAAGCCTGCCAAAGATCCGGTAACAATTTCTGAGGGATGTAGTTCTAAGGAAGCACCAGAGAGAGGACCCTTCATGAGCAGGAGGCTATGAAGTAGCTGGGACAACTTCAGAGAGAACTCATCCCAGGGAATCAGTGCATGAAGCAATGAGTAATGTTTAGATGCTAGAGGAGACAGCTTGTCCTACAATAATGAGAAGGAAGTGTCACCAGCACACCAGAATCTCCAAAATCGGGTTCAAAACTTTAATCACATAGTATCAAAAAAATAAAAGCTGAGCTATGCAGGACCCCTTCATTAGGCATGTGACAAATTGTGATACAAACAGGTCACTATTTAAAGAACCATTCACCAATCAGTGCAAAGAGGAAATATCCCCCAGCCCACCCCTGACATCCAATGACATCATATCCCGTCCATAAACCTGTGTGTTTGCTTCCTATTTACATAAAACAGCCATCAGGGTGTCATTACAATTTTGGCCAGAGTGGATCAGTGTACTAGTATTCTGTTCATACTAAAATGAATCCTATTTGCACAAAGAACTAGACAGCAAATGCAGCCTCATCAAACGCGTCTGTTGCTTTCCTTAAAGTGGTTGTAAACTCTCCCCCACAACTTTGTCCCGTGTGAATCAGCATAAAAAACCATAATGAACACTACTTGTAGATATGTCTTTACTTGCATAGTATTGTTGTAATCCTTTTTGTTCTTTAGAATGATGTCACTGAGCATGCCCATATCTCCCATGATTTACGGCACACTCTGTGAGCTTGACTATCTTTTATCAGGACTTCCTATGCCACAACACTGAAATCCCACGAGACTGCATAATAACTTCCTTCTACACCCTATGTGAGCATGTGCCATCACATGGAGTGGAAAAAAAGGCATTGGACAGCATTACTGCAGTCTTATCAGCTGAAGCTGATAAGACTGACTTAGGCAAACACTAGATAATCAACACATGTAAATACTATGAAATAAAACAAGTCAGCTATGAGCAGAGAAGCAGGGTTTCCATAGAAACGCTGGATTGGGAAAGAGGCTTGGTTAACAGTACAGGAAGTGCTCAATGTAAGGGCGGAAATACACTCTAATGTTGACTCAGAAAACAATACTTAAGATGGCACTGCCTTACCCCTGGAAACAAGTATTTTAAAGTTTCTTTATACAGTAATTAATTTGCGATTTGGGCTGGATTACAGTGGCTATAGCTTTATAATTAGTGATGGACGAACTTCCGACTGGACGTTTCGCGAACGCGGACCGCGAACGCGGCCAATAGTTCGCGAACCATAACGTTCGCGGCGGGCCTAATTGACTTCAATGGGAGGCGAACTTTGCAAACCTACAGGTCAAATTTGCAGCCACAAAATAATTACTAGCTGTGCAAACATAGTCCCACCACATGGCCAATGACATAACACATGTATGAGGTGAATCTGGGATCAACAACTACAAGCATTCTTTTTTTATATGTGAAATTGTGACAATTCAGGACTGTGGAGCGCATGAAGGCAATGGAGGAGAGGGAAGGTCAGGGTAGGCAAAGAAGAGGGTGCAGGAGATGATCACCAGCAGCGTGACATACAGCAATGACACCTGCACCGTGATAGAGTCATCTGACACCAGCACCGTGATAGAGAGCACTGACATCACCAGCGTGACATACAGCAATGACACCTGCACCGTGATAGAGTGATCTGACACCAGCACCGTGATAGAGAGCACTGACATCAGCAGCGTGACATAAAGCACTGACACCAGCACCGTGATAGAGAGCACTGACATCAGCAGCGTGGCATACAGCAATGACACCTGCACCGTGATAGAGTGATCTGACACCAGCACCGTGATAGAGAGCACTGACATCAGCAGCATGGCATAAAGCACTGACACCAGCACCGTGATATACAGCACTGACATCAGCAGCGTGACATACAGCAATGACAACTGCACCGTGATAGAGTGATCTGACACCAGCACTGTGATAGAGAGCACTGACATCAGCAGCGTGACATACAGCAATGACACCTGCACCGTGATAGAGTGATCTGACACCAGTACCGTGATAGAGAGCACTGACATCAGCAGCGTGACATACAGCAATGACACCTGCACCGTGATAGAGTGATCTGACACCAGCACCGTGATAGAGAGCACTGACATCAGCAGCGGGACATACAGCAATGACACCTGCACCGTGATAGAGTGATCTGACACCAGCACCGTGATAGAGAGCACTGACATCATCAGCGTGACATAAAGCACTGACACCAGCTCCGTGATATACAGCACTGACACCAGCACCGTGATATACAGCACTGACATCAGCAGCCTGACATACAGCAATGACACCTGCACCGTGATAGAGTGATCTGACACCAGCACCGTGATAGAGAGCACTGACATCAGCAGCGTGACATAAAGCACTGATACCTGCACCGTGATAGAGTGATCTGACACCAGCACCGTGATAGAGAGCACTGACATCAGCAGCGTGACATAAAGCACTGACACCAGCACCGTGATATACAGCACTGACATCAGCAGCGTGACATACAGCAATGACAACTGCACCGTGATAGAGTGATCTGACACCAGCACTGTGATAGAGAGCACTGACATCAGCAGCGTGACATACAGCAATGACACCTGCACCGTGATAGAGTGATCTGACACCAGTACCGTGATAGAGAGCACTGACATCAGCAGCGTGACATACAGCACTGATACCTGCACCGTGATAGAGTGATCTGACACCAGCACCGTGATAGAGAGCACTGACATCAGCAGCGTGACATAAAGCACTGACACCAGCACCATGATATACAGCACTGACACCAGCATCGTGATATACAGCACTGACACCTGCACCGTAAGCAGCCCCAGGAGGAAGTCAGCATAGCACAGGGATGGTGGGAGCCCCTCATAATGAGCATAGCACAGGGATGGTGGGAGCCCCTCATAATATGCACAGCAGAGGTACAGCCCCAGGAGGAAGTCAGCACAGCACAGGGATGGTGGGAGCCCCTCATAATAAGCAGCCCCAGGAGGATGTCAGCATAGCACAGGGATGGTGGGAGCCCCTCATAATAATCAGCCCCAGGAGGATGTCAGCATAGCACAGGGATGGTGGGAGCCCCTCATAATAAGCAGCCCCAGGAGGAAGTCAGCACAGCACAGGGATGGTGGGAGCCCCTCATAATGAGCATAGCACAGGGATGGTGGGAGCCCCTCATAATATGCACAGAAGAGGTACAGTCCCAGGAGGAAGTCAGCACAGCACAGGGATGGTGGGAGCCCCTCATAAAAAGCAGCCCCAGGAGGAAGTCAGCACAGCACAGGGATGGTGGGAGCCCCTCATAATAAGCAGCCTCAGGAGGAAGTCAGCACAGCACAGGGATGGTGGGAGCCCCTCATAATAAGCAGCCCCAGTAGAAATATGACACCGCTCAACCTCTTCAAACTGGAGGGTACGGGCATATAGTACAGTGTGCTTTTTTTGGACAAGGAAGTGAGCCAAATGAAGAAAGAAGGTCTGTGTGCTCGATTAAAAAAAAATTGTTTATAGACATATACATGGTCTACTGGTCACATGTGTTGAATTCCTCCGAGATCCATGCCTCATTCATTTTTAGAAATGTGAGGTAGTTAACACTGTCGTGAGCTAGGCGAGTACGCTTATCGGTCACGATCCCCCCTGCTGCGCTGAACGTCCTTTCGGACAGGACACTGGACGAGGGGCAAGCCAACAGTTCGATTGCAAATTGGGCAAGCTCTGCCCAGAGGTCAAGCCTACCCACCCAGTAGTCCAGGGGTTCATCACTCCTCAGAGTGTCCACATCGGCCGTTAACCCGATGTAGTCGGACACCTGACGGTCTAGGCGTTCCCTGATGCTGGATTCGGATGACACCTGTCGATGGGTCGGCTGAAAGAATGACCTCATATCAGATGTCACCAACACATCTTCAAACCGGCCTCTTCTTGCAGGCGCTGTTGGATTGGTACCCGCAACTCCTTCTCTGGGAGTGGGAATTGCTCCTCTGCCAGCGCACGCAAAAGCAGAATGCAGCATTTCTCCAAGCAAGGCCTGGAAGTGCTCCATTCTGACAGCCCTCTGTGACGGCGGTAACATTTCCGCCATTTTGTGTTTGTACCAGGGGTCTAAGTACGTTGCCACCCAGTACTGGTCCTTGACCCTTATGCTTTTTATACGGGGGTCCCTATTAAAACACTGGAGCATGAAGGCCCCCATTTGCACTAAACTGGAAGCAGTGTGGTGGCCTGGCTCCTGCTCATCATCCAGGATAATGTCGTCCTCTTCATTCTCCTCTCCCCATCCACGCACAACAACAGGGATCCCAGAAAGGTTTAAAGCATGCTCTTCTTGCTCCTCCTCATCCGCCCTGGCACCATCCTCCTCTGACTCCTCTTCAGACTCCTGTTGTTCACTTGTCTCAGATAGAGTAGCCCCCCCTGGGAATTCATCCAGCATTGCGACTTCCTCATCTTCCCGCTCCTGCTCCTCCACAGCTTGATCAATGACACGACGCAATGCACGCTCCATAAAGAAGGCATAAGGTACCATGTCACTGATGGCGCCATGGCTGCGACTGACCAGTTTGGTGATCTCCTCAAATGGCCACAGAAGTCTGCATGCGTCGCTATTGAGCAGCCACTGGCGCGATGAGAAAAACCCAGATCCCCAGAACCTGTTCTGCCGCAGAGTTCATACAGGTAGACGTTAACTGCACGTTTCTGCTGGAGCAGCCTATCAAGCATATAGAAGGTTGAGTTCCATCGCGTCGGGCAATCGCAAATAAGACGTCTGACCGGCAGATTGTGTCGCCACTGAATGTCAGCAAGGCGAGCCATGGCCGTGTAAGATCTTCTGAAATGGGCCGAGATTTTCCTTGCCTGCCGCAAGATGTCCGGGACCCCAGGGCATTTGACAACGAATCGCTGCCCGACCAAGTTTAAGACGTGTGCCATGCATGGCACTTGTGTAATTTTGCCCTGTTTCAATGTGTTAAGCAGATTGGCACCATTGTCACACACCACTTTACCAACTGTCAAAGTGAGTGGTGTTAGCCACTGATCTGCCTGTGAACGCAAAGCTGAAAGGAGTGCAGGGCAAGTGTGGCTCTTGGCTTCCAGGCACAACAGACGCAGCACGGCATGGCAACGTCTCACCTGGCATGTCGAATAGGTTCTGGGGAGCTTGGGCGGTGCAGCAGAAGAGACGCTAGCAGCGGAAAAGGAGGAGTCAGCCGAGGAGGAGAGGGAGGAGGATGGAGTAGGAGGAGGAGAAGGAGAAGAGCCAGGCCTGCATGCAATCCGTGGCGGTAAAACCAAATCTACACGGGTGCCACGGGTTACATGCTTGACGGCCGTCAGAAGGTTCACCCAGTGGGCAGTAAAAGTGATATACCTTCCCTGCTCATGTTTGCTAGACCACGTGTCTGTGGTCAGATGTATCTTGGCACCGACACTGTGTGCCAGAGATACATTCACTTGCCGCTGAACATGGCCATATAGCTCTGGGATGCCCTTCTCTGAGAAATATTTCCCTCCTGGGACCTTCCATTGTGGTGTTTCAATGGCCACAAATTTGCGAAAGACCTCCGATTCCACCAGCTTATATGGCAGTAGTTGGAGGGCTATCAGTTCTGACAAGCCAGCCGTCAACCGTTGGGCAAGAGGGTTATCCGGCATCATCATTTTTTTACGCTCGAACATTAGGCCCACGGAAGCCTGCCTTTTTGCAGAAAAACGTGAGCTTGGTGTGATGGAAGGTGGAGTGGAGGACAATTGTGAGGAGAGAGGAGAAGGAGAAGTAGAAGACGAGGCTGGACGGTGAGAGCCTGGAGTGTGGCTTTGTGTGTTCCGTTGCTCCCACTAGGCTCGGTGATGGCTGCTCATGTGCCTTCTTAAGGCGGTCGTCCCTAGGTGAGTGTTGGGCTTACCGCGACGAATGCGTTGACTGCAAAGATTGCAGATGGCAACACTATTGTCAGCAGCGGACACGTTAAAAAAAGCCCACACTGTGGAGCCATGTGCCGGCGTCCTGGGAGCGCCAGATGTGGCCGTACGTGGTCGATGCCTCGCTCCTGATACATTAGCAGTCTGCTTTGTCCCTCCTGTGCAATGTAAGTTATTCCTGCTTCTCCTCCCTATCTGCTGGTCCATATCTCCCTCTGAACTCCCCTCCTCTTCCTCTCTTGTGGGCACCCACGTGACATCACTAGACACATCATCATCAATGTCACCTTCCCCACCGCTATAAGTAGAGATCTCGGAGTAGGCAGCAACACCGGGGACCAACCTACTCCTTGGGCTGATCTGGGTACTGTCGTCAGACTACTGAGTGGTGGTTGTTGCTACCTCCTCTTCCTGATCCAATGCCAAGAGTGGCTGCGCATGAGAAATGTCTTGATATTGATCGGAAAATAATTCCTGTGACTCAAGCGGAAGGTTTGGGGTGGTGGTGGTGGTGTTGTTGGTGGAAGTGTCTTTGGGGGTGCACATAGCAGAGAGTGAAGAAGAGGGTGCAGATCGAGAGGATGAGGAGGGTGCAGAAGAGTAAGGCTGAGTGAGCCACTTAACCAAGTCTGGTGCGTCCTTTAAAGTAATTGAACGCACCTTCTGCAACTTCCCACTTTGGCTCAAGCCTGTTGCTCCTGCTCTACCCTTACCACCCCTGTGGAAGGGCCTGCCTCTTCCTCTGCCTGTCATTTTTTAAATGACCCTGTGACAAAACTCTCAGTCCCTATACTGATAAAGGACTGCTGCAGTATAGGGCAGCAGTCAGCAGTAGTGCACCTCAACCCTATATATTGTGGACCTATACCAGTCCTTAAGGAATAGCAGACTGTACCTCACTCAACTCTATGTACTGTAGTACCCTATACCTTACCAGTCCTTGTAAGGACCTTTGTGGAACTAGTAGGTTGTGAATGATTAGCAGACTGTACCTCAGTCCCTATACTCATAAAGGACTACTGCAGCAGAAGGGCAGCAGTCAGCAGTAGTGCACCTCAACCCTATATATTGTGGACCTATACCAGTCCTTAAGGAATAGCAGACTGTACCTCACTCAACCCTATGTACTGTAGTGCCCTATACCTTACCAGTCCTTATAAGGACCTTTGTGGAACTAGTAGGTTGTGAATGATTAGCAGACTGTACCTCAGTCCCTATACTGATAAAGGACTGCTGCAGTATAGGGCAGCAGTCAGCAGTAGTGCACCTCAACCCTATATATTGTGGACCTATACCAGTCCTTAAGGAATAGCAGACTGTACCTCACTCAACCCTATGTACTGTAGTACCCTATACCTTACCAGTCCTTGTAAGGACCTTTGTGGAACTAGTAGGTTGTGAATGTTTAGCAGACTGTACCTCAGTCCCTATACTCATAAAGGACTACTGCAGCAGAAGGGCAGCAGTCAAGTATAATATTCTTTCTATATTTGGAAGAACTAATATTATACGTGTACAAGCCTATTACCATACCAGTCCTGAAAAGAACCTTTGTGGACCTAATAGTAACAGCTACTGTTTAAACTGACTGTCTCTCACTGCCACACACAGCTTCCTGCCTGTCCCTATTTAAACTGACAAAACACAGGCTGCTGGAACAATAACTTGAATAGCAATCAAAACTATATCCTGTACTACTTTACCATACCAGTCCTGAAAGGGACTTTTGTGGACCTAATAGTAACAGCTAATGATTAAACTGACTGTCCCTGCTGCACACAGCATCCTGTCCCTCTCTCTACACTGACAAAAGATAGGCTGCTGCAACAATCACTAGCACAGCAGTGCCTCAAACCTATATCCTGAACTACACCTAACACCTATACCATACCAGTCCTGAAAAGAACTTTTGTGGACCTAATAGCTAGCGATTTGGGTCACTGCAGTCTCTCCCTGCTCCACACAGCAACCTCTCCCTATAGTGACATACGAAACAATGTAAAATGGCCGTCGGATCGGGTCTATTTATAAGTTAGGGGGAATGTCCAAGTGTCCATGTGCTGGAATGTCTCAATTGGCTGTCCTGCACCCCATGATGGATGTGTCATCATAGGTCAAAGTTCTTTTACACAGTAAACACGGAAGTCCGCCGGCGAACGGCGGCAATAGTCCGCCGATCGGGCGGACCGTGAACAGCCAAAATTCGCCGCGAAACGACCGCCGGGCGAACCGTTCGGCCATCCCTATTGATAATTACTTATTGTAATGGACTAAATGAAAAGAAGCATCAGCGTGGGAGAGTTTACTTCCTCTTTAATATAACCACTTCAATACCATGCACTTAGACACCTTCCTACCCAAGCCAATTTTCAGCTTTCAGCGCTGTCACACTTTGAATGACAATTGCACAGTCATACAACACTGTACCCAAACACATTTTTTATCATTTTGTTCCCACAAATAGAGCTTTCTTTTGGTGGTATTTGATCACCTCTGTGATTTTTATTTTTTGCACAACAAATAAAAGAATACTGAAAATTTTGAAAAAAAAAGTTTTTCTTTGTTTCTGTTAATTTTTTTGTAAATGAGTACGTTTTCTTCTTCAATGACAGGCACTGATATGGCTGCACTGACGGGCACTGATAGGTGGCACTGGTATGCAGCACTGATGGGCACTCATAGGTGGTACTGATGGACACTCATAGGTGGTACTGATGGGCACTCATAGATGGCACTGTTGGGCACTCATAGGCGGCACTGATGGGTACTAATGGGTGGCACTGATAGGTGGCATGGATGGGCACTGATAGGTGGGCACTGATGAGCATGGATGGGCACTGATAGATGGCACTGCTGCACACTGATGGGTGGCACTGATGACACTGATGGGTGGCATTGCTGGGCATCACTGATTTTATTTGGTAAATGATGGTGTGAGTCAGTGCCCATTTGTGGGCACTGATTGGCACAGATTGGGCTGTCATTTGCACATGTTGATGGCCATGGTTTAGATACCTGGCCAGCCACATGTTGCCAACTTCCCTGGTGGTCCAGGGGGCTTCCTTGGTGGTCCAGTGTGGGCATCCGAGGGAGGGCTGCACTGATAAACAATCAGCGCAGACTCCCCCGTCAGGAGAGCCGCCAATCTGCTCTCCTCTACTCGCGTCTGTCAGATATACAAGTTATAAAAAGGGTACAAAAACCCAAAACAAAAATTGAAATAAAAATAAATGAAAATAAAAGTAAAAATAACTATAAAAAAAGATTAGAATAAAATAAAAATGGTAATGTAAAAAATTCAATTTTTTTTAAATAAATTCAAAAATTTAAAAAAGAGAAAAGAAAAAAAGAAAGACAAAATTCCATGTGCCAGCTACAGTGATACACAAAGAAGCAGAATAGCTGTGAAGAAGATACGCAGATAAAGTATAGATTAAAAGATTTAAATTGTTAATACATTACAACCATAAGCAACATCACAATCTAAATGATCTGTATTCAAGAAAACACAGATAGGATAGAGTGGTATTGAGACCCCCTGGCTGGACTGTGCCCAAGGTATATGTCCAGTATGCCTCACGGCGAAGGAGGAGACAATCACGGTCTCCCCCCCTCACTGGTCGTGATATTTGTTCAATGATCATACCCCTTAATTCATGTACCTGATGCTTAGCGACAAAGTGTATTGCTTGTTTGTTTTAATCCGGGGCTTTACCTTTCAGGGTCCTTTCCAACGCTACTCTTATATCACTCTTATGTTTCTGAAATCATCATTTTAAAAGGGCCAACTGTTTTCCCTACATACACCAATGAGCAGGGGCATTTCAAAATGTAAACACAATACTCTGTGTTGCAGTCCATATATCCTTGTATGCAATATTGTCTGCCATTATGTGGGTGAGTGAAATGTTCACCACATATCATAGAGTTGCAAATGTTACAATTATAACATCGGTAACACAGCTTTTCTGTGAGATTCTAACCTTTGGCTTAACATACTTAGAACTCGGGCTTGCCTGTACCAATATGTCGCGCATATATAGGACCTACTTTATTTGTGAACTAGTAATGGTGGATTCTTGATACTGGTGGTCAACGTCCCGTCAGCTCTCAAAATGTTAATGTTGCGTGTGGTCACCTGCTTAATACTATCCAATTCCTAGTTAGAACCATGTATGAACAAAGGCCTATCGGTTATTTTGTTAGTTTTAACTGAATTTGAAGTGGCTCTGCTAAGCGCTTTGTCAAGTGTCATGATGAGATACCCTCGCTTAATGAATTTCCTGTACATGGCCTCTAGTTGTAAATTCCTCTCACTTTCATCAGAGCAGATACGCATTACCCTTTTAAACTGAGAAATGGGTAGGCTATCGTGGAGAGGTTTTGGGTGTACACTCAGGTAGTATAGCAATGTGTTCCTGTCAGTTGGTTTTGCAAATAAGGATGTATATAATGTACCCTGCTCATTGGTAATTCTGACGTCCAGATAGGTAATACTATTCTGGGAAAATTCTGGATTAAATATTATGCTCATGAAAAATGCAAACTTCACCATCCCAGATATAAAACATTTTGTCAATGTATCTTAACTAATACTTGATGTGCTGAGAAAAAAGAGCCATATGATAAATGTGATGTTCCTCCATGTTATCAGTGGACAAGTTTGCAAACGAAGGGGCTTCTGAACTGCTTATGGCTGTACCAGAGATTTGGGCAAACTTCATTCCTTCAAACGAGAAAAAATGACTCTCCAGAACAAACTGTAAACCTTCGATAAGAAAATAATCGGGGGGATTATGGACTGTCAGTTTGGATAAGTAATATCTCACCGCCAGCTTTGTTTGGTATGCTTGTGTACAAGGATGAAATGTGCACATTCGCCAATTTCCAATTGGCATCAAAGGTGAAGAAACGTCTTAATTTCCCCAAAAAGTCACTCCTGTCCCTGATGTACGATGACAATTTTTTTACCAGGGGTTGAAGATGAAAATCAATCAACTGGGCCAAGGGCTGCGTAATCAACCCTGTTCCTGAAACTATCAGCCTAAACTTTAAGGGTGTTGTTCCCTTGTGAACCTTTGGAAACCCATATATAACAGGCAGTCTAGGATGCTCATCCATCAGGAATTTGGCTGTCTCTTTAGAGATACATCCAGTCCGCCGGGCGGACAGCGGCAGAAGTCCGCCGGTTTGGCGAATCGTGAACACGCAAAATTTGCTGCCAACCGACCGTCGGGGCGAACCGCAAGGCCATCTCTACCTATGTTATAATTGTAATGTTTGCAACTCTATGATATGTGGTGAACATTTCACCCACCCACATAATGGCAGACAATATCGCATACAAGGATATATGAACGGCAACATGGAGTTTTGTCTCAACCTTTTGAAATGTCCCTGCTCATTGGTGTATGTAGGGAAAACAGTTGGCCCTTTTAAACAATGATTCCAGAAACATAGGAGTGATATAAGAGTAGCGCTGGAGAGGATCCTGAAAGGTGAAGCCCACGATTTAAACAAACCTGTAGCAATACACTTTGTTGCTAAGAAGCATCAAGTACACGAATTAGGGGCATGACCATTGAACAAATATCGTGACCAGTGAGGGGGGGGGGGGCATGATCGTCTCCTTCTTCACTATGATGCATACTGGACATACAGTATACCTTGGGAACAGTCCAGCCAGGGGGTCTTAATACCACTCTATCTTATCTGTGTTTTCTTGAAGACAAATCATTAGGATTGTGATGTTGCTTAAGGATTGTAATGTATCAACAATTTTAATCTTTTATTCTATACTTTATCTGCATGACTACTATTCTGCTTCTTTGTCTATCATGGTAGCTAGCACAGGGAAGTTTTTCTTTCTTTTCTTTTTTTTCAGATTTTTCTATGTTATTTTCTTTTTTATTTATTTTGTTTCATTTTTTCATTTTTTACATTTCTCATTTCTCATTTAATATTTTATTCTATTAAATTTTTTTTCTATAGTTATTTTTACTTTTATTTTAATTTTTTTTTATTTTTATTTCAATGTTTGTTTCCTTTTCATAACTTGTATAATTTTCTTTTCATTTTTCCTATTCTCCTTTTTTCTCTCTTTTCCTTTTTTTTATATTTTATTTAAATTTTCGTCTCTTTTTCACTTTCCATATCTTCGAGGTACAGTGGCTATGGATCACTTTCAGACTTGGTTTTCACTTTTTTTTCTCTTGTCACTTAGCCCCAGTGTGCTCCCTGTCTAATTAGAGACGTCAGATTGGAGTAGAAAGGCAAGCCCCTTACCTAACAGTTACCTAACAATGGTAGTAAACAGCCAGGTGGAAGTACACAGTTAAGGAAAGGAACAGATACATTTGATGAAGCTGCAATTGCAGGTTAGTTCTCTGTGCAAATAGGATTCATTTTAGTATGAACTGAATACTAGTACATTGATCCACTCTGGCCAAAGTTGTTATGACACCCTGATGGCTGTTTTACGTAAATGGGAAGCAAACACACAGGTTTATGGATGGGATATGATGTCATTGGATGTCAAGGGTGGAGGGTGGGGGTTATTTCCTCTTTGCACTGATTGGTGAATGGCTCTTTAAATAGTAGACTGCTTGTATCACAATTTGTCTCATGCCTGATAAAGGAGTCCTGCGTGACTCCGAAACATCACTTTTATTTTTTGATACTATGTGATTAAAGTTTTGGAATGGAGATCCTGGTGTGCTGGTGACACTTCCTTCTCATGATTGCATTCGGTTCCAGCCGTTGGTCATTTCAGCACCCAATCTAAGATACAATCATTTGTGCAGGAACCTGTGCGTTGGGAGTATTGCATTGGAGCTTGTCCCACAAAGTACAGATGTGCTGGTTCAGTTCAAAGGCTCTTATTCCTGTACTGATATCTACTTTCACCTATTTTTGTCTAAGGAGTCTGCCAATCTGCCTGTTGCTGATCATTACTAAGGGTGTCCTGTGCCCTATTCCCCTCTCTCCCACATTTTTCCTGTTTGAGAAAATAAAATTTTCTATTGTTTGAAGCATAAAAGTGACTGGCACTCAACTTCTTTCTTGTTAATCACCCACCATGCCCATAACACTACAACCTGAGAATGTATGTCCGCCATCCCTAGCCCCGGTAGTCACTATTAGACTCCCGGAAAGTCAAAGTAGGAGCCACATTTGGTGCCCAACGTGGGGGAAGAGTGCTATTTTTGTGGTGGTTGCCCTTATCAACGGACTGCAATCACACAAGAATTTCGCTCTGCTCCGTGGGAGAGTGTCAAGTAGTGTTCACTTGCCTCAGAGACTGTGCTATTGTTCTTGTAAACCATGCGGGGAAGAACCTAATTGTCTTTTTGCTCATGGGAGAGTTTCAGCCTAGTCATTTGTTAATTTACGCAGGGCTGAAGGGGTTAAGGCAGACTCCATAACATTTTTCGTGCATTGCTGGAAGAAAGAGGGAGGCACTGAAGTCTCTGCTGAGCAGCCAGACCAATCCTTTGGCAGGGATAGGAGTTACCACTCTGCAAAGGAGGGCATGCAGTGGGGCAAATCGCCATCTTGGATCGACGAGATGAGGGACGGAGAAGCAAACATGGTGTATCTTGGAGTTTCCAGTGTTGATTGGACAACCTTTACAGCAAGTGTCAACTGTGGGCCTGTTGACTTGAGAGAAGCCATTACAGACACCGGAGTGCGCTTCCTTCCTAAAGGTAACCTAGTGCTCTACACTGCGAGAGGCTATGAAGCGATTGGGCTGCTGTGCTCAAAGTGCTCAGGACTGGCTACCAATATCCGGCCTTGGATCACCTGTGGCCACTGCAGGGAATTACTACTAGAGGTAGTCTCACCAGCCTTATCTGTGTATAGCGGAATATCTGCACTTCCTCTAAAGAAATCACAGGATCAATCAGATCAGGTATATTCTTCCGCAGGTTCATCCAATGCAGGGATCTTTGTAATACAGCAAACTCTCCAGCGGTATAGTTGTTCTGTAGCTGCAACGATATCCTTATCCAGGAAATGTCCAACAGTGGGATAATGTCAGGGCTGGCTTAGCCCTTCCTCCTCTGGGCTGGCCGCTCAGCTGTCGGCTAATTGCCAGCTCTCTTCTCTTTCCACAGTTACCAGCTGTTCCCGATGATGCTCATCTGACCTGCCTATTTAAAGCCTTCCAGCTCACTTTTTTTGCCTTCGCGTTTGACACATCACAAGGAACCATCTCCTGCTGTTTGTTTCAAGACGGATTGCTGACATCCCTCCTGGCTTCTTATCCTGCTTGCAGTTGCTCTACTTGGATCCCTGACTTCTGGCCTGGCTGATTACCCGATCTGGTTAATAAACTTTGGACTGGCTGACTACCCGATCTGGCTACTGGACTCTGGCTATGCTTGACTACGCTTTTTCTATTTACTTTTTTATTTTTATTAATAAACAAGTGTGATTTGATTGTACTTCTGTCTCAGTCTGTTTCATGGTTTCTGACAGATAAGTCATATGGTAGAAAAGAGAGGCTTCATGGTGCAGTATTCCAGCTACAAAAAACTAGCTACTGAAAAACTTCTTATGTACTAACATCCAAAAAAGACAGTGAACAGTACATTCAAACAGCTGTGGCTCAAACCAGCTAGCTGTTACGTGGTGACATCAAAAACAAGTGCTCCACCCGATGTGTCTCCCTATGCAAGGCATTGACTGGGAATGGAGGCTATCGCCAGCCTTATCACCACTTGAGTTGTAAGTAGACTGGAGCAAGTGTGTTGCTATTGCTGCACCGGAACCAATTCCTGTGGTTGCTGCCATGGTTGTTTTTTTCCCTGAAGTGTCCACTACTACTGTGCCTACTACAACTGTACCTACTACAAGTGTAAAGGCTGACCGCAGGGTAAGCCTGTATTTGTAGGAGGAGTCAGGCTGCATAAAGCCTGCCCTCCTCTGCCTCCTCCTCGTTGGACGTCGGGTCGCGTGTGTCTGACGTCACTTCCGGCGGCTTGCTAGAGTTTGTTTCTGGGATGGATGGTAACAGTCGGCTGCTTCTGCACCCGCTCCTCCCGGTGTTCATGCCTGGGGGAGGGGGGTGTTCGGCTGCTCATCTGCTCCTCGGGCTGATCCGGCTCCACGTGGGGGCTGCCCGCCCGCTCCTCCCGGTGTTCACGCCGGGGGGAGGGGGGTGTTCGGCCGCCCATCTGCTCCTCGGGCTGATCCGGCTCCATGAGGGGACTGCCCGCCCGCTCCTCCCGGTGTTCACGCCGGGGGGAGGGGGGTGTTCGGCCGCCCATCTGCTCCTCGGGCTGATCCGGCTCCATGAGGGGACTGCCCGCCCGCTCCTCCCGGTGTTCATGCCGGGGGGAGGGGGGTGTTCGGCCGCCCATCTACACCTCTTCTCGGGCTGGTCCGGCTCCACGTGGGGGCTGCCCGCCCGCTCCTCGCGGTGTTCACGCCGGGGGGAGGGGGGGTGTTCGGCCGCTGTTAGAAAGCACGGACTGTCTTGCCCATGTGAGTGCAGCTTTCTCCTGTGCTTTGACTGTATTTTAGCCGTTTTTCTCCTGGAGCTTGATGTGCACAGATAGCGTAGTCTGTACTGGTCCCTGCGGAAGATCTATCTGCCGTCTTGCAGTCACACCTATGGATTGACCACTACTACTGTATATATTTTTTTCTGCAGTTTACACAATAGGATTACATTTGCTCTGTTTGATTTATAAGTGCAACTGAGAAACCAGAAATTGACCGTGCAGCATTAGCGAAAATGTTTTTCAAATACCTAGACAGTGTGGTGGGCTAAGGCAGCTTCTGGCATTCTGGATCTCTCAAGAGACTCCAGGGCTGAGATATTTCTGGTTGCTACTTTGGTCAGAATGGAGCTCTTGTTGATTATTTGTTAGAACTTTGATCTCTGTATTATTTACATGGCTCCTCGTCCTCCTGGCGCTGAACCCTCTGTAGATATCGCCCTTTCAGCCTCTTCCTGCGCTACAGACAGGGCTAAGATTTAATCTTTGCCTCTCAGCATGTGCTTGTAGTAGCCCTCCGGTGTATGAACTCTGCCCCCCCCAAATCAAGTTTATAGTGCCATCTCCTGTACCCCGCCTGAGCTCCACGGGGCGGGCCGCCCCCCGCCTGAGCTCCACGTGGCATGCCCCCCGCCTGAGCTCCACGTGGCGTGCCCAACCCCCGCCTGAGCTCCACGTGGCGTGCCCAACCCCCGCCTGAGCTCCACGTGGCGTGCCTCCCCCCCGCCTGAGCTCCACGTGGCGTGCCTCCCCCCCGCCTGAGCTCCACGTACCATGTGCTATTTGCGTTCTTGTGCTATTTACGTTCTTGGGCAATTTATTTGCGTTCTGGTGCTATTAATATTCTTGTGCCATTCATGTTCTCGTGCTATTCACGGTTTTCTCATGCAGTTTTACGTTCTGGTGCATTTTATGGTTTTCCCATGCGATTCGGTCCCATGCGTTTCCGGTCTCAGGCCATTCACATTCTCATAGCGGTCACGTTCTCAAAGCAGTTACGTTGTCATGCATTTGCATCTTCTTGCAGTTGCGTTTTTCATGCATTTGCGTTTTCATGCATTTGCATCTTCTTGCAGTTGCGTTTTTCATGCATTTGCGTTTTCATGCATTTGCATCTTCTTGCAGTTGCGTGTCTTGCAGTTGCGTTTTCTCGAGCAGTTGCGTTTTCTCGAGCAGTTGCGTTTTCTCAGGCAGTTGCGTTTTCATGCAGTTGCAGCTTCTTGCAGTTGGGTTTTTAATGCATTTGCATCTTCTTGCAGTTGCGTTTCTCAAGCAGTTGCGTTTCTCAGGCAGTTGCATCTTCTTGCAGTTGTGTTTCTCAGGCGGTTGCGTTTCTCAGACGGTTGCGTTTCTCAGGCGGTTGCGTTCTCAGGCGGTTGCGTTTATTGCATTTGCGTTTCTTGCATTTGCGTTTCTTGCATTTGCTTTTTCATGCAGTTATGTTCTCGTTCGTTTACATTCTCATGCAGTTATGTTCTCGTTTCGTTTTCCGTTCTCATTCGATTTGACGTTCTCATGCTTGTTGGTTTCAAGCACGTTGCTTACGGTTCTTACGCAATTTTGTTTTTCATGCGATTTGGGTCTCTCACGTGATTTACTTTTCTTATGAAGTTGTTGTTTCTCATACAATTGATGGTTTTCCATGCAATTTTACGGTTTCTCGTGCAATTGCGTTTCTCGGGCGTTTCGCAGGCAGTTGGCGGTTTTAAACGATGTACAGTTCTTACGCATTTATGGTTCTCATGAATTTATGGTTCTCAGGCATGTTAAATTTCTCATGCAATTTACGTATCAGATGTAATTTACGTGTCTCACGCAACTTCTTGCGTTTCCCATGTTTCTGACGTTTCCCCATGTTTTTATAGCGTTTTCTGACGTATTCCCGTGGTACAGTTGACGGTTCATGTAACTACGGTTTCTCATGCATTTTTATGGTTTCTCTCGCTTTCCAGGTTTTCTCTCGCTTTCCAGGTTTCTCTATCGCTTTCCAGGTTTCTCTATCGCGTTCCAGCGTGATGCATTTTGCGTTTCATGCGTTTTTCATTTCATGTTTTGCGTTCTCGTGCACTCATGTCCTCGTTTCATGTTCTCATGCACTCATGTTCTCGTTTCGTTTACATTCTCATGCAATCATCTTCTCGTTTACGTTCTCAGGCATTTCATGTTCTCGTTTCGTTTTACGTTCTCATGCGATTATGTTCTCATGCGATTTGACGTTCTTATGCTTGGTTTTCACGCACGGTTCTCACTCGTTTTACATGCAATTGCCGTTCTCATGCAATTCAGTTTATGCAATTCACGGTTTCCATGCAGTTGGTGTTTCATGAAGTTACGGTTCTTACGCAATTTTGTTTTTCATGCGATTTAGGTCTCTCGGGATTTACATATGAAGTTGGTGTTTCTCATACATTTGGTTTTCCATGCAATTTTACGGTTTCTCACACAATTGCGTTCTCGTGTGTTTTGCTGGCAGTTGACGGTTTTAAATGACTAAGGCCGCGTACACACGCGCGGACTGTTCGCCCAACTTTGTCCGTCCAACAGTTTCGGCAAACAGTCCGCTCAAACTTAGCATGGACGGACATGGCCACACACGACGGACGAACAGTTTGCTGAAACCGTGCGCGATGACGTGAACGGCATGTACGACGGGACGAAAAATACGACGTCCTATACACTGCATTATAACTTTCGGCATGAAAATCCTTTCTGAGCATGCGCGCAACTTTGTTTGACGAACAAGCCTACACACGAGCGGACTGTTCGCTGAAACAAGGTTTCAGCGGACAGTTTTACGGAATTTCCGAAAAACCTCGTCCGTCAAACTGTCCGCTGAAACTGTCCGCTGAAAGCCCACACATGAGCGGACTGTCCGCCCAAACACTGTTCAGCGGACAAAGTTGGGCGAACAGTCCGCCCGTGTGTACGCGGCCTTACAGTTCTTACGCTTTTATGGTTCTCATGAATTTATGGTTATCAGGTTTTACGTTTCTCATGCAATTCACGTATCGGATGTAATGTTCGTGGCTGTCATTTACGTGATGCAACTTCTTGTGTTTCCCTTGTTTCTGACGTTTCCCCATGTTTTTCTAGCATTTTCTGACGTATTTCCATGGTTTTGACGTATTCACATGTTTCCTTACGTGTTGTCCTGTGTGTCCTTCCGTATTTCCCATGTGCCGTACGTTTCTTGTCTTATGCCTTTCATGTCATTACCCTTGTGTTATTTCATGATTCTCAGGCTTTTTTACGTTCCTCATGCTGGTTAGTGTCGGATGTATTGTACGTGTCTGATGCTATTTACGTGCCTCATGCATCTTCTTGCGTTTCCCATGTTTCTTTTGTTTCTCGTGTTTTCTTGCCTTTTCTTGTGTTTCTTACATATTCCTATATGCCGCACGTTTCGTGTCTTATGCTTTTCTTTTCTCTTGTGTACCCCCCAGGGTTTTCTCTTATGTACCCCCCAGGGTTTTCTCTTGTGTTTTTCATCGATTTGCGTTTCTTGTGCAACCTGCATTTCCTAGGCAGGTCGTGTTTTCTAGCAGCCGCGGTTCTCAATCCGCTCACGGTGTTCAGTTCACGCTACTCATGTTTTCGTTCAGTCACGTTTCCTTATCGTAGGTTTCGTTCTTGTCGCAGGTATTTTTTGTCTGATCACGATTCTCTCGCTAGTTGTGTTCCTGATCAGTTGGGTGCCATTCCTCGCTATTTATTTTAATTTCCTAGCTGCGTCCGGCCAGGAGTTGCCCTGGGGTATGGAAGTTTGGTTAGTCAGTTTTCACTGATCCACAGTTTCTACTGGCTCAGGGACTTCCGTGGATCACGGGGCCCAGGCCAGTATCTGTAGGCTCGGGTCTCAGAAGCAGGTTCCAGTTACGCACTTTCTTTTCAGTTCCAGTTGTGGTAGATTGGTTTTCCATTTGGTTGGCACTGCAGCCTTGATCATTGGGTTTTGTTTTAAATTCCAGGAAGGCCCATGACACTGCTTGGCATGTTTTCCAGGTTAGGTTTCCAGTCCTGATGGTGAAACATCTAGTTCCCTTTTGCTTTTCTGTTTTTTTTAGTTTCCTTTTTTGCCTCCTCCAGCTTGTATCAGCCTTCAGCACTTTCTGGGCGTATCCAGTTAAGTCCCAGCATTTCATGCTGAATGATCTGTCAGGTTGTTTTATTTTCTGCTTTTCCGTTTGAAGCCATCCAGGTCTCCAGCGGTGGGGACTCCCTGCTGTGCTTAGCTGACTTTCCATTGTGGGTTTCATTTTATGACGTTCACGTACTCTCAGGGTTATCTTGCGTTGGTCGCTGGGTTGGGCTCAAGGGGGTGCTATAGCTGGCCTTGTGGTTCCTGAAGCCAGGGGAGAGGCTACTGCCTTTCTTAGCGTTTCTTTCTCTGCGGCAAAGGCATAACTCATTTGCCGCCACTCCAGGTTAGACGTTATTCACTGGGTCATCTGGTTGTTGAGCTTTCTTCCTACTGTGTTATTTTTTTTGCCCCCTTTTAGGCATACTGACCACGTGACCTTTGGCACACTTCAGGTCTTTGTTTCCTTGTTGCGCTTTGTTCCTTTCCTCACCATCCACAGAGTGACTCTGAGTACAAGTGTAAAGGCTGACCGCAGGGTAAGCCTGTATTTGTAGGAGGAGTCAGGCTGCATAAAGCCTGCCCTCCTCTGCCTCCTCCTCGTTGGACGTCGGGTCACGTGTCCCACCCACCCATTCCCTTTTTCTTTTAATTTTATTCTTTACATTTCATACTGGGTATGCCCCCTTTTAGGCATACTGACCACGTGACCTTTGGCACACTTCAGGTCTTTGTTTCCTTGTTGCTCTTTGTTCCTTTCCTCACCATCCACAGAGTGACTCTGAGTACAACTGAGGCTATTTCACCTGTCAGCATCACCACCCATGCAGTGGAAGTGTCGGTTCCCACTGCCACTGCGCATCATATGTTTGTGTCAGCTGGTATTGATCATAACTTGTCAGAGAACATCGCACTTGCTAAACTCATCGTTCCTGCAGTGGAAGTGTCAATTCCCACTGCCACCGTTCTTCATGAGCCTGATCGGGTCCCTGCATCTACTACTACTGCCACTACTGTATCTACTGCAATCATGCTCGCTACAAAGCCAGATGCCTTTGTGACCTCCCGTGGCCACGGTCGAGGTCACCTATGATCCCTGATGATGGAGCCTCCCAGGGAGAAAACTACTGAAGCAAATTGTGAATGAGGGCTGTGTGCCTGTTGGGACATTGAAACCTGTAGTCATCAAGGAAGCAGAGTTAGGAAAGTATGCCACTTTGTGTTAAAGACCTAACTTACTCCCGGCTGAAGAGTTCTCTACTGAGTCAGACTCAAATGTGTTGTCTGATATCTGAATGGCTGTCTGACACTGTGTACCTTGAAGAAAGATGGACTGATTCTGAGCAGCAAGTTGAGCCTATAGAGGAGGATGTTCCCTCAACTGCTTGTACTCACAGTAATAGGCCTAAACCGTCCACCTCCACCTCTCATGTTCGCTGTCTGGCAAGTTCTCCAGAGGAGAACTTTGCAAAAACTACAAATGTTGTGCGAGTAACCTCTTCATTCACAAGTATTTTTCAAAAGCCTGTTACCATTGCAGGTTACTCTGTCAAGTGTGCTCCAGATACTCCAGTGTTACCTGGCTGTGGAGACCCTAAGCTTATACCAAGGCTGTCTAAGTTGCAACGAATTATAGTGAAAAAGGTAGCTGAGTAATATGGTAACTTGTACTCATATGTGCCCAAGACTCTGTTTGCTGAGATCCAATGTAAATGTGCACAGTGGGTTGATACTGCCATCAGGGGCTATTTGAAAATTTCTGCTGTTTGTGATGAAAAGAAATTGTCACCCAGAAATGCAGGAAGATACACTACTATATGTGCTTCCCCCTGCTGGACTGTGCTCCTGCTGCCAGCAGTCACAGGAAGTGTTCATAAAGTGATGTACTAGCATGTTATCCTGGAACTGCCAGTTCATCTCACTTCACAAAGCTGATCTGATGTTTGAAAATTCAGCAAGTCCATGTCCTCTATGTGTGAGGAAAGTAGCCTCAGTCCCCTGGAAAAGGCTGAGTTATGTCTCAAATTTCCTGTGATTTCCTTGCCTGTGTGAAGTTTGCAACACTACAAGTCTCAAGTGTTTAGTTCCTGAAAGTAGTGACTGGGGGCAATAAGTGTTGTTTCTTCATAATGGAACTCTATTAAAAAGGTTTAAATTAAGTTTGTACTTTACCAAGGGCTTGCAGAAACCCAGAAATTACTTGTTGAACTTTGGTGTGACAGAGTCAGCAAGTTAATTCACACAAGGAAATCCACACTACAGTTTGCACATACTGAACTTTGGAGATACAGAGACAGTATGATTCTTCAAAAAGGTGTTATGCCCATTGAACTCCAGGGTTACAGAAACAATGGGGGTTATTAATGAAAGGCAAATCCACTTTGCACTGCAAGTGCACTTGAAAGTGCACAGAGAGTGCACTTGGAAGTGCAGTCGCTCTAAATCTAAGGGGTAGATCTGAAATGAGTGGAAGCTCTGCTGATTTTATCATCCAATCATGTAAAGCTAAAATGCTGTTTTTTAGTTTCCTTGCATGTCCCCCTCGGATCTCCAGCGACTTTACTTCCAAGTGCACTTTCAGTGGATTTGCCTTTAGTAAATAAACCCAATTGTGATATTCTAGTTAGGTAATCAGGTAGACTGTGCTTTAGGGGGTGAGGCCAGTAAACATTTGAACCTATACTATATGGACTACAAAGTATGTTTCCTTCCTTAATGATTTACTACTACCAGGTGAGCCAATCTGAGTGGACGGTTAATTCATTATTTTCATAGGAAAATGTTTAGGAATATACAGTAGATACTTTAAGTGTATAGATAGGATGTGTACATACTTCTAGGAAGGAGGTGTTATTCTCTTGAGAGTAAGGCCTGCTTCATACGTGTTGATATGTCAGTATACTGTTAATTGCTAGAACTGTAGAGTATGTGGAGATATACTACTGTGAGTTTACCTTATACATTCTTGTCTTCCTCGGCTGAGAGCAGACAATGTTCTGAGTAGATATATATAGATATGTGTTTCTTCAAGTGTAATGTATACTGATAATACTTGTCTTCTTTGGCTGAGGACAGACGACACTTCAGATGTGTACATACAGTGGATATAAAAAGTCTACACACCCCTGTTAATATGTCAGGTTTCTGTAATGTAAAAAAATGAGATGAAGATAAATCATTTCAGAACTTTTTTCATCTTTTAATGTGACCTATAAACTGTACAATAATCAATTAAAAAAACAAACTTAAATCTTTTAGGGGGGGAATTAAAATGAAAAAACTAAAATAATGTGGTTGCTTAAGTGTGCACACCCTCTGGGGATGTAGCTGTCTTCAGAATGAAGCAATCACATTCAAATTCATGTTAAATAGGAGTCAGTACACACTTGCCATCATTTAAAATTCCTTGGATTAACCTCAAATAAAGTTCAGCTGTGCTAGTAGGTCTTGTCTGACATTTTTGTAGTCTAATCCTACAGCAAAAGCCACGGTCCACAGAGAGCTTCTAAAGCTTCAGAGAGATCTCAATGTTAAAAGGTATCAGTCAGGAAAAGGGTAAAAAATAATATCCAAGGCATTAGATATACCATAGAACACAGTGAAGACAGTCATCATCAAGTGGAAAAAATATGGCACAGCAGTAACCTTACAAAGAACTGGACGACCCTCCAAAATTGATGAAAAGACGAGAAGAAAACTGGTCAGGGAGGCTGCCAAGAGGCCGACAGCAACATTAAAGGAGCTGCAGGAATATCTGGCAAATACTGACTGTGTGGTACATGTGACAACAATCTCCCCTATTCTACATATGTCTGGTCTATGGGTTAGAGTGGCAAGATAGAAGCCTTATTTTATGAAGGAAAACATCCAAGCCCTGCTAATTTTGCATCTGAAGTCTCCCAAAAGCTTTTCAGAAAATGTGTTATGGTCTGATGAAACCAAAGGTGAACTTTTTGACCATAATTCCAAAAGATATGTTTGACTCAAAAACAACACTGCACATCACCAAAAGAACACCATACCAACGGTGAAGCATGGTGGTGGCAGCATCATGCTTTGAGGCTGTTTTTATTCAGCTGGAGCAGGGGCCTTAGTCAAAGTAGAGGAAATTATGAACAGTTCCAAATACCAGTCAATATTGGCACAAAACCTTCAGGCTTCTGCTAGAAAGATGAACATGAAGAGGAACTTCATCTTCCGGCATGACAACGACCCAAAGCATACACCCAAATCAACAAGGGAATGGCTTCACCAGAAGAAGATTCAAGTTTTAGAATGGCCCAGCCAGAGCCCAGAGGGTTGTGCACAGGAGATTCTCTCGCAATCTGACAGATTTGGAGTGTTTTTGCAAAGAAGAGTGGGCAAATATTGCCAAGTCAAGATGTGCCATGCTGATAGACTCATACCCAAAAAGATTGAGTGATTTAATAATAACAAAAGGTGCTTCAACAAAGTATTAGTTTAAGGGTGTGCACTTATACAACTGTATTATTTTCATTTTTTTATTTTTACTTCCCTCCACCTAAAAGATTTCAGTTTGTTGTTCAACTGAGTTGTACAGTTTATAGGTCACATTAACCGTTTCAGCACCGGAAGATTTTACCCCCTTCCTGACCAGAGCACTTTTTGCGATTCGGCACTGCGTCACTTTAACTGACAATTGCGTGGTCGTGCAACATTGCACCCAAACAAAATTTACATCCCTTTTTCCCACAAATAGAGCTTTCTTTTGGTGGTAATTGATCACCTCTGCAATTTCTATTTTTTGCACTATAAACAAAAAAAGACTGCCAATTTTGAAAAAAACGCAATATTTTTTACTTTTTGCTATAATAAAAATCCCCCAAAAATATATATTAAAAAAATGTTTTTCTCAGTTTAGGCCAATATGTATTCTTCTACATATTTTTGGTAAAAATCGCAATAAGCGTATATTGATTGGTTTGCGCAAAAGTTATAGCGTCTACAAAACTATGGATAGTTTTATGACATTTTTATTATTTTTTTTGTTACTAGTAATGGCGGTGATCTGCGATTTTTATCGGGACTGCGACATTATAACAGACACGTCGGACAGTTTTGACACATTTTTGGGACTATTGGCATCTATACAGCGATCAGTGCTATAAAAGTGCATTGATTACTGTAAAAATGTCACTGACAGGGAAGGGCTTAACACTAGGGTGCGATCAAGGGGTTAATTGTGTTCCCTAGTGTGTTTTCTAACTGAAGGTGGGAGGGGACTGTGTAGGGGAGATGACAGATCGCTGTTCATACTCTGTATGAACAGACAATCAGTCACTTCTCCGCTCAGAGAACTGGAAACTGTGTTTACACACACAGATCCCGGTTCTCTGTGTGTTCCTAGAGATCGCATCGGCTCCTTGGGTGAGCAGGGGGCGCACCAGCTGTGCCATTCTGCCTCAGTACAACTACGGCGGCTGGTTGGCAAGTGGATAAAGTTCTAAAATTATTTATCTTTGTCTCGTTTTTTTACATCACAGAAACCTGATATTTTAACAGGGGTGTGTAGACTTTTTATATCCACTATAAATGTTTGCTTTAGTGAAAATATTACTATAATATTAGATATAGTATAGTATGCTGTTAGGAAGTTGTATTTCCATATTGCGTGCCTTTCTATTTTCCTATTTTTCAGATGTTCCTGTATCACTAGCGTCTTCCTTGGCTAAGAAAAGACAGTGCCTTAAATTGGCTCAACACCAATATTTTCTATTACTCATCGTAAAGTATATTAGATAGATATAGTTAGGATGTGATGTCATTATGTAATGTCATTGCCTTATTGTATTTCCATTAACCCTTTCCTTTACCCTTCACCATCCACTTTTCCAAGGACATCAACTCTCAGGCTTGAGAGCAAATGTTTTTCTTGCAGACTCCAAGGACGTATTGGTGGGGGGAGAGTGCTGCACCCTTGTCCCTAGAACAGGGCTGTAAGTAAATTTAGCTGTGCTGGATGGTAACCTATCTGGCTAATTTGTAGTGTTTAGTGATTACATGACTTCTGTTAATTCCATTCGAAGTGAGGCTTCTCCCTTTGATCAGTAGGTGGTGCTGTTGCCTTTGACATTAGAGTGATGAGCTACAGTTAAGTTCAGGTTATGATAAACATACATTTCTCAGCCAATCATATTTGTGGCTAAGCATGCTGGGAAAAGGTATTTAATGGAATGAAATCAGGTAATCAGGCAGAGTGTTCCCTCCCGGGGCTTCGGCTTGGGAGGATGTGTGCATAGCTGCCGGCTGCTAGGCCTAACCGAGGCCTATACAGGTGTTCAAGTTTAGTTTATGTAGCGTAAAGCCTGCCAAAGATCTGGTAACGATTTCCGAGGGATAGAGTTCTAAGGAAGCACCAGAGAGTGGACCTTTCATGAGCAAGAGGCTATGAAGTGGCTAGGACAACTTCAGAGAGAACTCATCCAAGGAAATCAGTGCATGCGAGTAATGTTTAGTTGAAGAGAGGTGTAGTTCTTAATACAGAAGACTATAAGTCAGATGCACTTAGACAATTAAATTACACTAGCATCTATAGGTCACTGGAGTCAGATCCTACTGATAGTATTCGACAGGGCTTGTTGCAATTTTTGGATGAAGGTGGAGAAATGGGAGTTTTAGAACAGAGGATTATTGATTTCCTATTTACAAATAAACCTGTAACCAAAATATTCCACCACCTTCCAAAGGTACACAAGCAGCAATCCCCTGTTCAGGGATGCCCAATAGTAGCAGGCATTGGATCCCCATTGGAGAGACTCATTGAATGGGTTGATGAGCATTTACAACCCTTGGTCAAACGCTTACTCGGTTATCTTAGAGATACAGGACATTTACTGGCACATACACATGAGATAAAATGGTCGGCCAATAGTTGTTGGATCACAGTGGATGTTAAAACACTATACTCTGGCATACCACACCAATTGGCACTCCAAGCGGTTAAATATCATCTTACACGTTATGGTTGTTGTAAGTAGGAGTTATGTGAATTCCTGTGCATGGCCATTGAATTCCTGCTAAAATACAACTATTTCATGTTTGACTCCAAACATTATTTACAGTGCCGTGGCGCATCGATGGGTTCAAAATTTTCCCCTTCTATTGAAAATTTGCACATGGGTTGGTGGAAGGGGATTTTCATCTTCTCTCAACGTAACCCATATGGAGAATTCATTGATTGGTATTGTCGCTTACTAGATGATTTGATATTCGTTCGAAAGGTGCCAGCCCAGGTATTGGACTAATTTTGGCTTATCTCAATACCAATCATCTGAATTTGTAGTTCATCCACACTTCAGATCTGGTCAGTATTGATTATCTGGATTTGACTTTGGTGGGATGTGTGCTCAGTGGAATGGTCTCTACCAAAACCTACAGGAAACAATGTGCAGGTAACTCCTGCCGGCATCGAGTCACCCAGCTCATACGGTGCGGCATTGCCAACAGCTCTGTTCATTAGAGCAAGGAGAAATTGTTCCTCTCATAAGGATTTGCTAAAGATTGTAACATTGTTTCCAGTAGGTTGAGAGAACAAGGATATAGCGAACATTTTGATAGATAGAGGCAGAAGGTTGGCAGAAAATAGAGATCGTGGTGATCTGATTGAGAATTCCTCTTCCATCTGTAGCGGTCAGAGGTATAGGAGACCGCAATGCAGGTTTCAAGTACGGGACAGCAGACAAGGAGGCTGAAACAAAAACCGGCTTTATTAAACAGTAAGATATAATGGCCGGAGGAGGAGGATAACAATATTAACAATTCACAGTAGTTTACAGTAAGGCTAACTGGAATGTGGTACACAAAATGGCTTTCCCGCCAACACATGCACAGTGATACAGGCTACCCTCTTCTAATATGTCCTGCCTGATTCCCGCTTATCGGGACACGTTTCTACAACGTACTATCTCAGTAGGGACTGTACTATTCCCTATCACAATCCAGCACCGGTGCTCACTCACAGTTTGTTAGACAGCTGGAGGGTCCCTTGTCTTGGCCTCCTTCATGAGGCAGGTGAAGTCCAGTTCCTAGTGCTGCAGCTTGCCCGTCTGGGACGGATGGATGAACACAGATGCGGCCCAAAATCACCACAGCTCTCTCTCTCTGCCCGAGGTGCCCGATCTTTAGCTGGATACTGCGACTCTTTATCCACACAAAGTCTCCCTCTCCTCAGGGCAGACTTGACTTTTCCTCAGCTCCGCACAGGAATTCCTCAGCTGCCCACACACTCCTCACAGTTCTCTCTCACTGCCACTTCCTGTTTCCTCTCCTCTGAAGGGTCGGCAGCAACAGTGACATCTTGTGGCTAAACTGGAAATAGCAGGCTGTATATATTATAGATGGAACACAGTGCAATATAGTTCAGTAATCCTAGGGGCTGACCCCTACATGCCTCCCCGCTTAAAGGTGGCCGTCCTCGGCCTTGCTATATAGTCCATGGGGAAGAAAAGGGTTAAATCAATCTTTAACGGCAGCACAACATTGTTCATAATACATACAGTTAGACCAAATAAACTGATCAGCATTGTACCTGTTTGGTGGAACCCCTGCAGTAGACCTACTAGATCTCCGAAGGTCTTGTCTTTCTGTTAGGACTTGTCCTTCCTCCCTTGGAGCTGGTACTGGTTCTATAACAGGGGCTTCATCACGTGCAGAGTCAGGAACAATCCACCAGTCTTCAATATTATTCCCATCGGAAATGACAAATTCTGAGGAAGGGGCAGGGAGTGGTGTCCTCTGTGCAGGTATCCGATCTTCTGACCGACATGGCCGTAGCATATTCCTATGTAGAACCCTTGAAGCCGACTCCCCATTCTCAACACGAACTTCGTAAACTGGACCATTGGGATACACTCTCTTGATCACTTTGTACGGCTGTACCTCCCAACGCTCACTCAACTTGCCTCTGGGCCGTTTCTCTCGAACCAGCACCCGGTCTCCAGGTTGCAACGGAATCTCTTGGATGGGAGGACGGTCAGTATAAGTCTTTTCTTGCAATCTCTGGCCTACTAACCGGCAGATGGTCTGGAGTCGCTTGCGGTGTTCTTTCACCCATGAGGTGGTTGATCGCTCTATCACATCTTCTGGCTGTTCCAAATTCAATTCGACAATTTCTCGTCCGGCTCTACCGAACAGTAGCATGTATGGGGTATAGCCGGTGGTAGTGTGGACACGATTATTGTAGGCCCAGACTAATTCAGGCAGATAGTCTGGCCAGTGTGTCTTTTTGTCCTCCTCTAAGGTCCTCAGCATCTGAAGCAGAGTCCGATTAAAGCGCTCACAGGCCCCATTCCCTTGGGGATGATATGGAGTTGTCCTGGATTTTCCAATGCCATACAGTCGGTGTAACTCCTCCATCACTTTCCCTTGAAAGCATGCTCCTTGATCTGAGTGAATCCGTTTCGGGCATCCATAGACCCGGATGAAATCTTGACAGATGGCCCGAGCTGCAGACTCAGCCGTCTGGTCCCGAGTTGGAGTGACCACTGCAAACTTGGAGAAGTGGTCAATCATGACCAGGCAGTATTGTGGGCCTCTGGCTGACTGTCCCACGAGGAGATAATCTATCAGCAATACCTCCAGCGGTTCCTTGGTCTGTATGGGCTGTATGGGTGCCCTCTGCTCTGTGCTTTTAGTAAGCTCACACACTCTACACTGTCGGCAGACTTCTTCAACTACGACCTCCAGTCGTGGACAATACACATAACGCTGCAGCCACTGGTAAGTTTTGACTGGCCCGAAATGAGCTCCAAATTCATGAGCTTCCCTGGCTATCTCTAGTGCCAGACTCCTTGGTATGACAACCTGCCATCTTGCCTCCAGATCGGCAGGCTGCTGCCACTTGCGGTATAGAACAGCTCCATGAACCTCTAGTCTGTCCCATTGATGTAGAATTGACTTCATCTCAGCATCAAGATCAGCCCTTTCCTCTCTGTCTGGTTTTCTTTGCCGAGCCACCCAACCTTTTATCTGTCGCAGTCCAATGTCTTCATCTTGTATTCGCCCCCATTCCTCATTAGTTCTTGCTAATGCCTTAGGCAGGGACCGGGCCTCCCCGCTTGTCTGTGCTGCGACTGCTGGAGGTGTAAACTTGCGGAAGTCTGGAATTTCATCCTCTTCCTTTTGTTCATCAAGCTCTCCCAATGGAGTTTCAAAAGTAACCCTCGACAGACCATCAGCATTGGTATTCTCTGTAGCAGAGCGATAGCGAATTGAGAAGTCATACTTTGCAAGGCGAGCTGCCCAACGTTGCTCCAGGGCTCCCAGTCTAGCAGTATCCAGATGGGCCAGGGGATTGTTATCAGTCCGTACAAAGATTTTAGCCCCTGTAAGGTAACCGGCAAACTTCTCTGTCATGGCCCACACCAGGGCAAGGAGCTCTAGCCGGAAGGAACTATAGTTATGAGGGTTTCGCTCCGTATCCCGCAGGGACCTACTGGCATAGGCAATCACTCTTTCGTGTCCGTCCTGCATCTGTGACAACACTGCCCCGAGTCCGTAGAGACTACCGTCAGTAGATAAGAAGAATGGTTTGTCAAAATCAGCATAAGCCAAGATGGGGGCCGATGTCAGAGCCTCTTTCAAGGTCAGGAAGGCCTCCTCTTGCTTCTGTCCCCAGGGAACACTTTGACTCTTGGATTGCCCAGCAGTTCCTCTCAAAATCTCATTCAGAGGGCCCGCTATCTTTGCATAGTCTTTGATGAACCGCCGGTAGTAACCAGTCAGACCAAGGAAGGCCTTCAACTCACGCAGCGTTCTAGGCTCCGGCCATTGTTGAATGGCAGCCACTTTATTTTGGGATGGCAGCACCCCGTCTTTGGACACCGTATGGCCTAAGTACTCGATCTCCTTCTTGAAGAGATGACACTTCTTTGGCTTTATCTTCAGGCCATGGGCCCGCAGTCGCTCAAGTACCTGTCCTAATCGGGCCAAGTGTTCTTCAAAAGTAGCAGAGTACACTATAATATCATCCAAGTATATCAGGGTAGCTTCAAAATTTAGATCTCCCAGACATTTTTCCATCAGCCTCTGAAAGGTTCCTGGGGCATTAGACAGCCCAAATGGCATCCTATTAAATTCAAACAGACCCATGGGAAGTATGAATGCTGTCTTTTCCTTGTCTTGTTCAGCCACCGGTACCTGCCAGTATCCACTTGCTAAATCCAAGGTGGAGAAGTATTTAGCCCGCCCTAGGGCTGTTAGGGACTCTTCGATGCGAGGCAGAGGATATGAGTCCCGCACTGTGCACGCATTCAATCTCCGGTAATCCACACAAAATCGAATGGTGCCATCCTTCTTCTTGACAAGCACCACTGGGGCTGCCCAGGGACTTTGACTACCCCGAACCACTCCTGAATCGATCATCTGTTTCAGCAATGTCTTCACCTCTTGATACAACTTGGGTGGAATCTGTCGATATCTCTCTCGGCTTGGGGGAGTGTCCCCCGTCGGTATCTCATGGGTGATAGCATCTGTGCAACCAAAGTCATTGGCATTGCGGGCAAACGCAGCTTGATTCTCCCACAGCATGGTTTCAACTGCTCGTAAATGATCCGGACTTAGAGCTTTCACATCTATCTCCATTTGTTCCAAGATGACTGTCCCATTCCATTCTGGGGTCGGTGCCTCTGCAGGCTTTGCAGTAACTGCCAAGGTCCAAGCAGAATTGCCTATCGGAGCTAGAGTCACTTCTCCCTGACTCAGCACTTCTCCCCGATGTAGGTACACGCGAGCCAGTTCCACTCCTGGCACCAGAGAGACTTCCCGTTGTCCAACGTTTACAGCTCTTATGGGTACTCGTCCATTTTGGACTACTGCCAGTGTCCGGGCCACTAGGACATCCTGACCTAACTCTCCCAGGCCTGCAGGCTCAATGATCACCTCCATACCTTCAAGGTTGCGGGAGGTTCCCACGGGCAAAGTCAGTATAGTCTCCCGATCAGGAGGGAGGGTAAGGGTAGCCCTTCCCGGCACTCGAATATTTCCTACAGACTGATGTACTGGGACACTCTTCTGTGTCCCACAAAACCGGATTAACCGTTGAAATGCCTTTTGCGTTGGTTTGTGTGGAGTGGCATTCTTCCAATAGCCCGGCCCCCTTTTAGTGAACATAATTTGATCCAACTCTCGCAGGATATTCATGCCCATTATCACCGGTACATCTTCTTTGAAGGTTTCAGGGACCAGCAGGATACCTTTTTTTCCAACTTCCTGTCCACACAGACGTACATTCATCCATACGACACCTGTGACAGGGATTTGTTGCTGGTTAGCTGCTGTGACCCGGATCAATGTCCCCTGTTCTGGCTTGGCCAGTGCTTGAAAGTAACGGTTGAAATATGACTGAGGCATGGTCGTTACCTGTGATCCGGTGTCCACTAAACAGTTGACTGGAATGCCTTCAAACTCGGCTCTTATGGTGGGACATCCTGCAACCAGGTGTTCGGAGCTGTGCTGAGTGGCCTGACACTCTACTTCCCCCGCAGTGTGCCTCATTACTGCGGGGGCCTGAAGTTTAACGCCGGCTCTGGGCGTCTAGGCAGGTCCCTCCGGCATTCTCTAGCGAAGTGTCCTTTTTCTCCACACCGCCAGCACTGAGCCTCTCTGCGTTGTTCTCTCTGTCTGTGTGCGGGAGGCGCCCGTAGGCCTGGACTGGCCGAGCTCACTGGAGGATATTGAGGGACTCGGTAGGTGGGAATACGTGGGTAAGGATGCTCTGGTGCAGGAACCATCGAGGCAGTCTGATAAGGTTGTTGTTGCCCCAGATATGCAACCTCAGGGGGGTAGCTCAAATCCATCCGTCTCTCTATTTGCGTCAACTTCTCATGCATGAGACCCAGGGAGCTTTGTAGGTCCTGCACCACTCTAACCAGGACCTCTTCATTCTTCGCAACCCCGAGGGAGGCGGTCTGGGTCCGTATCACTCCAGAGGCATAAATTTCTTCTTTACTTCGCTCCACGGCCTCAGCCAATATTTGCCGAAAATTCAGTGTAGGGTCCACTCTGACTCGTTCCCGTAGGGCTTGTCTCAGGTGAGAGCTGTAGAGTCCCAGGATCAATTGTTCCCTCAGTATCCGGTCTGCGGATCCCATGGCGGTTATCCCGTCTGCCTCTTTTTTCTGTATCTCAGCCAGTACTTCCTGTAGAGCCGTTGCATATTGTGAGACCCCTTCATTTTCCTGCTGTACCCGGTAGAAGAACTTTGCCCGGAGGTGGCCCGCACTAGCTGTTTCACCGTATATTTCTTCTAGAAAGCGCACAATCTCTTTCAAGGTACTGCGCGTAGCTTCCGGTTGTAAGCAAACAGTTTTCCGCGCTTCACCCTCCAGGGCAGCCAAAGCAATTTCCACCTGTAGCTCTGGGCTGACATTGTAAATTCTAGCGACGCTCTGTAATCTCGTCACCCAGTCTGACAGTGACATGTTCTGGCCATCAAATTTTGGCAACAAGTTAAAAAACATGCCCATAGGGAGGGTCCTTGTAGGGGTTCCACCATTACCTAAGGCATTCACATCAACATCAGGTACGTTGCCTTCAGCCGCCTCCATCTCTGTAACCGTACCCTGCTCGCAGCGCCACTTGTAGCGGTCAGAGGTATAGGAGACCGCAATGCAGGTTTCAAGTACGGGACAGCAGACAAGGAGGCTGAAACAAAAACCGGCTTTATTAAACAGTAAGATATAATGGCCGGAGGAGGAGGATAACAATATTAACAATTCACAGTAGTTTACAGTAAGGCTAACTGGAATGTGGTACACAAAATGGCTTTCCCGCCAACACATGCACAGTGATACAGGCTACCCTCTTCTAATATGTCCTGCCTGATTCCCGCTTATCGGGACACGTTTCTACAACGTACTATCTCAGTAGGGACTGTACTATTCCCTATCACAATCCAGCACCGGTGCTCACTCACAGTTTGTTAGACAGCTGGAGGGTCCCTTGTCTTGGCCTCCTTCATGAGGCAGGTGAAGTCCAGTTCCTAGTGCTGCAGCTTGCCCGTCTGGGACGGATGGATGAACACAGATGCGGCCCAAAATCACCACAGCTCTCTCTCTCTGCCCGAGGTGCCCGATCTTTAGCTGGATACTGCGACTCTTTATCCACACAAAGTCTCCCTCTCCTCAGGGCAGACTTGACTTTTCCTCAGCTCCGCACAGGAATTCCTCAGCTGCCCACACACTCCTCACAGTTCTCTCTCACTGCCACTTCCTGTTTCCTCTCCTCTGAAGGGTCGGCAGCAACAGTGACATCTTGTGGCTAAACTGGAAATAGCAGGCTGTATATATTATAGATGGAACACAGTGCAATATAGTTCAGTAATCCTAGGGGCTGACCCCTACACATCAGTGAGAGGACATGGTCCCGTGGGGGGGGGGGGGGGTGTTTACTTTGTGACCACTTACTCACAACAATAGAACCAGTTTGTCTCTGTAATTAAACACTGCCTCCCTGTCTTATATGTGGACAAAACTTTTTTCAATTTTTCTAGTAAGAAAGCTCTTACTTTAGGTACCATGCTTTCCCCCTCTTTATTTTGTTCCACTCCTCCTTCCATTTCATGGTTGGGGAAAGTGGGTTCCTATCCCTGTTGTTATAACACCTGTAAACAGTGTAAAGGACACAGAAAAAGCAAGTCTTTTATTTCTATTTTCTTTTTCAACAGGTAGAACATATCCAGTTAAAAGTTTTATAAATTATAACTCAAAGATGATTGTCTACCTAATTGATTTCAGTACTCGTAGAGTATAGTATGTGGGATGCACTATTCGCACTCTACGTATTAGAATATCAAAACACTACAATGACACTTAAAAACAACGCAAAAAAAAATTCAAATGTGTCGAAACAATTTAGAACAGTTTGTGGTGGTAATCTGGAGTCTTTTTCTTTTTGCGGTCTGGAACAGGTGAGAAGATCTGTTAGGGGGGATACACACCATACCCTACTTCAGCGGGAGGTGTGGTGGATACACAGATTGAATACTCGATTTCCTAGTGGAATGAACAGTAGAATGGATGTGAGTTTGTTTTTAAAATAATACAATTTGATTTCACAATGGGCTAATTTTTTCCCCTAGAGTTTTCAGTCTGTGTTTCCATTTTTCCCTCCTTTTTTTCTCTGGTTCTGCCAACCTCACATGATTTTAATTGTTAATTGATTTTACATCGGATTGTACCATGGCTTGGCGGAAGGCGACTTATAAACAAAATACCAAACATTGACAATTTGACAAGACCACATGCAGCTTTTGAGTCATTGTTATCCCAGTCGGACAGACCAGAGCATGCACTATCCCTGATATATCAGATACTGATTCAGGTCTCTTATCCAAACCCACCGACATTCCTCTCAAAATGGGAAAGGGAGATGAATTTGTCCCCGGATCCTATGAAATGGGGCAAAACAATGGCGCTTTCTTTTAAATTATTTATCTCATCTCATGCCCAAGAATGGAATTATGGTATAGTCTCTAGATGGTATCGATGCCCCACTATTCTACACAAGCTTGATAATGTTTTGGACATATGTTGTAGATGCTTGCAGGCCCCCGGTCACATGACACACATTTGGGGTACGTGTCCACGTGTTACCTCTTTTTGGGGCAAGATTCTCCAGCTATATGATATACGATATGATTGTTGGGGACAAATAGCCTAACGAACCCTGCTTAACGGTCTTATCTATGTTACTGGGTTCATACAAACAAATCAAGAAGAGCTTAATTTGCCATTTGCTGACTGCTGCACGTTCAGTTATTGCTAGATTTTGGCGTCAACCAGTGGTCCCCTCTCTAGTAGATTAGGCCTGTGAAGTGGACAGGATCGAACGTATTGAACGGATGTTAGCTTGGGATGCTGATAAAAGCGAGACCCACACTATTATGTGGACTGTTTGGTTATACTTCCGGTTCTCTTCTGATTTTGACCCTTTTATTGCGGGTACAGCTCCTACTGTTTCCCCTGGACCCTCTCATGAGTAACTTAATATACCTTTTCCCCCCCTCTTTCTTTTCTTTCTTTTACCCTTCTCTCTTACCCCTTTTTTATTTCTTTCTCTCTTTCCATACCATTCTGTCTTTTCTACTCCTCCCTTACCTTTTTAAGTTTATAGTAATCTTACCAGTAGTTTCACCATTTACTCAGGAAATATGTGTTCAGCCTATGTAAAAAGGAAAAATAACACAATAAGGGAGCCCCCAAAGCTGCATAGCCCATAAGTATACAAAAAACGCAGGACATTTTCCCCAGGGTTTTTTTTTAGCAGCAGAGAGTTGGTGTGAGAATAATTGATGTAAAAAAAAAATCATTTATTTAACAGACAATAGTAATTCAAATAAACAATAATACATCATCCATATAGGTAGTGCGACAAAAACAAACATGGAACATCACTCATAGCAAAAAAACTCTATATACAGGCATGGTTTGCCAATTGTATTGGTAAGATATGTATCCACATGAAAAACCCCGATGCATTTCGACCCTTGTGATTTCCGGTCTCTTCAGAGGGATTTATATTCTAGGGAAATGTCAAAATATCTAATTAAAGACTTTGGACAATATAAAAATATATATAGGTATAGTATTTCAAATTAAGCAAAATTATGTCTCCATGCATATAGAGGTATAGTTACCAATGGGTGGATGAGGACATGAGGACGTGTCGCACAAACCGGCATTGCAGGATTATAGCCGTCCAGTGATCCCATCGCTGCCACGTGTTCCCCCCGTGCCCTCTGGGTGGGTGCATAGTCCACTAAGCTTACAGGGGGCCACGTTTTGGGACCAAGAGAGGAGGATGGGGGGGTAGAACACCTGCAGATGGACATGCAAAAAAAAGAACATGCAAACTCCAGGCAGGTAGTGTCCTGGTTGGGATTTGAACCAGCGACCCTTCTTACTGCTAGGTGAGAGTGCTAACCACAACACCACTGTGCCGCCAAATCGCCCCCATTATATAGATTTACAATAAAATCTAGTTAATATAGAAAAGATATCCATTCCTCCAGAAAAGGGGTGGTACAATCCAATGTATGTTGAATCTATTTTATTAAGTTTCAAGCATTTGTTAAACAACATTGAATAATCAAAGGCAAAATATAACATATTATCATTGAATGAACATGTGTGCATTAGGATCGGAAGGACATTAAAAGAACATATAACACATAAACATAGTCATGTTGATATCATCAAAGGTTATAGAAATAAACCAAGTAATAGTGACTCAAGTAACCAGTAGACCACTTTAAACAATGGTGTAGAATACAGCAAAAACCAAGGCTCAACACATATAAAAAACACAGGAAATTTTCCCCAGGGGTTTTTTAGCAGCAGAGGTGTGAGAATAATTGATGTAAAAAAAATAATTTATTTAACAGAGAATAGTAATGGGTGGATGAGGGCATGAGGACAAACCGGCATTGCAGGATTATAGCCGTCCAGTGATGTCATCGCTGCCACATGTTCCCCCCCATCTCCCCCCCCCCGGGTGGGTGCATAGTCCACTAAGCTTACAGGGGGCCACGTTTTGGAACCCAGAGAGGAGGATGGGGGGGTAGAACACCTGCAGATGGACATGCAAAAAAACTTTTTGTAAGTCGTCATTAAATAATATAATATTAGAGGGAGTATATAGAAGTGCTTGGCAGCTGTAGGCTTATTATTACTTGGTCATTAATGGATTCATATTATAGAAGAATTAAATTAGTTAATTAGTATAACTAGTTTAATTCTTCTATAATATGAATCCATTAATGACCAAGTAATAATAAGCCTACAGCTGCCAAGCACTTCTATATACTCCCTCTAATATTATATTATTTAATGACGACTTACAAAAAGTTTTTTTGCATGTCCATCTGCAGGTGTTCTACCCCCCCATCCTCCTCTCTGGGTCCCAAAACGTGGCCCCTTGTATGCTTAGTGGACTATGCACCCACCCAGGGGGGGGGGACATGGGGGGAACATGTGGCAGCGATGGGATCACTGGACGGCTATAATCCTGCAATGCCGGTTTGTCCTCATGTCCTCATCCACCCATTACTATTCTCTGTTAAATAAATTATTTTTTTTACATCAATTATTCTCACACCTCTGCTGCTAAAAAACCCCTGGGGAAAATTTCCTGTGTTTTTTATATGTGTTGAGCCTTGGTTTTTGCTGTATTCTACACCATTGTTTAAAATGGTCTACTGGTTACTTGAGTCACTATTACTTGGTTTATTTCTATAACCTTTGATGATATCAACATGACTATGTTTATGTGTTATATGATCTTTTAATGTCCTTCCGATCCTAATGCACACATGTTCATTCAATGATAATATGTTATATTTTGCCTTTGATTATTCAATGTTGTTTAACAAATGCTTGAAACTTAATAAAATAGATTCAACATACATTGGATTGTACCACCCCTTTTCTGGAGGAATGGATATCTTTTCTATATTAACTAGATTTTATTGTAAATCTATATAATGGGGGCGATTTGGCCGCACAGTGGTGTTGTGGTTAGCACTCTCACCTAGCAGTAAGAAGGGTCGCTGGTTCAAATCCCAACCAGGACACTACCTGCCTGGAGTTTGCATGTTCTTCCTGTGTCTGCGTGGGTTTCCTCCGGGCACTCCGATTCCCTCCCACAATCCAAAGACATGCAGGTAGGTTAATTGGCTTCTGTCCAAAATTGGCCCTAGTATATGAATGGGGACCTTGGATTGTGGGCTCCTTGAGGGTAGGGACCGATGAGAGTGTGCAATGTACAGGGATAGGGACAATTGTAGACACTCACTCAGGTTGAACTGGATGGACTGGTGTCTTTATTCAAGCATACAAACTATGAAACTACATGCTATGAGGAAGGCTCCAGGCAAAATATGTTAGCATTTTAGATGTTGCACTGCTGTTAGTGCTCAATAAAGTTTTAAGAAGAAGAAATCAAGTTGCCGGCATTTTTTTACTATTTTGATGTTTATGGGACACAACAAGCCTGAGCACTGTTATTCAGCTCATCATTCTACAATCATGTGGTAGAGCTGGGTGAGTTTTTGTCTATCAGTAAATTTAGCTGTGCTGGATGGTAACCCGTCTGGTTAATTTGTAGTGTTTAGTGATTACATGACTTCTGTTAATTCCATTCTAAGTGTGGCTTCTCCCTTCAGGTAGGGGGTGCTATTGCCTTTGACATTAGTGTAATGAGCTACAGTAAAGTTCAGGTTATTATAAACATACCTTTCTCAGCCAATCATATTTGTGGCTAAGCATGCTGGGAAAAAGTATTTAATGGAACGAAGTCAGGTGATTAGGCAGAGTGTTCCCAACCAGGGCTTCGGCCTAGGAGGATGTGTGTATATCTCCTGGCTGCTTGGCCCGAAGCCTGGGGCCTATCCAGGTAGCTGCCGGCTGCTAGGCCTAACTGAGGCCTATCTGGGTGTTTGAGTTTATGCGGAGAAAACTCTGCTAAAGATCCAGTAATGATTTCAGAGGGATAGCTTTCTAAGGACACACCAGAGAGAGGACCCTTCATGAGCACAAGGCTATGAAGTGGCTGGGACAACTTCAGAGCGAACTCATCCAAGGGAATCAGTGCATGGAGTAGTGAGTAATGTTTAGTTGCTAGAGGAGACAGCTTGTCCTACAAAGTACAGATGTGCTGGTTCAGGTCAAAGGCTCTTATTCCTGTACTGCCTTACTTCACCTATTTTTGTCTAAGGAGTCTGCCAATCTGCCTGTTGCTGATCATTGCTAAGGGTGTCCTGTGCCCTTTTCTATTGTTTAAAGCATAAATATGACTAGAGCCCAACTTCTTTCTTGCACATCATACACCATGCCCATAACCCTACAACCTGAGAATGTATGTCGAGCATCCCTACCCCTGGTAGTCACCATTAGACTCCCAGAAAGTCGAGGTAGGTCCTACATTAGTGACAGGGGCTTTGACTGGCATTCAGAGAGCTTTAATAAAGCATGCTTTGAAGCAAGTGTAAACTAGCCCTAACTGTAAGTTTGTATCTTGGCAAAACTTATGAATTTTAAAATCTGATATAATAAAGAAGAACTCAAGAATTTCAACCCTACCAGCCCAACCAGTATTTTTATTTATTTTGCCATATACTCACTAGAAGTCCTCTAGTTATTCTAGTGACTTCACGGCAACTACCTCTTCTTCTGGTGGCAGCATGGGGTGAGCATTCTTCAGGATGAACACCACTGATGTAACGATGTGCAAAGCCCTGATGTACTGTGAATTTGCCTGTGTGTTGACACACCCTGTAAGAAGCATGTAAATGACAGGCTTGACTCACAAGAAATGGGCTTGAATTACATTCTGTCCAAAGAGGGGTGCTGATGCTGGACAGAGGCGGAAGCCAGGACAGCGCTGGAGTGTCAAGATTGTATTTGGAAAATATTTTTTTTAAAGTGAGGGAATTTTAAAAATAATAAAGAAAGAAACAGGAGTTTTGCTTTAAATAAAGAAAACTATTCAATAGATTAATGTCATGCTGAAAAAATGCATCAGAGAAAGCAAAACTTAACCGAGGAATGTATTACAGTTCCCGGTTAGTCCATTGAAGCTCAGTACTTAAACTGATTAATTAAGCATTTCAAGAAAGCTAAATTTATTCATTAGTTGAAATGTTATACAAGACTGTTTAATACATTAATCCACTTACATTATATTTTAATCGTCTTTTTCCTAAAGCTGAATGTATAATATTATTAGGAACTATGATAATTGTGCACCTTAGAAATGTACTGTGCAGTAATGTGTCCTGTTTTTCGGAAATATATTGATTATATAAGATAAGTGCCATTCAACTTTATTGCCCCGAAAATTTGCCTAAAAAGTAGCAAATGCTACAGGATTTTGTTTGCTTTCTATAGCAAGCCATATTTCTTATAATATAATGCCATTCATCTTAAAGCTGAACTTCAGGAATGCTCTTTATTACACTGGCCCAGCCTGGTCCAGTGTAAGGATCCATCTCATACTTGAGGGGCCACCGTGGAAGTTGACAATAACTGTAGTAGTCAGAGCTGCTACAATGATAGAGCAATGAATGAATGTTTGTTACCTCTAGTCCCGTATTGTCTCTACTACAATGATAACTATGATTTTCCAAGTCATGCACTGATCAGTTTTTCCTCTGGCCCTCTATTAACAGAATGCCTTGTATATTTTTCATTTAATACAAGGTATTCTTTGATTATATGAGGTGGAGATTGAGACATCACCACCCATCCTCTTCACCTCCAGTGGTTTCCATTTTTCTCTTCTAGATAAATAGCATCATATATTCTCTGTCGCCTTTATTTCCTTATGGCACCACATTCACATTATCTTCATATGGGTAATGTAACATCCTTCTGTTACATTTCTCACAGTACACCCTCAGACCCTGGCCTCCTTTACTGAAATAAATATTTTATATATATACAGTATATATATATATATATATATATATATATATATATATATATATATATATATATATAGAGAGAGAGAGAGAGAGAGGGAGAGAGGGAGATAGAGAACATATCGCCCTACATGTTTAAGTTACTATATAATACCTAGTATTGGTTGTGTATATCCTAAAACATACAGTATACTCAGTGTTAAAGTGTTACGAAATCCAGGACACTGCATTCGCTATATCTCCCCCCAGTACACAGATTCTGGAAATGCAATTGTTTTAGTAAATATAAACAGCTAAATACCTTTTCTCATCAGCAGTATATAGCAGTCTTATGACTTCTATGAGTATCTGGTTAAAGCTTATAGGAGGAGTTTTAATTCTCCTCTGACTGTCCTATGAGGCTGCAGGTCTCCTGACCCTCTGTCTCTGGATAGTGCTGGTTGGCCCTGTGCTGATCACATATATCCTCCCAAGAAAAAAAAAACTCTCCAGCAAAACACACCAAACTCAGTATGTGCAGGGTGCCCCCAATGCTCTGTACTATCAGGAGATGGATTGGGGACTGTGGAAGAAGGGGAGGATCGCAGAAGACAGGATCAAACAGCCTTTTTACACAATGCAGATGACTAACTCCTTAGGTTCCACAGTGAGTATAACAAGCATACTTTACTGCATATACAGACTGATTTTACTGTTGTGTGTTTAATAACACTTTAAAGCTGAGCTCCCTAATGCAGTGTAAACACTGAGCTAAGCTCTGTATTTATGACATTGTTAAATGTAGTTTTTTATTGCAAGCTATGTAAGTACCCAAATTTAACTTACTTCAACTCTGGGTTGGGTATTGAGTAGTGCCTAATACAAAAGTTCATATTACCTTTACATACACTATCCCCCCTTCAGTCCATAATGAATGCTGCGGCAAGACTCACCCACCTTACCAACCATTCAGTGTCCTCCACCCCTCTCTGTCAATCCCTGCACTGGCTTCCACTCACCTAACAAATAAAATTCAAAGTACTAACAATATTTACAAAGCCATCCACAACTCTGCCCCCAGCTACATCACTAACCTAGTCTCAAAATACAGACCAAACCTCTCTCTTCAGTTCTCCCAAGACCTCCTGCTCTCTAGCTCCCTTGTCACCTCCTCCCATGCTTGCCTCCAGGATTTCTCCAGAGCTTTACCCATCCTTTGGAACTCCCTACCCCAATCTGCCCAACTGTACCCTAATCTATCCATCTTTAGACTATCCCTGAAAACCCTTCTCTTTAACCACTTGCTAGCTGGGCATAGAGACAAGTGAGGCTAAGATGGCCCCCACTCGTCTCTATACCACAGGAGGGCGGAAGTGACGTCAAAACGTCACTTCCGCCCATATCTCTTAAAGGTATATTTTTTTTAAATGTAATTTTTTGTTGTTGTTGCATTTTAGCCCAAATATGACATCTGAGGACTTTTTGACCCCGGATCTCATATTTAAGAGGACCTGTCATGCTTTTTTCTATTACAAGGGATGTTTACATTCCTTGTAATAGGAATAAAATTGATCCATTTTTTTTTTTTAAAACAGTGTAAAAATAAATAAAATCAATTAAAATAAATAAGAAAAAAAAAAGTTTTTTAAAAACACCCCGTCACGAGGAGCTTGCGCACAGAAGCGAGCGCATACGTGAGTAGCACCCACATATGAAAACGGTGGTCAAACCACACATGTGAGGTATCGCCGCGATCGGTAGAGCGAGAGCAATAATTCTAGCCCTAGACCTCCTCTGTAACGCAAAAAATGCAACCTGTAGAATTTTTTAAATGTTGCTTATGGAGATTTTCGAGGCTAAAAGTTTGACGCCATTCCACGAGCGGGTGCAATTTTGAAGCGTGACATGTTGGGTATCAATTTACTCGGCGTACCATAAAAATTGGGCTAATTTTACTGTTGTCTTATTTTTTTATTCAAAAAAGTGAATTTTTTCCAAAAAAAGTGCGCTTGTAAGACCGCTGCGCAAATACGGTGTGAAAAAAAGTATTTCAATGACCGCCATTTTATTCTCTAAGGTGTTAGAAAAAAAACAATATAAAATGTTTGGGGATTCTAAGTAATTTTCTAGCAAAAAAAACTGTTTTAAACATGTAAACACCAAGTCTGAAAAAGAGGCCTGGTCCTTAAGTGGTTAAAGAAGCTTATCCTGCTTCTAGCTAATACACTGTTTTACTTTCTCCATCAGCTCATTCCCCACAACTATTACCTTTTGTATCAATTAACCCTCCCCCCTGGATTGTAAGCTGTAACAAGCAGGGCCCTCTGATTCCTCTTGTACCAAATTGTAATGTAACTGTAATGTCTGCCTTAATTTTGTTAAGTGCTGCGCAAACTGTTGGTGCTATATAAATACTATAAAAAAATAATAATAATTACTCAGAGGTCTTTTGAAATGTATATTGATTAAGATCATTAAATAATGCTAATATATTTCAGGGGAAAGACCTTTTCTTTATTCAGGGCGTGAACAGTAGAAGTTACTAGAATCATGATGAGAGGCAATAGGAGACCTATGTTAGAGCTTGATAAAAAACAAAACAAAAAAAAACATTCAAATCTTAACAGCGCTATGAACTGCTGGCACTGCCAACTAGGGATAGACTCTTGCAATCTCTGTAGAGCATACATTTACGTGCTAATGTGGAGCATGCTGATAGGAAGAGAGAGTGGAGTAACTGAAAGATGAACTCATCAGTCTGCTGCGTCTCCTTTCACTTACTATTCACAAACTAGGTAGGGATAAAACCTGCCAGGGTGGTCTGTGTCATGTGGCAGAACTGTGTAAATCTCAGGACTGGATAAAAAAAAATTCAAAATTCTTTGGCAGGTAAAACAGCTCCCTTGTATTTATTTCAGCTGCTTCCTGGCATTTAGCTTTAGGTAGTGTGTTTCAGGACATGAACTTGCACAGAACATACCGCATCTTGACAAAGAATCCTGAGCATTATGTAAAAGTGTAATAAAAATTTGAGGGGTCAGGGAGAAGTTACAAGACTTGACTCCTTTACTTGATGTCAAGAGTGCAGATTGTTGTAGTTGTTTAGACTTGAAAGACTGTGGAACAAAAAATTCTTTTTAAGCTCTACAGGGGGCAGGAACTGAAGAGAATGCTATAGTGTTCTCACTAAACCTCCTCAGGATTAGGGATGAGCTTCGTGTTCGAGTCGAACGCATGTTCGACTCGAACATCGGTCGTTCGTGCGTTCGCCGAATTCCGAACGTTTGGGCCGTTCGCGGCAAAATTCGTGTGGCCCACAATGCACTGCGATGGCGCAATGCATTGCTGTCTCACGATTGGCCAAGCATGCACTGTGACCCCGCATGCTTGGCCAATCGCAGCGCCAGTAGCGGGAAGAGCAATGGTTGGCCACAGGCATCCTGCCTGTGGCCAATCATAGCTCAGACTGTGTAGTGCACGCCCCACACTATATAAAGCTGCCTTTCAGGCGGCCTCGTGTAGTGTTTGTTAGCATCTGAAGCAGTGGGTGTTCTGTGTACCTTCAACACAGTTACACACCAATCGTTTTTGGCTGATTTACTATTTTGCTCTTGTGTAGTGGTTACTGTCTGTGCCCTGACCGCAGTATACACCACTACATTCACCTCACCTATATAGCTAGTGATCTAGCTTTAATAATAGAGCTTGCAGTCAGTAGTGTTAGTGCGTGCTGTCTGCGTGCTCTGTACCCAGTACATACCACTATATACACCTACATAGCTGTTCTCTATTTGAGCCCGATTGTCATTTGCTGGAGTTATTGGAAGTTGTGTGTGCCTCCAGCACAGCACAGTATACATCTGTATATACCCCTTTAACTCTGCTGTTTTCTTGTTATTGTCTGCGTGCCCTGACCGCAGTATACACCGTGATATTCACCTCACCTATATAGCTAGTGGTCCATCTTTAACAATAGAGCTTGCAGTCAGCAGTGTCACTCAGGAGATAGTGCGTGCTGTGTGCCTGCTCTGTACCCAGTACATACCGCTATTATCCACCTACATAGCTGTTCTCTATTTGGGCCCGATTGGCATCTGCTGGAGTTATTGGAAGTTGTGTGTGCTTCCAGCACAGCACAGTATACATCTGTATATACCCCTTTAACTCTGCTGTTTTCTTGTTATTGTCTGCGTGCCCTGACCGCAGTATACACCGTGATATTCACCTCACCTATATAGCTAGTGGTCCATCTTTAACAATAGAGCTTGCAGTCAGCAGTGTCACTCAGGAGATAGTGCGTGCTGTGTGCCTGCTCTGTACCCAGTACATACCGCTATTATCCACCTACATAGCTGTTCTCTATTTGGGCCCAATTGACATCTGCTGGAGTTATTGGAAGTTGTGTGTGCTTCCAGCACAGCACAGTATACATCTGTATATACCCCTTTAACTCTGCTGTTTTCTTGTTATTGTCTGCGTGCCCTGACCGCAGTATACACCGTGATATTCACCTCACCTATATAGCTAGTGGTCCATCTTTAACAATAGAGCTTGCAGTCAGCAGTGTCACTCAGGAGATAGTGCGTGCTGTGTGCCTGCTCTGTACCCAGTACATACCGCTATTATCCACCTACATAGCTGTTCTCTATTTGGGCCCGATTGACATCTGCTGGAGTTATTGGAAGTTGTGTGTGCTTCCAGCACAGCACAGTATACATCTGTATATACCCCTTTAACTCTGCTGTTTTCTGGTTATTGTCTGCGTGCCCTGACCGCAGTATACACCGTGATATTCACCTCACCTATATAGCTAGTGGTCCATCTTTAACAATAGAGCTTGCAGTCAGCAGTGTCACTCAGGAGATAGTGCGTGCTGTGTGCCTGCTCTGTACCCAGTACATACCGCTATTATCCACCTACATAGCTGTTCTCTATTTGGGCCCGATTGACATCTGCTGGAGTTATTGGAAGTTGTGTGTGCTTCCAGCACAGCACAGTATACATCTGTATATACCCCTTTAACTCTGCTGTTCTATAAAAAAGGCATCTGCAGGAGTTAGTGGGTGTTGTGTGCCTCCAGCACAATATAAACTACCCAACTACTGTTTTACCCAACTCCCTTCAGGCCATTACCATGTCTGGAAGGCCAGCAAGGAGAGGCAGACAGGCGCGAGCCGATAAAAGAGGGCAAGCAGGCTCTGTGTCTAGAGACAACAGTGCTGGTCGGGGACGCGGTGCATTGTCATCAGCACGTGGCCATGGGACATGCTTGTCCTTCTTTTCTGCAGCTGGACATGTTGAACCGCAACATGCCAACGACTTGGTAGAGTGGATGACCAAGCCCTCTTCATCCTCCTCATCCTCTCTCACCCAGTCTCAGGGTAGTAGAAAAGCAGCTGCTAACACATCGTCGTCCCTCCTCTCAATGTCATCATCAGTGACTCCTTCCCTAGACCCACCACGTCCTCCTGAGGAGTCTCCTGAACTCTTTGAGCACAGTGTTGGGTACATGCTCCAGGAGGATGCCCAGTGTTTGGTGGGCTCTGATGATGACACTCAGCTAGAGGAAGGCAGTAGCGTGAGCACAGAGAGAGGGGATGCTCAAAAAGGACAGCAATCTGGCAGTCATGTTCCACAAGCTGCAGCATACTGCCAGGTTTGCTACAGCGATGAAGAGGGAGGGGATGATGAGGGCACTGACTCCACGTGGGTGCCTGGAAGGAGGGAGGAGGAGGAGGAGGAGGAGGAGGCACATGTCCAACGAGGCAGGATGCCCTCCGGGGGCCAGCTTAGGGGCAGCACACCGACTGAATCACACCGCAGAGCTCCGCCTGCGCAGAGCGCTTCCTCTGCGCGTTATTCTAAAAGTTCTTTGGTGTGGGCCTTTTTTGAGACGAGTGCATCAGATCGCACCGCTGCTATTTGCAACATATGTCTCAAGCGTATCTCACGTGGCCAAAACATCAGCCGCTTGGGCACCACATGCTTGACCAGACATATGTTGACCTGCCATGCAGCTCGTTGGCAAGCATACCTCAAAGACCCACACCAAAGAACAAAGCGGACCTCTCCTTGCTCCTCATCAGCTGGCATCTCCAACCCCACTAGACCTTCAGTCCTCTCTGAAACCTGCTCTGAGAGGAATGAAGGTGTAGAATTAGGTGTGTCACAGCCAAGTGCTTCCGGGAACTCTGCTAGTGGTACATCCACGTCCGATTATAGCAGACAAATGTCCCTGCCCCAGCTGCTGGACCGGCGGAAGAAATTTACTCCCAGCCATCCACATGCCCAGCGGTTGAATGCTAGCTTGGCTAAATTGCTAGCACTTCAACTGCTGCCTTTTCAGTTGGTAGACTCGGCCCCCTTCCGTGAGTTTGTACAATGTGCGGTTCCTCAGTGGCAGGTCCCCAAACGCCACTTTTTCTCACGGAAGGCAATTCCGGCTCTCTACCGGCATGTGGAAGGCATTGTCCTTGCCTCGCTGGACAGGGCGGTCAGCGGTAAGGTGCATATTACCGCTGACTCATGGTCCAGCAGGCATGGACAGGGACGTTACCCGTCTTTCACGGCCCATTGGGTCACTCTTCTGGCTGCTGGGAAGGATGCAGGACAAGGTGCAGTAGTATTGGAGGTTGTTCCGCCACCACGCCTCCAAAATGCTACTATTGGTTGTGACACACCTCTCTCCTCCACCCCCTCCTCTTCTTCTTCCTCCATGGCCTCTTCCAGTGCTCTGTCCTCAGAACCAGCGGTGCTCCGTAGGCGTTGCAGGGGCTACGCAAGTACGCAGGCAAAACGATGCCATGCCGTGCTTGCGCTGGTTTGTTTGGGGGACAGGAGCCACACTGGGGCGGATGTTTTGTCAGCTCTGCAGGGGCAGGCCGAGAGGTGGTTGACGCCACGCCAGCTTAAGCCAGGAATGGTGGTTTGCGACAATGGCACCAACCTCCTCTCCGCCCTCCGACAGGGACAACTGACCCATGTGCCCTGTGTAGCTCACGTCCTTAACCTGGTGGTGCAGCGGTTCTTGGGCAGGTACCCCGGCTTACAGGATGTCCTGAAACAGGCCAGGAGAGTCTGTGTGCATTTCCACCGATCATTTAATGCCTGTGCTCGGCTGGCTGAGCTCCAAAAGGAGTTGAACCTGCCCAAGAACCGCCTTATATGTGACATGCCCACCAGATGGAACTCAACATTGGCCATGCTGCAGCGGCTGCACACGCAGCAGAGGGCCATCAATGAGTACCTGTGCGACTACGGCACCAGGACAGGGTCAGGAGAGCTTGGTTTTTTCTCACCACGCCAGTGGGGCATGATCAGGGATGCATGCACTGTCCTGTCACCATTTGAGGAGGCCACAAGGATGGTGAGCAGTGACAGTGCATGCATCAGTGACACTATACCTCTTGTCCACCTCTTGGAGCATACGCTGCGTGGAATAATGGACAGGGCACTTGAGGCAGAACAGAGGCAGGAAGAGGAGGACTTCCTTGCCTCTCAAGGCCCCCTTTATCCAGACAGTGTTCCTGCTGTGCCACCCATCACACAGGAAGAGGGTGAGGAGGAGGAAGAGGAGGAGGAGGATGATTGTGTCAGCATGGAGGTGGAGGCTGGCACTCAGCATCAGCAGCAGCAGTCTTATAGGGATGATTTACAGTCCCAAGAAACACGTGGACTTGTACGTGGCTGGGAGGAGGTAGCTGCGGATCATGTTGTCCTTAGTGACCCAGAGGACTCCGGACCGAATGCCTCAGCTAACCTACGCTGCATGGCCTCCCTGATCCTGCAAAGCCTGCGGAAGGATCCTCGTATTCTTCGGATCAAGGAGAGGGACCATTACTGGCTGGCCACTCTCCTTGATCCACGGTACAAGGGTAAGGTTGCCGACCTTATCTTGCCATCGCAGAGGGAGCAGAGGATGAGACATCTCCGGGAGGCCTTGCAGAAAGCTCTGTGCAACGCGTTCCCAGAGACTGGGAGGTCACAAACTCCTGGTCCTGGACAACGTGTTGCTGAGGCATCAGTCAGAAGGAGCGGTGGAGAAGGTGGCCGTCTGACTGATGCTTTCAGACAATTTTTTAGTCCGCAGCCCCAAGGTATGATTGGTTCCAGCACCCATCGCCAGCGTCTAATTTACATGGTGCAGGAATACCTAGGGGCAAGGTCAGACTTGGACACCTTTCCCACTGAAAATCCTCTGGCTTACTGGGTCTTGAGGATGGATCACTGGCCAGAGCTTGCACAGTATGCAATTGAGCTACTGGCCTGTCCTGCATCCAGCGTTCTTTCGGAACGCACCTTCAGTGCTGCTGGTGGCTTCGTTACCGATCACAGGGTGCGCCTGTCCACCGAATCAGTTGATCGACTGACCTTCATCAAGATGAATCAGTCTTGGATCACCCACAGCTACCAAGCACCTGAAGCTGATGTAACCGAATAATTTTTTTTGAAATACCACATCCCTTCAAGACTGCCTATGCTGATGCTGAGTGACTGTCCTGTTATGTTGATTGTCTATCCTCTTCCTCCTCCGCTGATATGTTGGAAGAACATTTTTGGTTCTGGGTGATGCCAGCAGCCCAATTTTTCTGCCCCTGTTTAACAGGGGCGTTTAAGTACAATTTTTGATGCAATGCTTTGCAGCAGGGCTAATTCCTGCAAAAAAACTAGAGTATATGGCAGAGGTTGCAGTGTGATGGCACCAGTGCCTAAGGCCCAATTTTTCTGCCCCTGTTTAACAGGGGCGTTTAAGTAAAATTTTTGATGCAATGCTTTGCAGCAGGGCTAATTCCTGCAATAAAACTAGAGTGTATGGCAGAGGTTGCAGTGTGATGGCACCAGTGCCTAAGGCCCAATTTTTCTGCCCCTGTTTAACAGGGGCGTTTAAGTACAATTTTTGATGCAATGCTTTGCAGCAGGGCTAATTCCTGCAATAAAACTAGAGTGTATGGCAGAGGTTGCAGTGTGATGGCACCAGTGCCTAAGGCCCAATTTTTCTGCCCCTGTTTAACAGGGGCGTTTAAGTACAATTTTTGATGCAATGCTTTGCAGCAGGGCTAATTCCTGCAAAAAAACTAGAGTATATGGCAGAGGTTGCAGTGTGATGGCACCAGTGCCTAAGGCCCAATTTTTCTGCCCCTGTTTAACAGGGGCGTTTAAGTAAAATTTTTGATGCAATGCTTTGCAGCAGGGCTAATTCCTGCAATAAAACTAAAGTGTATGGCAGAGGTTGCAGTGTGATGGCACCAGTGCCTAAGGCCCAATTTTTCTGCCCCTGTTTAACAGGGGCGTTTAAGTACAATTTTTGATGCAATGCTTTGCAGCAGGGCTAATTCCTGCAATAAAACTAGAGTGTATGGCAGAGGTTGCAGTGTGATGGCACCAGTGCCTAAGGCCCAATTTTTCTGCCCCTGTTTAACAGGGGCGTTTAAGTACAATTTTTGATGCAATGCTTTGCAGCAGGGCTAATTCCTGCAATAAAACTAGAGTGTATGGCAGAGGTTGCAGTGTGATGGCACCAGTGCCTAAGGCCCAATTTTTCTGCCCCTGTTTAACAGGGGCGTTTAAGTTAAATTTTTGATGCAATGCTTTGCAGCAGGGCTAATTCCTGCAAAAAAACTAGAGTGTATGGCAGAGGTTGCAGTGTGATGGCACCAGTGCCTAAGGCCCAATTTTTCTGCCCCTGTTTAACAGGGGCGTTTAAGTAAAATTTTTGATGCAATGCTTTGCAGCAGGGCTAATTCCTGCAAAAAAACTAGAGTGTATGGCAGAGGTTGCAGTGTGATGGCACCAGTGCCTAAGGCCCAATTTTTCTGCCCCTGTTTAACAGGGGCGTTTAAGTACAATTTTTGATGCAATGCTTTGCAGCAGGGCTAATTCCTGCAATAAAACTAGAGTGTATGGCAGAGGTTGCAGTGTGATGGCACCAGTGCCTAAGGCCCAATTTTTCTGCCCCTGTTTAACAGGGGCGTTTAAGTTAAATTTTTGATGCAATGCTTTGCAGCAGGGCTAATTCCTGCAAAAAAACTAGAGTGTATGGCAGAGGTTGCAGTGTGATGGCACCAGTGCCTAAGGCCCAATTTTTCTGCCCCTGTTTAACAGGGGCGTTTAAGTAAAATTTTTGATGCAATGCTTTGCAGCAGGGCTAATTCCTGCAAAAAAACTAGAGTGTATGGCAGAGGTTGCAGTGTGATGGCACCAGTGCCTAAGGCCCAATTTTTCTGCCCCTGTTTAACAGGGACATGTAATTACAATTCTTGATATAATATTTCACAGGAGGGCCCCTTCCTGTGCCCACCCAGAGTAACTGTGAGGACTTATAGTGTTGTGGCACCAGCACCACAACCACCAAAGGTCAATTTTTCTACCACTGTTCAACAATGGCATGTAATTACAATTCTTGATATAATCGTTCACAGCAGGGCGCTCCAGTGGCCACCAAGAGTCACTTTGAGGGCTTACAATGTTGTTGCAAAACCAACACCTTGTTCCGCCATTTCTGCAGAGCATATAGGGCAGGCCCCTACTTTCAAGCATCCAATTTACAAACATCTCCTACTTGCAAACGGAAGGAGACAACAGCAAGTGAGATGAAAAAAGATGGACGACAAAACAAATTATACAGGGGTGATAACCCTTCCCTATGTTTTCCATAAAGCTTAAAGATATTTTTTTTGACTGGAGCTACACTTTAAAAATGTACCGGTTGAAAATGACAAACAGATTCAACTTAACACAACAAACCTACACAGTCCCTGTCTTGTTTGCACCGCCTGTATACTGCTGTTCTGAGTATATAGGGCCTGGGGGCCACACGCATTTCCTTTTTTTTAATATGGGTACAGGGTTCCCCTTAATGTGCGTACAAGACCCAAATAGGCTGGTAATGGGCAGGGAGGGCTACCCATGCCATTTTTCTGAATGATTTTCAACCATATTGCAGGAACCAGATATAACATTAAAACCGCAAGCAGTTTTAAATGGTGTTATTTCCGTTTAATGTCATTTTGTGCAGGGACTGTTCTAAACACGGGAAACACGTGGCACTTCACAGGCATACTATAGACACCCCCCAGGCACCATATTTAAAGGAATATTTCACTTTTTTTTTTCACTTTAATCGTCATTAAAATCAGTGCTCCCGCCAAAACGGTAGTTTTTAAAACTTTTTTTTGCAGTGACCCATGTCCCCTGAGGCAGGAGGCAGATCGCCAAACCCTTTTTAGCATACTATCTTGCATATTAGCCGTTAAAATTAGCACTTTCCAATTTGAACGTTCGAGTCCCATAGACTTCAATGGGGTTCTAACGTTCGTGCCGAACGCGGGGGTCGTTCGCAAGTTCTGGTGCGAACCGAACCGGGGGGTGTTCGGCTCATCCCTACTCAGGATATGTTGAGCTATATGTTTTTTTCACCTCTAAAAAAGGTTTTAATAATGTCGGTCTTCGTCATAATGACAAAGTGGTACTATAAGGCTATGTAAAATGTCATCTTGCCAGTCTCACCTTCTGGCCCATTTACTCAATTACCAGTAATTACCACTGTTAAATAGCATAATCTATGGGCTGCTTTCTTGTTTCTGCCACAGGGGGAATGAAAGAAAATTGCTTGAATACCTCCTGCAGTGCTATTGTGTTCTGCCAGCAGGGAGCATGGGTAGCCTTCCCTACCAGCAGAACACAGTGGTCGCTGTTGGAGCCATAATCACATAAAAAAAAATCTGATAGGCAGGCTGTAATGAAGTTGATCAATGGATTAATTTCAGTACAACCAGCCTGCCCATAGATGGATGGAATCTTGGCTGGTCTCTGCTGAACTGGCCAAAATTTCATCCATCTATGGCTGGTTTAAGGGTTTCATTCTGCCTACTGGCTACCAGTGTAGGAGGCATTTTTCTCATTGACCCCCAATGAATTGGTTTCAGTAATGCACCATACACACGGTCGTATTTTCCGACGAAAAATGCTAGATGGGAGCATTTTGTCAGAAATTCCGACCATGTGTAGGCTCCATTGGATATTTTCCATCGGAATTTCCATCACACAAAATTTGAGATGTGGATCTCAAATTTTCCGACAACAAAATCCGTTGTTGGAAATTCCAATCACGTGTACACAATTCCGACACACAAACTTCCATGCATGCTCAGAATCAAGCAGAAGAGCCGCACTGGCTATTGAAGATCATTTTTCTCGGCTGTGTTGTACGTCACTGCGTTCTTGATGTTCACAATTTCCAACCAACTTTGTGTGACCATGTGTATGCAATACAAGTATTAGCCAACATCCGCCGGAAAAAAATCCATGGATTTTGTTGTTGGAATGTCTGATCCTGTGTATGGGGCACTAGGGTTCCTCGAGACCTGAAAATTTATCTTAGAGGTTTCTTTGGGGTAAAACGCTTAAGAAAGGCTGCTCTAAAGTTCTATCTGCAAAGCAGATTACAGGTGGGGTTTTTGTAGATTGTCAGTGCAGTAAATCTGCTCATCACTAATGACTATAAAGTTAGCAAATGACTATGATTTTGTGCACCTGACAAATTAAAAAAGGTGTGCAATGTAAAATACCAGCATGCCCTAAAACTATCTGTCTTTTTAATATGATTAAGAATGAATGTGTCTTGATAGTATTCCTTGCCCAATGAAACTGTTAGCCACTTGTGTGACTAATGAGTCTTTACTTGAGAAGTTGCAATCAGGGATAGTGATGGACGAACTTCCGACGGGACGTTTCGCGAACGCGGACCGCGAACGTGGCCGATAGTTCGCGAACCGGAACGTTTGCGGTGGGCCCCATTGACTTCAATGGGAGGCGAACTTCGCAAACCTACAGGTCAAATTTGCAGCCACAAAATAATTAATAGCTGTGCAAACATAGTCCCACCACATGGCCAATGACATAACACATGTATGAGGTTAATCTGGGATCGACAACTACAAGCATTCTTTTTTTATATGGGAAATTGTTGTGACAATTCAGGACTGTGGAGCGCATGAAGGCAATGGAGGAGAGGGAAGGTCAGGGACCAGGGTAGGCAAAGAAGAGGGTGCAGCAGATGATCACCAGAAGCGTGACATACAGCAATGACACCTGCACCATGATAGAGTCATCTGACAACAGCACCGTGATAGAGAGCACTGACATCAGCAGCGTGACATAAAGCACTAACACCAGCACCGTGATATACAGCACTGACAGCAGCACCCTGATAGAGAGCACTGACATCAGCAGCGTGACATAAAGCACTAACACCAGCACCGTGATATACAGCACTGACAGCAGCACCGTGATGGAGAGCACTGACATCAGCAGCGTGACATACAGCAATGACACCTGCACCGTGATAGAGTCATCTGACAACAGCACCGTGATAGAGAGCACTGACATCAGCAGCATGACATAAAGCACTAACACCAGCGCCGTGATATACAGCACTGACAGCAGCACCGTGATAAAGAGTACTGACATCAGCACCGTGATATACAGCACTGACACCTGCACCGTAAGCAGCCCCAGGAGGATGTCAGCATAGCACAGGAATGGTGGGAGCCCCTCATAATGAGCATAGCACAGGGATGGTGGGAGCCCCTCATAATGAGCATAGCACAGGGATGGTGGGAGCCCCTCATAATAAGCAGCCCCAGGAGGATGTCAGCATAGCACAGGGATGGTGGAAGCCCCTCATAATAAGCAGCCCCAGTAGAAATATGACACCGCTCAACCTCTTCAAAGAGGAAGGTACGGGCATATAGTACGGTGTGCTTTTTTTGGACAAGGAAGCGAGCCAAATGAAGAAAGAAGGTCTCTGTGCTCGATTAAAAAAATTGTTTATAGACATATACATGGTCTACTGGTCACATGTGTTGAATTCCTCCGAGATCCATGCCTCATTCATTTTTAGAAATGTGAGGTAGTTAACACTGTCGTGAGCTAGGCGAGTACGCTTATCGGTCACGATCCCCCCTGCTGTGCTTAACGTCCTTTCGGACAGGACACTGGATGAGGGGCAAGCCAACAGTTCGATTGCAAATTGGGCAAGCTCTGGCCAGAGGTCAAGCCTGCCCACCCAGTAGTCCAGGGGTTCATCACTCCTCAGAGCGTCCACATCGGCAGTTAACCCGATGTAGTCGGACACTATGCATCGCGCATGAGCAGCCACTGGCGCGGTGAAAAAAACCCCAGCTCCTCAGAACCGGTTCTGCCGCAGAGTTCATACAGGTAGACGTTAACTGGTAGACGCTGGAGCAGCCTATCAAGCATATAGAAGCCTATCAAGCACATAGAAGGTTGAGTTCCATCGCGTCGGGCAATCGCAAATAAGACGTCTGACCGGCAGATTGTGTCGCCGCTGAATGTCAGCAAGGCGAGCCATGGCCGTGTAAGATCTTCTGAAATGGGCCGAGATTTTCCTTGCCTGCCGCAAGATGTCCTGGACCCGAGGGTATTTGACAAGCAATCGCTGCACGACCAAGTTTAAGACGTGTGCCATGCATGGCACGTGCGTGATTTTGCCCTGTTTCAATGCGCTAAGCAGATTGGCACCGTTGTCATACACCACTTTACCAACTGTCATATTGAGCGGTGTTAGCCACTGATCTGCCTGTGAACGCAAAGCTGAAAGGAGTGCCGGGCCAGTGTGGCTCTTGGCTTCCAGGCACAACAGACGCAGCACGGCATGGCAACGTCTCACCTGGCATGTCGAATAGGTTCTGGGGAGCTTGGGCGGCGCAGCGGAAGAGACGCTAGCAGCGGAAAAGGAGGAGTCAGCCGAGGAGGAGAGGGAGGAGGATGAAATAGGAGGAGGAGGAGAAGAAGAGTCAGGCCTGCATGCAATCCGTGGCGGTAAAACCAAATCTACACGGGTGCCACGGGTTACATGCTTGACGGCCGTCAGAAGGTTCACCCAGTGGGCAGTAAAAGTGATATACCTTTCCCTGCCCGTGTTTGCTAGACCATGTGTCTGTGGTCAGATGTATCTTGGCACCGACACTGTGTGCCAGAGATACATTCACTTGCCGCTGAACATGGCCATATAGCTCTGGGATGCCCTTCTCTGAGAAATACTTCCTTCCTGGGACCTTCCATTGTGGTGTTCCAATGGTCACAAATTTGCGAAAGGCCTCCGAGTCCACCAGTTTATATGGCAGTAGTTGGCGGGCTATGAGTTATGACAAGCCAGCCGTCAACCGTTGGGCAAGAGGGTTATCCGGCGTCATCATTTTTTTACGCTCGAACATTAGGCCCACGGAAGCCTGCCTTTTTGCAGAAAAACGTGAGCTTGGCGTGATGGAAGGTGGAGTGGAGGACAATTGTGAGGAGAGAGGAGAAGGAGAAGTAGAAGACGAGGCTGGATGGTGAGAGACTGCAGTGTGGCTTTGTGTGTTCCATTGCTCCCACTCGGCTCGGTGATGGCTGCTCATGTGCTTTCTTAAGGCGACCGTCCCTAGGTGAGTGTTGGGCTTACCGTGACTAATGCATTGACTGCAAAGATTGCAGATGACAACGCTATTGTCAGCAGCGGACACGTTAAAATAAGCCCACACTGCGGAGCCATGTGGCGGTGTCCTGGGAGCGCCAGATGTGACCGTACATGGTCGATGACTCGCTCCTGATACATTTGCAGTCTGCTTTGTCCCTCCTGTGCAATGTAGGTTATTCCTGCTTCTCCTCCCTATCTGCTGGTCCATATCTCCCTCTGAACTGTTCCTCTCTTGTGGGCACCCACGTGACATCACTAGACACATCATCATCAACGTCACCTTCCCCACTGCTATAAGTAGAGATCTCGGAGTAGGCAGCAACACCGGGGACCAACCTCCTCCTTGAGGTGATCTGGGTACTGTCGTCAGACTGCTGAGTAGCGGTTGTTGCTACCTCCTCTTCCTGATCCAATGCCAAGAGTGGCTGTGCATCAGAAATGTCCTCTTGATATGGATCGGAAAATAATTCCTGTGACTCAAGCGGAAGGTATGTGGTGGTGGTGGTGTTGTTGGTGGTAGTGTCTTTGGGGGTGCACATAGCAGAGAGTGAAGAAGACGGTGCAGATCGAGAGGATAAGGAGGGTGCAGAAGAGTAAGACTGAGCGAGCCACTCAACCAAGTCTGGTGCGTCCTTTAAAGTAATTGAACACACCTTCTGCAAATTCCCCCTTTGGCTCAAGCCTGTTGCTCCTGCGCTACCCCTACCACCCCTGCGGAAGGGCCTGCCTCTTCCTCTGCCTGTCATTTTTTAAATGACCCTGTGACAAAACTCTCAGTCCCTATACTGATAAAGGACTGCTGCAGTATAGGGCAGCAGTCAGCAGTAGTGCACCTCAACCCTATATATTGTGGACCTATACCAGTCCTTAAGGAATAGCAGACTGTACCTCACTCAACTCTATGTACTGTTGTACCCTATACCTTACCAGTCCTTGTAAGGACCTTTGTGGAACAAGTAGGTTGTGTGTGAGTGATTAGCAGACTGTACATCCATCCCTATACCGATGAAGGACTGCTGCAGTATAGGGCAGCGGTCAGTCAGCAGTAGTGCACCTCAAACCTATGTATTGTGGACCTATACCAGTCCTTATAGAATGGCAGACTGTACCTCACTCAACCCTATGTACTGTAGTACCCTATACCTTACCAGTCATTATAAGGACCTTTGTGGAACAAGTAGGTTGTGTGTGAGTGATTAGCAGACTGTACATCCGTCCCTATACCGATGAAGGACTGCTGCAGTATAGGACAGCGGTCAGCAGTAGTGCACCTCAACCCTATGTATTGTGGACCTATACCAGTCCTTATAGAATAGAAGACTGTACCTCACTCAACCCTATGTACTGTAGTACCCTATAACTTACCAGTCCTTCTAAGGACCTTTGTGGAACAAGTAGGTTGTGAATGATTAGCAGACTGTACGTCAGTCCCTATACTGATAAAGGACTGCTGCAGTATAGGGAAGCGGTCAGCAGTAGTGCACCTCAACCCTTTGTATTGTGGACCTATACCAGTCCTTATAGAATAGCAGACTGTACCTCACTCAACCCTATGTACTGTAGCACCCTAGACAGACCAAGTTACCAGTCCTTATAAGGACCTTTGTGGAACAAGTAGGTTGTGTGTGACTGATTAGCCGACTGTACGTCAGTCCCTATACTGAGGAAGGACTGCTGCAGTATAGGACAGCGGTCAGCAGTAGTGCACCTCAACCCTATGTATTGTGGACCTATACCAGTCCTTATAGAATAGCAGACTGTACCTCACTCAACCCTATGTACTATAGCACCCTACACCAGGTTATTACCAGTCCTTATAAAGGACCTTTGTGGAACAAGTAGGTTGTGAATGATTAGCAGACTGCAGCAGAAGGGCAGCAGTCAAGTATAATATTCTTTCTATATTTGGAAGAAAGAATATTATACGTGTACAAGCCTATTACCATACCACTGATACCAGTCCTGAAAAGAACCTTTGTGCACCTAATATAGTAACAGCTACTGATTAAACTGACCCTCACTGCCTCACACACTGCTTCCTGCCTGTCCCTATATAAACTGACAAAACAGAGGCTGCTGGAACAATAACTGGTTACTAGAATAGCACTTTTGTGGACCTGATAGTAACAGCTACTGATTAAACTGACCCTCACTGCCTCACACACTGCTTCCTGCCTGTCCCTATATAAACTGACAAAACAGAGGCTGCTGGAACAATAACTGGTTACTGGAATAGCACTTTTGTGGACCTGATAGTAACAGCTAATGATTAAACTGACTCTCTCTGCAGCACACACCGTCCTGTCCCTTTCTCTAAACTGACAAAAGACACTCAGGCTGCTGCAACAATCAGTAGCACAGCAAACCTATATACACCTAACACCTATACCAGTCCTGAAAATAACTTTTGTGTACCAAATAGCTAGATCAGAAAATGGCCGCTGGATCAGGTGTATTTATAAGTTAGGGGGAATGTCCAAGTGTCCATGTGCTGTAATGTCTCAATTGGCTGTCCTGTACCCCATGATGGATGTGTCATCATAGGTCAAAGTTCTTTTTCACAGAAAACACGGAAGTCCGCCGGCGAACGGTGGCAATAGTCCGCCGATCGGGCGAATCACGAACAGCCGAAATTCGCAGCAAAACGACCGCAGGGCGAACCGTTCGGCCATCACTAATCAGGGGTTCTAACTCTTATACAGACCTTCATCATTACAAAGAGTGGGTTCTCATGAACATGCAATGAATCCTCCAGATGAAATGAAATTAGATATATAAGATAAACAACTGATTTGTTTTCCGCTGACATTCTTCGATCTGTTAATCTGTCTCTGCTTATAATGCTAAGGCTTTAGATCATTATACACATCACAGCTGGGGAAACATCCTTCAATAATTGCTAGTATTCTCCAGTGTCTCACTTAAATCAGAAAAGTGTTAGTTCCATCTCATAAGTCATGGAGTGACACCAAGCTTCACAGGAACTTTCACTGAATATACAGAGGTGGTGTACAAATCTTAAATGATGATCTTTTCCTGAAGATTAATACAGTATATCAAATTAGATTGCACCTTATGTGATTATATGCATGACCATAAGGGCACTTTCACACTGAGCAGTGCTGGGCATTGGCACTTTGCTGTCGCTTCGGCGGTGCTGCCCATTGATTTCAATGGGCAGGGGCGCTTTAGGAGTGATGTATACACCGCTCCTACAGCGACTCAAAGAAGCTGCTAGCAGGACTTTTTTGAGGGTCCTTCTAGCGCACCACTCCAGTGTGACAACCCTCGGGCTTTCATACTGGATTGAAAGGAGTGGCGCTTTACAGTCACTTTGCAGGCGCTATTTTTAACCTTAAAGTGCCTCAGTGTGAAAGGGGCCTTAACTTTGTGGTTCATGAACATAGACTTACTAGCGATACAATGGAAGGAATGATTTATGTTTTCACGGCATACCAGTGGTCTCTGTAGCTGTGTCATAATGAACTGTCAATGTATGAACAGGAAGCTGCAAATTACCTGCTGCCATGTACAGCAAGGAATTGAAGAGTGTTAAAACAATCGCAGCAGATTTCTAACTTTGCATACTGCTGCTATCTAGGTTTACAGAAGGTTCAATTGTTGTTTGTTCCTACTACAGCTACTGAGATTCTCTTTACTTATAACCTTTGAATTGTAATCTTGAAAAGGATAATAATATAATATTCACACTTATGTGGTGTCTTTATAGTCAGAACATTTTGTTGATGAATATTTTATGGTCATTTTCAGTGTATTTTTGTAAAATATGGAAAAAACACTGAAACATTCATATTATTCTATTTTTTTATCTTTCAAATTTAATGCTGCAAAATAAAATAAATGTAACCAAATCTTCTAAAGCTCTGTTTAGTCCAAAAAATTGATCTATAGCATATAGATATGTGTCTGCGCTTGCTCCCCTCCTTTCTTCCCCTTTGCGCCACTGCCTGTGTGTTGGCTGAGAGGGGCACCAAGGCAGTAATGGCTGGGATCCAATTAGAGGCAAGTGATGATGCAGCCACTGAGGACTCTGTGACATGTAGCCCACAAGCATTGCAGCACAATACAAGTGAATGGAGCTGTGGACGGTATTACCCAGGATTCCAGGGACACAGGGGAGAAGCGCACAGGACTTTTCCTGGGCAATCCTGCAGAAGTCTAGGCAGCCTGTTGCTGCCTGTGTCTTCACTCCTACTGGGAGAGAAACAAAACTTTTGAGAGCTGAGTCAGAGCTACTGAGGACCTATATAAGGATGAGGTTCCTAAGCGCTGGGCTGGAGCTATGCAGACTTTGGAACTGTGAGTGCCTACAACAGAGCTGGGAGACCTTTTGCCATGTGTGCCTAAAGCCAGTGAGAACCTGATTGTGAGGAATGAGCCTTCTGGGACAACCATCCACCAAGCGTATGGCACTGGATCCGTTGCTTACCAGGAATGGTGAGTGGAACAACCCAGCCTAATCTCTTACTGTCTACAGTTATTGCCAATAGAGATGACTCCTTACTTATCAGCTCATCAGCCCTCCATTGTGTACAGTCTTAAAGAGATAGCTTCACGTGCACCACCTTACAGACGGGCCCCAATGGTAGCCGGCTTAGTTTCAACAGTTAAGTGCCAGGAATTTTGTATCCATATCCAGGGGTGCCCCTCTCAGGAAGGTGTACACCCATCCACTGTTAAGAGTGTATGCATAGACTGCTCTTGGGGACACTTTTTGAATACCTATTGCCTCGAGTTACTGAGAGACTGTTCTTTGTGCCATTCATGCTTTCACAGTTGGTGCTGTTCTTACCAATACTATGTATACTAGTTTAATGGAGTTTAGCCTTATTGCAGGGTAAGTCAATGGCTGTAGGTGAGGCTATCAGTTAACCTTAATATATGACACTTGCACCCCCTTCCTGCCCAGGCTAATTTTCAGTTTTCAGTGCTGTCACACTTTGACAATTACTCAGTCCTGCAACACTGTATACAAATTATATTTTTTATAATTTTTTGGAGATATATAGAGCATTTTTTTTGCTATATAAACAAAAAAATATCCAAAGTTTTGAAAAAAAAACAAAATTTAAGTTTCTGTTATAAAATTTTGCAGATAAATAATCGTTCTTCATAAGTGATGGCCAAAATGTATTCTGATACATTTCTTTGGTAAAAATAACTCAGATCAGTGTGTATTATTTAGTCTGTGTGAAAGTTTTAGAGCCAACAAATGATGGTATACATAGGAGTGCACGCAGGGTGTGCCGATGTACCTGGGCACAACCTAACACCCCAGTCGTGGCAGGTGACGAGTAGACCGCGATCCTTCCTTGTCAATACCTGAAACCGCAACAGGAGGGTCAGTGGGGTGGCATTTACCGGAACCGATCTGTATTTTCCTCCCACAGAAGCTAAAAAAGTAGGCTTCTCCTCCTCTCCCTCTTGACAGTATTCAACTGCCACAGGAGGAAAATACAGGTGATTCGTTTATTTCCCCCATGGCCCCTTCTGTTCTCCTTCCTCTTCTTTATGCTACTTGGGCCCCCCATGTGCTCCCCTCCTCCCTCCCTCCTCCTGCAGTACTGCCAGCATCCCCTCCTCTCCCACCATCTACTGAGGGGATTGTTTTAGGATGCAAAGCAGGTAAGGGGCCAGTAAATATGTAATTAACGGGCCCCTTTGTTTTCTGAATAAACACAGTGAATGTTTATTATGCTTCAACACAGAGCACTTCCCATTCATTCACTGTCCAGAGCAGCCGAGGTCGCCGGGAACAAAAAACTGTCTGGGTTCCCTGTTTATCAGATCCCTGAGGAGGCTCAACACATGTAGCTTATAATTCCTTGATGCAACATTTGTCCAAACTAGGGATGAGCTTCGTGTTCGAGTCGAACGTACGTTCGACTCGAACATTGGCTGTTCGTCCGTTCGGCGAAATCCGAACACTTGGTCCGTTCGCGTCAAAATTTGCGTGGCGCTCACGGCCCACAATGCACTGCGATGGCGCAGTGCATTGCTGGCTCATGATTGGCCAAGCATGCACTGTGACCCCGCATGCTTGGCCAATCGCAGCGCCAGCAGCGAGGAGAGCCATGATTGGCCACAGGCAGGATGCCTGTGGCCAATCATAGCTCAGGCTGTGTAGTGCACGCCCCACACTATATAAGGCCGCCATTGAGGCGGCCTCGTGTAGTGTGTTGGCATCTGAAGCAGTGGGTGTTCTGTGTACCTTCAACACAGTACACACCGATCGTTTTTGGCTGATTTCCTATCTTGCTGTTGTGTAGTGGTTATTGTCTGTGCCCTGACCGCAGTATACACCACTATATTCACTATTCACTTCACTATATTTATATATCTTTAATAATAGAGCTTGCAGTCAGTAGGGTTAGGAGTGCTGTCTGCGTGCTCTGTACCCAGTACATACCACTATATCCACCTACATAGCTGTTCTCTATTTGAGCCCACTTGCCATCTGCAGGAGTTATTGGAAGTTGTGTGTGCCTCCAGCACAGCACAGTATACATCTGTATATACCCCTTTATCTCTGGTGTTCTATAAAAAAGGCATCTGCAGGAGTTAGTGGGTGTTGTGTGCCTCCAGCACAATATAAACTACCCAACTGCTGTTTTACCCAACTCCCTTCAGGCCATTACCATGTCTGGAAGGCCAGCAAGGAGAGGCAGACAGGCGCGAGCCGATAAAAGAGGGCAAGCAGGCTCTGTGTCTAGAGACAACAGTGCTGGTCATGGACGCGGTGCATTGTCATCAGCACGTGGCCATGGGACATGCTTGTCCTTCTTTTCTGCAGCTGGACATGTTGAACCGCAACATGCCAACGACTTGGTAGAGTGGATGACCAAGCCTTCTTCATCCTCCTCATCCTCTCTCACCCAGTCTCAGGGTAGTAGCAAAGCAGCTGCCAACGCATCGTCTTCCCTCCTCTCAATGTCATCATCAGTGACTCCTTCCCTAGACCCACCACGTCCTCCTGAGGAGTCTCCTGAACTCTTTGAGCACAGTGTTGGGTACATGCTCCAGGAGGATGCCCAGTGTTTTGTGGGCTCTGATGACACTCAGCTAGAGGAAGGCAGTAGCGTGAGCGTAGAGAGAGGGGATGCTCAAGAAGGACAGCAATCTGGCAGTCATGTTCCACAAGCTGCAGCATACTGCCAGGTTTGCTACAGCGATGAAGAGGGAGGGGATGATGAGGGCACTGACTCCACATGGGTGCCTGGAAGGAGGGAGGAGGAGGCACATGTCCAACGAGGCAGGATGCCCTCCGGGGGCCAGCTTAGGGGCAGCACACCGACTGAATCACACCGCAGAGTTCCGCCTGTGCAGAGCGCTGCCTCTGCGCGTTATTCTAAAAGTTCTTTGGTGTGGACCTTTTTTGAGACGAGTGCATCAGATCGCACCGCTGCTATTTGCAACATATGTCTCAAGCGTATCTCACGTGGCCAAAACATCAGCCACTTGGGCACCACATGCTTGACCAGGCATATGTTGACCTGCCATGCAGCTCGTTGGCAAGCGTACCTCAAAGACCCACACCAAAGAACAAAGCGGACCTCTCCTTGCTCCTCATCAGCTGGCATCTCCAACCCCACTAGACCTTCAGTCCTCTCTGAAACCTGCTCTGAGAGGAATGAAGGTGTAGAATTAGGTGTGTCACAGCCAAGTGCTTCCGGGAACTCTGCTAGCGGTACACGCACGTCCGATTATAGCAGGCAAATGTCCCTGCCCCAGCTGCTGGACCGGCGGAAGAAGTTTACTCCCAGCCATCCACATGCCCAGCGGTTGAATGCTAGCTTGGCTAAATTGCTAGCACTTCAACTGCTGCCTTTTCAGTTGGTAGACTCGGCCCCCATCCGTGAGTTTGTACAATGTGCGGTTCCTCAGTGGCAGGTTCCCAAACGCCACTTTTTCTCACGGAAGGCGATTCCGGCTCTCTACCGGCATGTGGAAGGCATTGTCCTTGCCTCGCTGGACAGGGCGGTCAGCGGTAAGGTGCATATTACTGCTGACTCATGGTCCAGCAGGCATGGACAGGGACGTTACCTGTCTTTCACGGCCCATTGGGTCACTCTTCTGGCTGCTGGGAAGGATGCAGGACAAGGTGCAGTAGTGTTGGAGGTTGTTCCGCCACCACGCCTCCAAAATGCTACTATTGGTTGTGACACACCTCTCTCCTCCACCCCCTCCTCTTCTTCTTCCTCCATGGCCTCTTCCAGTGCTCTGTCCTCAGAACCAGCGGTGCTCCGTAGGCGTTCCAGGGGCTACGCAAGTACGCAGGCAAAACGATGCCATGCCGTGCTTGCGCTGGTTTGTTTGGGGGACAGGAGCCACACTGGGGCGGATGTTTTGTCAGCTCTGCAGGGGCAGGCCGAGAGGTGGTTGATGCCACGCCAGCTTAAGCCAGGAATGGTGGTTTGTGACAATGGCACCAACCTCCTCTTCGCCCTCCGACAGGGACAACTGACCCATGTGCCCTGTGTAGCTCACGTCCTTAACCTGGTGATGCAGCGGTTCTTGGGCAGGTACCCCGGCTTACAGGATGTCCTGAAGCAGGCCAGGAAAGTCTGTGTGCATTTCCGCCGATCATTTAATGCCTGTGCTCGGCTGGCTGAGCTCCAAAAGGAGTTGAACCTGCCCAAGAAAACCGCCTTATATGTGACATGCCCACCAGATGGAACTCAACATTGGCCATGCTGCAGCGGCTGCACACGCAGCAGAGGGCCATCAATGAGTACCTGTGCGACTACGGCACCAGGACAGGGTCAGGGGAGCTTGGTTTTTTCTCACCACGCCAGTGGGGCATGATCAGGGATGCATGCACTGTCCTGTCACCGTTTGAGGAGGCCACAAGGATGGTGAGCAGTGACAGTGCATGCATCAGTGACACTGTACCTCTTGTCCACCTCTTGGAGCATACGCTGCGTGGAATAATGGACAGGGCACTTGAGGCAGAACAGAGGCAAGAAGAGGAGGACTTCCTTGCCTCTCAAGGCCCCCTTTATCCAGACAGTGTTCCTGCTGTGCCACCCATCACACAGGAAGAGGATGAGGAGGAGGAAGAGGAGGAGGAGGATGATTGTGTCAGCATAGAGGTGGAGGCTGGCACTCAGCATCAGCATCAGCAGCAGCAGCAGCAGCAGCAGTCTTATAGGGATGATTTACAGTCCCAAGAAACACGTGGACTTGTACGTGGCTGGGAGGAGGTAGCTGCGGATCATGTTGTCCTTAGTGACCCAGAGGACTCCGGACCGAATGCCTCAGCTAACCTACGCTGCATGGCCTCCCTGATCCTGCAAAGCCTGCGGAAGGATCCTCGTATTCTTCGGATCAAGGAGAGGGACCATTACTGGCTGGCCACTTTCCTTGATCCACGGTACAAGGGTAAGGTTGCCGACCTTATCTTGCCATCGCAGAGGGAGCAGAGGATGAGACATCTCCGGGAGGCCTTGCAGAAAGGTCTGTGCAACGCGTTCCCAGAGACTGGGAGGTTACAAACTCCTGGTCCTGGACAACGTGTTGCTGAGGCATCGGTCAGAAGGAGCGGTGGAGAAGGTGGCCGTCTGACTGATGCTTTCAGACAATTTTTTAGTCTGCAGCCCCAAGGTATGATTGGTTCCAGCACCCATCGCCAGCGTCTGATTTACATGGTGCAGGAATACCTAGGGGCAAGGTCAGACTTGGACACCTTTCCATCCGAAAATCCTCTGGCTTACTGGGTCTTGAGGATGGATCACTGGCCACAGCTTGCACAGTATGCAATTGAGCTACTGGCCTGTCCTGCATCCAGCGTTCTTTCGGAACGCACCTTCAGTGCTGCTGGTGGCTTTGTTACCGATCACAGGGTGCGCCTGTCCACCGAATCAGTTGATAGACTGACCTTCATCAAGATGAATCAGTCTTGGATCACCCACAGCTACAAAGCACCTGAAGCTGATGTAACCGAATAATTTTTTTTTGAAATACCACATCCCTTCAAGACTGCCTATGCTGATGCTGAGTGACTGTCCTGTTATGTTGATTGTCTATCCTCTTCCTCCTCTGCTGATATGTTGGAAGAACATTTTTGGTTCTGGGTGATGCCAGCAGCCCAATTTTTCTGCCCCTGTTTAACAGGGGCGTTTAAGTACAATTTTTGATGCAATGCTTTGCAGCAGGGCTAATTCCTGCAATAAAACTAGAGTATATGGCAGAGGTTGCAGTGTGGTGGCACCAGCACCAGTGCCTAAGGCCCAATTTTTCTGCCCCTGTTTAACAGGGGCGTTTAAGTACAATTTTTGATGCAATGCTTTGCAGCAGGGCTAATTCCTGCAATAAAACTAGAGTATATGGCAGAGGTTGCAGTGTGGTGGCACCAGCACCAGTGCCTAAGGCCCAATTTTTCTGCCCCTGTTTAACAGGGGCGTTTAAGTACAATTTTTGATGCAATGCTTTGCAGCAGGGCTAATTCCAGCAAAAAAACTAGAGTATATGGAAGAGGTTGCAGTGTGGTGGCACCAGCAGCAGTGCCTAAGGCCAAATTTTTCTGCCCCTGTTTAACAGGGACAGGTAATTACAATTCTTGATATAATATTTCACAGGAGGGCCCGTTCCTGTGCCCACCCAGAGTAACGGTGAGGACTTATAGTGTTGTGGCACCAGCACCACAACCACCAAAGGTCAATTTTTCTACCACTGTTCAACAATGGCATGTAATTACAATTCTTGATATAATCGTTCACAGCAGGGCGCTCCAGCGCCCACCAAGAGTCACTTTCAGGGCTTACAATGTTGTGGCAAAACCAACACCTTGTTCCGCCATTTCTGCAGAGCATATAGGGCAGGCCCCTACTTTCAAACATCCAACTTACAAACATCTCCTACTTGCAAATGCAAGGAGACAGCAGCAAGTGAGATGAAAAAAGATGGACGACAAAACAAATTATACAGGGGTGATAACCCTTCCCTATGTTTTCCAAAAAGCTTAAAAATAGTTTTTTTGACTGGAGCTACACTTTAAAAATGTACCAGTTGAAAATTACAAACAGATTCAACTTAACACAACAAACCTACACAGTCCCTGTCTTGTTTGCACCGCCTGTGTATTGCTGTTCTGAGTATATAGGGCCTGGGGGCCACACGCATTTCCTTTTTTTAATATGGGTACAGGGTTCCCCTTAATATGCGTACAAGACCCAAATAGGCTGGTAATGGGCAGGGAGGGCTACCCATGCCATTTTTCTGAATGATTTTCAACCATATTGCAGGAACCAGATATAACATTAAAACCGCAAGCAGTTTTAAATGGTGTTATTTCCGTTTAATGTCATTTTGTGCAGGGACTGTTCTAAACACGGGAAACACGTGGCACTTCACAGGCATACTACAGACACCCCCCAGGCACCATATTTAAAGGAATATTTCACTTTTTTTTCACTTTAATCGTCAGTAAAATCAGTGCTCCCGCCAAAACGGCCATTTTTAAAAACATTTTAGGCATTGACCCATGTCCCTTGGGGCAGGAGCCAGGTCCCCAAACCCTTTTTAGGACAGTATCTTGCATATTAGCCGTTAAAATTAGCACTTTCCATTTCGAACGTTCGAGTCCCATAGACTTCAATGGGGTTCTAACGTTCGTAACGAACGTGGGGCCCGTTAGAAAGTTCTGGTGCGAACCGAACCGGGGGTGTTCGGCTCATCCCTAGTCCAAACCCTGGGATTCCAAAGACAACCTGAAGGCTTAACACCGGAGTCCTTGATCCAAACAGGTACCCTGATGCCAGGGTGTCCCATCACAACTGGACCTTCCCCATCTAGGTTGCTAAAGACTATTTCACATTTTAACTGCCACTCAGGTCTACCCAAGGCTTAGGTTACCAAACCGTTAAAGCGGTAGTAAACCGCTGCAGAAAAGAAAAACATCTGTAAGACAATTCCATAATGTGCTAGTATGCATACTAGCACATTATGACATACTTACTTCAGAATAAAGCCCTTCCAGCAGCACCCGGTCTTCGCTGAGAGGGCTGACATGTGGCCGGAGCCACAATGAAGTCAATCCCACACATGCACGTGGGAGCTCTTGGTTCCAGTTAGAAGCCCTGGCATGGAATGCCAGACCTTCAGAAAGCATGCGCTGGTGACATCGGTAGCTAAATGCAGGGTGAATATTTCCTAAACTGTGCCTGTTTAGGAGATATTCATTTTACCTACAGGTAAGCCTTATTATATGCTTACCTGTAGGTAAAAATAACAAAGCGGACTACACTTTAATGCACCTAGGATAACAGAGATACTGCCTAGGCCAGGACAAGGTTTAAATGGAACTCTGCCCTTCCCTATAAGATCTCTACTACAGGGGGTTGGAGCTCTTACTTGGTGTTTGGAACTCCCAGCCTTGGTGCATTAGGAGCAAATGGCTGCAAAGGGAACTCAGGACAGGCAGCAATAGGGATCTTAGACCAAACAGGTGACCCATACAAGCCACGTGACAATGGAAACTCGAAAGCATCAGACCCATCAGCAGGCAGGAGTCCAGCTGGGCAGCATATAGGTAGTCAGCACTGTCTGGCTGGGCAGCAGCATGGTAATCAACAAAGGCTGTCTAGGCAGCTGACCAGGAGTCAGCATAGCCTGGCCGGGCAGCAGTCTGGGAATCAGCATAGTCAGACTGGGCAACAAACAGTGGACCACCAGAGGTAGGCTTGGCAGCAGACAGCAGACCACCAGAGGCAGGCTTGGCAGCAGACAATGGGCTAAAAGAAGCCGGCTTGGCAGTAGCCAACAAATAACCAGAGGCAGGCATTGAGGTCTGAACCACATTAGCAGGCATTGCGAAAGAAAAACCCCATTAGCAGGCATTGAGGCAGACTGAACCATGTCAGCAGACATTGAGGCAGATTGAACCTTGTCAGCAGACATTGAGGCAGACGGAAACCTAGCAGCAGGCATTGAGGCAGACTGAACCCCATCTGCAGGCATTGAGGCAGACTAAACCCATCAGCAAGCAATGCGGCAGACTAAACCCTGTCAGAAAGCAATGAGGCAGACTGAACCCTATCAGCAGGCATTGAGGCAGACTGAACCCCGTCAACAGGCATTGAAGCAGACTGGACCCCATCAGCAGGCATTGAAGCAGATTGAACACCATTAGCAGGCATTATGAAAGCCCGTCAGCAGGCAGCGTAGAAGCAGAGTGGACCCCATCAGCAGGCAGAATTGAAGCAGACTGGACTCAATCAGAAGGCAGTATGGAAATGGATTGGACCCCAACAGAAGGTAGAATGGAAGGAGCCTGGACCCCATCAGCAAGCAGCATGGAAGTGGACCCCACTGGCAGGCAGCATGAAAGTAGGCCAGACCCTATTGTCTCTCAGCATGGAATCAGGAACTGGCTGAAAAATATTTGAGGCAGTAGTGGAGAGTGGCAGAGTGGTTTGAGCAGGAAACAAACTTTATTTTTTAACAAACTTTATTTTTTTGGTTTAGGTGCTGGAGTCCTGCAAGTGATTGGAAGGTGCTGGCCAGATTGTGTTGCTGGTGGAAAGGTAATAACAGTACAGGGAATCATAGAAGAAAAGGTAGCAGAAGCAGAGGAAGATGTCTAATGCCGCATACACACGACTGGACTTTCTGGCAGACTAGGTCCGAAGGGATTAGTCCATCGGACAATCCGATCGTGTGTGGGCTAGTCCGATGGTTTTTCGAAAGAAAAAAAAAATCAGACGGACCTAGAAATAGAACATGTTTCAAATCTATCCGACGGACTCAGTTGCAGCGGACTAAAATCTGGAAAATCGTTTGTCTGTGTGCTGGACCGACGGACCAAATACGACGGGAAGCTATTGGCTACCGGCTATTGAACTTCCTTGATTAGTTCTGTTTACGTCATCACGTTCAAACCAAACAGACTTACGAATGAACGTATTCCGTTTGTGTGTGGCCAAGTCTGTTCGTTCGGAAAGTACGTCAGAACTCTGCCGAAAGACCATCGGACCTAGTCTGCCGGAAAGTCCAGTCATGTGTACGCGGCATTAGAGGTTACTATGGGTAGAGGAACTGCAGGGGGAGCCTTTAATGGGTTAAATGCAGGGGGAAGTGCCATTAAGCAGTGTACTGATATACAGGCGGTATGGAACACTCATTGCTAAGGATAACGGAGGAAGAGATTCTTGATGTTAAGAGGTACATCTGTATTGGTATGATTTAATAAAAACTGGGGATAGTACCTCAGACCAAGCTTGGAGCAGAGGCTGAACAAAGTTCAGTTTGCATTTCTCTTGTTCAACTAAAGAGTGCATAGCAGTAATACAATCTGGTGCCTGGTGGACACAGTGTACATCATCCCGGACCTAGAGAGCATCTGCCCTACCATTTATGTACATTGGTCGGGCAGAAAGTGGTTAATTGAACACATTCATTACCTTGTTCATTGTTCGGTGCATTGTCTATGCATATGGCTTTGGGGAAAATGGGCAAAGATGGAAACCCAATCACTACTTAACGCTGAATAAGTAGAGTATGGGTTGATGTATCCTTAGTGTGGCAAGGGCACAGGAATGGAAAAGGAAAACTAAGCAAGGTTATTTAACATCATATGTATATATATATATATATATATATATATATATATATATATATATATATATATATAATCTTGGATTTCATAGATGTCTCTATATACTACACGTTTGGATAGTGGTAATAATAATGATAATAATGTAGAAAAGGTGGTTGTCATGCAAAGCTACCAGTTTGTAAGAGTTAATCAACTGCAAACACATCAAGTATGGATAAATAAGAAAGGTTTCATGTAGATAAGCAATCGGTACTATATGAACTACTAGCAAAGTGCCTGTTCTGTAAATTGGTCATTTGAAGTGAGTGTGTTTACTAGAAACTGTGTTTTCTTATTTCTGTCATATATGAGCCTGTAAATAATTATTTTTTTTAATGTTTTCATGTTTTTTTTATTACAACCTAATGATCTGCAAAATGTTTCACAAATAACAAGCATGGTCAACAAAGTGATTACTTTTTTCTCAATGTATTCATGCCAGGATTCCTCAGTTATTTTATTAAAATCCTTAATTTCTGAAGTCTTTTTCCATTACTCGTTTTAATAAAGACTGTTCCACATCTGCAATGCACAGCTTAGTAAAAATATATTGAAATAACTTCATATTCAAAAGACATGTTTTATATTCCAGAGGATCGGCTTAATTCGATTTGTACATGTGGAATGAGAAACAAAAGTTTTAGCCTATGATTTTGGAAAGAAAAGCTCTCTCTCAGTGGAATAACTTTAGGAAAATAAAGATACAAAAATCTAGCAGTGGAAAATGAAAATTACTTTTTAACATGCTAATTTCTTTATTCATATTTACAGTATATAGTTTAGTCACCCAACTTTTGTTCTATTTAACACTCAGTTTTAACGATTTTACAGTGTTGTGTGTGCCTTTGATTCTTTCATGTGATTATTTAACTTTTGGAATAGATAATAGGGCAGCAGGGAACGACTTGTTTGTATAGATTTGGTCTACCTTTATTTAGATATCTGTACAGATACAACTTTGATCACAATTGATACTTCTCTGTGCTGTCCATATTCAGCCAAGTCTGTAGACTGGATGTACTTTTAATATGAAGGTGGTTCCTAAGTTTCTGTGCTAGCAAACAGTACATGTGCCGATACCAAAATATGGACCTCTAGCCCTGCTAGACTCGCCATGCCCAGGGTACAGCCAAAGGTTTCTTTTAGAATAAAGTTATGGATGGGATACTGATTTAGGCATATAAACATTAGATGTCCAATGTCCCTGTGGGTTTCAATACATAGGCAGGACTAAACGCACCATGCAGGTGCGTTTAGGTGAACATCTAACCAATATACGAAATGGTTTTAGGTTTCATTCAGTGTCAAAACATTATGCTATCCATCATAACCATAACCCGGCGAATACATTGTTCTTGGGAATAGATAAGTACAGTGCTCACTGGAGGGGAAGCTCTCTGGTGAGAGAATTATCTAAGTTGGAGATGAGCTGGATACATAGGGTACGATGTTATACCCCGTATGGTCTTAATGTAGAAGTGGATGTCAACGCTTTTATTGATAACAGTTAGTTGGTAATTGATGAAATGAAATACTGTGAACCCACTGTGAGTTTCTGTTAGGCCCAAGTCAGGTTATTTTTTGGGGGGGTATCTTTTTAAATTTTTTTTTTTTTTTTTATTGTAGTTATATATCCCTTTGGACATACAAAAGAAAGTGGGCGAAAAGAATCCCCTTTTTTTTGTTTGTTTTTGTTTTTGTTTGTTTTTTCTGTAAAGGAAGGAATAGCACAAAATAACAAAAAGTATCTTGAGTTGTTTTTTTGAGAACTCTATTCTTATTAGAACAATGATTTTTACGGTACCATTAGTATGGTGAATATATATTTATACAAGTAACCCAAGTGTCAATAAGAAACATAAAAAATGCCTTTGGCATATTATGTACAACAAATTTATATATAAAAGTTTTTTTTAATTAAATAGGGTACATATATATTCTATGGGATATTCCCTGGGATGTGTATATTATTGGCTGGTAGTCCTAGAGGTTTATCTATTAATTTAATGATCTTATTTTTCATAATAAGATTAATTAATTGAAGAAATTTTAATTTATTTTAATTTTTTATTTAATATACATATTTTTTTCTTTAACATATTTAATTTTAAATCTAAATCTGAATATACCAACCGATTTAAAGTATGGTGTATACATTTGATATTGAGTCAGGTGTATGGTAATTCTTGCCCTGATTTAATATCAGTTTTTCAGATCTAGATCGAATTTTTCGTTTAAGGTAATTTCTGCCCGGTTTTAAATATTCGTTTTTTAGATTTAAATCGAACTTTTCGCTTGGGTAGGTAGTGTATGCCTTAGGATTCGATAGTTTATAATATAGTGGAAGGTATGTGGAGATAACATTTGCATACCTGCCCATTACGATGTTGTGATCTGCCCTTACTTGATATGGCCATCAGAAGCTCAGAGTGGGGCGGAACTAATTGCATGTAGTGTTATTTAATGCGGTGAGTCAATGCGCCGCCCGTGCCCCTGGAAGACGTTACTTTTAACGAAACGGCGTAGGGAGGAGTGGCGTATTGACGTCACCGCGTTCCACGCTGAACCCGGAAGCGACGGGCAGCGTTTACGAAGCCGGCCGGCAAATTTGTTTGTAACACAGCGAACTGTTTTTTCAGCTTGATGTAAGTGCAACCTTTTTTTATTTATTAAACTTAAGAATTTACTACACTATGGCGACCCTTTTTGTTTCTGTATGTGCCGGGCAATGAGTGGTGTGGCCATAGGACCTTTCCAAACATCTGAACTGAGATTTATCCTCCTGGTGGTCCATGTGCAGAAGGAGTGTTTCTTTTTGTGGCCATATCTGGTCTCTGTGATGGGACCAGTCTAGCTGGTAAGCGGCAGTAATATTGGTGGTGGAAATCTGTCTCTGCATCTTTGAGGACACCTTTTCCTTTACCGGTGTGGTGTGTTACACGGTGGAGACTACAATCAAAAAGAATATATTTTTTATATAAAATATTTTTTTTTGTGTAGATGGTGATATGGACTAATATTTGAATATGCACATTTTTTGGATTATATTTTGTTTAAATATTGTTTGACATATTCTTTTATTTATTTTTCACAAATATTTCTGGATCATTTTTAGCGCAGCTTTTTGAAAATTAACTAGGATTTGTTTTGTGGGTATCTCACTTATAAAGTTGCTGCTGCACTCACGGTATAATATTTCACATAATTTATTTGTCAATATTTTCATTTAAGAATAGCGCTGTATTTTTTTTGGGTTACATATAAACATTAGACACCATATTTTTTTTGGCGATGATTAAAATGAATAAAGATATAACATTATTTTTTTTTAGTATAGATAGTGTAAAATCGCATGTCAGGTTTTTAATATGATGAATAAAGGTGAAATCTTCCAGTGGGACAGTAGCAACTTCCTCTCCTGTTGTGCGTCTGGGACAGAAAGTGTGGGGCTTTTCCCCTGTGGGACACAGACAGCTTAAAAAAATCTCTAGTCCAGACATTGGACATTGCAAGTTTCAAATTAACTTGCAAAGTGAACAGCCTATTTATTGGCCTTTAGTAAATCCATCCCAACATATAAATGTCTCTTTCTTTGTGACAAATATGATAAAACTACTCATGCTCATTTTTTGACAGGGCAACTTACAGCAATAGATACAAAAAAATGTATTATATCTATTGGGTATAGATGTAGCACAGCCCCCTTGGGGACTGCTGAGAAGTATCTGTTTATCTGCAAGGCCATGACCAAGTGAAGCTTCCAACCCACCTGACACTGTGGGTTCAGACATCTTTGTAACACTGTGCAGCAAGAATCACACAACTCAGTAAAATAAGGTCCTGAAATATTTAACTTGAACTGAATAGGGGATGTTATTTCACAGAAAGAGGTAGTAAATCTGCTGAGCTGGGATAACAGCACCTACGCAGAAAACACTTTCCTCCCAATGACACAGTGTTTCAACAACGAACAATATTATATACATATATGTACACTATATTTAGATCCAAAGTCACCTCCTAGCGGATGTTTCAGTTAACTACTTATGTTGCCACTTGGAGAAAGATATAATCTAGCCAGTCTATGCTATCCTAATAAAAAAAAGCAGTTCTCCAGAAGGTACTAATATATAGGCTTTCTTATGAGTAATGGCAAAAGAATTCCACATTGCAGATCTGATGTTTTTCGCTAGCTTGTTGGAGCACGTAAACTGTAATCCATTTGGTTGTAGATAAAGCAATAGGTTCCTAGTGCTAAAGATCTAAGGCGTCTGTACACAGTGCTCAAGCAATGCAGTAAAGTGTTCTTGGGGTAAAGAAGTGTTCTGTAATGGTGGCAATGAATAGATAAAAAGTAATTTGCCCTCTCACCAATGACCAAATCTATATATAGTATCCAAATCACCAAATATATATATAGTATCTCACAAAAGTGAGTATACCCCTCACATTTTTGTAAATATTTTATTATATCTTTTCATGTGACAACACTGAAGAAATTACACTTTGCTACAATGTAAATGAGTGCATGCACAGCTTGTATAACAGTGTAAATTTTAAAATAACTCAACACACAGTCATTAATGTCTAAACCGTTGGCAACAAAAGTGAGTAGACCCCTAAGTGAAAATGTCCAAAGTGGGCCCAATTAGTCATTTTCCCTCCCCGGTATCATGTGGCTCGTTAGTGTTACAATGTCTCAGGTGTGTTCAATTTGGTGTTATCGCTCTCACTCTCTCATACTGGTCACTGGAATTTCAACTCATGGCAAATGACTCTCTGAGGATCTCAAAAAAATAATTGTTGCTCTATATAAAGATGGCCTAGGCTATAAGAAGGTTGCAAAGACCATGAAACTGAGCTGCAGCAAGTGGCCAAGACCATACAGCTGTTTAACAGGACAGGTTTCACTCAGAACAGGCCTTGCCATGGTCGTCCAAAGAATTTGAGTGCACATGCAGGTTGTCTTTGGGAAATAGAAGTATGAGTGCTGCCAGCATTTCTGCAGAGGTTGAAGGGGTGGGGGGTCAGCCTGTCGGTGCTCAGGCCATACGACGCACACTTTATCAAATTGGTCTACATGGCTGTCATCCCAAAGGGAAGCCTCTTCTAAAGATGATGTACAAGAAAGCCTGCTAACAGTTTGCTGAAGACAAGCAGACTCTGGATATAGATTACAGAAACCATGTCCTGTGGTCTTATGAGACCAAAATACACTTATTTGGTTCAGATGGTGTCAAGCATGTGTGGCAGCAACCAGGTGAGGAGTACAAAGACAAGTGTGTCTTGCCTACAGTCAAGCATGGTGCCGGGAGCTGCATGAGTGCTGCTGGCACTGGGGAGCTACAGTTCATTGGGGGAACCATGAATTCACACATGTACTGTGACATGCTGAAGCAGAGCATGATCCCCCCCCCCCCCCCTTCGGACAATGGGACACAGGGCAGTATTCCAACATGATAACAACCTCAAACACATCTCCAAGCCAACCACTGCCTTGCTAAAGAAGCTGAGGGTAAAGGTGATGGACTAGCCAAGCATGTCTCCAGACCTAAACCCTAATGAGCATCTGTAGGGCATCCTCAAATGGAAGTTGGAGGAGAGCAATGTCTCTAACATCCATCAGCTCAGTGATGTCGTTATGCAGGAGTGAAAGAGAACTCTAGTGGCAACCTGTGATGCTCTGGTGAACTCCATGCCCATGAGGGTTAAGGCAGTGCTGGAAAATAATGGTGGTGACACAAAATATTGACACTTTGGGCCCAAATAAAATAAGATAAAAGTGTGTACTTGAAAAATTACATAAAAAATTGTATGTTTAATTCAGTCTCATAATATTACTGTGAAAATGCAGATATGTCACATGGAAGAAGTAAGTATACCTCTACATTTCCCACCATTTCACTTTCAATCAGGTATTCCATATTCAGCATCAATTATTAAAATTTCAGGAGTATGCAGGTTGAACCTTTTTTGTTTTAACCTTACATACTTGGGGTCTGCTATGGTCATGGGTGGTGACATCAGCACATGGTTAAAAAAAGCTCTCTAAGACCCTCAGCAAGAAAGTTGTGAATGCCTATGTATCTGGCAAAAGATATAAAATTATTGGAAAATGATTTAAAATCATTAATTTTTCTGTAAGGAAAATAATCTACAATCTGCAAAACCAGTGCTGCCTGCTTGATGGAAAATAAGTCTCCAAGAGCTCCTATCACTATATATCAGGCTGTGTGTTCCAGTACATGTGTGTTCTGTACTGTCCAAGCAGGTCTGGCCCAAGACATTGTGCTGCCTGGGTCCAAGAATGAAATTCTGCCCCCCCCCCCTCAAAAAAAAAAAAAAAAAACTCCCACCAAAAGACCTCCACATCCATTATTTTATACCATGATAATTAAAACTAAAATGTAATTTATCAGAAAGTCAGGTTTACATGTAACTGCACCTTAATTATATGACATACCACTATGTTCAATTCCAAGGGGCAGGCTAGGACAGTATAGGGGCAGCATAGGGGCAGGCTAAGGCAGTATACGGGCAGGCTAGGGCAATATAGGGGCAAGTGGAATGGCTCTTGGGGCAGTTGTCGTTATGACACACTACTGCCGGAAAAAAAAATCCTGGTTGTCAATTTACTGGGTAAATAGAGAAGGCCATGGTTCAATTTGCTGCCCCTCTCAAAGTGCTGCTTGGGTCCAATGGACCCACTGGGACCCCTGGTAGGGCTAGCCCTGTGTCTAAGGTATGTAATAATATATAGAAAATAAAATCACATCAGAGTGACAATAACTTAGCCTGTATCAACATTAATAAGGGCCAGTTCACACCAGAACGCGGTGTAGGAAACCTGCGTTTTGTGTGTGTTTGCCACACTATGTTCAAAACGCACTGCACTTGTGACCTACAGTGATCTGCAGTGAGTGTCAGTGATAACTTAACAACACCCCCAACTCAGGTCGCCAATGCAGTGCGTTTACTTGTACCAGATCTCATGGTACAGAACATGGTGAAATTATTAGTAAATGAAATGATTACCTGTGAGCATTTTTAACATAATGCTATGAACAGAAAAAAACAGAAACTGTGTAGATATGAAATAATAAAAAAAAAAGATTCATTTGTATGTTGTCATTTTTGCATCTATTATTTATATTGGGATGCTTGTGAAATGGCTAAGGGCTGAAAGGAGAGAAGGTATTGAAAGCATTAAATAAAAGCAGATGTTGGAAATATTTTATTCTCCAGAGGATAATGAAGTGGCTAATTATCCAAACTATGATTGATCTATGGACTGATTTGATGTATTTTTTATGTTGTTTTATTCGGATTTGCATTCCAGATAAAAATATTGAGGATCTAATTTGCAGTATTACACTATGCCTATTTTTTTTAATCAAACTTAAACCCAACGAGTACAGGGGGTCCCCAAGTTACGAATCTCCAACTTGTAAACAACTTCTACTTAAGAATGGAAGGTGGCACCGGCGAGCACATCGGAAAACAACGTTGGAAAACAGCGGAAAACATCAGAAAACGACGTCGGAAAACAGCGGAAAACATTGAAAAACGCCGTTCTGCGCATGCGTGTCCGAATTACGAACAAATACGACTTAGGAACAAACAGGCAGTCCCTAACCTGTTCGCAACTCAGGGACCCCCTGTAAATTAAATTCACCCATAAGCAACACTTCGCCTATTTTATAATAAACGCTCCAAGTGTTCTATCTCCCAGTGATTAATGTGCAAAAATAAAAAATCCACCACTGTGATATTCATTCAAAGTGCAAAAAACATTATTGTGCCCCATGTATTAATCCAACAATCTTCATAAATTCCAATCCAGAAGACAGTTCTGACTGTCTTACACCACTGTGTAAGATGTGACTCCCACTTCCCAACAGACACCGCACTCACCAAATGAATTTGCTTCTCATTTTACTGATCTGCACAACACAGCTTCTTCTTTAAAGCATCATCCATGGACTCCATGATATCTCACACACGATCGGACATTCCGACAACAAAATCCTGTGATTTATTTCTGTCGGATGTTGGCTCAAACTTGTCTTGCATACACACGGTCGCACAAATGTTGTCCGAAATTCTGATCGTCAAGAACGCTGTGACGTACAACACGTACGATGAGCCGAGAAAAATGAAGTTCAATAGCCAGTGCGGCTCTTCTGCTTGATTCCAAACATGCGTGGATTTTTGTGCATCGGAATTGTGTACACACAATCGGAATTTCCGACAATGGATTTTGTTGTCGGAAAATTTGAGAACCAGCTCTCAAATTTTTGTTTTCGGAAATTCCGACAAAAAATGTCCGATAGAGCCTCTACACGGTCGGAATTTCCAACAACAAGCCCCCAACGAACATTTGTTGTGGGAAAATCTGATCGTGTGTAAGACTCAGAGAAAAGTGCAAAAACATTATAGTGTTCCATGTATTAATCCAACAATCTTCATATATTCCAATCCAGAAGACAATCCTGACAATGAAAATTAACATTTGTAGACTAACCTAATTTCTTAAACCCCCCTCCAAAAAAAAAAAAACATTATCTCATGCCTATTTTTATTCATATATTCTATGCAATTTTACAGCATTTTGCCCTAGTTTCACAGCCATAAAACAGATAAAACTGTTATATTATGATGTTTAACAAGTTCTTCTTTTATCATCCTCTTGGTAACACTGTCCTGCTTTTCTATTTCAGTGCCTGTAGTTTCAGGTATATTCCAAGTCCAGATAAAATGCTGGTTCCCTTCATTTGTGATTTATCTGAGGCATTTATTTAATGTTCTCCTCCTGTCTTGGGATATCCGTTATGGGTTTTAATGCTATGGTGACATCATCATCACATCGCACACAGCACAATTTCCATGGCAACCTTAGTCACACCGACACCTGTTAATGTAAGTCTTAACCTGATTTCTCACAGTCTTCCAACGCATATTTTCTCTTGGCAGAACCAGACAACAGGACAGACGCATAGTTTTTAATACTCTGCAGATCTCAGCAGTTGTCTACTGAACAGATAACAGAGCACAGTCTAAGTGGAAATCCTGTTAATCAATTAAACTTGAATATGTCATCCTATATTTAGCCTTAAAATAAACCTGTCAAAAACCTGTGTAATTCAAGCTGAGCAGAAAATGTAAAAATGCATAAACATAGATTCCCTTCAATGAAAATTGCATGCAAATTCAGTCAGTACAACCAGTAGACTAGTGAATTTATTTGCAAATCTAGACTTTTTCTAAAAAAACTAAAAAAAGTCATGCCTGGCCCATCCTTCCTCATTTCTGGGCCTTCCAGTTGGTTCTTTATGTGATGGGCAGGCTCAATAACCAGTAAGGAAGCCCAAGAGCAGATGAGCTTTGGGCTCAATTTGAACATGAAGGGGTGAGCAAATTGTCCCCCTCCAACTGCCGAACCCAAACAGGTCACATGCCTTCAAAACTGCAAGGAGCATGTGGCCTGGTATTTTAAAGAAGGGCCACGCTGGCTGCATGCCTGGATAAGGGCCTTTTATTTTGGGTAACGCCAAGAGTAAGTACACCATTGAAAAGAAGAGATGAAGTTCCACCTGAAAGTTGATAAAATACTCTCTTATCCATGCAGGCAGCCTGAGTAACAGAAAGGAAACCTGTGTGTGTGCGATTGGGGCAATGAGCATGTCCACAACATTGGGTGGATACCTTGCAAGGAGATGGGGCAATGCCTCCCCCCATGCGAGGAACCTTGCCCCAATGTTAATGGGCACAAGGGCCTCATACCCGCTTCCTGTTTACAAAAAAGGATGTGAGGGTCTGCAGCCCCCAGAAAAGTCCAGTTTTTCTTAAAGGCGCCAAAACAGGAATTTAATATATTTTAGATTAGCAGTCACAAGATGTGGTGGCTACATTAGCTTAATTTTTTTTATTCTATTTTTCTCTTTATTTTTTACTTACTAGTGATCCTGCCAGTAACACAATTATTGACCTAGGGTTACATTGCTCACTCACTCTACTATATCTATGGAGGAACAGTATTTTGTCCCTAGATTGCTCTCCTGGTTGGGACTATAAGCATTTCCTCTTCTCTTCGTGTCATAGGGAGGAAGGGCTTTGTAGTTCACACAGATAGATTTGAAAGCAGATAGCACTGTTTAAGAATTCTGTCCAGTGCACATGTAGTTACAGGGAACTGGAATTCAGGCAGGGTCAACAGGTATTTTTTCTGCACTACAAAATATGTCACCAGCCATGAAAGTGTTGAATAATATCTGAACCCAAGAACAAAAAATGTATACATTGCAGTTTTCCAGTTTCTAGATATACAGCAGCACAAGGTAAGGGAGGTGCACTATGATGTAAGATAGGGTGGGGGACTCAGGACTACTGATGGTGGAGGGGGGGGGGGGGTCCTGGACATCTGATGTAAAGGGGGTGGGGTGCTTTGGACATATAGTCTTACAGATACAACCGGCCCTTTGAGGGCAACCATTATGCTAATGCAGCCCGCTATGAAATTGAGTTTGAAACCCCTGCTCTAGAGCTTGACAGGGGCAGGGGATGTATACTTTTTATGGCAAAGCAGCCTATTTCAAGTGATCGCTGGCAAATGAAAGTGGTCACCAGCAGGGAGTCCATTTGTTGTACTGATAAGAACATTCTAGTTACAGGCAGTGTATGTAGTACATGAAATGCAGCATAGAAATCATTTTTAGGTCAGCATTGCTTCCCTCCCATTTGCTTGTGTTTGATCCAAACGCCTGTTTAGAAAAAAGACCCTGACTTAGAATGCATTAACATATGTTTAATGCTCACCTTACACATTACAATCTGACCATATAATCCTTGTAAAATCAACTTTAGATTTACCAAAACTATGTAAAATGAAGACCTATGTACAGTATCTCACAAAAGTGAGTACACATGTTCCATTGTTTTAAATATTTTATTATATCTTTTCATGTGACAACACTGAAGAAATTACACTTTGCTACAATGTAAAGTAGTGAGTGTACAGCTTGTATAATAGTGTACATTTTCTGTCCCCTCAAAATAACTCAACACACAGCCATTAATAAACCGCTGACAACAACAGTGAGTACAAAATGTCCAAATTGGGTCCAAAGTGTTAATATCTTGTGTGGCCACCATTATTTTCCAGCACTGCCTTAACCCTCTTGGGCATGGAGTTCACCAGAGCTTCACAGGTTGCCACTGGAGTCTTCTTCCACTCCTCTATGATGACATCACGGAGCTGGTGGATGTTAGAGACCTTGCACTCCTCCACCTTCGATTTGAAGATGCCCCACAGATGCTCAATAGGGTTTAGGTCTGGAGACATGTTTGGCCAGGCCGTCATCCTTTACCCTCAGCTTATTTTTGAATCAAATTAATTTTTATTGCTTTTATATACATACAACACAAACAACATTCCACCCATGTATGTATTAAAAATAAAAATAAACAAATAAAAAAGCCAACACAACCAATAACAAAACACAACCCTCCCATCCAAAAGCAACCCCATATTTCCCCCCTATCTCTCCCTCAGCTGTTTTAGCAAGGCAGTGGTCGTCTTGGAGGTGTGTTTGGAGTCATTATCATGGTCATCTTGGAGGTGCGTTTGGAGTAATTATCATGTTGGAATACTGTCTAGTCTCTGAAGGGAGGGGATCATCCTCTGCTTCAGTATGTCACAGTATATGTTGGCATTCATGGTTCCATCATTGAACTGTAGCTCCCCAGTGCCAGCTGCACTCAAAGAGCCACAGACCATGACACTCCCACCACCATGCTTGAGTGTAGGCAAGACACACTTGTCTTTGTACTCTTCACCTGGTTGCCACCACACACGCTTAACACCATCTGAACCAAATAAGTTTATCTTGGTCTCATTGGTTCCTGTAATCTATGTCCTTAGTCTGCTTGTCTTCAGAAAAATGGTTTGGTGGCTTTCTTGTGCATCATCTTTAGAAGAGGCTTCCTTCTGGGATGACAGCCATGCAGACCAATTTGATGCAGTGTGTGGCGCATGGTCTGAGCACTGACAGGCTGACCCCCCGCCTCTTTAACCTCTGCAGCAATGCTGGCAGCACTCATACGTCTATTTCCCAAAGACAACCTCTGGATAAGACGCTGAGCACGTGCACTCACCTTCTTTGGTCCATCATGGCAAGGCCTGTTCTGAGTGCAACCTGTCCTGTTAAACCACCGCTTGGTCTTGGCCACCATGCTGCAGCTCAGTTTCAGGGTCTTTTTATAGCCTAGGCCATATCTATGTAGAGCAACAATTCTTTTATGAGATACTCAGAGAGTTCTTTGCCATGAGGTACCATGTTGAACTTCCAGTGACCAGCATGAGAGAGTGAGAGCGATAACACCAAATTGAACACACCTGCTTCTCATTCACACTTGAGATCTTGTAACACTAATGAGTCACATGACACTGGGGAGTAATACATTAATGGCTGTGTTGAGTTATTTTGAGGGGACAGCAAATTGACACTGTTATACAAGCTGTACATTCACTACTTTACACTACATTGTAGCAAAGTGACATTTCTTCAGTGTTGTCACATGAAAAGATATAATAAACTATTTACAAAAATGTGGGGGATGTACTCACTTTTGAGTGATACTCTAAATCTAATCAATCTGTATCCAGTTACACAGATCCTCAGACTACGTAGTTATTGGCAGGGCCAGGGAACTGCACAATCAGATTGTAATGTGTTTAGTGAACTCTGCTCTTAATTTAGAAAATTGCTGGTACTGCAAACAAGCCTATGCTGGTCTTTAGTACTGTACTCTTTGAGACAGTACTGATACCTTAAAGAGGAGGTCCAGCCTGGGTGAAAAAAAATTAAATTCAGCAGCTAATGTAGCTGCTGACATTTAATATTAAAAAAGTTATACATAAAGTTGCGCTAAATATGCGTGAAATCTATAGTGAAAAAAGTAATAAAACTCAGTATAGATTATATAGAAAAAGCGAATAAATAAAAAAAAAAAACACCATATAAGAAATTCAATCAAAAAAAGAAGTCCTTATAACCAAGAAATCCTGGTTCTAACTAAAGAATAATGAACAGGCAAATCAGTCCTTTTCAAAAGTTTGATGAGACCTTCCTGGTTTTGCCAATATCGCTTCCAGACCGGAAAAAAGTTTGACTCTTACCGTAATGGGTGGACTTCCAATCAACTGAGTCGTTAGCGCTGGCAGACAGCCCTCTGCAGGGTTCGCTTATGCGTATTCCGTTCCCACATGCTGCTGGGGGCGTGAGTATGTGCAGGTCATCCGAAGGCTACTGAACCGGGCCGAAGAGTTCCGGAACCAGCCAATCGTCCTGCTTTTCCTCTTGGTCACCACGAAGAAAAGGCAAGGTGGCCGTCCGATCACTATGAGTTCCTGGAGTTGTCTAAAGCTCTCCAATGAGTTGTCAAATACGAAGGTTTTTCAGTGAGCAAACCGGTAATTGCTGCCCTTCTTGTGGATGGGTACAATATTAGCTGTCCGTCAGTCATGGGGAACTTTTCCGTTACCTTCTTGACCTCGCCTCTGTCTAGGGGTTCCCATGGCAGATGGCACAAAGAAATGCAGAAACAGACAACATTTTCGGTGCTTCCAAAGGTCTCATCAAACTTTTGAAAGGACTGATTTCCCTGCTCATTATTCTTTAGTTAGAACCAGGATTTCTTGGTTATAAGGACTTCTTTTTTTGATTGAATTTCTTATATGGTGTTTTTTTTTGATTTATGCGCTTTTTCTATATAATCTATACTGAGTTTTATTACTTTTTTCACTATAGATTTCACGCATATTTAGCGCAACTTTATGTATAACTTTTTTGATCTGATCCATAATTTGATATTTGATGGTTTTTAGTTGCAGCTCTTAGGTTTTGCCCAAAGCGCAATATTTTTGTTCGTTTTTTATTTAGACTTTTAATATTAGGCAAATCATCTGTCCAGGGAGCCCACAATGTTGGCACCCCAGACGATCTTCCCAGGTGCTGCCGTCACCATTCTTGGTAAGGGAACCCGGTAGTGAAGCCTTTTTGACTTCACTGCTGGTTCCCTAATGCACATGCGCAAAGTGCACTGTGCTTTCTATTTGGCCAAGTGGCGGGGGCGGAAGAGGAGGGCCAAACTTCCAGGAGATTGGAGCCCCATCTCCAGAAGTGGGGAAGGGGACCTGTCAAAAACAGGTCCCCTTTCCCCCCTCCTCCCTGAAAGGGGCCAAATGTGGCACCAGAGGGGGGGGGAAGCATATAAGCAGAAGTTCCACTTTTGGGTGGAACTTTGCTTTAAAGTGGTTCTAAAGCCTAAACATTTTTTTATCCTATTGCATTCCTTGCATTAAGGTAAAAAATGTTTAGGCATTGATTTTGGCCCCACCCCCCCCCACTTACCTGAGCCCAGTGTCGCACCGATTGGGGGGAGCGGTCCGTTCCAGTGCCACACATTGAGGGGGGTGCAGTAAAATAAAAAACATTTTTGTCATTAGTATTCCCCATGGAGCAGGCAGGCAGCTCCGCTCCTTCTCTCGGTGCAGCCGAGCGATGTGCAGGGAGGGAGGCAGGCATAGGCAGACAGCTGGGAGAGGGCTCAAGCCTGCTATACAGTGGTGTGAGGGAGAAGCTCTGTAGTGCCCAGCATCTCCTTATACACCTCCGTCCAGCAGTTCACATTTTACAGTGGAGGGGCGTTTGACCGGCACACTCAATGGCTTGTGTACAGTGAGTTGCTCGGCCACTATAGCAGGCAGCACAGAGCTGCCAAGCGGTAGTGCAGCAGTGCAGAGTTTTGTGTGTGTGTGTGTGTGTGGGGGGGGGGGAGATTGCAGAGACATGCAGAGAGGTGCTGAGACTTATGTAGACTTACTGAGCGATACAGAGGATTCTGGGGATGCAGAGGTGTACAAGGGGGTTCAGAAGAGTGCTGGGGGTGCAGATGCGTGCTGGGGGGGGCTTGCAGAGGCCTCCTGGGGGTAACAAACAGAGGTTACAGAGGTGTACTTGGGGATACATATGAGTGGTGCAGAGGATTGTGGGGGGGATGGAAGTGTGCTGGGGGCTGTGAGGGTGTGCAAGGGGGTGCAGAGATGAGCAAGGGGGTACGAAGGTGTTCTGGGGGGTACAAGGATAAAATGTGGATATGGAGATGTGCTGAGGCACAGAGACATGCTAAGGGGTTCAGTGGCATTCTGGGGGTGCAGAGATGTCCAAAGTGGTACAAAAGCATGCTGAAGGTACAGAGATGTGTTGGGGAGTACAGGAGTGTTCTCTGGGTGCAAAGATGTGCAGCGGGGTTACAAAGGTGTGCTGGTGGGTATGGTGGCATGCTGTGCAATTTGTGGAGCAGTATACTGTAATATTTTTAGTGCAGTGTAACATAATATTTGTGGTGGATCATAATGTAATATTTGTGGTAGAGCATAACGTAATATTTGTTGTGGAGCATAACGTAATATTTGTGGTGGAGCATAATGTAATATTTGTGGTGGAGCATAATGTAATATTAGTGGTGAAGCATAATGTAATAATAGTGGTGGAGCATACTGTAATATTAGTGGTGGAGCATACTTTAATAATAGTGGTAGAGCAAAATGTAATGTTAATGGTGGAGCATAATGTAATATTAGTGGTGGAGCATAATGTAATTGTCACGATCAGGCATCAGGCTTGAAGACCAGTTGCTATAGCAGTTGCAGGACTACCACCGACCAGCAGGATAGGTACACCTACACCCTGGCAGATAACACAAGCTCGCCTGAGGTGCGGAGTCTGAGTACTAACTGGTGTTCACCAGAGCTCCTGGTGGTGGAGATGGATTTAGCTGCATGCTAGTACCAGGTCGTGGTCCTCAGGTTTGCCCCACAAGGGTGTGAGCAAGCCGGAATCCAGAAGCGGATGAGCAGATAAGGATTAAACAACAGAGTGGTCAGTAAAGAGTAGTTGCAGGTTGGGATCAGACATTCGAGTAGTCAAGTAACAAGCCAAGTGTCGATCACAAGTGGTAGCAAAATACAGATGTCAGCAGGGAAGACAAGGCACTGGCTGAGACGGCAGAATAACCTAGCAAAGAGGAAGTGCTGAGACAAGGCTTATATAGGAAGTTCATAGGAGAAGCAAGGAGTTCAAGGTTCAACAGCAATCAAGACACAAGGCAGGATTGCCCAATGGATCAGATAGGCTTGTCCAATAGATCAGGCAGAGAGCTGTCCAGCATCCCTGTGGTGGAGCATAATGTAATATCTATGGATCAACTGTAATGCAAATTGCACTTTCACCTGTGTAGAAAAAACATCTGCATCTCTTCTCTCCCCTCACTTCCGGGACTCGCTGGTTTTGCTGGGGCACAGCAGTGGCACTCGGGAGTAGGAATGAGCCGAAGACCCTCCTGTTCGGTTCGCAGCAGAACATGCGAACAGGCAAAAAATTGGGCAGAACACACAAACACCGTTTAAGGTGGGACACGAACATGAATAATCAAAAGTGCTAATTTTAAAGGCTTATATGCAAGTTATTGTCATAACAAATGTTTGGGGACCCGGGTCCTGCCCCAGGGGACATATATCAATGCAAAAATGTTTTTTTAAAAAGGCAGTTTTTTCGGGAGCAGTGATTTTTTTAATGCTTAAAGTGAAACAATAAAAATGAAATATTCCTTTAAAGATCATGCCTGAGGGGTGTCCTTAGCATGCCTGTAAAGTGGCACATTTTTCCCGTGTTTACAGCAGTACCACAGCAAAATGTAATTTCTAAAGGAAAAATTTTAATTTAAAACTGATCGCGGCTGTAATGAATTGTCGGGTCTCCGCAATATAGATACAGATAATTGAAAAAAAGAGCATGGGATCCCCCCTTCATTACCAGGCCCTTTGGGTCTGGTATCAATATTAAGGGGAACCCCAAATCAAAATTAAAAAAAAGTTGCATGGGGGTCCCCATAAAATCTATACCAAGCCCTTGGGTCTAAAGTGGAAATTAAGGGGAACCCTGTGCCAAATAAAAAAAAATGGCGTAGGGCCCCCCCCAAAATCCAAATCAGACCCATCAGGTCTGGTATGGATTTTAAGGAGAACCCTGTGCCAAAATTTAAAAAAAATGGCATAGAGGTCCCCCCAAAATCCATACCAGACCTTTATCCGAGCACCCAAAACATGGGGAGAGTGTTGTGGGGTAGCCCCCAAAGCACCATGCCCCTATGTTTATGGGAACAAGGGCCTCATCCCCACAACCCTTGCCCGGTGGTTGTGGGGGTCTGTAGGCGGGGGGCTTATCAGAATCTGGAAGCCCCCTTTAACAAGGAAACCCGACATTCCGGCCTCCCCCATGTGTGAATTGGTAACAGGGTACAAATGTACCCCTACCATTTCACAAAAACAGTGGCAAAATGGTTAAAAAGACAAGACACAGCTAGGGACAAGTCTTTTATTAAAAAAATAAAAATGTCCCATGGACCGAAAAAAAAGCCGCGACCGACCCGCCTCTGATGCATCTTCACTTTGACAGCTCTTATATAACCGAGGGCAGGGCCACCTGGAGACGCAACCGGGTGATCCTGCCCCCTCTGACGCCATGGGACTTCCCCATGGCTTCCCCATGGCGTCAAAGGGGGTGGAGTCATCCGGTTACATAAATTGATGACCCCACCCCCTCTGACGCCATGGGGAAGCCATGGGGAAGTCCTTGTGGTATCAGAGGGGTTCCGGGGTCACCTGGTTAGATCACCAGTTTACCCTGCCCTCAATTATATAAGAGCTGTCAAAGAGAAGATGCGTAAGGTGGCGGGAGCCTCCCATGGAGGTGGGTTGGTTGTGGCTTTTTTTACCAATTCACACAGGGGGAGGCCAGGATCTTAGAGCCCCCTTGTTAAAGGGGGCTTCCAGATTCCAATAAGCCCCCCGCCCGCAGACCCCCACAGCCACCGGGCAAGGGTTGTGGGGTTGAGGCCCTTTGGGGGGCTACCCCAAAGCACCCTCCCCATGTTGAGGGCATGGGGCCTGGTACGATTCAGGAGAGGAGGTGCTGTCTCATCCCCCCCTCTTTTTCTGCGGCCTGCCAGGTTGCGTGCTCAGATAAGGGTCTGGTATGGATTTTGAGAGACCCCTATGCCATTTTTTTAAAATCTTTGGAGCAGGGTTCCCGAAGGGCCTGATATGGCTTTTAGGGGGACCTCCACGCAGTTTTTTTTCATTTTGATTCGGGGTTCTCCTTAATGTTCATACCAGACCCAAAGGGCCTGGTAATGGAGGGGGGGGGGGGGGGTCCCATGCCCTTTTTAAAAATTATCTGTATCTATTAAAGGACAATTTTTCCTTTAGAAATGTAATTTTGCTGTGGTACTGTTCTAAACACGGGATACATGTGCCACTTTACAGGCATACTATAGACACCCCTCAGGCACGATATTTAAAGGAATATTTCATTTTTATTGTTTCACTTTAAGCATTAAAAAAAACTGCTCCCGAAAAATTTGCATTGATACATGTCCCCTGGGGCAGAACCCGGGTCCCCAACTACTTTTTATGATAATATCTTGCATATAAGCCTTTAAAATTTGTACTTTTGAGTTTTCATGTTAGTGTCTCATAGACCGTAACAGGGTTGCGTTTGCTTTCGTATTTTGCCACAAGCACCGCACATTGGTGGTTATTTACGAAAGGCAATCTACTTTTCACTGCAAGTGCACTTGGAAGTGCAATCACTCTAAATCTAAGGGGTAGATCTGAAATTAGCTTTGCTGATTTTATCATCCAATCATGTGTGAAGCTAAAATGCTGTTTTTTATTTTCCTTGCATGTCCTTCTTGGATCTACAGCGACTTTATTTCCAAGTGTACTTTCAGTGCACTTGCAGTGCAAAGTGGATTTTTTGCTTAAATAAATAGTAAATAACCCCCATTGTTCACTGTTCGGCGAACAGGCAAACACCTGATTTTCAAGTCGAACTTACGTTTCACTTACGTTGAACATCGGGCTCATCCCTACTTGGGAGCCACCACACACAAGTGCCCCAATGAGAAGCGGCTTCCCATGGGGGCACTGGACAGAGAGGAGGTGCCATCAGAGCCAGCGTAGGACCTGAGAAGAGGAGGTGTTGTGGTGAGAAAGCACTCGCAAACATTTAATTGAATTCTGCTTGTTGAAAATTGTTTGAAACATTGGTATGCTTGAGTGAGGTATATAGATTGAGGTACTGTACATTTGCTAACATGTGCTTGGAAACTAACCATCTGCATGCTATGGTCAACAGCTCTTTTCCTTACTCCATATTTCATAAACCAGACCCTTGTAGGAGTTCATAACTGTTTATTGTATCCCTCTTTGTGACAGATCCCATCTCTTTTGCATTTATCCATCTATTTGCTACTGTGCGGTCCTCAGGCCCCGGCAGCCAGTAGTGGGAGTAGGAGTATTAATATGTAAAGGGACTGTATTGGGAATGAGTTCTAGCAGTCCCTTGTAACAAGTCTAGAATCCCTGCTTCCTGCAGCATGTAACCGACCTCCAACAGACTTATAGAAAGTTTCTGGCCATTTTGCTGCAGTAAGTCCACTATCTGATGATCTTTCATATTTATATGGAATATTACCTTCATGTAGCCATGGTTATAACAAAGAAAATCCAGAATAGATTCACGTATCTATATTATTACTTTATAATAGTTATTTTTTCACAGAATGTATGGGAGGGCCTTTTGTCTGCTACAGAACCTAGTGAGCATTTACACATTTACACAAAGATATCCCGGGGCCAAATATCACGTTGGCTCCCAGGAAGGAAAAAGAAAAAATACAGGTAGTTAATAATCCAGGTATTTCATGTCAAAATCCATCAAAAGGTATATACTCGCAAACTGACTTGCTTGATTAACAAAATTTAAAACAACACTGAATAATCTATAAGGTAAATTTCACAGACATGTGAGCTATTTCTAGGTAACCTTTGAGATTGTTGTTTTCTATGTACACACTACAATGCCAGTAAATAGGTGACTTATTAAGAATGTCAGGTCACATATTAACATTGGATTAGCTGGTTTAATGAAATATACACAGCATTGGAAGGTATGGTTTTGATGTTGTGAATTCCTTAGTATGACTTGTTTTACTGCTATTCTCCCCAATTGGGTTGTCAATTTTCATTGATATAACCTAATATTATTATTATATAAAATTTCTACTATATAGTGACAACACTTTACAAAATGAAGGGAGACAGTACAGTCACAATACAATAGGATACAAGAAGGTTCAGAGGGCCCTGCTCGTTGGAGCTTACAATCTATTGTTCTGTTATATTGATTGTAATATAATTCATAATATATGCAAGATTTTTGGGGCTATGGCATTTGTATGGTTGGACATGGTCAAGCATATCTATTTGATCGTGTGGTATCGTATGTGATCTTGATAAGAGGTGTAGGGATCTGATAACTTCTAATGTCTGTAATTAGTTGTGTTGCTTGATGTTCACAGAATTGCTGTACATTACTTCCTGTCTCTGTGTGTCTGGGTTGAAGGGAGGGAGAGGAAGGGAGGGAGGGAGGAAGTAACTAGAGAGAGTCTAATACCACATATTTTGCTATGGAAAAGCTGCTACTAACCCAGACCAGAACTCAGGATTATTAGGTATCTGTCCCTGTGTTTAATAGATTTCTATTGTTGCCCATAGCTCACAGGATCCACTTGGTGTGATGGGTTCTCTTTTCTGCCATGACTCTCTAAACCACTCCATTCCCTCTGACACACCTGGTTATGTAATTTGAAGGCTCCACACACCTGTATAACTTAAGTATTAATATGCTACCACATTATATTAATTCTCATAAAAAAGACCACAGGTTGCCTGTTGGTAGATAACGTTTTTATATTATTGCAGGGCGTTAGAATTGTAGTTTTATCACTATAAATACTCTTTTAAATTCATGTTAATAGTCTAGTAGCAGGGTAGCAAGCCACTGCCTGCAATCTACTTGGAATTAGCCTTTCTTAGCCACATTTTTTGGCTGATTGGCTGAATACATTTGAGGCTTTCGTCAAGTAAGTATTTTTTGGTTCTAGGTTGTATTTTTGCTTTGCTGTACCTCCATGTGGATTAGGTGATCTCCTGTGAGGCAAGCATTTTAGGCTGGAGTGTATTCTCACAAATATATTCCTTTTTTTCTCCCCTTTATTTTCATTTTTGCAGCCTGAATATTTGGGCCTTATTTTCTATCTGCTTGGGTGCCCTTATTGGATTTTATACAGTGGTCCTCTTATGTGGTGAAAGACTTTTTTCTGCAGACTTTGATGATAACCATTGGTGTTGAGGGAATGCTCTCTCCAATAATATAGCTGCTGTGTAAGTTTGACATTTTACAATTGTTTAATGTTCATATGATATCTGATGATTCTAAATTGCATTTGTACTCTATACTTTCAGAAGTGGTATTAGTCCTTGAAATAGATTAAAATGTATACACAGTTCGTAAGGCGTGGGATATTCCCACTACTCACCATCATTTGCCACTTTTAGATGATGTCAGAAACCATGAAATTAGGCCGAGACAGAAGAACAGTTAAATCACACTTGTTTACTAATAAAAGTAAAAAGAACAAACTTAGTCAAAACATAGGCAAAGTTCAGTAACCGGCACGGATAGTCAACCAAGCCAGAAGTTAGGGATCAATGTAGTGGAACAGCAAGCAGGATCTGGAGCCAGAAGGGATGTCAGCAAAGTAAGTCTTGAACAGGATCGCAAGAGATAGTTTCTTGGATGTTGGCCAAGGCGAAGGCAGAGATTCTCTGGACTGGACGGCTTAAGTAGGCAGGACTGACGAGCAGGATATCATCAACAGCTGAGTAACTGTGGAGAGATAGGAGCTGGCAATTGGCCGACAGCCGAGCGGCCAGCTCAGAGAAAGAAGGGCTGAGCCCAGCCCTGACAGATGATCATTGTGCAATATTATGATACATGTACATGTGTTTTGTCTTGTTTCCCAAACTGGGGACTTTTTTTATCATGTTGACGATTTTGTACTAATAAAACATTTTGAATATATGTATTTTTTCATTTTTAAATTTCCTATAATTTCTGAACAGGTTAAACAGAATTGGTCCTGGGGCAGAGTCTTGGGGTAACCCACTTACAGCTCCAGACCATTCCGAAGATAGACTATTTTTCACCACACTTTGGATGCACTCCTGTAACCAGTTTTCTATCCGGGTACCTACCTATCGTCAATGCTAACAGACCTCAATTTGTAAATTAGTTGTTTATGGGGTACCATATCAAATGCTTTGGAAAGATCTAGATGCACTACATCCACAGGCCTATCAAGATTACAACTCACTTCCTCGTAAATTGTCACCAGGTTGATCTGGCAACTTCATGAATCCAACTTCCCTGATCGATCCAATATGTTCTGACTTTGCCTTTGTACTATTAATATATTCTAAAAAAATGTTTTGGATTCTTTTTACTCTCTTCCGCTATGTGTCTCTTGTGGTTTGTTTACTCTGCCCTGATTGCTCTCTTACATTTATTATTGCATGTCCCCTCTTTTGAATATGACACATTACATGCAAATTTAGCCACCCATGTCTAACCTTAGTTCTTTTATATTTGTTGTCCATTGAAATACACTGGCTAATACAATTCATAGATATGTTCTTAAAGCACTCCCACTTTTCCTCCGTATTTTTAGTTTCTGGAATATCTTCCCATTTAATGTTGTGAAGAATGGAGCACAGCTTAGTAAAGTTGGCTCTCTTGAAATGTAATGTTCTTGTTTCACCCTTGTGTCTTTTTTTCCTGTGATTTACAGTTAACATAATTACCCTGTGATTGCTGTTTCCCAAGTTAATCCTTACTTGCACACCTGCAATCAGCTACATAGTAGTAGGTCAAGCAGAGCCTTGTTTCTAGTTGAGGTATTCACCACTTGACACCTGAAATGTCCTCCAAGACATTCCAGTGCCAGTGCACTGCCCCAGTGTGAAAGCATTCATTGATTTTAATTGAAATTGTTTTTCATGAGCTTTTCAGGTGCTTTTTTTAATGTTTTTGTTTGTTTAAAGACATTTTATTGAAGTTTTAAGAAGAATACAAAACATCAATCAAATGAAATGTACAAATCCAGGTAAAATGGGACACAAAGAAGTGGTACAATACTGTAGATGATAAAAGCAGAGCAGAACACAGTAAGAACTATAAAGCAGCACAGTGTATGTAAGGAGAAGATAAAAAGAGAAACTTTCAGGTGAACATTACTGTAAGTATCGTAACCATCGATTAATAAATGGCATTATTCAATCAGAGCAGACAGTTTTCTCATTTCAGCAATGCTAAACGTTATGCAATGTTATAATAGCTCTGCGTGTATAGTCTTTGTTGGGGATGAATGAATGAAATACTTATATAGCGCACAATGCGAACTGAATCGCCTCTAGGCGCTGTGGCGAGCTTTGATCATCTGCTAAAAGAGGAAGGTCTTGAGTTTTTTCCTAAAAGCCAGGTGATTTTCTTCCAGGCGGATGTTGATTGGATGCGAGTATATTTGTGTTGATGTGTGATTGAAACCATAAAATGGTACGGAGATCTATCAAATAATATAGAAAGCTGTTATGTGTAGTATTTAAGGAGGTTTGCTAGGGAAAACAGATCTGGTCCAGCCAGGATCATTATGCAATTGACAGACATATTCGGCGATTAAGGAGTCGTTGAACTATAATCTGGGGAAGTACGGAAACGTAACCAACTTGACCATACGCAAGTAAATGTTGAGGGGGTGTCTTTCGCCTGATGTATCAATTCCTCCATCTCAGCTGTTTTATTGATGTGGCTTAACCAATCCTGTAATGAGGGTGGGTTCTTCGATTTCCATTTGGCAGGGATGCACATATTTGCTGCCATAATCATATGCATGGGTAGAGACCCTATGTAGGCTTTGGAAGGTCGAGACGACACATGGAAAATAAATTGTGCGGGGGAAAGATTTAGTGGGCGAGTAGTGAATTTTTGGGTGATTCTATGAACTTCCTGCCAAAATGGTTGGATAATGGGGCACGACCACCAAATGTGTTCTAAGGTTCCAAGGTTGACCTGACATCTCCAACACTGAGGAGAGACGGATGGGTAGATATGATGCAGTTTAAGAAGTGTATTATACCACCTGGAGAGCAATTTAAACGCGTTTTCCTGAACGCAAACATTCGGGGAACCTTTGTGAGCAACAGAATATACAAATTCCCAGTTGTCGGGAGTGAGGGCCGATGGCAGGTTCCTATTCCAGGCTTTGGTAGACCAGTGCTCGTTACCGAGGTGGCGTGGGAACAGTAAGTTATAAGAAAAGGAGATGAGGTGTCTTTGCGTTTCTACAAGTGTGCACATGTTCTCAAAAGGTGTCAGGGTTCGAGCTCCTTCTGGGGTGTATGGTTTTGAGGTTAGGAAATGTCGCATTTGGTTATAAGTCCAGAGAGATAATCCGTTTTTGAGCAAGGTCTTTGACAAGTCTGTAAAGGATAGGAGGCGTTTACGTGCATAAAAGTCTTTGGACAGAATTGTGGGGTGAGGCCACAGTCCTTTTAGAAAAGAGGAATGGAAACCAGGTGGAAAGGCCGGGTTGAATTTAAGTGGTGTCATCGGGCCAGTGACCGTTGAGACATGGAATTTATTGCAAGCGTAACGGAAAGCAGAAAGCGATGTGGTGATTAATGGGTGTGGGGAATAGGAACGAGGGACATGTGTGGGAAGTAGCCATGGGGTTTGGGCTACCGGAATCTGGTCTAGGGACATTTCAAGTTGAACCCAATCTTTGGTCTGTAGGTGGATGTTCCAATCAATAATTCTAGTGAGGTGGCATGCCAAGTAATATTTATGGATGTCCGGCAAACCTATACCTCCCTGCATCTTCGGTGCTACAAGTCGTGCGTAGCTCAGTCTGGGTCTTTTGGTACCCCAAACAAAAGTCGAACATAATCTTCGAAAGGAAGCAAAAAAAGCTGGAGGGAGTGAAATAGGTATGGTTTGAAGTAGGTACAATATTCGCAGTAGAATATTCATCTTTATGATAGCTGCTCTGCCAAACCATGAAAATAAGCCTTTCGACCACTTATTAAGATCTGCTGATATTGTTTGTAGTAGTGATTGGAAATTGAGGGGGTATAGGTTCGCCAGGGACGTTGGGAGTTGTATTCCCAAGTAGGGTAGGCTGGTAGGACTCCATTTAAAGGGAAAATTCGCTTGGCATTGGGAACATTGATTTTTAGTTAAAGAAATGTTTAGTGCAAGGGATTTTTTAAAGTTTATTTGTAGGTTAGATATAGTATGAAACTGGTCAAGGAGCTTGAGTAAATTAGGGATAGACGTCAAGGGTTCCGTTAAAAATAAAAGGATGTCGTCTGCAAATGCAGCGGCCTTAAACGTTCTCCCCTTAACATCCACTCCTTTAATATCTGGGTTCTCTCTAATTTGTCTTAGCAATGGTTCAAGAGTGAGGATAAATATTATTGGGGATAATGGACACCCTTGACAGGTACCATTAGTGATAGAGAAGGCATTCGACAGGTGACCATTGACTTTCACTTTCGCCGTGGGGCCTGAGTATAGCGTATTGATAAAATTAAGCATTCTATTTGGTAGTCCAATGGCCTTTAATGTTGCTGACATATAGTCCCGTGCCACCCTGTCGAATGCCTTCTCTGTGTCTAATGAATGAAAGAAGCCAGTTTGATTTTTGGACGTGAGCCAATGGTGAATGTTAAGCGCTTTGAGAGTATTATCTCTCGCCTCCCTGCCAGGTATGAATCCCACCTGGTCAGGGTGGACGAGGTCTGGGAGCAGGGGTAGGAGTCTGTTAGATAACATTTTTGCGTACCACTTAATGTCAACATTTAGGAGGGATATAGGCCTATAGTTGGTTACCTGTGTGACGTCTTTGTTCGGCTTGGGGATTACAGCTATATGGGCAGATAACATGTCACATGGGACAGAACAGGGCGATGCACATGTGTTAAAAGATGATAAAAAATGGGGTAGTAAAATTTGTTCATAAGTTCTATAATATCTGACGGTCAAGCCATCGGGGCCCGGACTTTTACCTGCGTGCATGGAAGTAAGAGCTGTGGTTGCTTCTTCGGGGGTCAGCGGGGCATCAAGTATTTGGTATGCTGAGGTGGAAATAGGGGTTGGGCAATATTTATTTAAAAATTCGGATATAATTTTTTCCCGCTGCTGATTAGGAGTAGTGTGTATAGTGGTTGGAGTGGTCAGATTATATAATCCCGAATAATATTTTAAAAATTGGGCTGCAATGTCGGGCGTTGAAGTCAGTTTTTTGCCTGAGGAATCAGTGATACTGTGGATGGTTGTTAATGCTTTCTTGGATTGGAGTGCTTTAGCTAGTATTTTTCCGGATTTACTACCGTATTCATAAAACGTTTTTTGAGAGAGTATGTATTTGCGTCTGGTTTGTTTTCCCAATAATTCTAGCATTTCTTTTCTCAATTGAGTTAGGGTGGTAAGGAGTGTAGTGGTGCTCTTTAGATTATGCGCGCGTTCCAATCGTCTAATTCTAGTGGCTAAGTCATTGAAGTGGGCTTTGTATGCTTTTCTTTTTCTAGCTGCTGCTGCTATAAGAACTCCCCATACTACACATTTGTGTGCTTCCCAATTAATGAGGGGAGATGTATCTGCCGCCTTATTGTCCAGAAAATAGTGGGTTAGGGTTTGTTCCACTTCCGATGCTATAGTCGGGTCAGTTAAAAGGGAAGGATCTAGTCTCCAGGAATGTGCGTGCGGACTAGACGAGGGGATAGAGAGCGTGATCGAAACAGGGTTGTGGTCAGAAAGGAACATAGGGTCAATGGACGCGTGTGTAAGAGAAGGTAGGGCTTCTTGGGAGATCAAGAGGAAATCGATGCTGGAGTATTTCCCGTGCGGTGCCGAATAGAAGGTGAAGCCTTTCATATCCGGGTAGAGAGTTCGCCAAGCGTCATGTAAAAGTAAGGTTTGTAATTGTGTTTTAATCTATTGTAAGGCAGCATAAGTCAGGGACGATGCCCCGTTGGATGTGTCGAGGATGGGGTTCAGAGGGACATTGAAGTCTCCTCCTAAAATGAGTGTACCTTCTTGGAATGCGGTCAACTTAGAGACAGTGTCTCTGAAGAACGTTACCTGAAGTGTGTTAGGTGCATATACATTTGCTAGGGTGATTGTTTTGTTCCTGAGGGTTCCTTTTAGGAATAGAAACCTGCCATTGTTATCTAATAAAGTGTCAGTAACCTGAAGGGGACAGTGTCGTGATACTAAAATGGAGACCCCTTTTATTTTTGCCGAAGCTGCGGTGGAGTGGTAGGCCACAGGGTAATATTTGCTTTGGAGTTTCGGTACATTAGTTGCGTGAAAATGAGTCTCTTGTAAAAATATAATGTTGGCCCTGCTTTTTTGCATGGCTAATAAAAGTTGTGATTGTTTTTCTGGAATATTTAAGCCCTTAGCGTTTAAGGACGTGATTTTGAGATGGTTAAGACTGGTTACATCCTCCGTAGGGGGCATGATGATATGTTTAGAACGTTAGTACTAATATGTCTGGGGGTGGGATATGCGAGCGGAGGATTGGGAGGGAAGGAGAGTACTGGGAATGGAGCGAATGTGTGTGGGAAAGGAAGCGGGTAATCCGGCAGCAGGTAAGACCCGCTCACCTGCGTATGTAAAGAGGAGTGGGAGCCGGAAGAGAATAGAGGCCTGTATTCTATGTCCTGTGTACAGATCACAGGACAGTCCTACAAGCCACTGAGTGGGAGGTGGTCGTCGGTAGTCAAAGAAGTAGTGGGTGATGTCCATCACACCGACAGCTCCGTATTATGTGAATAGAGAGTGTCATGGGGGCTAACCGTATGTTTAATAATTGGTTGTCAATAGATTGTGGGTAAATATACTTGTGTATGTGTGGTAGTGGAGGAGCATAGCATTAGCAATAACAGTAGTATGTTCTGCCCCTGTGTAGTGCAACTAGAAGAAGGGAGATCCAATGGAGTGAAGTTGCTAGTAAAATGATGATTCAACACAATAACTAAGAAACAGTAAACTGATAACCTCAAGCAGAGGAGTCAAACAAATGAACCGGAACGATCGGTACAGAATAATCCGGTAATAACGGAGACCAGAGGATGAGAGGAGGACGGAGCTGGCACTCCGGTCAGGCTGAAACGGCCCACGTAAGTCAGTTAGTGAGGGCTCGCGGAAGGAGCACATGCATGAGGGCCAGTCTGCCAAATATTTGTGCTACGTGGATCAAGCAGTAGGCTTGGGCGTGGAAGATGCCGATCGAAGTGCCAGACCGACTCCCCCCCCATCCTTGTTGTAAAATACAATACAAGTTATAACAGTACACATTAACTTAACGACCCAAGAACTACAATATGAAATAATTCAGTGGCAGGGCGTCCTTTATAGGAAACTATATAGAACTGCAACCTCTAATAAGTAAGCGCTTAGGTAGTGGATCAGTAACGGCTAGTAGTGGAAGTTCATTAGGGTAATCCATAACGTAATCTGTTCGCCATGCTATAGCGAAATCTTCGTAAAGGTAAAAAAAGGGAATCAATGGTAGGTAGAGTATGCGCTTCGTACAAGCATCAGAACAGTCAGGATGTAAGACACAGTTCTACATCTCAGAGGGGAGGTATAGTGGCTAACGAATTAAGGAGGTGAGATGTAAGTTCTTTAGATGGGGAGTTAATACTCACAATGGCCACTCTGAGATTGGGAGATTCGCAAACGAAGAGGTTTGATCCAGTAAACGTGTAAGAGTCAATGAGATTGTAACCTGTGGAACATACCTGGATCGATATGATAGTAAATATGAAAGACTGCATCGCGGAGTGGGAGGGTGGTCCCGGTGGACAGGAGTCACTGGCGGGTGCTGTATCCGGTACCGATGCCGGTAGAATCGTCTAGGACAATGCAGTGAGTGCGAAGGTATAGCATGTCTGTGTTCGGACAGTACACCAAGGGGCTGCGGGGCAAAGCTTAAGAGAGGGTATTAGGTAGAAGACAGGATGGGTGAGAGGGAGAGAGGGAGAAGAATGAAATCCCCGATGAGTCGACGGGAGGGCAGAGATGAGGAAGGTCTTTAACGGTCTCTGCGGGCTCTGCGAGATATTGGAGCGGCCGTGGGGCTGCGCAGTTGTTGCTGGGTATAGGACTCCGGGGGAAATCATCGAAGAGACGGGGAGCATTGTCTCCTATACGGTGAGGACTGGGTTTCCATCTGATCTTCTATTCTTTGGCCAGTGCGGGAGGAAGAACCAACGAACTCAGCATACCAGTTGGGGAGTGACACCAATGGTATGTCCAGTGTGCGACAGAACGCTGCCAGCTCCTCAGGGACTCTCAAGATGGCCAACCATCCTTGGTGAGAGGCCGCAAGTCCGAACGGAAATCGCCAGCGATAAGGAATTCCATTACTTTTTAAGACCTCCAAGAGAGGGCGCAGATCCCTTCTGTTCTGGAGCGTTATAGCTGAGAGGTCTTGGTAAATGGAGATGTGTTGACCCTCGTATTCTAGGTGTCTTTTGAGCCTAGCCTGCTTAAGGATCATTTCTTTGATCTGGAAATCACAGAGGCAGCAAACGACATCTCTGGGTGGGTCTGTATCGCGGCCGCGGGGTCTGTGTGCACGATGAATGCGTTCCATCGCTATGGTGGATTGACTGGGATTGTCAAGGAGCTGATTAAAGAGTGCTGTGATCACTGGAGTTAGGTGATCGTTGTCAACACTTTCGGGGAGTCCTCTCACCCGAAGGTTGTGTCTCCTGCCCCTGTTGTCCAAATCTTCGACGTGTCTCTGAACGTCTCGCAATTGGGCTGTGTGGGTATCTATGGAGCGGTGCATCGTGGAGATCGTTACTTGATGAATGGCGGTCTTTTTCTCTACTTCATGCACTCTCCCCGCTATGGCTTGTATTTCATGCCGGAGGTCTGTGATGGCGGTGAAAAGCGTGTCTTTAATATCAGCCGCTACTGTGCGTAGATCTAGCAGGCTTGGTGATTGCAGGGCCGTGGGTGAGGTTGTGGTAGTTGAGGGAGGTGAAGGAGTGGGGGTTAGTACTATCCCGTCCTATGAGGGAGCTGAGGTGGACGTCGCCATGTTTGTTCTCTGTGCTCTGAACAAGTCAGAGATATTCTGTGTTCCTCGGTTGTTCTTCTCCCTCAGGGATCGCGATCTGGAGGTAGAAGTGCCCCTGGAAGCCGTACCCATCATCCGAAGTGACAATTAAAGGGTTTTGTCTCTCGTAAGGCTGATTGTAGGCTGTGGTGTGAAGGAGCTCAGGAGTTATGCTGCCATCTTCACTCACGGCAAGCCACGCCCCTTCAGATGCTTTTTTTAGCGTGAAAGTGCTTGAAAAGCGTCTCAGTGTGAAAGGGGTCTAACAACTAGCTAATACTAAAGATGCCGGTGGTCACCGGCTCCAAAAATTCATATCTGAACAGCATCTAAATCACAGCTGAACCTCTGAACAGCTGCTTTGGAAATTTGCAGTGAAAACCGAGGGGGAAATTGCACTGGACATATGTGAACCTAGCCTAAAATTTGTATTATTTCCATACTGGTGTGCATCTATATACTTATGGGTATAGTTATATGCTGGATGCTATAGTGTCTCTCGGTTACTTTGAGCCCCCATTCACACCTATGCAAATTAGATGTGCGTTTCCCCGCATTTAATTCCCATAGTAGGAGAATGTGACTGGCTCCCTAATGGTTCACATATCTCCGGGGCGGTTGAGGAGCACACTGCAGAAAAACGCTGTGTGTCTTTGGCTCCGTTTCAGGGCCGAATTCAGGCATAGAATCGGCCCTGATTACATTACTGGTTAACTTCTCAGGAAGGGAAACCCAGCCCTGAATGGAGGCATTGCCACATTTATTATCAAACCCACTCTTCCATTGTTTTTTTTTTTTTATTTATCTACAGGTTTAGTGCAAAATCCTGTTTGGGGAGAGCCATTTATCATAACCCCCCCTCCACCACCACCAAACCAGGGCTACAGCAGCATTGTAATTTGTCCTTTCTCTTTCACTTGGAAAATCAGTAAGCCTGATATTCAGAAGTGTTTGTGAATACTCTGCATTTGCGTTGTGTGATTCATGATAAACAGGGAGGGAATCCCTCTCAGATTATTTTACTAAAGCAAAAGATTTCCTTTAACAGCAGAGATTAATATGTTTATCTCTATAAAGATCCTAAAAGCTGGGAATAGTAATGGCTTATCCTAAGCACATGCAATGCCAGTGATTTTGTATACATAAATCAATGTAAGCTAGAAGTCAGTCAACAGACATTCTCTTGGGAGAACCCCAAATGGTTTCATGTGGCAAAAAAGATGTGAGCGTACTAGGAAATTAAATCTTTTCTTGGGCTTTATAAATGAAATGTGATTGGAACATCTCAAAACAAGTCTCAAATGAGCAAGGAATAAATTGGATTATTTACTTTAATTTAATGAATGCACATATTCAAACCAGTATGAATTGTTCTATTGTATTTAAATTTAAATATTTGCAATTACTGAAATATGACAATAAAACAATGCAGTTTATATAATACAATTAGAAGGAAGTGAATGACACAGTATAAAATATTTAACAGAGATTTGATATAAGCAATACCATGGATGTAAATAATGGATGCCCTTGGCTCTCCTCTTCTAGAGTATTCATCAGAGAGTTGTGGAAGTGGGAAAAAGAAAGAATGGAAACAGCTAATGGCCCTGAAAGTTGCAAAGAGTAGCAACCTTGTATATTTGCTGCATATGTTATTCTAAGAACGATTATATAATCAAGGCAGTTATTCACTATAGTTTCTGTTGAAAATATGGACCTTCTAGAGTTGGGCTGATTAAGCTGAAAAGTTTCTTACTACAGTTGGGCTAATTTGCAGCCAATTGAAATTAGTGGATATTTTCAGGTCAGCTGCAGATGATTGGTAGTCTGCTTCACATCATGTTGCTCTTCCAAATTTTAACCCTTCGTTGGGTTTTTTGGGACATTTGACTCCTTTATGCCTTGCGCCAGCAGATTGCTTCCATTCTGTACGACCAGCCTCCAAAAGCCTCTTCTCTAAAATGCTCTAGCCTGCTGTTGCACTGTGACATCATCATACATCATCCAATTCAGGACCAACAACAAGGACAAGGGCCCTTCCACAATCCAGAGTGTTAGAGAGAAGAGGTGAACTCCAGAAGACTGCCAGAGGTAGACAATATGCTGCACTTTTTTTTTGTTTAAATACAAGAGTTCAGCTTTAATTGGTTATTTAATTAGTGAATGAGAGGAGTATTTTTAATACGATAAAAGAAAACCAAAAGCAGAACACCAGCAAATTAAAACCCTTTGGATTATATCACAGAAGTAAAGCTGGTGGCGCAGTTTTTTATTGTATGCTAATCTGTACTATATATGTAGCGGTGACACTTTGGACAAAGTGTTATTCGTGTGTAAATTTAGTTTTTGCCTCAGAATGGTAATGGGGTTCTGAGGGTTAATTATGTAGGTTAACTTTGACATCAGTTTGGCTGGGCTGTGTTAGAGTTCTGCCTGGTGATGCATACAGTGAGGTGCACATGACAGGCCAGAACCAGGCCTAGTTGGATGTTTTGGGTATCCGCTTCCTCGGAGCCAATCAGTGGGTGTGCTGAGCCCCGCTGAGGAGTCTGGGGAGGGGTACTTAAGATGTTGAGGTCACATGTTACGGGTGGTTCGTTCGTGAGGCCCTATTGGTCTGTTCCTGATTCTGAACCTGAGTAGCCCCGCGAGGGGTACCGCAGCTCGTGCAAGTGACCAGGGGAGGACTGTTCGGAGGAGGGTCCCACAAGCTGGCATCCTGAGAAGTGGCTGGTTACTGAGTTGTGAAGGACATTGACAAATCCATGCTTTTTCCAGTACTGTCAAGGAGACAGAGAATGTTCCAGGTACTGAGGAAAAAGAATCGACTGTGGAAAATAAAAAGGTTTCGTAAATTTTTGCACATACAGTTAACATTTTGCAGAAAACTGCTGACTTAACATCACTCTTTGCCTACGTATTGCAGTCATTTATTCAACATGCTAGTAAAGTTAATATTACCTTGTGACAGCTAGTTGTGTTAGTTGCCTTGCCCAGCAGTAGTAGGGTAGTAGTCTTTTGGTAGTATTTAATCATCATTGAATGTTTACATTTTTGCTAAACAAACAAAGACCGAAAAATTTGGGAAAAATACTTGGTCCAGTATGCCTCACAGTCAATACCTCAAATGTATTTAGTTGTATTCACTACTGATATTTGGTTATACGTTTACCTTAACCTCTTCAATACTAGGCTCTTTCACCCCCATCCTGCCCGGGCCAATTTTCAGCTTTCATTGCTGTCGCACTTTGAATGACAATTGCGCAGTTATGCAAGACTGTGACATTTTTTGAGACAGATAGAACTTTCTTTTGGTAGTATTTAATCACCACTGAGTTTTTACATTTTTGCTAAACAAAAAAAAAAAAAAGACTCAACATTTTGGGGAAAAAAAGTGTGTCTGTTATAAAACTTTGCAAATAAGCAAATCCTTTTTCTTCTTCACTGATGGGCACTGATATGCTGCACTCATGGGTACTGATATGCTGCACTAATTGGCACTGATAGGATTCACTGATGGGCACTGATGAGGCTACACTGATGGGCACTGATAAGCTGCACTAATGGCACTGATGATTAGGCACTTATGAGGCTACACTGGTGAGGCAGCAGTGATGGGAAATGATAAAGCTGCACTGATGGGCTCTGATGAGGCTGCACTGATGAGGCACCACTGATGGGCACTGATTAGGAGTCACTAATGAGCCTGCACTGATGAGGTGGCACTGATGGGCACTGATGAGGTGGCACTAAGGGGCACTGATAGGCTGCACTGATAGGGCATTCATAAGCTGCATTCATGGGCACTGATGAAGCGGCACTGATGGGCACTGATAGGCTGCACTGATTGACAGTGATGGGGCTTTACACTCAGTGTAAAGAATGTACTGACAACCTTGCTGGTTATTTTCTCTCCTTTCCTCACACAGACTCAGTACGTGAGGAAAGGACTGCCAATAATCGGCAAGTTTGTCTACATGTGATCAGCTGTGATTGGACACAGCTGATCACATGGTAAAGGCCTGCTGTGATTGGCCCTTTATCCTAATCTGCGATCAGATGTGTGGCCGGCAAATAGTTAAAGTGTATTGTTTTGAATAGTATAGGGAAAGGTTAGACGCTTTGTCAAGTTTTTATTGTTATTCTCATTAGCTTCATCCCTTTATTTATAATGGTGACTAGTGTCAGTGAAGCAGAATGTAATGGGAAATCCAAAATTTTAGCGATGTCACCAAAATAAAAGGATAGGGTAAACGAGTACAAATGTTCTTGTGAGAACTGTTTAAGAGGGGAACTAATTTCAATATGGGAGATTTTTTTTTCCAACAAGAAGTGAAGGGAAATCTTCAATGGCACATAATTAAACTGGCTTTAAAGCGGTAGTAAAGTTAAATAATAAAAAAAAAAAGGTCCCCCTGCATGTTTATGCCATAATGTGCCAGTATTACTTTCAAAAGGGATCCCTCCAGCGGCACCCGGTCACCACTGACATGGATTTCATCTGCACCTGGTCTTCTTTGTGGGCTTTGGCCATCTGATTTGCAGGTTTCTGTTACATCAGAGGGGGGCGGGTCACCCACACGTCATTGGGGAAGCCAGGCTTCCCCACTTGCTTCAGAGGGGGCGGGGTCAGGTGACGGGTGGCCCTGCCCTCCTCATATAAAAAATGTCAGGGTGCCGGGATCCCACAGTGTCTCCGCCAGTGGAGACAGAGGAAGGATGGATGGACTGCGCTGAAAGCAGAGATCACCCATCGCTGGATCAGATCAGCCATCGCTGGACCCCGGAGAGATGATCATCCGTCGCTGGATAGCAAGAGTGAATTACCACCGCTGGAATCTTTTTAAATTTTTTTTTATTTTTAATAAAGGACTTTTTCAAAAGTGTGTGTCATTCTTTTACACTTTCTTTGTGAAATGGTAGGGTACTTTTGTACCCCCTTACCATTTCAAACAGGGGGGGCCAGGATCTCTGGGTCCCCTTGTTAAAGGGGGCTTCCAGATTCTGATAAGCCCCCCCGCCCGCAGACCCCCACAACCACCGGCCAGGGTTGTGGGAATGAGGCCCTTGTCCTCATCAACATGGGGACATGGTGCTTTGGGGGACCCCAAAACATCCTCCCAATGTTGAGGGCATGTGGCCTGGTGCGATTCAGGAGGAGGGGTGCTCTCTCGTCCCCTCCCTCTTTTCCTGCGGCCTGCCAGGTTGCATGCTCGGATAAAGTGTCTGGTATGGATTTTTAGGGGGAACCCCACATCTTTTCTTTTGACACAGGGTTCCCCTTAATATCCATACCAGACCTGGAGGGCCTGGTAATTGAATTTGGGGGAACCGCACGCTTCTTTTTTTTAATCAATGACTTTCAATGAGTGTTCTCTGTATTACGGGAGCCGAAAATTCATTACAGCCGTGAGCGATTTTAAATTACTTTTTTTCTGCAGAAATGACACTTTTATTCAGGGACAGTTCTAAGCACGGGAAACATGCGCCCCTTCACAGGCATACTATACACACCCCCAGGTATGAAATTTAAAGGAATATTACACTTTTATTGTTTCACTTTAATCGTTATTAAAATCACTGCTCCTGAAAACACAGCAATTTTTAAAACTTTTTTTGCATTGATACATGTCCCCTGGGGCAGGACCCAGGTCCCCAAACACTTTTTAGGACAGTAACTTGCATATTAGCCTTTAAAATTAGCACTTTAGATTTTGAACATTCGAGTCCCATAGACTTTAATAAGGTTCTAAAGTTCACATGAAGTTTAGGCCTGTTCGCAGGTTCTGGTGCGAACCGAACTGGGGGGGGGGGGTGTTTGGCTCATTAACCTTTAGGTATATAAAATAAGGTTTAGAGCAGCCAACATTTTTTGCTTTATAACTCAGGAGAATATTTTTATATCCTAAAACTCAGCCACTTATAGCATCTTTTGCTTAGATTCTCTTTACTCCCCTGCAGTTTCATTTGCTACTGAAAGTAAGCAGAAGAAGCCCTGTGTAAGCTTTGAATTAATCCAAGTCAGAGCTTACACATGGCTTACAACTCTCTTTTTGGCCCCATGTGCTTGAGTGGCACTAGTGCTATCACATAGGAGAATAGGAAGTGAGTCACACGATTCACTATACCTGAACGTTTTTCTCTTTTTACTTCTTAGCCCTTGTACACACGGTCGGAGATTCCGTCGGAATGTGTCCGATCGGAGCGTTTTGTTGGATATTCCGACTGTGTGTGGTCTGCATCGGACTGTTTCCGTCGGAATATCCGTCAGACCAAATTTTCCAAATTGCCGGAAATATTTTCCGACAAAATGCTCCGATCGGACATACTCCGATCATGTGTAGCCTACTCCGACGGACAAGGTGCCACGCATGCTCACATTCAAATTCCGACACAGAAGCGCTCGTTCAGGTAAAACTACTGCTCGTAATCGATATAGCACATTCATCACGCTGCAATGTTAAAAATTCTTTCATGAAGCGCATTCTCTTGTTCTTTACAATGCTGCAAGAAGGAACTTCTTTTGATGCTCATAGTCACACACACTTCTCCCGAACGTATTTCCTGACTCTTTTTTACTCATTTCGGCAATACAATTTTCCTGGTGCCTCCATGGCAGCATACCTGTGACAAGCTCCGCCTTGGCTCCTCCCTCAGGACTAGTGAATATTATAAAAGAAAAGGTTAGTACAGCCCCCGCATTCTCCTTTTTTTCCTCATACCTCATGGCAGTGAATCCTGGTCGGCGTCCTTACCTTCTGCATTCGGCAGCGTCCGTCCGGGTTCAAGCCTCTCCCGGACGCAGTTCCTTCTCTTGGGCAGCTAAATGCGCTTATAAGGTTGGAAGTCCCTTCTGTAGGATCTTTTGGGACAAGCAGTTTGTCTCTTAAGTAAGAGCTTTACCTGCAGTATGGGCATTCAGGCTCCAGTCTATGGCAGCAGAGGTAGCAGCTTTGCTCTGTCCCTGAGGTTTGTTTTTTCCCTCCAGTCTCATCTGTCCTTCCTGTTTGTCACTCCCAGACTCACTAGGGGCCGCGCGCGGCGAGTCTGTGTCATTTTATAATAGTCTAGCGTTCCCGCCGTCGTCTGCGCATGCGCCGGCGGGTTGTATGTTTCGACGGTCAGTTTTGACGTTTGGTGCGTGTGCGGTAGCGTCGGAAGCTTCGGCGGCCATCTTTTTTGAGGGCAAATGGTTCTTTTTGCCCTCAGAGTGTCAGAGGAGGAGCTTTAGCACGACATCACTTCCCCTCCTCCTATTTATTTCCCCAGCAGCACAAGTGAAATGCCTGTGGTCAACAAGAGAATTACACTCTAGAGTTCCAGGCTATTCCCACCCCTGTTAAGGTAAGGCATGTTTTAATGCATTTGTTTTTGTACATGTGATCATCCGAATATATTGGTATAGCTCTGATGGAATGTCTCTTTTCACTTAAAAAGAATTAATTTATTAATATATTAAATTATTTAAATCGGAGCCTCCAAAAAAAAAAAAAAATATATATAAAAAATGGATTAAAAAAAAAAAAAAAAAAACACAAAACACAACACACAGTAACGGGGGGTGGGAACCGTCACTTTTGTAGGCAAATTCCCTTCTTTTCCATGAATCAGCGCACGACGGGTTGACGCCTTTTCCTCTGACTCTTTCCTAGCCGTTACCTCTGCTAAGCCGCCTAAACATGAGCCTTTTGCCGCCCGCTCAAGATCCTACTCTACTCCCAAGGTAAGGACCTACGCCCAGGTAAGTTTTAAAAAAAAAGAAAAAAGAGTGCACTAAGGACGATACTTTTGTATTTCAGTCCTGTACGCCAGAAGACCTCAAGGCGATATGGAGATGACGATGATGATTCCTGTCACAGCAGAGACAGGTCACCCAGACATGGGCATTACAGAAGCGGCAGGAAAGCTTCAGCTAAGAGGCGCCGTCATTCGCGCTCCCCGAGACCTAGACCTACCAGATGTCAGGCCTGCGGAGGCTCCCCACTTCCGGACAAACTAATTTGTCAAGACTGCCTTAGAGACTATGCAGCAGACAGAGAGTCTGAGAGCCTACAGGTGGCAGATCTCCTTAAAAAGGCAGTAAAAGACTCCCTTACGGAATTGGTCGCTACAAGGCCGACACAACAACCGGCATCTCCTCCTCAGGAGCTGATGGCTGAGGCCTCCATTCCTGGTCCTTCCACCAGTGGAAGTGGTCGTCTGTTCCCTCCCTCCTCCTCTAAGCATCAGGACGAAATGGCCATTTCAGAGGATTCCTCAGATGACACAGATGCCTCTGGCTTTGCCTTTGCCATGGTCCAGCCCTATGTGCAGGCCGTTAAACAAGCAATCGGTTGGGAGGATTCCAACGTGGAGGTCAGGAAGTCCAAATCATACTTCCCCTTCCTTAAGCGCCAGATCTCCTTCTTCCCTCTTATGGAGGAAATCAGGGAGGTGATCGAGGAAGAATGGGGGAGGACAGACAAAAGACTTTCCACCAATCGATTGGGAAAATTATACCCTCTCTCCGAGGCAGATTCCAAAATGCTGGACGGCCCGCCGGTGGTAGATGCCGCAGTGGTAAGGCTGGCCAAGAACGTCACTTTACCCCTAGATGATTCAACCTCCTTCAAGGACCCTCTGGATAGAAGGATGGACCTTGACCTTAAGAAGGCCTATCAGATGGCAGGATATGCCTGTAAACCTGCAATAGCTCTGACATCAGTGTCCAACGCACTACGCGTCTGGACAGATAATATAGAGTCGGCAATCCAACAGGATATCCCTAAAGAAGAGATAATAAGGGCAACCAGTAGAAGATGGGCGGAGGACCCATTGTTAATCCAATTTTTTAAGGCCGTCAGGAAGATCAGACCACCGTCTAAACAATCTTTTCCCACTTGGGACCTTACGGTCATCCTGGAGTCCTTAGCCAATCCACCCTTTGCCCCTTCGGACTCAATATCACTCTGGAACCTAACTTTAAAATTATCCTTTCTGATAGCCATAACCTCCGGCAGGCGAGTGTCAGAGCTCCAAGCTTTGGGAGCAGATCAGGATCACATTATTTTTTACCCAGATAGAGTGGAACTTAGAACAATACGAGGGTTCATTCCCAAGGTCGCTTCATCCTTGAGCATGTCAGAACCCTGGGCACTCCCAACATTTTCTGAACAGGACTCTGTCAGTCTTCATGAATTAGACATCGCCTCCACTCTGAAATGCTATCTCCAAGCCACAGCTCCATTCTGGGCTTCCATCAGACTGTTCATAATTCCCTGGGGAAAACATAAAGGAAAGGAGGCATCAGCCAGAACGATCGCTTCATGGATCGTCAAACTCATCCACAAGGTGTACAGGACAAAGGGACTAGAGACCCCTTCAGCGGTCAGGGCGCACTCCACAAGAGCGGTCTCTGCCTCTTGGGCGGCAAGAGCGAATGTGTCGATCGAAACTATTTGTCGGGCAGCAACCTGGTCATCCCAACACACATTCCTGAAACATTACAGGGTGGACCCAGGAGCTCTCTCCTCAGTGGAGTTTGGCAGACAGGCAATCACTTCGGCCTTAGCCTCTTCTAAATAATAAATTCTTTAAATAAACCTCTAAGCATTATCCCACCCGTCTCAGCTAGTTATTTGTCACAGGTATGCTGCCATGGAGGCACCAGGAAAACAGAAAATTGTTCCATACTTACCGTAATTTTCTTTTCCTGGTGCCTATCCATGGCAGCATACATTCCCACCCTCGGTATTCTATATTAACGAGAATGCGGGGGCTGTACTAACCTTTTCTTTTATAATATTCACTAGTCCTGAGGGAGGAGCCAAGGCGGAGCTTGTCACAGGTATGCTGCCATGGATAGGCACCAGGAAAAGAAAATTACGGTAAGTATGGAACAATTTTCTGTTTTTGATTTCGTCACATCTACACAATTTTATATATATATATTTTTTTTTTTGGCTGCATTTTTTTTTTTTTTTGATTTCCTAAACATCATTTTTTGACAGTTTGCTAATTTTTTCATTTTTTGGGGTGTTTTGTGTGTAAACTTACCACAACAACATTATTGTATTTTTTATATTTTGTTTTTCTTTTTTAATCTACAGGAGGTTGTTTAGTGTTGGTACCCCTTGTTATTCATGTCACTTTGTTTTTTTGAAATGTACCTGCTTGCTCACAAATAAACTGGCCTTTTGGAAGTAAAACACATACGCAAGTATTTCTTCAAAAAAAAAAAAAACCTTTATTTAGGTGTCAGTAACAGATAAAGAGGGAGGCAGCGAGGGAGAAACTGGGGAGATTAGCGAAGCCTTTGGCCCCCAGGGCACACATCAACTATTTAAACGCAAAACTTGGTGACCTGAGGAGTACATATCTGAGGGAGGTCTGGTCCTGAAGTCCATGAAACCCGGAACAGCAGCAGATGACATCTATGTTCCCAGGCTGTGGTACTAAAACAGGCTGCATGTTCTGTCAGACCAGACTGAACCCAGGTCATCACTCTCTGGTCTACCTTCCACGCTTCCTTCCAGGCTGTGGCTGTGGTGCTGGAGGTGTGGCAGAAGGAGGAGGAGGGGCATGGGCCAAACCACACAAGTGTGTTTCTTGTGTCATTTGGCCCAACGGGCCCTTGTTGAGGGTGTGTATAATAACCTCCTCACACAAGAGCTGTTGCCCCTGCTCCATTTTCTCAAGCTTGCACGCAACCAAGGCGGCAAAGGCCACTTGGTAGGTGGGTTTTGCTTGGAGGGCCGCTGATGCCTCACCAATCAGCCTCAGGGCAGACTCCTCCACATTCCCCCCCTTTCTCGCCCTTTTGCGTGGAAGGCGGAGGGGAGGGACCTGGCATTCAGTGACTCTCCTTTGCCTGCCCACCGCCTGGCTGCCGCTTACCCCAGCCACCTCCTGGCTGCTGCATTCCACACCCTCCTGTTCCTGGCTGAGTTCTTCCTGTGTATGAAAAAGGGACATAGTTTTAGTTTTTGGTTCATCAAACACACACAATTTTCACATCAACACTGTTGCAAACTGTTAACCAATAGAAAAGACTATCATTCTGTGCCCAGCATTTTTCTTTCTTGTCCCAAAGGTTTTGGCCACTACTGTCTTGATATGTGAAACAATTTCTAAACTCAGCAATTAGTGAGCAAAAATCAAGTTAACATCATTCATTTATACTCCCAAAATATGTACAACAATACTATACCTGGCTCAAGCTGGGCTCCCCCAGTTCTTCCTGAGTGGAAGGCCCAGGTTGGGCGTCGGAAGACTCAGCAGGGGTGGAATGTAGCATAGGTCACGTGGAAGGAAGAGTAGAGAGTGATTCTCTGACCTCAGCCTGGTCTGACAGAAACTGCATCCTGTCATAATACCACAGGCTGGGGACATAAACGTCATCTGCTGCAGCTCCAGATTGCATGGACTTCAGCACCTTGAGCCTCTCCCTCAGATATGTACTCCTGAGGCCACCAATTTTCTTTTTTAAATAGTTGACGTCTGCCCTGGGGACCACCGGCTTTACAAACTCAACCAGTTTCAACATTGCTGCCTGCCTCTTTTGTCTGTTACTATATTGAGGGTGTGTTGGTTGCCACAGGCAGGGCATGTCTCTGTATTTATCGATGAACAGAGGGAGGAAGCTATTATCGTTGAAGCCGTCCATAATGTCTGCAAGACACAACATAAGACAAACCCTAATGTCAGGCTAAACTCCACTAATGCAGGCCTCAATCTAGAAGCAGTATAGCCTAGTGATGTACCAAGTTCAAAATTTTACCTTCGTTTGCACGTTCGTCACCTCAGCTTCTCTCTCTGTTCACAGATCGTACGGACAACACTCGCGTGTTGCGTTTTATATACAGTGCGCATGCGTGAAACTCCGCCCGCCCCTGACGTTCTTTCTAGACTATTCCCCGTCACTTTCGCCGCAGTGGGGAGAGCACATGGCGGATAGAACGCAGGTGCGCACTAATAATAGTTCCACTAACGAGGAGGAGGGTGAGGAAAGCCCGGAGCCTGAAACGTCCCAATACAGGAAGAGAAGATTTAAGGCCTCAAATATGTCTTTTGGAGAGATGTTGGAGATGGTGGACATATTGAACAGGACCGAATATGATGGGAAGTATGGACCTTACCCAAACTCAAATATCAGAAAGACCAAGATCATGAATAAAGTTGTGAAGAGTCTTCAGAAGAATTTTGGGGAACACCGATCCATGGATCAACTGAGAAAACGCTGGTCAGACCTGAAACTGAGGGAGCACGAGCAGTACATAAGGATCAAGTGTGTTCTTGAAAAAAGTAAGTAGTTGTCGTGTGTTCATATGATTATTCTTGCTTGCATACTGCTCCATGTGCTTTGATTTCATGTTGTGCAGTTTAAAATGGCCACTTTCAAGTTCATGGTTTCATTTGTTCGTAGGATACATCGTTCTGCAGGGAAGTATTCCAGCTGAACACAGTGTCCCCAATAATGTTCTGACCTTGGAGCTCCGCCAAAATAAACAATTGTACAACACTTCCAAACAATGTTTCATATTCCTAATTCTGCCCTCTGTGTGCTAATTATTCTTTATTTACATTCTTTTTACACAGGGGAGAGAAGACTCGGCAAGTATGAGGACACCAGGGACCCCACCCCTCCCAAAAAAGGCCAAATTCCAAAACCAGAAGTAGAGGAGCAGGAGGAGGAGGAGGAAGGAGAGATAGTTGAAGTTGGACAAATTGTCACCACAACAGGTGAGTGTTGGAGAACACAGCTTCCGGTAAGCTCATCAATGTATATCACCATATTTTTAATACATGGTGTGTTTTTTTGATTTATTTTGTAGGTGATGTGGAAGAAGAATCCCATTTTACCAGTGAAAGTGCCCAGATCCTTATTGGGGAGATAATGGGGTGCAATCGGGATTTGGAAAATATACAGCAAAACATCAATGATGTGAAAAATAAAATGAAGAACATCATTGATGTTTTGGGGAGAGTGTGAAACAGCCCAAACTAGCTAGGCTTTTAGTTTTTCTATTTTAATCCACAACTTTTGTATTTTTAGAAAATCCAGATTTGGAAGATGCACAGAGTGTGTAAACATGCGCTATCTCCCATCACGGGGGATCAATGTACTTGTTTTGTGTAAAGTGGCTGAGATGAAGGGGTTGCAGCCCCAAAACATGTACATTGATCCCCAATGATGGGAGATAGCACATGTTGACACGCTGTGTGCATCTTCCAAAATTGGATTTTCCTGGGGTGACACCCCATGTGATGAAGGCAAGTTTGTACATACTCATGTCTGATATTGTCTTCACTTTTCAAAGTTGAACTTTGTAAGTTCCTGTGTTCTGTATGTTATGCTTTGATACATGCCTGTTTACACAAAAACACCAAGTACACAAAAATTAGCTGAAAGACTCTTTTTGATACACACAATTTCTTGGTTTGTTGTAAAAACCTTTTCTAAACGCACATGTGAACGTGCTTGGATTAAAAAGTTAAATAAATCATCATCGTGTGGCTTCCTTTTTTTATTGCGCCAAAGATGTATTTGGAGTAAAATTTAAGATTGTGCGGTGAGAATGGGTGTTATTTACTAAAGGAAACTCCACTTTGCACCCCAAGTGCAGTTTCAGGTGTACTTTTGCAGTGCACTTGTAGTGCATAGTGGATGTGCCTTTAGTAAAAAACACCCACAGTGATGTGTTAATTTGGACACGATTTTGGTCAGTAATGCACTACATACATTAGTTAACAAAAACAAGGTGTGTGTGTAGCAGACCCACAACATAATAAGCTTATCTGAAGAAGAGACTGTCCCCTCATCTCGCTTTGAACTTGGGTTTGCACTGTTGGTGAAAAAGGCAAAACAAGAAAAAAACTAAATTTACCTAGGAGACACCTAAAAGCAAGCCAAGCAGTAAATGAAGGAGTTTCAAAGAAAAATTTATTGAGAAAATGCCTCTCAGACATTGTCTGGCATATCAATGGCCCCCTACCGACAAAGTAGTCCATGTATTGGGTTCTAACCTCACGGGCGCTTTGGGGGGGCAAGCCAGGATGAGCAGGTTCAAGGCCCGTGAGGTTATCATCATTTTCAAGCAAGTCTGCTTCTTGTTGGCCAACTGAGACCGCATAGTTCACAGAAACTTTTTAAAGAAAATTGTGCAGAACACAGCACGCCAGCACTATGTGATTGAGTTTGTATTCCGCCATGTGAATAGGGGTAAGAAAGAGGCGGAACCGGCTGGCCAGCATACCAAAAGTTTTCTCCACCACTCTTCGTGCTCTGGACAGGCGGAAATTAAAAATCCTCTGGTCTGGGGTGAGGGTCCTCATCGGGAAAGGCCGCATCAGATGGTTTGCCAGGGCAAATGCCTCATCCGCGATGAAGACGAACGGGAGTCCTTCCTGATTCTCCTCTGGGGGTGGCAAGCCCAGACTGCCACTCTGGAGATGCCAGTAGAACTCCGTCCATGCGAACACTCCACCATCCGACATCTGTCCATTTTGCCCCACGTCCACATACAAAAACTCATATGTCGCAGACACCACCGCCAACATCACGATACTATGAAACCCCTTATATATATAATAGTACGACCCCGAGTTGGGTGGTGGGACGATGCGGACGTGCTTCCCATCAATTGCTCCTCCACAATTGGGAAAGTGCCAATGACTGGCAAAGTGGGAGGCCACAGTCTGCCATTCCTGTGGCGTTGAAGGACACTGTGGAGTGAAACAAGAACCAAAATTAGTAATTTAAATAATCAACATGGCAAGCAGATTAGACACAAACATTTTTGGCCAAGATTAGTATAACATTTTGGGAACTGAGTATTTAAAGCCTAAAGTATAAGGTCCCTTTATGAGAGTCATCACCCCCCCCACCCCCCCCATCTGATGGGCCCTTGCTAAGAAATGAGGGGGGGGGGGGTGTTTTGAACAGGTAACCCTCTCCACTTGATTGAGAGCTGAATGCCAAAATAATGTGTGATACTTTGGGAAGCCCCTCCTTACTTACACTATTGGCAGCCCACCGGGCAGGTAAGAAGTGTCATAATACCAAAAAGAAAACAAAATGGAAGCACATTTTGACATTCTGCTATCACATATCAAGATAATTAATAGGGGGGGAAAAAAGCATTTGAAAGTATTGAGGCAGGCCCTTGCACTACATGCTTTGGTCAACTTGTCCATAAATGTGAGCATCAAAAAGGTAGATATAGTGTGTATTGGGTTTGTTAAAGTCAGCAGATAGAGAATTGCTATCAGCTGAGCTAGCAGTTGGGGGGAGGGGGGTTCCTAATGAGTTTGGCACAACCAAAAAAAAAGCACTCTGCATGAATTGAAGCACACACATAACATTTGTAGACATTTTAGGGGGTGTTTAGAGGAAAGCAATACTATGGAGCTGACAAAAGACATTGGTTAGTGACTAGACTATAGTTTTATGGGCCAAGAAGAGCATGGTGGGGAAGTTAGTGAGGCAAATATGCCTGAGGACAAAGGGGCAGAGTATATGAATTAGAGCATATTGCAATGATGGTAATTAGGGAATGAGAAAAGAAATGCAAGACATTAGCAATCATGAAATACATAGAATGTGATGTTAAAGGATAAAACTTACCTTCATATAGTCCTTCTGCAGGACCTGAATGATGGCAGAACAGGTCTCTGGAATAATGATCCCCAGAGCCTGGGGGGAGATGCCTGTAGAGAACTCGAGGTCCTGAAGGCTTCTCCCTGTCGCCAAGTAGCGCAACGTGGCGATGAGCCTCTGCTCCGGAGTGATGGCTTGCCGCATGCAGGTATCCTGCCTGCTGATATAAGGGGTCAGCAAAGCCAGCAGATGGTGAAAAACGGGGTCCGTCATCCGAAGATAATTCCTGAAATCATCAGGATTATTCTCCCGGATCGCAACCAATTCTTGGTCCACAAACGCCTCCCCTCCCTGTTCATGGACCAGGCTTGTGTCAAAGTAACAACCCCAACACGAAGTCCCTGCACAGCACAAACTCTACGATGAGTGCGTAGACAAAACATGGTTTCAAAGTGGTCGGCTCGTCAGAACGGACAACAGAAAGCACTGATAAACAGCAATGCCTGAAAGAACGAACTGAATAGCAGAAGCAAGCAGACAATAAGAAATGCAAATCAAAGCGTACTATACCAAGATATAGTCCACAATGAGAAACAAATACTTACTGACTGCATGCACTGATTATCAGATACGCCAAGACAAGCAGAAACTGAACAGCAGTAGCGATCTGAATCACAAATCTGAAAAGCGTGAATCGTCTCTCACCAAACTTCTACTAACACGCGATAGACACGAGATCAGCAGAAGGAGCCCAAAGGGTGCCGGACGTGGTGCTGAACTTCCATTTTGTAGGCCCGCCGTACACGGCTTACGTCACCACGTTCTTGGCAACCGGAAATTCCGACAACTTGGTCCGACCGTGTGTATGCAACATCACTTCCGGACCTGGTCCGGAATTAATCCGTCGGAATAACTCCGACGATTTGGTCGTTGGAATCTCCGATCATGTGTACAAGGGCTAACAGCATGCAGGAAACAAAGGCAAAGTGAGTATATGCAGGACTAGGGACAAGCATTGAAGTAAAGAAGTTATCTCTGTACTTATACTTCATCTGTTTAAGGCTACAAAAATAAGACACTATAGGGTTCATTTATTAAAGGAAAATTCACTTTGCACTACAAGTGCACTGCAAGTGGTGCACTGCAAGTGCACTTTGCACCATTTTGCACTACAAGTGCACTTGGAAGTGCAGTCACTGTAGATCTGAGGGTAAGATCTGAAATGAGGGGAAGCTCTGCTGATTTTAGCATCCAATCATGTGCAAGCAAAAATGCTGTTTTTTATTCTCCTTGCATGTCCCCCTCTGATCTACAGCGACTGCACTTCCAAATGCACTTCCAAGTGCACTTGTAGCGCAAAGTGGATTTGCCTTTCGTAAATTACCCTCAATGTAGTAAATAAAGGTGTGTAGAGGTAGTCCCAGAAACTCAAAACTGGATGGGGAGCTATGGTAGAGGACACGTCTTGTTTGTCTGTGCAGGCTTCTATTGACAACCACTGTAAGCTCACTTCATTGAAAGTTTATACCTGTACAGCACATATGTCAAACACAAGGCCCATGTGCTGATTGCGGCCCTCCAGGCAATCTCATGTGGCCCTTGCACCTCTCCTGCAGCTGCAGCAACCCCCCATCTCCGCCCCCACCTTGTCTCAGCTTTTAGCAGCAGAGAGGACAGAACTCATCATACTGATTCTGTGCAGCTGCAGCACTCTCTCCAGCCACAGGTTTTCCCAGGCATCAGCACGAGGTAAAGGGGGTGTACTGGGATGTAGGGGAAGGTGGGGGACTTTTGATAGTGGGGGGGGGGCTCTTGACACCTGATGTAAGGGGGAGTGGGGTGCTCTGGTCATCTAGTCTTACATATACAACTGACCCTTTGAGGGCAACGATAGTGCTGATATGGCCTGCAATGAAATTGAGTCTGATGCCCCTGCTGTACAGGATAATGTGTAGGGCCTACTGACGGACAAATGAGTTATGCCATAGCAGGTATGCTGTGCTGCTCTGACAAGAGTACATTCTTTGCTACTGTGGCCAGGGATGGAGTTAGGCCTCGTACACACGATCAGATTATCAGACAAATTTTCGTCCGTCTCTTGTTGCATGCTAGTCTCATGTGTAAAGTGAAGAGGTTACTAACATACGAAAATTCTTGAATGACAGAATACAACGTCAGAAGTGATGTCATGTGTTGAATTGTTTTGTATGTATTTTTCTGAGCATGCGTAGTCTTGCTCTTATGATTTTTTTTTTTGGACAAAACTGTATTAATTATATGAAAATCAGAGGTTGTGTACATGTACGATAAAAAATGTATAACCTGCACATACAGTTTTTGTCGTTCACAAATTTGTAATCGGCTGTCGAAAGCACTGTACTAAGGTTCCGAAAATCGGCAGATCGTTCGTCTGACAAGATTTTACTTCCAATTTTCATATAGTGTGTTTACGGGCCTTAAGAGGAAAAGGATTTATAACACACAGGTATTTTATTCCAAATATTCATTAATATTGAATTGCAATGTTTATTTTGTCCTCAAATTTTCAATGACAGGTCTGCGCTGCATTGTTGCGTAAAATTTTATTTGCTAAACAAGGCAGAGAAGTGGTAAGGGTTATGTTTTTGTTATACACAGCTGGGTACACCTCACTGCTACGCTTCCTAACAGTACAGTTTGATAGCTAATAAACCCCTAGGGAATAACTGAAAATTGACTGACATAGTAGGAAGCTAATTAGATTATGTTTAGATGTAGGCTTTTGACAAGCACGCATATTCTATTTCTGACATAATTAATTCACATCGCAAATTGCTGCATGCAGGGATTTTTTTAATAGATTTTATTTCAAGGCAAGAAAATTATAAATATTTCTTATGGGAAAATCTACATTTATTTTTACTGTCAACAAAATACAACAAATCTTTATACAAGGGAGTTCATGTTTTTATGTTCTAGTAAATATTTAAAAGAGTAATTCCAAAGGCCATGTTGTCCATTAGTAAGAGCAGGTTGCTGTATTGGTGAAAAACAAAGATAAACCAAAATATACCAGGATAACTAATGATTCATTTACCACAAACTGATTATGATATACATGCAGGGCTGGTGCAAGGATTTTTGACACCCTAGGCGAAACCTAATTTTGCCGCCCCCTGGCTCAACCCCCGATCCCAACCCCATTGCCCTGCCCATGTACACCCCACCTTTTTAATGAGGGGACCAGACCACACGAGAGGTTTTTGTGTGTGTGTGAGGCCGCGTACACACGCGGGGACTGTTCGCTCAACTTTGTCCGCTGAACAGTGTTTCAGCGGACAGTCCGCTCGTGTGTGGGCTTTCAGCAAACAGTTTCAGCGAACAGTCTGCTGAACAAAGTTTTTCGGAATTTCCAAAAAACTGTCCGCTGAAACTTTGTTTCAGCGAACAGTCCGCTCGTGTGTAGGCTTGTTCGTCAAACTAAGTTCCACGCATACTCAGAAAGAATTTACAGGGCGGAAGCGCTCGGTCTTGTAAAACTAGTGTTCGTATTGAAGCTAGCATATTCGTCATGCTGCTAATTTTGTGGTTTTTTAATATAGCCCGTTCTTTTCTTCTTCGTAATGCAAGAAAAGTGAAGTAGCTTTGCTGCTTATATTCACACAGAGTTATACTACATGTTTTTATTCATCCTCATCCTATGATTAATCTTCCAATTATAGAAAAAATATATTCCAAATTTAAAAAAAATACAACAAAAAAAAACCCTATGAAAAAAAAAAAGAATATATATATATATCTTAAAAAAAAAAAATTATATATATATATATATATATATATATATATATATATATATATATGTATATATATATATATATATATATGTATATATATATATATATATATATGTATATATATATATATATATATATATATATATATATATATATATATATATATATATATATATATTATATATATATTTATTTCAGAAAAAAATAGAATTTATCTATTACTATATATTTTTGGAACTACTATTGTCATATTTTTTTTTTTTTTTTTTTTTTGGTGGGGGGTTTGAAACAAGATGGACTTGCATTTTTTTGGGCCAAGCAGGACTATGCAAGTAGAGATAGATAGATAGATAGATAGATAGATAGATAGATAGATAGATAGATAGATAGATAGATAGATAGATAGATAGATAGATAGATAGATACCCAAACCAGCATTTTAGCTTACACATGATTGCATGTTCAAAATCAGCAGAGCTTCCCCTCATTTCAAATGTTAAGCCTCAAATTTACAGCGACTGCACTTCCAAGTGCACTTGCAGTGCTTTAAAAATTGCACTTGAAGTTAGCATATTTACATGAACATGTGTTTTGTAAATAACCCCCAGAGTCTTTTGACATGTATCTGCCTACTCACAAATAAAGTTTGTTTTTTAAGCCAAAATTATACAAAAATATTGAAAAAAAAAAAAAAAAAAACATACAAGATTTTTGGGAAATAATAAATTTTTATTTTTCCTCAGAACCAAAATAAATCAAGAGGGAGGCAACACTGGAGACAATTTTGACGTTTGTGAAGCCTTTTGTCCCCCAGGCACACATCAAGTGAGTGGACACCAAAATTCCGAACCTGCGTAGCATGTACATAGGGAGCACAACCAGGTCCTAGAATCCCAAAGACCAGGAACAGCAGCAGATGAGATCTATGTCCCCAGACTGTGGTACTACAACAGCCTGCGTCTTCTTTCAGAGCAGACTGAAGCCAGGCAGTCACTTGCAACTCTTCCGTCTAGCCTTCCCTCCACGCGTCGCTGGAGGCTGTGCCTCTGGTGGTGGAGTTGTGGTAGGAGGAGGAGGAGGAGGAGGAGGAGGAGGAGGAGCAGTAGGGTCTGTGTTGTAAAGCTTAGTGGTGGGTGTGAGCTCACCCTTCAGACCCCGTTGGATGGCATCAAAAAAGATTGCCTCACACATGTTTCTTTGGGGTTTGTCCATTTCTTGGAGCTTGCTAGCCAGATAAGTGGCATAGGCCTCCTCCGGATTGGGGGGTTTGGACAAAATTTGTGTGGCTTGCTGTATCAGCACCAAGGACTCCTCCTCTGTACGGCCCATCCTCCTGGGCCTTTTGCTGGCTAGGCGGAGGGGAGGGACCTGGCTCTCAGTCCTACTCCTGCTGGGCCCAGCTAGCTCTTGTGTGTGGCTGGTCCCGGCCTCCTCCTCCATACCACTGGTCCCGGCCTCCTCCTGGGTGAGCTCATCCTGTGTAAAAAAACAAAGCAATCAATAACTAAAATATGTCTATATTTAGAAATCATCAATCACTAACAATTTTACAGTTCTCACTTGCAAATACATTTGTCTTGAAATACAAAAGGCTATCATTTTGACACCATCATTTTTCCATCAGTTCACCAAGATTTGAGCCACATTTGTGTAAACTACTGTATCCTTCTATCTAATTTAATTTGTGATGAAATCCTAGATTTGGAAGCAATTCAAACATTGAACTTGACATCATTAATATTTGAGCAATCCAAACTTTAGAAACTAAAATATACCTGGCTCCAGCTGGGCGCATCAACTTCGTCCAGCAAGGAAGGGTCTGGATCTTCCAGGGATGGCTCACCTGAGGCGGAGGGAAGGGTGGAGGGACGGGTAGACGGAAGAGTCGAAAGTGACGGCCTGGCTTCTGACGTGTCGTCCAGAAAACGCAGCCTGTCATAATACCACAGCTTAGGTACATAGACCTGACCTGCTGCTGCTCCTGATGTTTGGGACTGTAGGATCTTTCTTTGCTCCCGCCTATACACGCTACGCAGGTTCTTAATTTTGGCGTTCACAAAGTCAGTGTCTGCCTGGGGGACTCGGGTTTTCACAAACGCCAAAACTGTCTCCAGTGTCTTCTTCCGGGCAGCACGGCTTGGATATTGGGGGTGTTTTGTATCCCACAGATTGCTGTGCGACTCCACTAAATCGAGAAAGGTTGAGAGGAAGGCCTCCCCCTTAAAGGGGTCTGCAGTATACCTTTGCATTTTCTGGAAAAAACAAAAAAACAAACAAACAAAAAAATAATAAAAACCAAATACAAAAAACTAAAAAAAAAAAAGTCAGACCAAATGCACACTATATTGTGACAATGTAGGCGAGACACACACTACTACACACGCTACCCCCCCCCCCCCCACACACACACACACACACACACACTACCCCCCCCCCCACACACACACACACACACACACACACTACCCCCCCACATACACACACACACACACACACTACCCCCCCCCCCCCCACACACACACACACACACACACACACACTACCCCTCCCACACACACACTACCCCTCCCACACACACAAACACTCCCCCCCCCACACACACACTCTACACACACTACTGCCCCATACACATACACACACACACACTACCCCCCCCCCCCCCCACACACACACACACTACCCCTCCCACACACACACACACACACACACACACACACACACACTACCCCTCCCACACACACACACACACTACCCCTCCCACATACACACACACTACCCCCCCCCCCACACACACACACACTCTACACACACTACTGCCCCATACACATACACACACACTACCCCCCCCCCCCACACACACACACACACTAGCCCCACCCCCCTATACACCCACCCCCACCCCCACACTACCACACAAAACACCAAGCCCACTCAACCACCAACCCACATAAAAATCAATTAAACATCAATAAGAATAAAATGCAATATGCACATCCCTAACGCAGGCTTTAAATTAAACGAAAATAAAATGATAACTATCTTACCGTCGCGTGTAGCACTCGCTGATTCCGTTCGGACAAGCGTACGGCCTCGTGGTAACGCTTTATATAGCGCATGCGCTCAGGCTCCGCCTGCGTCGCCCGCCCCTGACGTTCCTTGCGACCGTGTTTCCCCGCCCCTTTTACCCTCCTTCCGCTGTGGGTGAATGATAGCAGAAAATGGCGGACGCAAATTCTAGGAGCAGCGTGAGCAGCGCGGAGGAAAGCCATGGGCCCCATGCTTCAGGAGCAAGGAGGAGATATAAGGCCACCAATATGGCCTTCGAAGAGATGGTGGAGATGGTGGCTATTTTAAAAAGGAAGGATTATGATGGGGAACATGGCCCTTACCCAAAACCTAATGTCCGGAAAAGCGCCATCTTGGATGAGGTAGTCACAGCCTTGGAGACGAAATTTGGGGTACGAAGAGGAAAGGACCAGCTGCGGAAACGATGGTCGGACATCAAGTCCAGGGAGCCGGACCAATATTACCGCATCAAAAAGGTCCTGAAAAAAAGTGAGTAAACTCCGCGTTTCTCGTGACTGTCGGACATAATCGTTCGTGTAGGCATTGGAAAATCTGGCGGATTTGATCGTAATCGTTCGTGTAGATAGTGTATGTAAATCTGGCGGATTTATCGTAATCGTTCGTGTAAATAGTGTATGTAAATCTGGCGGATTTTATAGTAATCGTTCGTGTAGGTAGTTTATGAAAATCTGGCGCATATGGTTGTTCGTATATGTGGGCGTAAATAGCATGAATTTGTGTATGGTGTAAATTTATCTGGTGTTGGATTAGATTTTAATTAGTTATTATTTTTTTTGTATTGTTCATGATAAACTGAATTGTCACGCTCAGTTTATAGGATATAAATTTTTACTAAAGTTTCATAAATTTATTCAGTGCAATGTAGACTCAATTAAAAAAATGAGATAGATAGATAAAATGCTGGTTCAACATCTGGACTAGGAAACTTTTATAAGTGTAGTTTGGGCCTTCATAGAACATTTTTGACATAATCACACACAGGTACTCCAGGCGTTGATTCAAGTGTGTCTCCGTCTGTGAAACTTGGACAAAAGATATACAGTATCACAGTTTGGTTAAAGGCTAGGTTCACATTGCTGCAATGTACGAGATCAAATGTGATTTGCACCGCACTGCAGTGCAAATCACATGTGATCTCTGTGTGATGCGATTTCAGCCATGCATATAGTATGGCTGAATTTGCATCGCATCCGGACCAAACTTGTACATGGCCCTTTTTTTAGTCCACAGCCGAATCGGATCACATGGGTGTTCACACCATGTGGTCCGATTCCTGTCCGAGTTTAAAGATTGCACTGTGAAATGAGAACTAATTTGGAGGTGTCAATAAAACTTTACACTGATACTCCCAGCAGGTCACATAGGGCAGTACGAACTGCGCATGCGATGTGTGAAACCACAGTAGATTTGCAGCGTTCACACATCGCAGCAGTCTGAACACAGCCTAACTAAAAAAAAGTCATTTTAAGGATGTATTAAACTAGGATCTTGTAATAACCAGCTAATAATTTTACACCACTTCAAACCAATGTTTCATATTCAAATTTCTGAACTCAAATATCACTATGCTTAAAAGTATTTTTTTTTTTTTTTCATTCTCATAGGGGAACAAAGACTCAGACAAGAGGCGGAGCAGCCCAGGACCCCCCGACCTCGCCAGCCTGATTGGGCAATTAGCCCCAGCCCCAGCCCCAGCCCCGTGTCGGTGATGGAGCCATCCAGCCCCGCATCAGTATTGGAGCTGCCCAGCCCAGTGTCCTCGAGGGAGCAGCCAAGCTCGGTATCCTCCACTGGACCAAGCTCCGTAGCTCCACTGGATGAGCCCAGCCCAGGGCTAGATGTGGAGGAGGAAGAGCAGGTGGAGTTACACACCCCACAAAGTGAAAGTGAGTGTCTGACAACCCAGCTTAAGGTAAACAATTAATGGCTGTATATGTTAACCAATTTTTTATCTACACATGTTTTTAGGTGATGATCTGGTTGTGGAAGGACAAGCCGAGCCATTTACCTCGGACTGTGCCCACAGGCTGATTGGGCAGGTCATGGCCTGGAATGCAAGAATGGATTTGATGGAGAGCAACATCCAGGCCATGCTACACCAAATCCAGGCTCTACAACAACAGCTGGTCCCTATGAGGCAGGAAATGAAGGACATGATCGATGTTTTAGGGAGAATCTAAGCCCCTGTTCCCTAAAACACAATCGATCATGTTCTTCATTTCCTTGCCAAAAAGTTTTTAAGGTTTTTACTTGATTTTTAGAGGCCAAATTTTGAAGATGCACACGGTGTGTCAACATGTGCTATGTGCCATCAGAGGATCGCAATGGACGCATTTGGTGTTTGCAAACCCTTCCTCATTCTAGTATGTGAGAGGAAGGGATTGCACACACCAAACACGTCCATTGATCACTCATGATGGTACATAGCACCTGTTGACATTACCAATTTTTGGTGTGCATCTTCAAAATTTGGCTTTACCCCTTGTTTTATGTAAATAGTAAAAAATCTGATTTTATTTTTTTATTTTTGTGATAATTGCATTTTTTATATATTTATATATTTCTATGTTTACCAAAAAAGAAAAAAAAAACAAAAGAAAAAAACAAAAAAGAATTCATAAAAACAAAAAAAATTATAAAATTTTTTTTTTAAAAAAAACAATTTCCCCAAAAAAAATAAAAATAAAAAAAGAATTTATAAAAAAATAAAAAATAAATAAAAAAAAGGCACAAAAAAAGATCTAAATAAGAGGCACTGGTTGGAATGTGCACTATTAAAAAATCAAAAAAAAAAAAAGGTGTGTGTGTGTGTCTACTTCTTTCAATACTCAATACCAGTTTGGGAAGTCATTTTGTGTTTTCTGTCACAAAGGGCCTTATTTCCTATTGTCAAAAAACACTTTGCTATACAAATGCACTAGGACAGGAATATGCAATTAGTGGAAATCCAGCTGTTGCAGAACTACAAGTCCCATGAAGCATAGCAAGACTGACAGCCACAAGCATGAGACCCAGAGGCATGATTGACTTGTAGTTTTGCACCAGCCGGAGGTTGGCCAATTGCATATCCCTGAATTAGGACAATGTAGGATACAAGCAACGTGAAAAGCAAACAAGAACCAAACTTCAAAATTTGAACAGACAAGACATATTTCAAGAAAAAGATTTTTTTATTGGTCAGCTGGCATTGGAATAGCCCCCCTACCATTAAAATAGCTGACATAGCGGTCACGCACCTCACGTGCTGTTTGGGGGGCTAAGCCAGGAAGGGCATGATCCAGCCCTGTCAGTTCTGGAAGCCTGAGTCCGGCCTCAGGCCCAATAGGCTGCAGGTACTGGTTACCTGAAAATTTCCTTAGAAAATTGTGCAGAATGCAGCAGCACAGAATAACATAGTTCAGTTTATATTCTGCCAGGTTGATGGCTGTCAGTAACAGACGGAACCGGCTGGCCATAATGCCAAAGGCACTCTCCACAACCCTTCTTGCTCTGGCCAGCCGGTAATTAAAAATCCTCCTCTCCGGGGTGAGGGTCCTTTGGGGGAAGGGTCTCATGAGATGTTCACTCAGACCGAACGCTTCATCAGCCAGAAAAACAAACGGGAGCCCCTCCACATTTTCGGCATCTGGTGGCAAGTCCAGGCCACCAGTGGTAAGACGGTGGCAGAACTCGGTCTGCCTAAAGACTCCTCCGTCAGACATCCGGCCGTTCTTCCCCACATCCACATAAAGAAAGTCACATTGTGCCGACACCACCGCCATTAGCACCACACTATGGAACCCCTTATAATTCCAATAGTAGGACCCCGAATGGGGTGGGGGCACAATCCTCACATGTTTCCCGTCGATGGCCCCTCCGCAGTTGTGGAAGTCCCAACGGGCAGCGAACTGGGAAGCCACAGTCTGCCATTCCTGTGGCGTTGAAGGAAGCTGGGGAGTCAAACACATGAAACAAAAAAAAAAATTAGTCATTAAATAAAAACAATTCATAACAAATAAAATTCAAAAACATTTTGGAACAACAGTTAAAAAGAAATCTTGCAAATTTGTTTTCTGCCAAAAAAAAAAGTAGGCGGACCAATTCACAGATTAATCAGCCCTCTGATGGACCAGGGGACATAAATTAGGTGGGTAAGTGGGGTGGGGGGGGACTAATTACTAAGTATACCAACACATGCAACCAATTTGAGTGGGGTGGGGGGGGACTAATTACTAAGTATACCAACACATGCAACCAATTTGAGTGGGGTGGGGGGGGGGGGGCTAATTACTAAGTATACCAACACATGCAACCAATTTGAGTGGGGTGGGGGGGGGACTAATTACTAAGTATACCAACACATGCAACCAATTTGAGTGGGGTGGGGGGGGACTAATTACTAAGTATACCAACACATGCAACCAATTTGAGTGGGGTGGGGGGGGACTAATTACTAAGTATACCAACACATGCAACCAATTTGAGTGGGGTGGGGGGGGGACTAATTACTAAGTATACCAACACATGCAACCAATTTTAATGGGGTGGGGGGGAGGACTAATTACTAAGTATACCAACACATGCAACCAATTTGAGTGGGGGGAATAATTAATGAGTTGACAATCCATATCTATATCTCTATATATCTCTATATATCTCTATATATCTCTATATATCTCTATATCTCTATATATCTCTATATCTCTATATATATAAATATCTCTATATATATATATATATATATATATATATATATATATCTCGATATATCTATCTATCTATCTATCTATCTATCTATCTATCTATCTATCTATCTATCTATCTCTATAACTATCTATCTATCTCTATATCTATCTATCTCTATATCTATATCTATCTATCTCTATATCTATATCTATATCTATCTATCTCTATATCTATATCTATCTATCTATCTATCTATCTATCTATCTATCTATCTATCTATCTATCTATCTCTCTCTCTCTCTCTCTCTCCCCCCCACACACAGGGTGTATACACAAAAAAAGGTAAAAAGCTAAAAAAAAATGACACAAAAAAAAAAAAAAAATAAAGAAAAAAAAATGACACAAAAAAAAAAAAAATGCATGCATTCATATAAAGGGGACATTCACATCATATTCCTGTCATGGATATTAAAAGTCATGATGAAATTAATACAAACATACAATGCAATATTAAAAGAACAAACTTACCTTCATATATTCCTTCTGCAGGACCCGAATAATGGCAGAACAGGTCTCTGGAATAATGATCCCCAGAGCCTGGGGGGAGATGCCTGTCGAGAACTTGAGGTCCTGAAGGCTTCTCCCTGTCGCCAAGTAGCGCAACGTGGCGACGAGCCTCTGCTCTGGAGTGATGGCTTGCCGCATGCAGGTATCCTGCCTGCTGATATAAGGGGTCAGCAAAGCCAGCAGACGGTGAAAAACGGGGTCCGTCATCCTGAGATAATTCCTGAAATCATCAGGATTATTCTCACGGATCTCACAGAGTAAAGGCATATGCGAGAATTGGTCACGCTGGCGCAACCAATTCTTTGTCCATGAACTCCTCCTCACCCTGTTCACAGACTGGGCTCGGGTCAAAGTATTAACCCCAACACCAAGCCCCCATATAGCACGAACTCGTTCCCGAGTACGTCCACACTCCATGGCTTTGAAACGGTCGGCTGGACAGACAAGCTCAACTGAACGCACTGAAGAACAGCCAGACCTATGAAGAACGACCTGAAACCCAGAAACGAGCGGACCAGAAGCGCCTAATAACAGGTACAACTGATCCACACCGAAAGACAGATACAAACCTCACAGGTAGACTGCGCCGCAGCGAACGGACAAATTAAGCTGAAGTCTGAAAAGCGCGAATCGTCTCTAACCAAACTTCTACTAACGCAAAGTCAGCAGAAGGAGCCCAAAGGGTGCTTTGCTGTGTCTTGGACTTCCTAGTTCTAGTCCCGACGTACGTGACGTACGTCATCACGCACGGTTTCAGCGGACTGTTCGTTCGTCGTGTGTGGCCAAGTCCGTCCATGCTAATTTTGAGCGGACTGTCCGCTGAAACTGTTTGACGGACAAAGTTGAGCGAACAGTCCCCGCGTGTGTACGCGGCCTAAGGGATGCATTTTCTGTTTCGGTGTCTGTGTGTGACTGTAAGGGATGCCCATCAATGCCACTTCACCAATGCCAATCAATGCAGCCTCACCTGTCCCCAACAAATTCAGGCAGTTTCACCAGCGCCCATCAAAGGCAGCCTCACCTGTGTCCATCAAATGCAGGCAACCCCATCAGCACCCATCAAACGCAGTCTCACCAGCGCCCATCAAACGTAGCCTCACCTGTACCCATCAAATACAGCCTCACTCACCTTTGCCCATTAATGGCAATTCACCTGTGCCCATCAAACGCAGTGACACCCATGCCCATTAATGCTCCTTTACCTGTGCCCCTCAAATAGTTTCATATGTGCCCATCAAGTAGTCTCACCTGAATCCATCAAATACAGTCTCAGCTGTGCCAATCAATGCTGCTTCACCACTGCCAATGCAGCCTCACGGGGGGGGGGGGGCTCGGTACATACTTGGCATTTTGGCAAATCAGTGAATATAAATACATATACACACATAACATTTGCAAATTGCATGTCATTGTCAATATATACAATATCATTATTATCTAAGAGAGCAACAGTGTTTACTCACCACACACTAGGTGATGGTATTGGGCTCAGCAAACTTGTATCTAAGGACATGAACCTGTCTAAAATTCATGTGTACGCCTGTACCTGCCTCTGTCTGTGCCTCTTCCAGGCTCTGCCAGGCGCCATGCTATGCTCTCCACTCCAGTGTGACACGGCCAGTCCAGGAGAGCATCTTCGGGGTAGGGGGGAGGGGGTTTGTAGTCATTGGACAGACACGTCAGAGCGGAGAGCGTGGGATGGGCTGGTGCTGCTGGATACATGTCACTGTTACTCAGAACTACTCAGAACTATCTCCGCTCTGAGTCAGAGCGCAGAGCGGAGAGCGGGCTGGGGGTAGGATGGCCGCTGGAATGTGCTGGACAGTGTGAACACATATTATGTCACTGATGTGTCAGTGCGGAGACCGGGGGGGTGGGGCGTAGACCGGGGACCTGGGGCGCTGCTTCACACATGTCAGAGGCTCAGAGCGGCTGTCTGATGTATAGTGCAAGCTCTATGGACAGTGCGGGAGTAGGATAACCAGCGGCCGGCCGCCCTAGGTGGCAGTGCGCCCTAGGCGGCTGCCTAGTCTGCCTAGTGGTAGCACCGGCCCTGTATACATGCAGCGTTACCCCCACAGCAGCTACTGGATAGGATGGATTCTGACTAGCGGGCTTGTGGAATGGCTTTAGAGGAAACTGTTCTTTACTATGCATACCTCCCAACATTTGAACTTCAGCATGAGGGACACTTGAGGGAAGGAATGACCTGCACCGTGGCAAAGTGTAGGTGTGGCCAAAGTCTTACCAGTGGGAGGAGCTTTAGGGACGTGGTTAAACAAAGTCCAGGCTTCATTGTACCTAAAAAAATTATTTGATTGCTTTTTCTGAGCCTATACCTTAAAGAATAACCTCATTAAAATAGTCAGGGACTGCATAGCAACCAGCAACTGTTGAGACAAGGAAGACTTTGGTGAGAAGTATATAATGTACAGTACTGTGTTGGGAGTGCTGCAGCCAGTGTTGGGTTTAAGATGCACAATGCTAACTGCAGGGGTCCAGTGTATGTAATGTTAAGGATCAGGAGTATGTAACGCGCAGAGGATTGTAGTCAGTGATGGGTTTAGGAGTACATGACACACAGAGCAGAGTCCAGGAGTGTTATCCGCAGAATAAAGGGAACAGGAGTGTTATTCACAGAATGTAGGGGTCAGGAGAATGCAATGCACAGAATGTAGGGAATAGGAGTATGCAATGCACAGAATGCAGTGGACAGGAGTATGTAATTCACAGAATGCAGGGAACAGGAGTGTTATCCACAGAATGCAGGGGTCAAGAGTATGCAATACACAGAATGCAGGGGGCAGGAGTATGTATTGCACATAATGCAGGGGACAGGAGTGTGTAATGTACAGAATGCAGGGGACAGGCATGTTTAATGCACAGAAAGAGTCATGTGTACAAAGCAAAAAGAGTGCAGGAGTCAGGGGTGTGTAATGCACAGTGTAGGGGTAAGAAGAGTACAGTAATCCTAAAGCTCCAAGCTCAAGCCCATCCTCAACAAAAAAAAGGACGTCAGTAATCTGGACTCTTGCAAAAGATTTACTTATTCATAAGCTTGTAATCGCATTAAAAAAAAAAAATCTGCTTATGTGGGTTGTAGATAATAAGGGGGCGCTATTAAAATAAGCCTAATTAATAATAATTGTCACAAATAAAGTGCACTAGTGCTTAATAATACACCGTAATATCTCAATGATTTTTAAACCTAATATTGTGCATAATTAAAATGGAAGTAAACCCTTCCAAACAACTTTGACCTACAGGTAAGCCTAGATTAAGGCTTACCTGTAGGTCCAAGTAATATCTCCTAAACCTATATGGTTTAGGAGATATTTGCCCGAAAATGGGCACCGCTGTCTACGGCGCATGCGCCGTAGACAGCGGCGCGCAGGCGCACTAAATGCGGCAAGTCCAAGAATGGATTTGCCAAATTTGTCTACTCCCGTGCGCATGCGCGGGAGTGACGTCATCGCGGCTCCGGCGAATGGCAGCGTCGGAGCTCCGAGACGCGACTCCCGTGCGCATGCGCGGGAGTGACGTCATCGCGGCTTCTCCGCTGTCATTCGTCGGAGCTGCGAGAGACGCCACAACCAAGATGGATGCGGCGGACTACAGGTGACAGCGGCGACTTCGCTGGCTCCTGTGTCAGGTAAGTGACACATAATGAGCTACTATGCGATGCATAGTAGTCCATTATGCTTTACCTTTGCAGGGAAAAAAAGAGGAAGTAAACCCATCAGGGTTTACTTCCTCTTTAAATATATAAAGCAATAATAAATAGTCCAGTATTATATTAGATTAATATCAACAAAATAAATAAACTCAGAAAGTATCCATATTATTGAAGAAAGTTGAACTGAAGTGAGTAGATTCTATGCACCATAACCATTTGGAAGTAATACACAAGCAAATGCATCACCCGGTGGATAATGGTAAGTAGCCTACTCATCAACTCACTATGACCCCTTTAGTTAAAAAGAGTAAGACAGGTCAGGGGAAGCTTTGGCAGATTGAGGAACTGCCACCTTTGGTGGGGAAATTCTGCTTGGATGTACCAGGAGTGTTACTTCAATCTGCAGTTGCTCAGGAAAAAATGTAGGGAGAACGGGACCATGGCATAATAACGTTTTATTTAAAAAATGACATAAAAAACTAAATGGCCAAATGTCCTCTTACTTTAAAAAGTGCCTTGCCTCGGCACTAGAGGTAATGAGCGTGTCTGACCGGGTGGGTTGTGAACTAGCAGTTCCGCTTCCGCTGCTTGTATCAGCATGCGTTCCACCCCCTGGGCTTCGGAAACTGGATATTCGGACCATTAACATGATGACGTTGTCAGAAACTCTGCTCATGTTTCATCTATGGGATAGTGTTTCTGTTTTTTGGTAAAATTATTTTTTTAACTTTGAAGTTGTTTTGTGCCTATTTTTACAGTTATGTGTGAATATAAACGGGCTAGTTATACCTGCTTAGAAATGTGTGAAATGGAAATGAACACTAATAGGGTGTATACAGATAAGTGAAATACAAAGAAGAATTGGTGCAAACTAGGGATGGCCCGAGCATGAGTTTGGGCCGAACTTTGGCTGTTCGGACGTTCTCCGAACAACCAAATTATCGGTTAGTTTGAACGTTTGTTCGGCCTGCTGAATGACCACAATGCACTGCGCAGCCGTACAGTGCAATTGAAAGCCATGATTGGCTGAAGCAATGAAAGCTTTGCCTAATCAGGGCACAGAGCACTATCAGAGCCATGATTGGATGGTGTCATGATGACTGTATCTAATCATGGCTCATTGCTCTTAATCCCACCCCACAATATGAAATTATTCTTTCCATAGCGGCCATTTATAGTGTGATGGGGCGTGGAGAGATAAAACGAGGCTCTGTTCAGTGCTTTTAGACAGTTAATGTGCTATAGTGTGCTATTTTGATTCTATTGTCAATGTAGAACATTAGTTTAATGTGAATCTAGGGATAATTCAGTGTGAGTATAGTGCCACTATTCATCTTTACATTAGTGTGAATGTAGGGGTAGTTCAATCATTGTGAGTGTAATGCGGCCCTTCATCTTTAAATTTGTGTGAATGTAGGGATTGTTCAGTCAGTGTGAATGTAGTGCGACCACCATTTATCTTTACATTAGTGTGAATGTAGGGATAGTTCAGTCAGTGTGAGAGTAGTGACCGTTTAACACAATATATTTTATTGCTTTACTGCAAGTTTAATGCAGTACATTTCTGTGCGTCACTGCACATTTAACAGAGTATATTTCAGTTGCGTCACTGCAAGTTTAACGCCATACAGTTCAGTGCGTAACTGCAAGTTTAACACCATATATTTACAGTATTTGCATTACTGCAAGTTTAACGCCATATATTTCAATGGATTACTGCAAGTTTAACGCCAAATAGTTCTGTGTTACTGCAGGTTTAACGCCATATATTTAATTACATTACTGGAAGATTGACACATTATTTCATTGCATTACTGCAAGTTTAACGCCATATAGTCCTGTGTTTAAGCCATATATTTCATTGCGTTACTGCAAGTTTAATAACATATAGTTCTGTGCATTACTACATGTTTGACACAGTATATTGCAGTATATTATAGTGTATCCGTGGAGTGTGTCTTTATAGTGAATTCTCAAATTAAAGTGCACCAAACACCACTTTCCATTGTTTAAAGTGCATACACGTACACATTTAGACATTTATATTACATTTTGTTAATAAGCACCCCCCCATCATGTCTGGGAGGACAGCAAGGAGAGGCAGATGTTCCTATGGAACTGTAATGGGGCCATCAGCGTATGTGTCCACAGGAATAGGTGGACATGGTCAGTCCCCAGGCAGGGCATTATTTCCTGTTTAGTGATGTTGCCCGTGCTATCCAGCCACAGCATGCAGATGAGGTGTTGGACTGGCTTACTAAACTGTCCTCATTCTCCGTCACCCAAGCAGAGATTAGTGTGCAGTCCCCTGCAGCTGCCAGAGTGGCTAAACCTGCCTCCTTGGCTACAGCTATTCCTGCCATAGCCTCAGCATCAGGCATGGAGGAGTCAGCAGAGTTATTTGAACACAGCTTCAGCCATTTGCTCCTTGACAATACACAGCCATTACTTGATTCAGATGTTGGTTCTGAGGTTGAGTAAGGCAGGAACATGAGCCTACAGAGAGGAGAGAACACTGGTACACAAGTTGGCATTCATGTTCCCCCAGCTGCAGCATTTTGCCAAGTTGTCTAAAGTGGTAATGAGGATGGAGGAGATGATGATGATGAGGTCACTGACTCGACTTAGGTGCGGATAGAGCAGAGGAGGAAAGTGAGGGTGAGGCACAACCCCAATGAGACAGCCATCATGGAAGAGTAGACAACAGCCACACTATTTCATCACTTTGTGGAGCTTTTATCTCCTGGCCCACTTCCCACAGCTCAGCTGTCTGGGCCTTTTTTTTAGTACATGTGCAGCCGATCTCACTGTTGCTATTTGCAAACTTTGTCTCAAGCACATCAAGCATGGCAAAAGCACCAACCATTTGAGTACCACATGCTTGACAAGGTATTTAAACTCCCACCACTCTGCCTGTTGGCAAGAGCACCTAAAAGCCACACAAAAGGGTCACAAATCTGTCCCTCCTTACTAACCTCCCGCTATACCTACTAGCAGCTTCCACTGACAGGGATGATGGTATAGCGCAGGGTGTCCCAATTCCTTACAGCACATCTGCCAGCAGCACACCACCAGCTCTAGACCATAGCCGGAAATTTCTCTGCCCCATCTGCTGCAACGGAAAAAAAATACAGTCCCTGCCACCCACATGCCTAGCGTCTAAATGCAAGCTTGTAAAAACTGCTGGCTCTACAACTTCTGCCTTTCCGCCCGTTGATTCTGCCCCTTCTGTGAATTTTCTGAATCTGCTGTACCACAATGGCAGGTTCCCAGTCACTATTTCTTTTCACGTAAGGCCATTCCAGCTCTCTACCATCACGTGGAAAGCAACGTTGTAGCATCGTTGGGCAAGGCAGTCAGCCGCAAAGTCCACGTTACTGCTGACATGTGGTCCAGTAAGCATAGGCAGGGACTATATATTTCATCCTCAGCCCACTGGGTAACTGCATGCAACTCGGAAGGATGCAGGACATTGCTCAGTGCTGCAGCTTGTTGTACCCCCACATCTCCATACAGCTGGCGATGATGCCAGATTTGTCAGCTCTACCCCCCCCTCCTCTATGCCCACCTCTGCTGAATTGTCCTATGAACCTCAAGTACTCCCTAAGTGTTCAAAGAGCTATTCAATGAGTGAGGCTAAAAGGCACCATGCAATGCTTCAGCTGGTGTGTCTAGGGGACAGGAACCACGCCGGAGCAGAGATTCTTGCAGCTCTGAAGGGAGAGGCCCAGAGGAGGTACATTCCACACCAGTCGGAGCTATGAATGATGTTGTGTGATTGTCGTGGATATTCCACTACACACTTGCGCTAATAAGCGCTCTTCCACCATAATGGTATAATGCAGCCTTTTGATCCCATGTCCTCCCTGGTTCCCCATTCCCCAGTAAACAGATATTACCACATTCTTACGTCCTCATCTCAGCATCACTGCCTTTTTTAGCAGCCCCCCTTGCTATTATTTCCAACATCACAAAAGCTATGACAAACAGGAAGACAGCCAACAACAGCCAATAACTCCCTCAATACATAATGACATCACAGGAAATTACCATATGACATGACCAAATAAAGACATGACTTTCTACACAGGAAATACAACAACCAATGAACAATGACTACAGGAGTCTAAATTGGCGTGTCTGGGGGGGGGGGGGGGGCATCATGCACATCTCCAGCCACCTGCCTCTGATCACAGGAAGCCAGAGACTATGAACACCTCCCCCGACCACAACGATTCACAAGAATCCCGTTCTTATCGGTTGTGAATCCAGAGAACGACAATTCTACTGTCCTTGTGGATGAGAGATTATCGGCAGGTGTACACTCATGGGGCCACAAATATGTTGATCAGGCATACAATGGTGACACGAGCGCACACTCGTTAAACCGATAATGTCTGTGCATCGCACAGGGGCCCTTAGCTGGCGGACATGTCCCCACTCCACAAACACTTCTCTACATCCCCAAGGAGCTTTTCACTACCAAAAGGATCTCAACTAGAGTCAGTCTGCCCCAATCAGCTCTTTAGAGTGGGCCAAGGAAGCGCTAACACTGGGAGACTCATATGACAATACATTAAAGTACATCTTCATAAAATTTCCACAACAGCCCCTCCTCTTTGTCATGTGATCCCATGTGTCCCTCGATGAAACTTGATCTTCTTCTTACACCTGGAAATTAATCAGTTCTTACAGTCCATATGAGTCCATAAAAAGGAAAACACAGCTAGACATGTAGACTCTGTTCTTCAGGAGAGATGACATGGTGAGCGGTAGTAATCGCCAGTCGGTCTGGGATCCTCTGTGCCTTGTACGTGGGTTGAGCTTTGGGGTGTCTCATCGACGAAGATGTGGTCATCTGCTCGGGCCCTGGTCACGTGCCCAATCAGGCAACAGGAGCACCTCATCATGGCATATAGAAGGAATAGAAACAAAAACAAGATGAGTAAATATACCCCTACTTCCTTCAACTATGATCCACTGCAAAATAAAAAATGAAATCCCCAACAATTCCCAAATCCTTAAAAGGATTCCAGCCTTCACTAGCTATAACTCTGGCTTGGCCTTGCAGGGATCTAAGCCTTATCCATATGGGCCTGAACTTTGTCACTAGTATCCCCGATCCAGGTATAACAATCTTTACTTATGAATTCCCAGAAACCCCCCTTGGATTGTGGGAACTTCCTTGTAGCTTCAACAGTTACATGAAACATCCCATCCTCAATGGATGAGAAATTGTTCAATCGTTTCATAAGCTTAAGCCCCCATCATGTACAAGCAATTCCCTTCCAGCTGTCCCTGCCATTCTTACCTTCTCTCGTGCTATCAGATCCTCCCGATTGGCCAAGACATAAGATGCTGGGACGAGTTTCACCAACACACATGAACTTGTATTAGGGAGAATTACCTTATAAGCTGTAGATCTGCATTAACACCAAATTAAAGTTGACGCACACTTGTGGGCTACCTAATTATCCTGATACCAAAGCTAGCAAGAACCAGAGCCATTGTTAAAATTATAATGAATTTTACCCTCCAGAAATGTATCATTAAGTTCTATTGACCAGTCTGTTTGGATTTTACTAGTTTCTCAAAACTCCTCACACCAATATAAACATCACCTATATCATGTACCGCTGTCATCGCTGGGGCACTAGAGCTCAGTGGAAACTTAGAGTAGACCCAACCATGTGTCCTGTTAACTTTCTTAGCTAATTTGGAAAATACACATTAAAAATATAAATAAAGATACTCCTTATCCTTGTTGTCCCGTTCTTCAAGCTTCTTTACAACAACCCAGTCACCTGCCACAAACTTGTTTAGAATTAGAGCGGTTAGTATTATTGGTTTGAAAATTTGTCATTCTCACCACTATCACCCCCCCCCCCCCCCCTTTTTTTCTCCTCATTACAAACTGGAGGAAGACATGCAGGGTTTAGAATGGTGCAGTAAAAAACTGTGAAATAGCCTATGATACGTTTACCTTCTTATACACATGCTTTCTATGTACATACACTTTCAGAAACTTCTTGGACCTGAAAAGATACTTATAAACAAAAGTTATTACTCTATCCTACATATTTAACCTGCAAAGAATGTTAAACAATACAACATTCGTGTACATTGGTAAACTGTCAATGATATTCCTCAAAACCAACAACCAACTAAACCCTCTTTCACATTCTTTTCACATTCTTACTAAAATACAACAGCTGCGACACGTAAGAGGGCTGTCACGGTAGGTTCAAACATATTCTTGTTACTACATACTAACATTGAGAAGACTAAAACATGAGACAAACATTTCAATACAAATGTGGGGGAGAAATTTTATAGTTCCCAAAACAAAAATGAAAAAACAAAAACGACCATATGGAATGCTGCCTTCACTAGTCTAGTGATAAAAAATAAAATACAATGGTAAAAACACAAGAGCAGCTTGAAATATTTGCATGGACCAGGCACACAAAGTTCAAAAACAGGCCTGTATATTTTTAATCACACAAATGTGTACTACACATCCATCAATCCACTCATTACAGATTTCTGAAGCCATAGCTGAACTACTTCCAAGGTATTTTTATTCTGGGGTCTCGTACCTCCAGACATCAAAAGTACCTTCCAAAGGAATACACCTTACTGTACCCTCTGACCGTATATGCCAAACTTTAAGGGATCTCATGTCCGGAGCCCCAAACCCAGATCTCATGTAGTATGCAGCTGTCTGACTGGTGTCACCCTTGCACTAACTTTCAGAGCAGTACTGCCTAGTGACTATTTTTACAGTACTGATACCCGGCATCTCTAATTATTATTCACGGCCTCTCGGTATGCTAGCGTACTAGTCCTCAAGTTTAAAATGTTCTGTCAGACAAACTACAAAGCCCAATGAAATCCTCCACTATTCAAAACAATATTATGGCTTCTGCGGTAGGTGCCGCCGATACTGTGTTTCCAGCGCGATGCTGTCGCGCTGGTTCCCGGCAACAGGCTTCTCTAACCAGCGCAATCCCGTCGCGCTGGTTATCATGCTGGCTGCAATAGGAAAATGTAATTTTCCTATAGTAGTGAGCGAGAGAGCATCGATAATGTCGCCTCACTAATGAAGCCTGCAAGCCTTTGGGGGCATACCAGGCCCTTAGGACCGGTAGGGATTTTAAGGGGAATCCCCTACGCCAAAAAAAATGCACATAGCACATATTGCAAAGGAGGTTCTGTTCACCCATACCGTGGCCCGCCATTTACTGTTGTGGATATTCTATTACACTCTTGCGTTAATAAGTGCTCTTCCACCATAATGGTACAATGCAGCCTTTTGATCCCATGTCTCCCATGGTTCCCCATTCCCCAGTAAACAGAAATTACCACATTCTTTTTTTTTGCAAATATAAGTTTATTCAAGGTTTTCACATACATGGGGTAGATCCCCCAGGGAAAAAAAAGAAGAATAAAAAGTGACAATAAAGACAATGAAGGTCGCAGCCTCCATAATGTGCAGCATAGTAACAGGAAATGCGACTATCAACTACATAATACACCGTAAATATGGAATCGACCTCATCAGGAGTCCCCCCTCTGCCAAGGCCAGCAAGGGGGTCCACAAATATACCAAGTACAGTGAATAACTCAAGGTCTAGATCCAGAGGCCGAACTCGCGGCCACTGTAGATAGTCAGTAGGTCGCATATATAAGGAAACGGTTTGCAACGGTGCATAAACATAAGAAAAAGAAAAGAGGGGGGGAAGATGAGAAAAGCAGAAAAAGATGGGGGGGGGATGATGTAGAGGAAAGAGATAATGAAAAGAGGGGGTGGAGAATTTAAGGAAAGGGAGGATGAGGGAAGGAGGGGCAAGGAAAAGATTAGGAAAGGGTAACGGAGGAAACTCGGAGTCCCCCGCCCGAATGCCTGTCAGTCCCCCCGACTCCCCTTAGTGCCCTAAAAGGGCTCTACCTTCTGTCGAGTACACAAACACATTCCAGAGTGACCACGTTTTCCGGTAAACTTCCTGCCTATCCTGAGCAGTCAGTATCAAATCTTCCATTTTGTTAATTTCTTCCACCCTCCTCAACCACATGGCCACGGAAGGGGGAGTTTGTTGATTACCACATTCTTACGTCCTCCTCTCAGCATCACTGCCTTTCTTCTTAGCAGTCCCCCTTGCTTTTATTTCCAACATCACAAAAGCTATGACAAACAGGAAGTGATGGTAACAACAGCAAATCACTCCCTTAATACATAATGACATCAAGGAAATTACCATATAAGGACATGACCAAATAAAGACATGACTTTCTACACAGGAAATACAACAACCGATGAACAATGACTACAGGAGTCTTATGGGCAGGTCTGGGCAGGGACAGCGTGCACAATCTCCAGCCCCCTGTCTTTTATCACAGAAAGCCCGAGACTATGAACACTTCCCCCGACTACAACGATTCACAAGAATCCCGTTCTTATCATTTGTTTGTGGATCCTTATTCTACGTTGTTCCAGAGAGCAACGTATACCCGGACTATTCTACTGTCCTTGTGGATGAGAGATTATTGACATTCGTTCTGTGCATTGTACAGGAGCCCTTAGCTGGCAGACATGTCCCCACTCTGCAAACACTTCTCTACATCCCCAAGGAGCGTTTTACTACCAGACAGATCTCAACCAGCATCAGTCTGCCCCAGTCAGCTCTTTAGAGTGGTCTGCGGGAGCATTAACCCTGGGAGACTCTTATGACACTACATTAAAATACATCTTCATAAAATTTCAACAACAGTGATAATAACACAAACCTCCTGTCCGCCCTTAGACAGGGAAAGTTGACACATGTGCCATGCCTGGCACATGTTCTCAATTTGGTGGTGCAATGTTTCCTAAATAGGTACCCAGGGTTGGAAGATCTACTAGGCCAGAATAATCTGTAGCCATTTCAGGCAATCATACACAGCCAGTGCTTGGTTGGCTAAAATTCAGCAGGAATTCCACCTGCCCATAAACCGTTTGATTTGTGACATGCCCACCAGGTGGAAGTCGACTTTGGCAATGCTACAGCGGCTGCACATGCAGCAGAGGGCCATCAACGAGTACCTGTGTGAGTATAGCACAAAGACAGGCTTTTTTCCCCACACCAATGGCTGCTCATAAGGAATGCTTGCACTGTACTGAAACCATTTGAGGAGGCCACAAGGATGGTGAGCCGTGACAATGCATGCATCAGTGACACAATGCCTGTTGTGTTCCTGCTAGAGCAGACTCTGTGTCACATTATGGACAGGGCACTCGAAGCAGAGCAGCGGGACGAAGAGGGGGACTTCCTTTCCTCCCAAGACCCACTTTATGCAGAGACCATTGTTCCTATGCCACAGAACACACAAGAGGAGAGAGAGGAGGGGGATTCTGGCAGTTTTGGAGGTATTGATCAGAGAAAGACATATGTCAAACAGTGAGAGAGTGTATTCCATGATCCCTAGAATCCTTTTGAGTAGTATGTGGGTGGGAGGAGGTAGTTCCGGATACTGTAATCCTCAGTGACCCCAAGGAGTCTGCTTCTTATGCCTCTGCAAATTTGCAGTGCATGGCTTCCCTCATGTTTCAGAACCTGCGACAGGACTCCAGAATACGTGGTGTAAAGGAAAAGGATCTCTATTGGTTGGCAACCCTCCTTGACCGCCATTATAAGCACAAAGTCTCAGAACTCATCCCATCCCCCCGTCCCCACAGAGAGTGCAGAAGATGAAATCTCTTGAGGACACCTTAAAGAGGAGTTTATCAAACGCTTTTCCAGACTCTGGTAGGTTACAGTGTCGGGGAAAATGTAGTTTTGAGGCTTCTGTTGGTCAAGAGAGGAGCTGGGAGAAGGTGGCTGTATAAGTAATGCATTTTTCTATTTTTTTAGTCCTCTCCACCCAGGGCTGTCAGCTTCCACATCCCTTCGGCAGCATCTGCATCACATGGTGGACAATTATCTAGGGGTGAAAATAGAAATGGAGAGCTTTCCAGTGGACAATCCACTGGCTTACTGGGTCATGAGAAAAGACCGCTGGGCAGAATTTGCCCAGTATACTACTGAGCTGTCTGGCTGCCCTGCTTCCAGCATACTTTCCGAACAGGCATTCAATGCTGCAGGAGGTTTTGTTACTGATCATAGAATGCATCTGTCCACAGACTCCGTGGATCGTCTGACTTTTATTAAAATCAATCAGTCCTGGATTACCAGCAGCTATGAAGCCCCTGATGGCAATGTCGCAAATTATGTGTTTTTGGAATGTGGAATCTCTGCAGGATTTCTAGGCTGCCTAGTGTCGTGGATGTTGATTTAATCTGAAAGAATGTCTTTTGCTGTAGCTTTCATGGGCACAATTAACACCCAAAGACCAATGTTTCCACACCTGTTTGATAGGTGCATATCATTGCAATTTTTGACAGCAAGGCCAATTCTTGTTTTCATTAAGAGTACCTATATGGTTACAGTGTGAAGACACCACGACAAATTTCTGCACCCGTTACTTCTATCCAAAGTGTGGTAGAGACACCAGAATTGATCCAAAAAATGTCTAATCTTGTTTCCAGTGCCACATTATACAGGCTGGCTCCCCAAGCCGTTGCTTACAAAATAAAGAAAGCTTCTAGGGAAAAATTCATTTTTTGAGCTTTATAAATGCAATTATTGCTGCAGCAGCTTCTTAACACAGTACAGATTTGCCACTATACAGGTAGACTAAGGAGACCCCCGGGCACTATATTGAAAGGAATTTTTCATTTTTATGCTTTCACTTTAAGCATCAATAAATCGCTGCTCATTTAAAAATTGTGTTTTTTTTATAACTTTTTTCAGTGAAACATGTCCCCTAGGACAATACCCGGACCCCCATAATCATTGTATGTCCAATTACTTCACGTTTGGATCTCATAGACTTCAATGGGGTTCGTTGTTTTGTTCCGAACCGAACAGGGGGTCGTTCGTCCCATCCCTAGTGCAAACCTTGTCTCAAAATAAGGTGCAACTCGTAACCATGTCTGTACACTGGTGTGAAGTCATGTTAGAGCAGGAAGGGGCCATCCCCAAACTGTTTTCACAAAGTTAGGAGCATGAAATTGTCCAATATGCTGACATGGATGAGTGAGTTTGGGGTGGAGGAAATTGACTGGCTTGCACAGAGTCCTGACCTCAACCCCCATAGAACACCTTTGGGATGAATTAGAGTGGAGACTGCGAGCCAGGCATTTGTGAGGTCAGTCACTGATATGGACGAATATCAGTGACTGACCTCACAAATGCGTTTTTGGAAGAATGGTCAAACATTCCCATAGACACACTCCTAAACCTTGTGGACAGCCTTCCCAGAAGAGTTGAAGCTGTTATAACTATGAAGGGTGGGCCAACTCAGTATTGAACACTAGGAACTAAGACTGGGATGCCACTAAAGTTCATGTGCATGTAAAGGTAGGTATCCCAATACTTTTGGTAATATAGTGTATCTACAATACTAGCAGGTAACGGAGATAGGATAATTATTGCATTATGGAAGTAATGTTCTTTTTTTAACAACAAAATACTTCTCCCTAAGCAGAAGCGCGTCACTGATGCTTAGAGACTGCAATCTATATCAAACTATTTCTTGTAAAATAGCAAACAAATCTGCAATTGAATCTGCAATAATAATGAAAAGTACAATGTCACAATAACATGTTTAACTTAATCTAGACAACCCAAAGGGACTGGATATTTTATAAAGCTTCCCTATCCATTTTTGACTAGATCACTTTTCTTTATAACCCATCATCGAGTAGATGTTCATTTACCATTTAGGGCATTGATGTGTGTTATACCAGCAGTCAGTTGTTCAGACTATTCTTTGATGTTGTCAGAGCATGAGCTTATTGCTTTCAAAAGTTTTGTAAACTATCCAAGAGAATTTTTCATTATCTCGACAAAGTCCCTGGAAAGTTGTGAAGCATTGCATTAAAATTTAAATGGCAACCTCATGTAACAGAGAGATGTAAAGATACTTGAAAAACATTACCCACTCTTCAATATCTTTTTGATATGAAACAAGTTGACTACTCTTCTGTTAAGTGTTCGAATCAAAACTATTATGTATACTTATACAACGGAAAATTTAGTTGGCTATGGTATGAAAAAAAATGGTGTGGGGGTCCATACCAGACTCTTATCCGAGCATGCAGCCCAGCAGGCTGAGAAAGGGGGGGAGTGAGCACCCCCCTTCCTGAATCATACCAGGCCCTGGTCGATGATGTCACGAGGGGCAGGGTCATCAGGTGGGCCTACTTCTTAATTATTTGGGAAATGTCAAACAACTGAGATATCAGGCGGCGGGAGCCTTCACCGATGCAGAGCTCTTTTTTTGGGAGTCAGCAGCTGGTGTTTATCGTGATTGACGTTGGATCTACTTCGGAGGGGGACATTTAAAAAAAAAAGGACTTGTCAAAGCTGGTGTTGTGTTTCTATTAACTTTGACTTTTTTTTAGTGAATGAGTGCTATGTACCCCATACTCATTCGCATGTGGGGGCAGGATCTTCCAGTTTCTGATAAGTCACCCCCCACACCCCCACAACCATCGAGCCAGGGTTATCTGAATTTGAATTGTTCCTAAAAATTTGTGTGCCGTTGTTGTTCCTTACACTGCTCTAGTGTGTTCTGGACTGGTTATTTCATAGGCAGCTGTGGGGAATGACCATCATAGCCTTGGTAACTGTGTCAGAAGTTAGACTGTATGTGAACTACTGTTGTAAAATTGACCAACCTATTGTTTTGTTATATTGCCTGTTTGACAAAGCCAGCTCTAGGTGCATCTAGACAAAAGAACTCATCTTGCCAGCTGTTCCTCTGGGCAGTGTTACATATTATGTACACGTTACATTTGTATGTACCTTTAATTGTGCAAGGACCCCCTATGGATACAATTATATTGCACTATAAATGACTCTAATAAAACTGGATCTCTAAAACTCTATTTCTGGAGTTTATTTTATATATTTACTCACTATGGCACCACTGATCTAAAAGTACCAATATTGACTTAGGATAAGACGACTCTTCTGGTAATGATGGTTATATTACATGATAACTTCCGTATTATTAGAACCCTAGTGTTCATTAGGGGAAACAATAAGAGCCTGTTACTATGCCTTTTTGGCAGATTTTTTAGCTATAACATTTCATAAGTAGTGTTTCTCTTAACTGTCCTACCTTCTCTTTAAAGTCAATAATAATAGAACAGTTTCTTATCATATTCTGGTATTGACTGTATAGGATACTCCATATTAATAGTGCAGGATGTGCACTTGTTTCATGTAAATAAGTATCGCTCACCATCTGTAGTGGGTAGTAGCTATAGATAAATCTTCCTACACTATAATCTTAATATAAAGAAAGTCCTCTGCTCAAGACAATTCATAGTAAAGTTAAAATTAAAATTGTTGAAATTTAGCTGGTACATGAATATCTGTACTTCCTTTTAAGCACCAGTCTAAATAACAAATACATCATCAATGTACTTGTGTCAAAGGAAAACGTGATACAGGTACATTGATAAATATTCTTCTGAAAGGAGTTTACGTCCCTCCAAAACAAGGCTGTTGTTAGAAATCACGGAGCCCATACAGCCTACCTGATAGCTTGATATCAAAACAATATTTTCACAAAACATATTATAAAATCATTATTAACGGACACAAACTTTAAGTGTTACTAAACCCAGATCCTGCAATTACTATATCTGTTCTTCCATGTTACATAGAACATGGAAATGCAATCGTTTTAGTATAAATTATATAAATACCTTTTTTCATCAGCTGTATACAGCAGTTATTGCAATCTTGTGACTTCTATCAGTGTGTGCTGAAAGTTTGTAGGAGTTTTCATTGCTCCCACAATTGTCCTTTCAAGCTTCAAGACCCCTGATTCCCTGTCTGGACATGTCTGGACAGTGCTGATTGGCCCGGTGCTGATCACTTGCACCCTCCAAGATAAAAAACTCTCTAGCAATACAAACCAAACTGAGCAGCCTGACTCTATAGACTCTGTAAATAGTAGGTTATTTTTTGGAGTCTGTGAAGGAAGGAGATGGTCAGAGAAGACAGGATCCAACAGCCATTTTATACAATTCAGAGGATTAACCCCTTAGATTCCACATTAAGGGGTAAAACAAGCACGCTTTACTGCATATACAGACTGATTTTACTATTGCAGGTTTAGAAACACTTTAATCATTCACCTGGGGTGGCATCTTTATTGTTAATATAGTGTTCTATATTTCAATAAGCCCCCGTCCACAGACCACGTTACCCACCAGCACACATTTGTGGGGAAAAGACCCTTGTCCTCTCAACATTGGAATAAGCTGCTTTGTCTGTTCAGGTGTTTTGAAGCTGGCAGTGGGTTATAAGGGGATATTAATGAGAGTGCTAGGGTGTTAGCAAGGCAGCAGTAGGATGCCAGGTGTGATGAGGATGAGGATGTCAGGGGGTAGGGTGTTAGCAAGGTGGTATTGGGGTGCCAGGTGTGATGAAGATGACAGGAGGTAGGGTGTTAGCAAGCTGGCAGTGGTGTGCCAGGTGTGATGAAAATGATGATGACAGGGGGTAGTGTATTAGGAAGGTTGCAGTGGGGTGTCAGGTGTGATGAGGATGAAGATGACAGGGGCTAGGGTGTTAGCAAGGTGGCAGTGGGTTGCCAGGTGTGATGAAGATGGGGTGGGGTGTTAACAAGGTATCAGTGGGGTTCCAGGTGAGATGAACATGAGGATGAGGATGACAGTGGGTGGGGTGTTAGGAAGGTTGCAGTAGGCTGCCAGGGGTTATGAGGATGAGGATGGGGATGACAGGGGTGGGGTGTTTGCAAGGTTGCAGTGGGGTGCCAGGGGTGATGAACATGAGGATGACAGGGGTGGAGTGTTAGCAAGGTTGCAGTGGGGTGGCAGGTGTGCTGAACATGAGGATGAGGATGACAGAGGGTGGATTGTTAGCAAGGTATCAGTGGGGTGCCAGGTGTGACAAAGATGAGGATGACAGGGAGTGGGTGTTAGCAAGGTTACAGTTGGTTGCCAGGTGTGATGAACATGAGGATGAAGATGATGGGGGTGGGGTGTTAGCAAGGTATCAGTGGGGAGCCAGGTGTGATAAGGATGAGGATGACAGGGGGTGTGGTGTTAGCAAGGTATCAGTGGCTTGCCAGGTGTGATGAAGATGAGGATGACAGGGGGTTGGGTGTTAGCAAGGTATCAGTGGGGTGCCAGGTGTGATGAACATGAGGATGAGGATGACGGTGGGATGTTATCAAGGTTGCAGTGGGTTGCCAGGTGTGATGAACATGAGGATCACAGGTGGTGAGGTGTTAGGAAGGTTGCAGTGGAGTACCAGGTGGGATGAGGATGACAGAGGAAAAAGAGAGAGGAAAGGCACAGAGAGAGAAAGAAGGATCACAAATCTGAAAAAAAAGAAAACACATTTTTGGCACAATCTGTATTATTAATGAATTTAGAAATTGGGAAATAAATCAAAAGTTTAGAAATATCTTTTACCTCAATATGCACGTCTGCAGGCTGTAACTGATGCTGTCGAGAGATCATAAAAAAAACACTGCAGATACATGTATAGTGGTGTTATCTTGTTTATGGGAATCACTGCCTCTTGAAATCCACTACAGTCTGTGTCCTCATGCTGTTGTGGGAAGCGGATCATCCATCAATCAACATGTGACATCCCACCCATGGGGGTTATTTACTAAAGGAAAATCTACTTTGCACTGAAAATGCACTTGGAAGTAAAGTCACTGTAGATCTGAGGTGGATATGCAAGGAAAATAAAAAACTGCATTTTAGCTTGCATATGATTGGATGATAAAATCAGCAGAACTTCCCCTCATTTTAGATCTTCTCCTTAGATTTAGAGCGACTGCACTTCCAAGTGCACTTGCAGTGCAAAGTGGATTTGCCTTTCGTAAATAACCCCCACTGTGTTCTTTTTTAGTTAGTGGGCATGGAGTAGGAGGGAGGGACCAGGATGTGATTTAGGATCTGTATCTAGGATCACATTCAAATGTGTGATGTCAATATCACGTGACCTGAACAACTCAACTGAAACAGGAAGTGTCTTTCCAGCAATAGAGACCAAACTTAGCATGTGCAGCAGGACTACCCTCACTATGTCTTATCTGGACTTGTCCAGAGTGAACGTGCAAGAGGGGAGGATCTGTGCATACAGGATCAAAAAGCCCTTTTACACAATGCAGAGGATTAATCACTTAAATTCCACAGTGAGTATAACAAGTATGCTATTCTGCATATACAGGCAGACTTTATTGTTGTGGGTTTAGTAAAACTTTAACATAACTTACAAAATGTATGCTAAATCAAAAAATAAAATCTAAATTAATGGGGCAAAAAATCAGGGGTCACTCACTGTGTTCAACCACTAAAGGAAGGGGCCGGTAAATTACATATGTATGTAAGCAAAGTTGATGTCGTGCTATTCTTACCCTATTCTGGGTAGGGGGCTGTTACACCTTCCACTCTATCTAGTAACATATAAATGACTCTCAGAAGATATATATTTGAATATATGATATCTTCTATATGGTTCTATATGATTAGAAATTCATTATGGTGTAGGTATTTTATAGAAAGAACTATAGAATAAGGTGCCAAGGAAAGGACTACATTTTAAAAGTTAAAAAACCATAAACACACTTGCAGAGGTGCTAACACCCTGTAGGAGGTAGTGGGATTTTTTTTAATTATTGGAATTTTTTTAAATATACTGTAATAGCAGCAAGATAAATTCGTCTTTTGTATTCCTTTCCTTTTGTTTCCTAAGGAATGATACAATATAGAGCTTTAATAGCTATTGCTACCAGCAAAGCTCCTGTTAGTATAGTCATCCCATCACGTTCTTTTACAAATTAAATTGTAATTGCAGAAAAAAAGGTTTTGGGTCTTCAGGGGCTTTTAGCCAAAATGTGCCAGTATGTACAGCATATGGTGGACTTACCAATCAACACAATCCCCTCTAGTGCTGCGAGATCAGAACTCCTATCCATCACCAGTGCTACCATCATCTTCTTCTAGGTTCTAGCGATTTGATTGTGCCAGATTTGCAATTTCTGCCACATGTGTGTGGGCATTACTCCGTCCCAGCATGGAAACATGCTGAGTTTGTATCATATGTACATCTTAGTGTACATTTACAAAAAAAGTGTTGACAGGCAGGAAGAAACATCTGTGACAGAACAGACATACACAGTCTTTTCTGTCATAAAAAGCCAACCTGCTAGCACTTTTTAAAAAGTTAATTGGTATTGGTAAGTGTACATATTCACCAGCATACCATGGATCCCTTGCCTTGATGCACAGGACCTCACCATTAATCAGGCCCATAGAATCGCCAAAAACGCACACCTTCCTCTAGATACCCTAAACGATATCCTGGCATGGATACACTATTTTTTAATGTGAAGGAACAGATTCTGCAGATTCTGCCAAAACCACTAAACTTTTACCACCGACACCGTACACCAACATTATGCTGTTCAGTGATCTCTCCAAAGCTACCATGGAAATGCGCAGAGCCTTCACTCCAATCACCTCCATCCTTCAACAGCATAAATAAATTTTTAAATGGGGCTTCCATAACAAATTGTTGGTCGCTAACAAGCAACAAATAATACATATGCTTAAACCAAAAGATGGGTATAAAAAGTTGACCAATTGGGGGTTCTTTCCTCTCCCAACCAACGTAACAGAGCATATGGGCTCCCAGCCAAATCCACCAATCTCTTGGAACCTGGCACCGGATAAGGACAGAGAATAACCCCCACTAACACCATCGGTCCCAAACCTGAACCGGACCCAGCATGGGCAAATATATATCTTTGAACCCACCCCCTCAGGTTATTGTGTGCTACGCACACCAGTTTGTTGTTTCTTGTTGATATTGTTGCCTACTGAAATACTGTGATACATTTTCTAACATGTTATAATAATTTCCACTTGTTTACCTTATGACTAACTGCATATCTTATCCCTAATCTGTATATAGGTACTATGATTTGATACCCCTATTGCACTAAGTTGACAAGCATCTCCAGTGTGGTCTCGTACCCTCTGTTCCCATCCTTAGGTAATATCTATTGCCATGGCCATCACCAGTACCTTGCTTAATGCCAAGAGATCGAACTCCCCCTTCAAACGTCACCTCCTATGGAAGGAAACCCTACTGCATCAAGCAGAGGTGTTTTGTGTGCAAGAGACACATAAACATTACCCACATTGCTTTTTTGCTAGCGCTTTTAAAAAGAAAAGAGGGGTCATGATCTCAGTCAGCTCCTCTGTCTCTTTCATATTACACCATTGTCAGTCAGATATGGATGGCAGATACTTGATCCTCTTTGCAACAATTGAAAATCAACGCCTTACTTTAGCAAATCTTTCTGTGCCCAACACGGCTCAAAAATCTTTTTAAAAACTGATTTCCAATCAAAAGAATGCCTTCCACACTATCCTCTTTAATGAACAAAGAGGACTTATATGATCACTAGAGGTGCTTACATGGTGAAGAGCGAGTCTGCACCTTTTATTTCCCACCCCAACACTCTTATTCTTGGATTGATCTGATTCTCACAGACAAATACTTGCTCCAATCAGTTACAGAAGCAAATATAGGTGTAATTACCTGGTCTGACCAGGTAGCAATATCAATTAAACTATTCACCCATAACCAATCCCCAAGACATGCTGTCTGGTGACTAAATTCCTCCCTTCTCACCAGCCCAGCACATGAAAATAAAATCCAATCCACGTTTGAGAGCTACTTTGGAAAGAACATACCTTCAATTGATGATCATTCTATTATTTGGCATGTGCAATAAAGCTTTGCTCTGAGGCCTGTTCATAAAAATGGGGGCTCAGAAAAAGAAAAAACATTTAGCCACTACAGAGAATTTATTTAAAAAAAATATGTGACCTAGATAGCATAAACAAAGAATGCCCATTCCTCAACATATCCCTAGAGCTAAAAAATCTCATGTATCAAAATAGTGAACACCTTCACAGAAAATGTAACTACTATATTAAACGACTGAAACTCCAAATCTATGCCTCAGCCAACAAACTGGGAGCATTCATGGCCAAACAATTGAAGAGACAACTAGCCAAAAAGAAAGTCCAATTTCTCACAAATTCCCAGGGCAAACACTTAACCAAACCACTAGAATTTAGAGCCTTTTAACCAATCCCAAATCATCCCTCTTAGCTGTACAACAGGTCCTAGAAAATGATATTTCCGTCTCTCGCTATAAAATCAATAACAGTAAATAGACTATGCTAAACCTAGGTATCGACCCACAAACCAAACAAAATATCTCAGAAAGAACCCCCTTCATGTGGTCCTCTATTTGCTCACTCCCATACCTGGGAATTCGCCTGACCGTCCCAAGCAGGACATTATTAAGAGTAAATTATGATGACCTTATCATCTTAAAAGCTCATGTGCATATCCAAAGACTTGAGCCATTTTGCTGTCTCATGGGCAGGCAGAATCACTCAAGTGAAAATGTATCTGCTCCCTAGGTATACTGTATATATTTAGCACAATCCCTCTACCCTTTCTCCCACGCAATTAAAGAAATTACAAGAAATAATAAGCACATTTATATGGCAACATAAAAAACCCATGGCAACATAAAAAACCCATAAAAAACCCAGGCTCAAGAAATACACTCTCCTCACCCCTACACACCACGGCAGAATGGGAGTCCCAAACATCCAGACATACTATAGGGCAGTGATCCTGAACCAAGAGAATGGTGGTCACCTACCTCCAACAAAACATGGACCCAAATTGAAGCCACAGTTCTCAACATGGACACAAAACATCTTACTGCTGCTCTACTTAACTTCAAACTACAACACCAATACTTAAATTCAGCAAAACGGCAGCACTACGGGTATGGTCAACCTCCACACAACAAATCAAAGTCCATTCTCTATCGACTACTCATTAAAGACCTGTCCCTTACAGCCTGGATACTCAAAAGACTTAACAACCTAGGGCTACTATTCTCTACATCAGGGATGCACTCATTCTTCCACCTGCAACAGACATATGGCATGTCCTCTAAGACCTTCTTCTTGTACCTCAGAATCAGATCAATACTTTCTAAAGTGAACCTGATGGATAAAGACTCCTTACCAGTTACTCTCTTAAAATTCTATGGAAACCCCCATTCTTTTAGTCAAAGGAATCTCCCCTGCATACAACCTGTTAACCACATCTCTATGGATCAGCCGACCACCTCAATCATCTTTGGTCCCCACTCACAGATACTCCACCCCGCCTAAATGATGGCACTGGGCCGTAAACTTGCCCCTTTGCATGTCACACTGAACTTTCCATTGGAAATCCACTCAAAAACTATTTCAGAAGGGTTTATTACCCCAACAACGATGGAAATTTACCCCAAGACTTCACCTCAATGCTGGAGGGGATGTGCCAAGGATGTCCCAGTAATCCAGCGGTATATGGAAGGCCTGCCCGCAGAATCCCTATCCTAAAAGCTAACCGGTACACAAGGGTGCGCGTTAGCGCGAACGGGCGCACGCTGGTGCGCGATGGCGCAAACGGGCGCACGCGGGTGCGTGATGGTGCGAACAGACACAGGCCGGTGCACGCAGATGCACCATGTGACAGTTTTTGGCGCCCAAAAGGCTATTTAAGGGAATCTGTCACTGTGCCTCCTTGCTGTCCAGTCTACAGCGTTTCCTGTGATCCTGCTTCCTGTTACAAGTTTACTTAATTCCTGTCTACCCGGCCTGCTCCTGACGACGTCTGTTTGCTGCCTGCCTCCGACCCCGGCCTGCCTGACTACGCTTCTGCCTCTTCCTTTGGATTGATCGCTGCCCACCTGTTACCGACCCGGCCTGTACCTCGACTACCCTTCTGCCTCTGTGTGGTACCTGCTCTGCCCGCTAGTATTGATCCGGCCTGTCTGACCCTGCCTGTGTTCCTGCCTGACCTCTGAGTACCTTCCTGCCACCTGCTGTTCCAGCCTCCTGCCGTACTACAGGACACCTCCTCGCTGTCAGCTGTTTCAGAGTTCCTGCCAAGCTCAGGCATCTCCATACTTCCGCTGTTCCTGTGTTCCTGCCAAGTTTCTGTACACCACTTCGCAGCCTGCAGATCCTGCGCTCCTGCTGCACTACAGAACTCCTCCCAGCGGTCTACGGTGTTCCAGTCACAAGTTCCAGCTTGCTGTTCCTGCGTGCCTTTCTACTGCTACTTCAGAGGTCCGGACCAGTCCCACATCTGCCATCTATCAGGCACTTGTGCCCTCTGAACTCTTGAGTCACTGTCTCCTCTACCAGGGGTTCTCAAGCCAGAGGCTTACGAGAGGGCGCTCCCTGCATTCTGGGCTCCAACACCAGGTACATGACAGGATGCAACGAATTAGGAATCCTACAGTACGCCATATCTGGCCTGACATCAAAGCTGGCAAGAAGTATCTATCTTCATTTCTAATATTTGCAATGTCTCCTTCCCACTAACCCCACTGGATCTTCTCCTAGGACTCTCAATTCTCACTTGGTCTGTTCAAATCTGAATACTAATAGCCGCACGCCTAGCACTTGCAAAGAAATTGAAATCACCACAATCACCCACAATGTCAGACCTTATCAGACTATTTAATACACACTTTCAACTGGAGTTCTCCTTCGCCAAAGCCAATTTGACCACCTCTTCCGTTTACTGGGCACCTTGGATCGCTGGTCAAAGAAGCACAGCACTCTCTTATTCTCCCCCCAGTTCCATACCACTCCCGGTGGTACGTGAAGGTTCATGATTTTGTCAAGCTTCACAATCTCATTTCCAATCAAAATATAAACCTCACAGCGTAGTACAATATGCTTCCACGTCCATATAGTCCAATGTTACTGGCTTTGTTTCATTATTATTATCTTTATTATCAACCAATGATACATTCAGCAACATCACTGTAAGCCTTGTACACACGGTCGGACATTCCGACGGAAAATGTCCGATCGGACCGTGTTGTCGGATAATCCGACCATGTGTGGGCTTCATCTGACTTTTTCCGTTGGAATGTCCAACCAACCCAGTCCATTACCAGGCTCTTTGGGTCTAGTATGAATATTAAGGGGAACCCGAACCAAATTTAAAAAATGTGTGGGGGTCCCCCTTAAATCCATACCGGGCCCTTCAGGTCTGAAATGGAAATTAAGGGGAACCCTGCACCAAATTTTAAAAAAATGGTGTAGCTGCCCCCCAAAATCCATACCAGACCCTTAAGGTCTGATATGAATTTTCAGGGGAACCCTGCAGCAAAAGAGGGGGAACGAGAGACTGCACCCGCCTGAACCGTACCAGGCCACATGCCCTCAACATGGGAAGGGTGCTTTGGGGTCTGAACCCAAAGCACCTCGTCCCCATGTTGATGGGGACAAGGGCCCCATCCCCATAGCCCTTGCCCTGCGGTCGTGGGGGGTATGCGAGTAGGTGGGCCTCCCCTCCATGTGAATTGGTAATGGGGTACATTGTTCCCCTACCATTTCACAAAAGAGTGTCAAAATGGTAAAAAAGACAAGGGACAGCTTGGGACAAGTCCTTTATTGTCCTTTATAAAAAAAAAATGTCCCGCAATGTAAATTCACGCCGCCCGACGGACTGATGCTTGTTTTCTGTGACAGTTCTTATATAGCTGAGGGAGGGGCCACCCGGTGGGGGCAGAGTCACCCATTTACGTCACTGGGTGGCCCTACCCTCAGCTATATAAGAATTGTAACAGAGAAGAAATGTCAGTCGGTGGGGGCCTTCCATGGAGGCGGAACTGTAGCGCCTTTTATTTTCTTCCTTTTCCAATCCGTCGGGTGGCGTGAATTTACATCGTGGAACATTTTTATTTTTTTATTTTTTAATGAAGGACTTGTCCCTTGCTGTCTCTTTTTTTTTACCATTTTTGACACTTGTTTTTGTGAGATGGTAGAGGTACAATGTACCCTATTACCAATTTACACGGGGGCAGGATCTGGGGGATTCTGGAATCCCCGTTGTTAAAGGGGGCTTCCATAATCCGATAAGCCCCATACCCCCACACCCTCCAGGCAAGGGTTGTGAGGATGAAGCCCTTGTCCCCATCAACCCACGACACAGTTAGCTCCAAAATGGGGTGTCTGAGTGCAGGGGCAGTGCTGCCACCATACAAATGGTACTAACACCACATTTACTGTTCAAGTTTCAGTACGACTTATGTTATATCAATGTAACAGCTAATGATCTTCTACTGTACGTTTTTTATGAATAACAAGAAATGTCATTGATTTTTATTGATACTATGTGAAAATCTTAATAAAAACTATTGTTAAAAAAAATAAACTCATCATAAATGGCTAATACCCAGGGAGCATTATCAATTGGGGCTAGAGATGTGCCATTAAATGTACCTGTATTGACAATACCAGGTTATTGTCATTAAGTGTCAGTATCGATAGTGTCCTGTACTTTGGGATTTTTTTTTCCTTACAGACTTAATTTATATTTAGAAATGAATAGAAAACGTCCTTGGCTGTCTTTTCCCTTAATTATAAAACATCTGCTTTGGTTTGGAGAAAATAAGATTTCATTGCCAGGATAGAAAGACATTTTTTAATTGTAAGGGTTTTAGACCTTACAATAGTTTGCAAAGGTCTTCCAATTGAATTTCAAACTGAAATACTTAGTAGAAAGATATAATATATTACAATTTGTGATTATAGCATTGATTTGATAAATATGCCTGATAAATGTTTATATGATCAGTAAGGATTTTTTTATTCAACCTGCCTCAGTCGAGGTTTTTTTTTTTGCCATCTGATAAATCAACAATGTTTAATGGTATTAGAAAAAGTTAAGCCTAATGAGCTCTTTCTTTTCTCCAACCTTGCTAAATATATCACTGTAGCCACTAGTGGTTTTCAAATCTTTCCTTCAGCACCTCTAAAGATAATGTCACAGGGACTCATATATCATATTCAAATAAGAACTGTCGTTTTTCCACAAGCTAAAAATCAGTCTGTAACTTTTTTATTCTAATCATCCATTCCCACAGCAGGTTTTCAGAAAAGCTGCAGTAATTTGGTGGTTAGTAATCTGGCATTTTAAATGCAATTTCAGGCACATCTTTATAAATGTCCACGATGACTAAAGCCCAGAACAATTTAGTATGCAAATATCAACTTTAGCTATGAAGTCTGTCCTTTAGCATAGCCTCTTTGTTTCTCATGTCTCCCTATTGCTCAGTGAAGTTAACTACCATGTTGCTATGCCAGTATTGAGGCATGAAAGACAAGAGTCGGTGAGCTACATTCCTAGCTAATGTTGGTATTTGCCCCAAGTTTAAGTGCTCTCTGGACTCATATAATTGGAGGAACTTCACTCAATCCTCAGATTTTTTTTTTATCCCCACCTTCCTGTTGTGCAGTATTGTCCTGGATTCAGCTGCTTATCTGCCAAGCGGATCCAGCATTGTCCTGCAGCCCGAGTTCTGCACCAACGTCCTGATCCCTCTCTGTCGACAGAAGCTGACTGCCTCTTCAGGGTTCAGGCAGCCAGCACCTAATGAAGTGCACCAGCTCCACCCACCAGGCACCCAGTCCAGCAGCATCCTGGGATATGTGATGTGGTAGTCCCAGGAGGCTGAGGGAGAATATACTTGTCATTCTCACCTGGCTGAGTATGGCGATGGGTGGTGGGGCCAGACAAAATGTGTAAAACAAAAATAATCAGAAAACAATTAAAAAAGCATTCATTTGCAGTGAGGAGGGAGGAGAGAGTGAAGGGAACTGTAGATGCTTTAGGGGGGTTAAAGTCAAGCTGAATCTACATACAGCACCTTAAAGTGTTTGTTAAGCCAAAAAATAAATAAACAAAAGATCCTGTTCTTTTAAAGCATGTTAAGTGGCCGTGCTGTGTCATTTGGCCCCCTGTATCACCTTAACATACCTGACTGATCCTGCCAGTTTCTATCCTCCACTCTCTGCGCTGACTCCGATGTATCAGGGTTGCTGAGCTCTGACATTGGAGTCAGCGTACATGTCTCCGTCATCCGCTGTCTGCTCTCCTGTGTCTCTCTTTGCCCTCTTCCCCCTCGCCTCTATGAGTGTAAGCTCCCCCCTGCTTTTTTTTTCTACAGTTCCCTCTGATATAGAACAGTAAGCTCCGCAGTGCATGTCATTTATAAAAATATGCAATATAATATATAATATAATATATAGCTCATATGACTGCCTGCCGGTTTCCTCGCCTCCTCTCCTCTTCCTGGCTGATGTCAGCAGGGGTTTCTCAGCACCTCCCACTGCAGCTATTACATCAGGACAGGAGACCAGCAGGCAGTCAGCTGAGTCCCAATCGGCGATTTGAAGTAAGCTATTATACAGCATATTTTTTATAAATTACATTCACTGAGCAGCTTACTGTTCTATATCAGAATGAAGTATAGAAAAATAATTGCCTGCATTCACGTAGTGGGTCACTAATGTGCATATCACAAGTACACTAAAAATCTGCTTGTGGGGCAATAAAAATGCCTTTTTGCTACTAACTTTTTAAAGCAGAGCTTCACCCAAAAGGGGAAGTTCCGCTTTAAGGACTCATTCCCCTGCTCCTCTTGAACAATTAGCATGTTTGAGGAGCAAGAGAGGAGCAGATACCCAATTTTGACAGGTACCCTCTCCTCCCACTTCCGTTCCAACTGCCGCGGTGCTTGGAAATCAAAGTTCCCCTCCCTCCCTGACGCTGACAGGTCCCAGAAGACTGCATCCACCATTCATGATATGCAGCGTGACTGGCGCATGCGCACCTGGCTGTGAAGGCGCAAACAGTGAAGATGCCGGCACCAGGCACCAAAGACAGCGGGTGGGACAGGTGAGTAGCTGTTTTTTAAAAGTCAGCAGCTGCAGTTTTTGTAGCTGCTGACTTTTATTTTTTCCACAGGTGCCTAGTACTTTCAAATCAGTGCTTTGAAATGCTTTTTTTTATCCCACTTATCTCAACCTCCCTGGTGGTATGATTATGTCAGATTTTTTGCATCTCAAAGCGGTACAATTGTTTTGCATAGAAATTTGGCATTTTATATTGTAGGCCTGTAATTTTTAGTAATAACACTTAAATCTGTCCAAACAAGAGTCTAGTAAACACCCTGGGTATGATAAAGTTTGAAAGACAAAATCATAAATTATAATATAATAAATAATTATAAAAAATAATAATATAATAATAATAAAATTAATTTCCCCACGATTCACTATCGCTCAATTCTGCAAGTGTTCTAATTTACTATCACTGTTTTCTAGCTGGTCTAAAACCACTTTTGACATAAAGGGACACTTTTTGGTTGCTATGGACAATCTCAAGTTTCCAGGCAAAAAGAACAGTATATATAATATAAAAGTGCATGCAGGGCACTGGACAAACCACTAGGGACAAAAGGGTTGTGAAATAATTTCATACATTAATGTAATCTGTAAAATTACAGTGTACTGTATGTATTATGAATTTTCAATTTTTTAAAATTTGTCACCAAACTCCGCCCCGTGCGTCGCGACACTCGCAGGGAATGGAGCCCGGCACACAGAGGCATCAGGCAGAGGACAGAGGCCATGGACACAGCGGGGGGACATCACAGGATCCTGGGGACAAGGTAAGTACACTGCACCAGGATCCTGAAATGCAATCCCGAGTGTGGCTCGGGGTTACTGCTAATGGTACTGAAATTTAACCCTAAGCCACACTCAGGAAAACCTCCAGGGAAGTTAAAATAGGTAGAGTAAGTTGATGAGATCTTACAGTGCACCTAAATTCCATGTATGACAAGGAATGCTGTATTAACTGTATTTTCAAAAGAGTATTTTTGTTGCTGAAAATGATTGTGGGCTTGAAAATGCTTGAAAAAAAATATATAGACAAAAATATGTGGACACCTTGCTATCACACCTACACAATCTGGTTGGAAGCATGTGGACCAATGACCATGCTCCAAAATATTGAGTTTAGATATGTCCACTGAAAGGTACTGTTATGCTGCATACACACGATCGTAATTTCGGCCAGCAAAAGACAGATGAGAGCTTTTCATCGGAAAATGCGACCCTGTGTAGGCTCCATCAGAATTTAGCTGGCCGAATTCCTGCCAGCAAAATTTTGAGAGCATGTTCTCAATTTTCCCCACAGAAATTACAATCGTGGGTATGCAATTCCGACACACAAAAACTAACGCATGCTCAGGTTCAACTACAAGACGGAAGCTATTGGCTACTGGCTATTGAACTTCCCTTTTCTAGTCCCGTTGTACGTGTTGTACGTCACCGCGTTCTTGACGGTCGGAATTTGGTGTGACCGTGTGTAGGCAAGACAGCTTGAGCGGAATTCCGTCGGAAAAACCATTAGACCCTTTTCCGACCATAATTCTGATCGTGTGTACGTAACATAAAAGTGATTATAAATGAATACCTTCTAAAACAACCAATTCAGTTTAAAATAGAAATTAAAGGCAAAACATTTTTTGTGTAGAGTTAAAAAAAAAATCTAGATACCTGCTTTTCTTTTTTTTTATAAGCGATCACATTCCCTCTGTTCCCAGCTGCATAAGTGCTGGGGGGGGGGCAAAAAAATGTTGCTTTAGGTGAGTGACTTACAGAGTCCTACGTGTGGACAACGTTGCAGATTTACGCAAGCGAGTGCAGGATGCATTACAGAAAATGATGGCAGAGGATGATGTGGAGGCTTTCCTCACAGTTTTTGAGAGGGTGGCAGAGTGTGAAGGGCTACCCCCGGACCAATGGACTGAGGTCCTTGCTCCCTTTTTGAGCAGGGACCCACAGAAGGTCTATTATGATCTAAATGCTGCTGAGGCCCGGCAATATGAAACTCTGAAAACTGAGATTCTGGCCCGCCTTGACGGAACAATGGCTGTGAGATCTCAGTGCGTCCATGCTTGGCAATTTAAGGTGGACCAACCTGCAAGGTCACACGGATGTTGTTACAGCCAGAGGTTGTCACCCCAGCCCAAATCTTGGAGTGAGTCGTAGTAGGCCGCTTTGTGAGAGCCCTTCCAACCCCAATACAGCGGATTGCCGCGATAACTGATCCTAAAGATACCATTGCCTGTATCTATCTGACCCTTTTGGCAATAAAGATGACATCGAGATAATTTGGAGTACCAGTATGTGACCAATTCCTTATTTTGTTCGTTTTCCACAGTGGTGAGCCAAAGTCTGCACCTGTGATCCATCCTGCACCTGATTTTGCCTGGAGCGGTGTGCTTCTCTTTGTTCTTTACTGATCCTAAAGATTCCAATGAATTGGTGGCCCTCATGGAGCGGGGTGTAGTACCCACAGAATCCTTCTCCAAGTGACAGAAGCCCACCAACCCGGGAAAAAGTGATCCTGCCCTAAAGTGGGAGAAAAGGGAAGTAAATGCAATGGAGGTTCCTGAGGTACAAGGAGTGAAGAGGCTCAATAAGTGAAAAGCAAAGTGATTAAATAAAATATTTTCCTTTACAATCACTTTAATTACCCGTGTAGCTCTGGCCATAATATTCTATAAGGCTTGGGCTGCATGGCCAATTAAACATGTTTTCTACTTACAGATTTAAATGGATGTAAACCTGATTCAGGAAATTTGAGCTGCAGTGTTTTCTAATCTCTTATCAAATCACTATGTCCCATAGCTGTCTCCTGCTCCATTCTTCTGTTATCAGCCTGATAACTTCTGACAAGTTCTCTGTCACATATTATAAAAGCAGCCAGAGTTTTGTGTTGGGGAGGATCAGGGCCGTCTTTCCACATGGGCACGCTGGGTGGTTGCCCGGAGACCCAACTTGACTGGGGGCCCCACCAGCCCAGCATCATTCTGCCACATTATGCCAATGCTGTGCAATGGCGTCATCAGCGTGGGGCCTGATGGGGCCATGACCCCCGCAATTTTACTCTGCGTTGCACCGCAGCTGTTCAAGTGTCCACTTGCTGATTACTGAATGACTCATTCAGTGGCAGTCTGTCAGGTGACAACCGCTGTTGTTTATGGGAGTTGTACAGTAGGTGCCGCCGATATTGTGTTTCCAGCGCAATACTGTCGCGCTGCTTCCCGGCGACAGGCTTCTCTAACCAGCGCAATATCCCGTTGCGCTGGTTCTCGCACTGGCTGCAATAGGAAAATGTAATTTTCCTATAGTAGCGAGAGCGAGAGAGCGACGATAATGTCGCCTCACTCATGAAGCCTGCATGCCTTTTCAGGGGCATACCAGGCCCTTAGGTCTGGTAGGGAATTTAAGGGGAATCCCCTATGCCAAAAAAAACGGCATGGGGTCCCCCCAAAATCCATACCAGAACCCTATCCGAGCACGCAGCCCGGCCGGTCAGGAAAGGGGGTGGGGACGAGCGAGCGGCCCCCTCCTGATCCGTACCAGGCCGCGTGCCCTCAACATGGGCAGTGCTTTGGGGAAGGGGGGCTGCGTGGCCCCCACACCCCAAAGCACCTTGTCCCCATGTTGATGAGGAAAAGGGCCTCTTCCCGACAACCCTGGCCATTGGTTGTCCGGGTCTGCGGCGGGGGGCTTATCAGAATCCGAGAGCCCCCTTTAATAAGGGGGCCCCCGGATAGCGGCCCCCCACCCTATGTGAATAAGTATGGGGTACAAAGTACCCCTACCCATTCACCGCCGGCCTCTTCTTTCGACTTCAGGGGGTCTTGTCCCCCTCTTCGGTTCTTCTTGCCGGGCCACTGCTTCTTCTTTCAGCTCTTTTGCTAGCGGTGGCCCGGTCTTCTGTCGCCGCCGCCTTCCGTTCTTCTTCTTCTTCTTCTGGAGATGTTGACTCGACGCTCTCTCCGGCCGCAATGCCAGGGATGCGGTGGGCGGCAACTTATATAGGGGCAGGGTCACAGGTTGATGTCACATGGTGACCCCGCCCCTTATGATGTCACAGTCCCAGCATCCTCCGGGACTGTGACATCATAAGGGGGCGGGGTCACCACATGGCATAAATCGGTGGCCCCGCCCCTTGTCCCTATATAAGTCGCCACGCACTGCGTCCCTGGCATTGCGGCCAGAGAGAGCGTTGAGTCAACATCTCCAGAAGAAGAAGAAGGAGAAGAAGAAGAATGGAAGGCATCGGCGACAGAAGACCGGGCCACCGATAGTAAAAGAGCTGCAAGAAGAACCGAAGAGGGGGACAAGACCCCCCGAAGTCGGAAGAAGAGGGCGACGATGAAGAAGAAAGCTGGGCTCCTCCGCTAGTAAAAGAGCTAGCAGAAGATAGCGGAGGAGTCCGGTGAGAAGACCCCCAAAGACGGAAGACCCCTGGAGCTGTGCAATAAACTATTTTAACCCTTGTGTGTTGTGTTTTTTTTTTACATTTTTTTCACAGGTGAATTACGTAGGGGTACTTTGTACCCCATACTCATTCACATAGGGTGGGGGGCGATATCCGGGGGCCCCCTTATTAAAGGGGGCTCCCGGATTCCGATAAGCCCCCAGCCCGCAGACCCCGACAACCAATGGCCAGGGTTGCCTGGAAGAGGCCCTTGTCCTCATCAACATGGGGACAAGGTGCTTTGGGGTTGGGGGGCCGCTCATATGGACAGAAAGTAAAGGAAAACTTTCCCAATGAGACACAGAGGGCAAGAAAATAGTTTTAACTGTTCCTCAAGCTACACAAAATAATATAAAAGATTTGGCTATAGTTATACTTTAAGCCCTTCTTGGCAATCATCTCATTTGCAACATACTAAAAATGTGATACCAATGAGAACTGCCAACAAGCAGTTAAATCTCTTTGTAGCAAAGAGGTTCCATCTCCTGTGTAGCCCTACCTTATTACCATGAATATATATTTGACAGTAATCATTCACCCACTATGATAAAGTTTTAACATAACACAGAAAGTTTGTAGCCAAAAAAAATGTAGAATGTTTCAGAGAAATTAGGTTTGGGTGCACCCAATGTCACACATTGATGATATAGACATTTCTGACTAAAGAGTCTGAAATCTGAAGATGGTTAGTTTAAAGGCAGGAAAAATCTCATGCCATAAGTTCAGTTGTATTCAGCATTATCAGCACTACTTTTAGAGGAAGGCTGCCATCTGATCTTTACCTAACATTTTACAAAAATGTGTCATTCAGCAAAATCAAAGACTGCTAAGACACATATTTAAGAGGAGAGTGCTGGAGCTGTATTGGGGCCGTGGCATGCTGTGTCTCAATGTAAACAACTAGAAATGAAGACCTTATACTTGCTGCATAGGAGAAGCAAGACTGGGAAATGCAACCAATGCATAAATATATGAATGCAAAGAATGTGGAACAAAGAACACACCAAAACATAGCAACAAGCAACAAAGGAGAGAAAATCTTATTTGAAGTTGTTGCAGGACCAGCATTACTATGATTAAAATCCAAGGAGAGTTCACTTTTTATTTATTGTTTTTTTGAAGACAACATCACATTGTGCAGCCAGCAGCTAGATAAAACCTGGTATGAAGATTAAGCTGCTGCAAAGGCAGATATTAGAACAGTAATGAATGCAACATCAAATGCAACTGTTAATTTACTGCCTACTCATGTGAGAATAGAATGTGCTATCATTTTGTCATGGTAATAAGCTAATTCCTAAGCCATGAACAAAAGTGTAAGCATAGATAAAAGGCTAGAAAGTGAATCTAATGCTTTTAATCACACATGATTATGCACCACCTGCCTATGAATTTCTGGAAGTTTTAACAAAATAGGTAATCAGCCAAAACATCAGACAGGAAGTAGCTGTTACTTGTATGTAACGGGGGTTTGACTGGTGGTTCGTCTCGTCCCGTATGCTTCCCACTCATTAGGTGCTAAGCAAAGGTCACATAAGAGGTTCCCTCTTGGGGTGGGTTCTTGGACTATGCCAGGCATGGAGCAGGGTGACTAACCCTTGTGCTTCACCCAAGGGCATGCTCACCTGTTATCTGGGGACCAGCAGGAGCCGTGGTCATGTAAATGGTCAAACATTAAGGCGGTCTCCTAACTCCATGATGAGTCATGTATGGGCAGTACCCAGGGTGTGGCATCTCCCATCTGCATGTGGTAGGCGATCCCTATCACAGGCAGATACCAAACCCCGGTGTCGGTGGTAGATGGATTCCTCCATGGCAGCTGCTGTGCGGGCATAGTGTCTTGTGCAGGATCATTCTGGGTTGTCTTGCTATATACTTCCTATCAACTTCTCCGCCAATCCAGTGAGAGTACCTTGAGCAGGAGCCAATCAGGAAGCAGGCATTTGCTATTCATGTGGGCTATCATGGAGCAAACCTTGGCAGATTCTAGAAAACGAACTACAGCCATGGTCTCTTGGGGAGTGGCCTTCACAGTGCATGGGATAAGCGTAACTCCACGTTGGGCGCCAGTTGATTCCAAATCATGTAGAAATAAGCTAGAAATGTTTTGCATGTATGTAAGTAGGGATTCTACACTGAACACCAATGTAAGAGGGGATTTACAGTGACCGCTAATGTAATGGGGAGATTTACGCCAGTTTTGCCACAAAATATATTGGTGATCTTCAGGGGTGGAGCAACTTTAACCGGTTCCCGACCGGCGCAGGCCGATGTACGTTGGCAGAATGGCACGGCTGGGCAAATGGGCGTACATGTACCTCTCTTTAAATTTGCCACTGTGCTATCGCATGCGCACCGCTGGCCGGGACCTCCATGAGTCGGTTCACAGGTCCCGCAGACTCGATCACCATGGGGTTAACTGTGATCATCTCATGGGGGGAAGAACGGGAGATGCTAATGTGAACAAGCATCTCCCCGTTCTGCCTAGTGACAGTGTCACTAATCTCTGCTCCCTGATCGGGAGCAGAGATCAGTGACATGTCACACTTAGCCACTCCCCCCACAGTTAGAAATATGCCCCAGGACACACTTAATCCTTACCCTGCCCCCTAGTTGTTAACCCCTTCACTGCCAGTGTCATTTACACAGGAATCAGTGCATTTGGTCCCAAAAAATGTGTCAAATGTTCGATGTGTCCACCATAATGTCACAGTCACGATAAAAATCGCTGATCGCCACCATTACTAGTAAAAAAAATAATTATTAATAAAAATGCCATAAAACTATGCCCTATTTTGTAAACGCTATAACTTTTGCGCAAACCAATCAATAAACGCTTATTGTGTTTTTTTTGTTTTGGGGAAAAAAATGTAGAAAAATACATATCGGCCTAAACTGAGGAAATTTTTTTTTTTATATATATTTTTGGTGGATATTTCTTTTTTACAAAATGTAAAAAATAATGCGTTCTTTTTTCAAACTTGTTTCTCTTTTTTTGTTTATAGCACAAAAAATAAAAACCACAGGGGTGATCAAATACCACCAAAGGAAAGCTCTATTTGTGGGGAAAAAAAGAGCGTCAATTTTGTTTTGTTTTGGGAGCCACGTCACACGCGCAATTGTCAGTTAAAGCGACGCAGTGCCGAATCACAAAAAGTGCATTGGTCAGGAAGGGGGTAAAATCTCCCGGGGCTGAAGCGGTTAAGGAAAAATTTGGCCCCAAATGTGTTGAATCCATCTATTAGAACTACTTTTTTGGCAATATGGATGGTTATAATCTCTGTAGAAGATGTGGGGTTTGCAAGATAAATTATTTTAGGGGAAGGAAGTTGACTAACTTCACATCCACACAAACTGGTAAATCCTAATATATGTGCTTGTTTATCTCTTGTATCCCAACCCATGTGGCTTATTTGTTGCAGTGTACGTTTGCAATATGTGGGGCGTACCACACAGGCACTGCAGATTTTTTTTATTGAGCATATTGAAAATATTAAGAAGGGCTATAAAAGCCACAGTGTCTCAAAGCATTACGCCTTGCGACATAACAAAAATCCAGCAGGCACCATGTTTGTTGCCATTGAGCATTATATCTCAAATTAGGGGGGAAGTAATAATGGAATATAATTATAATTCATTATTAATATTAATGGAAAGAGGAATATTTCTAGATGTGAAACCAAGTGTATATACCAACTAAAAACCTATGCTCCTCTTGGTTTAAATATTGAGTGGGACATTAATTTTTTTGTTAAACAATAGCTAGTTTTGAACATTTTCCCCTTTTGATAACAGTTGTTCCTTGTATCCTTCTTGATTTTTGCTAATGCCTCATTAATCTGACTGTTTATGACATATTAGAGTTTTTTTTTAAATTTGATCTTATTTGCAATCTAATTTCTTTTTTTTTATTTGTATTAATTTTTTTTTTAAATGTTGCAAATGATGTTGTTCTGACCAAGGAGGATCGAATCCAATTTTTGTCAATATTTTTAATAAAGCAAGGTTTTATATGTATTATACTATTTTTGAAGTGTATTACAGGCAATTAATAGAGCCGTGTCAAAGTGTTACTAAAACCAGGACCGTGCATTCACTATATCTGGTCCCCCACAGTACATAGAACATAGAAATGCAATTATTTTAGCAAATATAAACTGCTAAATATCTTTTTCTCTTCAGCAGCTACAGCAGTCTTGTGACTTTTATGAGTGCCTGGTTAAAGCTTGTAGGAGAAGTTTTCATTATCCCACGATTGTCCTATGAGAATGCTGTCTGTCCGGATAGTGCTGATCACATGCACTCTCCCAAGAAAAAAAAAACTCTTTAGCAATATACTCAACTGAGCATGTTCAGCCTGTCCCCTGGCTCTGTAAATATCAGGTTATTTTTTGGAGACAGTGGAAAAAGGGGAGGGTCAGAGGAGACTGGATTGAACAGCTTTTTTTAACACAAGTTTCCACAGTGAGTATAGCAAACATGCTTTACTGCATGCTTTATTGCATATACAGAATGATTATACTGTTGTGGGTTTAGTAACACTTTAAGTGCTTGTGTTGATCCAAATAAGCCATGGATATCATTGGTTTAACTATCTGATTGGTGTTTCACTTAGCCAATGTGATCCCCCTTGGCCAGATATGTCTATTTAAACAGCTCAGTATGGGCGTGTATCCGTGCCCCTGATAATGTAATTTGTGATGAAGCCAGTAGGGCGGAACCAGATACATGCTACTGAGCATGTGTGAAGGAATGGTGGCCATCTTTAAAGCTGGAATTCTATGTTGCTGTACCATGTGATATGCTGTGTTACTTCTGGAAATTTGTAAGTGCTTGATATAATAAATTCCTTTTCATAGGTGGTTTTATGCTTTATGAGGTGTCTCTTTTATCATATGTGCATTGGGCCTGCTGAGCTAATCCCAGTGGTGCAGCGGTTCCCTACAAGTTGTGGATGTATATTTAGTGGGAATGCTTTAGCAGTCCCACTATTGTTTTTTTTTTTTTTTAACCAGAGTGAAGTTTATTGAGCATAAAAGAAAAAAGATGACATAACAATACTCAAACAAAAATTAGGCGCAACAGGCGCCGCACACCATGAAAAGGGATACAATCCATGTCCGAAGTGTCAGGTAAAGAAACACAGCGTAAACAAAAATCATGAATATGGGTAATACATGTATACACACAGTAAAGCGCCCAGACAGAGTTGGTAGAGAGGATTGTTGCCACCCCCCAATGTACATCATCTACCCAGTGCAGCTAAGGGGAGTATCCAGCCACACATCCCATATTTTATGGAACTTGACAGGGCACCCTCGGTTGGAATAAATAAGTCTTTTGTAGGGTATAGTCTGGTTAACAGCTCTCTTCCACTGCTGGAGCGTCGGGGGGTCTGGTCTGAGCCACAGTCGGGCTATCTGCATCCTAGCAGCGAAGAGAGTCTCTTGTAAGAGTATCCTAAGGTATTTACTTTCGTCCTGAAGGGGGAGGAGGCCGAGAATGCACTGGCGTGGGCAAAGTGTGAGGGGGGACCCCATATGGCCATGCAGGAATTGGATTATTTGAGCCCAGTACCTCTGAATGGGGGGACAAGTCCAGATGAGGTGATAAAACGTACTGGCTGGGTCACCGCAGCGGGGGCATGCAGGATCAAGTCCGGGTTTGTACTTAGCTAACCGTCCCGGGGTGACATAGGAGCGATGGAGTATATACAGGTGAGTCAGCCTATCCGACAACCTGGGGGAGACCTCCGTCGACACCGACAGCATCTCACCCCAGTGCTCATCTTCTATCGGTCCAATGTCAGCCTCCCATCTGGGTTTAAGACTATAAGCATGGGCCGTAGCCCGAGGAGTGAGGAGGTGTGCATAAATGGTGGAGGTGAGTTTATAAGAATCACTGCCAAGAGCCAGGCTCGCAAGGGGGGCACGCGCCAGAATCAGAGGCGTAGTACCAAACTGAGCTTGCAGTGCATGACGGACCTGCAGGTAGCGGAAAAACAGATGATTCGGGAGGCCAAACTCATCCTTAAGAGCCTGGAAAGTCTTAACACCGTGATTCGCATAAAATTGAGACAGGTATATGACCCCTTTACATATCCATATTTTGTAGTCCGGTATACCCAGCAACTCCGGGATGTCAAGGTTGTCCCAGAGAGGTGTATGTGCATGCAAGGAGGGGGCCCCAGATCTGGACTGCACCACCCGCCATAATCGGCAGTGGTGCGCAATCATAGTGTGCTTATAAGACAAGTAGGGGACAGCTCTATGCCTGCAAAAGAGTATTTGGAAGGGATGCGCAATGACATCTGTAATCAAGGCACACACCAGGAGGGAGTACCTTAGTTTGTCATACGTGTTCAAATAATAAAAGTGGGAAAGCTGGGAGGCCAAGTAGTACATCTCCAGGTCGGGGAGGGCAGCGCCGCCAAGACGAACCGGGCACTTGAGGGTCTGCCAGGCCAACTTGTGCCTGGAAGAGCCCCAAACAAAGGAGTTGAGAATCGATTCCATATCACGGAACAGTCGCGACGGTATATGAAGTGGGGCATGCCAAAAAATGTAAAGGAGTTTGGGGAGTAGAATCATTTTAACGAGACCCAGACGGCCCATGACCCCGAGGGGGAGCCTGGACCACACCTGGGTCTTCCGTTTCAAAAGGGGGTAAAGGGGCTCAAGGTTAAGGCCGACGTAGTCCGCGGGGGAGCGAGAGCAGTGTATACCAAGGTATTTAATGCGGTCCGTACACTCGAGAGGCAATAAGGTCTGCGCCCTCGTGGGGGCGGTGATATCGATGGGGAGAATTTGGGACTTGGACCAATTGATGCGGAGGCCCGAAAAAACACCAAAACGGCGAACCACCTCCAAGACCGCCGCCAGGGAGGGGCCAGCGTCCTCCAAATATAACAACATATCATCCGCATAGAGGCTGATAACCTCCGATAGCTGACCCACGCGGAGGCCACGGATACCCGGATGCGCTCTGATGGCAATCGCCAGGGGCTCCACCGCCAATGCGTACAACATGGGCGAAATGGGGCAGCCCTGTCGCGTGCCCCTCGCCAGGGAAAAGGGGCTGGAGATCTGGCCATTGACAAGAACTCGGGCAGTGGGGGCCTGGTAAAGAAGCTGTATCCAACGCACAAATTTAGGGCCAAAGCCAAAACTGTGCAAGCATTCCCACAAATACCCCCACTCCACCGAGTCGAATGCCTTGGCAGCATCCAAACTAACAACAACCCTGGAACCAATATTGTCATGAGAGGCCTGTAGGTTCATAAACAGTCGTCTTAGGTTAAAAGCAGTATTTTTCCTGGGCATGAAGCCCGTCTGATCCGTGTGTATGAGATGGAGTATTACCTTGTTAAGTCTGAGGGCGAGAATTTTGGCCAAAATTTTAACATCCAGCTGCAGAAGCGAGATGGGTCTGTATGATTCGGGGGAGAGGGGGTCCTTACCCGGCTTAGGAATGAGAACAAGCAGCGCTTCGTTCATGGAGCGAGGGAGTACGCCGGTATCGAATATGTGGGTGTATAGCAGATGGAGCTTGGGGATCAGGGCCTCCTGAAACTGGGTGTAAAACTCCCGAGGAAGGCCATCTGAGCCTGGGGCCTTAGAAGGTGGCAAGCAAGCTATCGCTTCTGCTATGCACTCCTCTGTGATGGGAGCCTCCAAAATCTCCACTTGGGAGTCCGTGAGAACCGGGAAGTCAACCGTCTGCAGCAGGGCACGCAAGTCGTCCAAGGAGCCGTCGGCTACAGAGGTATATAATTCGGCAATAAAAGCGCCGAAACTCCTGAGCCACCTCCTGTGGATCCGACAGCGTGACTCCCGCCGCAGACAAGAGCTGTACCACAACCGGAGGGCTGTGATCCAGATGTGCCATGTAGGCCAGCAGTTTCCCAGCCCTCTCTCCATATTCATAAACTCTTTGCTTGCTGAAAAAGACCTTCCTCTCCGCCCCAGCTAGGTGCAACTGATCGGTGAGTCTAGACTGTAGTCTCAGTTTAGAGGAGTTGGAGGGAGTGGGATGCGCAAGAAACGCGCTCTCCAGCTCCCCCAGCAACTCCTCGGCCTGTCGCACCGCCAGTCCCGAGGATTTCTTAAACTGATTGACACGAGTAGACATAAACATGCGGGCATGCAATTTAAAAGCTTCCCAAACCAGCCCAAACGGTGCAGAGTCCATATTAGTCCGAAAATAATGAATCCACTCCCTCTGAACGGCCTCCAGATCAGGGAGGACCGTCAGCCAGAACGGGTTCAACCTCCACAGGCGGGACACCGAAGCGGAGGGTAGACGAAACCGGGCCCAGCAAGGTGAGTGATCGGACAAGACCCTAGTCCCAATCCCAGCATCCAAAAGGCATGGAAGCAGGGTAGGGGAACACAGGATCAGGTCTATCCTGGACATTGCATCATGCGCTGGCGTGAAGCAGGAGTACTCCCTACGGGTGGGATAACTATACCTCCACACGTCTGTCAAAGCAAACTCGGCAAGAAAATTGCCGAATCTAGTCCGACCCGAGGGAGAAGAGGGACCAGGGGAACGGGTAAGTCTATCCAGGACAGGGGACACTACAGAATTAAAATCGCCCAGCCATAAAGCCGGCAGGGAGGGATGCTGCAGCATAAAATCAATTCCCTGTTGGAGGGCCTCAAACTGAAAGGGTGGGGGAATGTAGAAGGCTAACAACAAAAATTCAAGACCCCCGATCGTGACATGCAGAAATAGAAAGCGACCCCGTCTATCGGATTGTAAATCATGTAGGCGGAATTGGACAGATTTGGCCACCAGGACAGCAACACCACTAGAATTGTTAGTATAGGGAGCATGATACATCCATCCCACCCACGTTTTTTTAAGGGATAACTGCAACTGGCCCGTGACATGCGTCTCAGTCAGAACCATTACATCAGCCCGTAGCTGTTTAAGGTGGGATAGCACCGCAACCCTCTTAGATCTCTCCCGCAGGCCACGCACATTCCACGTGACTACCTTAAGGGTCGCCATAGCAAATGGAAGGCACAGTGCAGGATAATGAAACAAGTGGTAACCAGAATGACCCAGCCGCCCACCTGTGGGAGCCCCCGCGAGGGGCGGCATACAGGGTGAGAGCACCACCGCCACCCATCACAGGGGCTACCCCCATAGCACAAACACATACCAGAGGCAGCACAGGCAATACATGAGATACATGAACAGGTAGCAGAGTATCTGCCAGACATGGATTGGTAAATTCAGACAGAAAAAAAACATGGTGTGTTAGCAGCAAACAAGAACTGAAAAGAACAAAGAACAACAGAACAGTGCCTACACTGGACCGGCAGGGCAAACCAAATACACAGTAACCCGCAAAACACAGGGGAACTGAGGCCGGCCAGGGAAACATTTCTTGAAATGGCAGTGGGGAACGCGCCCGGCCACCATGGGCAGCGGGAGAGGCGTCCAGGAGCGTATAACATACGTGACCGGGCACATTCCCAGCCGGGAGTGGGGGCGAACAGAAGTCAACTGTGCAGTGCGGCCGGGTAGGAGGGTTCGGCATGGGAGAGTCTTCGCCAAACACGGTGTCCATGTTCCCGGCTGCAATAATGTTTGTGGGACGAGGGGACCCAGGGAAAGCAAAGTCAGGGCGACATGCAGCACATGCAGGGGCATGCAGAGTACAAGTAGAGGCACGCAGGCTCTGTAAAGTAGCAGGGAAGAAGGGGGGCCCAGCATGCCAGGGGAAGGTGACAAGGGATCAAAGGTACTCACGGCTAGTGGCACGGTTGACGGTTAACTGTTACGGAGAAGGAACAACTGCAGGGCCACGTAGCTGTCACACAGAGACCAACAGGGTCAGGCGGGGGCATCGTCCGGACGCTGCTCCAGCCAGGAAAGAGCAGCCGAAGGATCTTCAAAAAAGTGAGCCTTGCCATCGCGCACCACGCGGAGCCGAGCAGGGAACATCATGGCATACACTAGATGACGGATGCGGAGTTGGCGCTTGACTTCCGTGAACTGGGCCCTCTTCTTCTGAATCTCTGCGGAGAAGTCCGGGAACACCGCGATACGTTTGTCATCGTAGGGGATATTAGCCTTCTCCCTGGTGAGGCGCAGGACCGCGTCCCGATCGCGGTAATTGAGCATCTTTGCGATGAATGTTCGCGGTGGGGCGCCTGGAGGCGGAGGTCTTGAGGCTAGGCGATGGGCACGCTCAACAGTGAAGGTGGACGAGAAGGCCTCACGACCAAAGTTGGCAATTAGCAGGCGTTCAAGGAATGCGGGGGGGTCAGAGCCCTCTGCCTTCTCAGGCAACCCCACGAAGCGAAGGTTACAGCGTCGCATCCTGTTCTCGAGTTCGTCCTGTTTGCACAGGACAGCGGTGAGCTGGTGCTGCAGTCGTTCGGTGGAGATCTGGAGGGGAGGGATGTCATCCTCTAGCTGGCCCAGCCTGCGCTTCGTTTCACCGACCCTCTCCCTCAGTTTGTGCACATCCTGACGGATGAGGGAGATGTCAACCTTCACCTCCTCGATCCTGGAGGTGAGGGAGGTTCGGCAGAGGGTTACGGCCTCGAGAATGCGCGCCGTGTCGCCTGAGGGAGGATTCTCGGCGGCCGGGCCCGGAGCGGCGCCATCTTCCTCCACGAGGTCCGGAGCGTCCGCGCTGAACTTTCCCAGCTTAGCAAGGGCTCCCTGAGATTTCTTTGGCGGCGACATGAGCGCGGGTGGTTCTCCCGAGGGAGGCAGAGTAGTGTAGCGGGTAAAGGAATCTCTCGGGTCCGCAAGGATGGAAGAAAGGATGATAGGCAGCCGGAGCTCACAGAAAGAGCGTCCTACACCATGCAGCAGCAGGCCACGCCCCCCAGTCCCACTATTGTTATTTTTTTTTATTAGTGGGAATGCTTCAGCAATCCCACTATTATTATACTTTTTTATTTATTAATCATCATCATCATCATCATCTTTTTAATTTTATTATTCAGTACGTTTTTTGGCTCTGCATAACTTCTGCATACTTTCAGCTATTAAAGCCATTCAACTTTTAAAATGTTCAGCTCTTTTGGCTGATGTGTGCTCTTCTTCAACTTTGTTTCTACTGTTTATACTTTTTAAAATATTAAGCTTTTTCACACTTTTTTTAACATTGAAGTCAATGAGAGCATGCTTAAAATTCGTAAAATCCTCTCTCCCTACCAAAAGTTTCAGCTCTTTCATACTTTCACCTACAGATGCCAAACAAACTTTAAAATGTTCACAAAATGTTCAGCTATCTGGCTATATCTTTTCAGTTTGATATCTTTTACAGTTTTTGTGAAAAAGCTGTTTACGTTTAGTGATCATTTCAGGAAATTTCATTAAATTTAGGTCAGCCAGGCTTTTGTTGTCTGTTTTGTTTCCATGGTTACCAACACTTCTTACACACAGTGATGGTCAATGGGGGAGAGCACAGACACACCATGTACTGATTTATAATAGAGGAATATGATCGGCAGCTTTGATGGGGGCAATATGATGGGGACATTTTGATGCTATTGAGCACTCCCACGCATTTTCTCCAGGAAATGCATTTTCTAGTTTATTAAGCATCATCATCATCATCATCTTTTTAATTTTATTCTGTACGTTTTTTGGCTCTGCGTAACTTCTTCATACTTTCAGCTATTAAAGCCATTCAACTTTTAAAATGTTCAGCTCTTTCAGCTGATGTGTGTTCGTCTTCATTTTTTTTTCTACTATTTATACTTTTTAAAATATTAAGCTTTTTAACACTTTTTTTTTAACACTGAAGTCAATGAGAGCATGCTTAAAATCTTTAAAATCATCTTTCCCTACCAAAAGTTTCAGCTCTTTCATACTTTCACCTACAGACGCCAAACAAACTTTAAAATGTTCACAAAATGTTCAGCTATCTGGCTATATCTTTTCAGTTTGATATCTTTTACGTTTTTTTTTGAAAAAGCTGTTTAAGTTTAGTGACCCTTTTAGAAAATTTTATTAAATTTAGGGCATTCAGGCTTTTGCTGTCTGTTTTGTTTCCATGGTTACCAAAGCTTCTTATACACAGTGATGGGCAGTGGGGGAGAGCACAGACACACCATGTACTGATTTATAATAGAGGAATATGATGGGCAGTTTTGATGGGGCAGTTTTGATGCTATTCAGCATTCCCACACATTTTCTCCAGGAAATGCATTTTCTAGTGGATGCATATTGTGACAACTGACAGAACAATTCCTGGTGTCTCTGTGGATAAGTGGAGGCTGGAAAAAATCACACTTTCCCTGGAGGAATTTTTACTATGTGCCTACTCACTTTTATGGAGGGTTGCATTATTTGGTAAGTCTTGTGTGTGAGCAATGACACCTGGGAAATATTACATGGTTTGATGGTGACAGCCTGAGGAGCTCATCCTATTTTTTTCATCACGGCTTGTGGGACTCTTTTTTTTTTATTCTATCCTAGTGTATTTTCTGCTCAATATTAATTCCTGGATTTAGGCACATTACTGATTTATTTTTATTTATTACCCCAGTATTAAAGTTTATGTAAAGTTTATGTAAAGCATTTTGATTACACATATTGCTGTTAACAACAGACATTGGGGGAAAGGCCTATGGCCACACCACCCTGAATGTGTCTAATCTTGTCTGATCTCGGAGGCTAAGCAGGTTTGGACTGGGTTAGTACTTGGATGGGAAACATTGGGAGCAAGATCTTAGTGATTCGTAGGATTCTTTTTCATTACTATTTATTTTTTATCATTATGGTTTTGAGTTTTTGGATTGCTGTACTGTTATATACCTATATCTGTTGTGCCGAGTATCTAGGCATAGTGCAGACAGCTAATATATACATAGATTCACCTGAGCGCAGATGTTTCACTTCTACTTTAAAATGTAATGGGGAGAGTTACTCTAACCACCAATTTAAGAGGGAATTTATACACTTACCACCAATGTAAGGGGGAATTCAACACTTATCACCAATGTAAGAGGGGCATTTACACTGACCACCAATATAATGGGACATTTACATTGACCACCAATAGGGATGAGCCGAACACCCCCCGGTTCGGTTCGCACCAGAACTTGCGAACGACCCCCGCGTTCGGTACGAACGTTAGAACCCCATTGAAGTCTATGGGACTCGAACGTTCGAATTGGAAAGTGCTAATTTTAACGGCTAATATGCAAGATAGTGTGCTAAAAAGGGTTTGGCGACCTGCCTCCTGCCTCAGGGGACATGGGTCACTGCAAAAAAAAGTTTTAAAAACTACCGTTTTGGCGGGAGCAGTGATTTTAATGACGATTAAAGTGAAAAAAAAAAGTGAAATATTCCTTTAAATATGGTGCCTGGGGGGTGTCTATAGTATGCCTGTGAAGTGCCACGTGTTTCCCGTGTTTAGAACAGTCCCTGCACAAAATGACATTAAACGGAAATAACACCATTTAAAACTGCTTGCGGTTTTAATGTTATATCTGGTTCCTGCAATATGGTTGAAAATCATTCAGAAAAATGGCATGGGTAGCCCTCCCTGCCCATTACCAGCCTATTTGGGTCTTGTACACATATTAAGGGGAACCCCGTACCCATATTAAAAAAAGGAAATGCGTGTGGCCCCCAGGCCCTATATACTCAGAACAGCAGTATACAGGCGGTGCAAACAAGACAGGGACTGTGTAGGTTTGTTGTGTTAAGTTGAATCTGTTTGTCATTTTCAACCGGTACATTTTTAAAGTGTAGCTCCAGTCAAAAAAAATATCTTTAAGCTTTTTGGAAAACATAGGGAAGGGTTATCACCCCTGTATAATTTTGTTTTGTCGTCCATCTTTTTTCATCTCACTTGCTGCTGTCTCCTTGCGTTTGCAAGTAGGAGATGTTTGTAAGTTGGATGTTTGAAAGTAGGGGCCTGCCCTATATTATAGCGGTATGTACTGGGTACAGAGCACGCAGACAGCACGCACTATCTCCTAACACTACTGACTGCAAGCTCTATTATTAACCACTTGTTAGCCCAATTTTTGCATAAAGTGAAAGATGAAGTTATGCTGAGTAAATAGATATCAAACATGTCACTCTTCAAAATTGCACATGCCCGTGGAATGGCGCCAAACGTCGCTACTTAAAAAATCCCCATAGGCGACGCTTTAAATATTTTTTTACTGGTTACATGTTTTGAGTTGCAGAGGAGGTCTAGGACTAGAATTATTGCTCTCGCTCTAACATTCTCGGCGATACCTCACATGTGTGGCACATGCGAGCACATGGGGACATGGGCGCTTTAATTTTTATTTTATTTTTTTATTGTTCATTTTACTTTATTTTAGTTTGACATTTTTTTTCCCAAAAATATATTTTTGATCACTTTTATTCCTATTACAAGAAATGTAAACATCCCTTGTAATAGGAATATGGGATGACAGGTCCTCTTTACAGTGAAATCTGGGGCGTCAATATGACCCCACATCTCACCTCTAGGCTGGGAAGCCTGAAATAAAAAATAAAAAAAAAGATTCTGGCTTTGATCGTACTGGCGAGTTGGTAGAAGCACCAGAGGGCGGTGAGGGGTGGGGGGCGTCTATGGCTGGGTACTTCAGGGTATCACCGAGTATGGCTGGGTATCTCTGAGTATGGCTGGGTATGGCAATTTATGGCAGGGTATTACAGAGTATTGGCGGGGTACTACAGAGTAATAGCAGGGTACTGCAGAGTATTGGGGGTACTGCAGAGTAATGGCGGGTACTGCAGAGTATTGGGGGGTACTGCAGAGTAATGGGGGTTACTGCAGAGTAATGGGGGGTACTGCAGAGTAATGGCGGGGTACTGCAGAGTAATGGCAGGGTACTGCAGAGTATTGGGGGGTACTGCAGAGTAATGGGGGTTACTGCAGAGTAATGGGGGGTACTGAAGAGTAATGGCAGGGTACTGCAGAGTAATGGCAGGGTACTGCACTGCAGAGTAATGGAAGGGTACTGCACTGCAGAGTAATGGCGGGGTACTGCACTGCAGAGTAATGGCGGGGTACTGCACTGCAGAGTAATGGCGGGGTACTGCAGAGTAATGGCGGGGTACTGCAGAGTAATGGCAGGGTACTGCACTGCAGAGTAATGGCGGGGTACTGCACTGCAGAGTAATGGCGGGGTACTGCAGAGTAATGGCGGGGTACTGCAGAGTAATGGCAGGGTACTGCACTGCAGAGTAATGGCGGGGTACTGCACTGCAGAGTAATGGCGGGGTACTGCAGAGTAATGGCGGGGTACTGCAGAGTAATGGCAGGGTACTGCAGAGTATGCACTGGTATTGCAGAGTATTGGCAGGGAATTGAGGGGTTAAATTCGGTGAGCAGCGATGTGGGCACTGCAGATGCAGCCCACATCGCTTCTGACACCGATCTCTTTCCCCTCCGCTGTACCGATCGGTACAGAAAGGGGAGGGAGGAACAGGCGTCATAACATGACGCCAGTTTGTTTCCAAGTGATCACTCCGTCATTTGACGGAGCAATCACGTGGTAAACGGCCGCTATGAGCGGCCGTTTACCGTGATGCGCCGGGTCTTATGGACCCGGCGGTCACGGATGCTCTCGAGTGCGCACACCTCGGGGCACGCGAGAGCAGAATTCTGGGAGGCCGTTAATTAACGGCCTCTCTGAGTTAAACAACCGCCCTGAAGCCGTTAATCGGCAATGGGCAGTTGTTAAGTGGTTAAAGCTAGATCACTAGCTATATAGGTGAGGTGAATATAGTGGTGTATACTGCAGTCAGGGCACAGACAACAACCACTACACAGCAGCAAGATAGGAAATCAGCCAAAAACGATTGGTGTGTACTGTGTTGAAGGTACACAGAACACCCACTGCTTCAGATGCAAAGTAACACACTACAGGAGGCCGCCTTAAAGGCGGCCTTTTATAGTGTGGGGCGTGCACTACACAGTATGAGCTATGATTGGCCACAGGCAGGATGCCTGTGGCCAATCATGGCTCTCCTCGCTGCCGGCGCTGCGATTGGCCAAGCATGCGGGTCACAGTGCATGCTTGGCCAATCATCGGACAGCAATGCACTGCGCCAACGCAGTGCATTGTGGTCCGCGCGCGCGTCACTCGAATTTTGACGCGAACGGCCAAAACGTTCGGAATTCGCCGAACGCACGAACAGCCAATGTTCGAGTCGAACGTACGTTCGACTCGAACACGAAGCTCATCCCTAACCACCAATATAAGGAGGGATTTGCACTTACCACCAATGCAAGGGGGATATACACTGACCACCAACGTAAAGGGGATTTACACTGACCACTAATGTAACTGGGACATCAATGTAAGGGGAGGATTCTACACTAACCACAATGTAATGGTAAGAATTACACTGAGTCACTTTGGAACCCAAATAGAAACTCCCTTCACTTTGTTTATCTCTTTGGCAGTCCTGCTGCATCCTTGTAGTTCCGCAATGTCTGGTGTCATTCTCAGTGGCTGGTAGGGCTCAATAGCCTGCCAATGATTGTTTATATTCCCCTCCAGGAAAGCATATTGTCCAAGGTAATAGTGAGCGGTACATCTGTTGGATGGAATTTGCATATTAACCACTTCAGGACCGCCGTATTGCCATTGTACGTCAGCACAATGGCACAGGCAGGCACAATCACGTAGATTTACGTGATTGCCTTCCAGCGGGTGGGGGGTCCGATCGGACCCCCTCCCGCTGTTTACGGCGGTCCGATTCGGTCCAGGAGCGCTCCGTGATGAGGGGATGGCCGTTGGTTTTCGGCCACCCCCTCTGGATCGCTCCTGGCCAATGAGAAGCTTCCTCCCCTGTGTATTGTTTACACAGGAAGGAGGAAGTGATGTCATTCTCCTCGGGGCGGTCTTTTTGACCGGACTACGAGTAGAAGACTAATAGTAAGTGTGCACCAACACTACACTGACATGTAGGTACACACAGGCACACAAACCCCCCCCGATCCCCCCCCCGATCGCCCCCCCCCGATCCCCCCCGCCCCCCCTCCCCCCCCAGTCACAGTGTCACTGATTGCATTGATCATTTCTTTACTGATCAATGCATTCAGTGTCAGTTGTGACAGTAAAAACTGTCAGGACAGTTAGTGTTAGGTCCAGGGTAGCCCCCTATCACCCCCCAATAAAGATTTAACCCCCTGATTGCCCCTAGAGTTAACCCTTTCACCCCCTTTTGCCAGTGTCACTAAGCGATCATTTTTCTGATCGCTGCATGTGTCGCTAGGTAGCTAGTTATTTTTTTAGGTTCACCGCCAGGTTTTTATATCGCTAGGTACCCCGATATACTACCCAATAATGGTTTTAACCCCCTGATTGCCGCTAGTTAACCCTTTCACCCCCTTTTGCCAGTGTCACTAAGCGATCGTTTTTCTGATCGCTGCATTAGTGTCGCTACAGTCGCTAGGTAGCTAGTTATTTTTTTAGGTTCACCGCCAGGTTTTTATAGCGCTAGGTACCCCGATATACTACCCAATAATGGTTTTAACCCCCTGATTGCCGCTAGTTAACCCTTTCACCCCCTTTTGCCAGTGTCACTAAGCGATCATTTTTCTGATCGCTGCATGTGTCGCTAGGTAGCTAGTTATTTTTTTAGGTTCACCGCCAGGTTTTTATATCGCTAGGTACCCCGATATACTACCCAATAATGGTTTTAACCCCCTGATTGCCGCTAGTTAACCCTTTCACCCCCTTTTGCCAGTGTCACTAAGCGATCGTTTTTCTGATCGCTGCATTAGTGTTGCTACAGTCGCTAGGTAGCTAGTTATTTTTTTAGGTTCACCGCCAGGTTTTTATAGCGCTAGGTACCCCGATATACTACCCAATAATGGTTTTAACCCCCTGATTTCCGCTAGTTAACCCTTTCACCCCCTTTTGCCAGTGTCACTAAGCGATAATTTTTCTGAACGCTGCATCAGTGTCGCTAGTGTCGCTAGGTAGCTAGTTATTTTTTTAGGTTCACCGCCAGGTTTTTATAGCGCTAGGTACCCCGATATACTACCCAATAATGGTTTTAACCCCCTGATTGCTGCTAGTTAACCCTTTCACCCCCTTTCACCAGCGATCACAGTATAAGTGTCACTGGTGACGCTGGTTAGCCAGTTAGTTATTTAGGTTCCCCGTCAGGTTTTTATATAGCGCCAGGGACCCCCATATACTACCTAATAAAAATTTGAACCCCCTGATTGCCCCTAGTTAACCCTTTCACCACTGATCACCGTATAAGTGTTACGGGTGACTCTGGTTAGTTTGTTTTTTATATATAATCCGGAAGGCAGTGCTTGGTTTTCGGGGTCCCGTACGTGGCTAGGCTCCCAAAAAGTCCCCCACATGTGGTATCCCCGTACTCGGGAGAAGCAGCAGAATTTATTTTGGGGTGTAATTTGACTTCTGCCCATAGCATGTGTGAGCAATATATCATTTAGTGACAACTTTGTGCAAAAAAAAAAAAAAGTTTGTAATATTCCCGCAACTTTTGGCAAAATATAAAATATTCCATGGACTCAACATGCCTCTCAGTAAATAGCTTGGGGTGTCTACTTTCCAAAATGGGGTCATTTGGGGGGGTTTTGTGCTATTTTGGCATTTTATGGCCTTCGAAACTGTGATAGGTAGTGAGGAGTTAAATCAAAAATTTGCACCCTTAGAAATCCTGAAGGTGGTGATTGGTTTTCGGGGTGCCGTGCGCGACTAGACTCCCAAAAAGTCCCACACATGTGGTATCCCCGTACTCAGGAGAAGCAGCAGAATGTATTTTGGGGTGTCATTTCACATATGCCCATAGCATGTGTGAGCAATATATCATTTAGTGACAACTTGGTGCAAAAAAAAAAAGTTTGTAATATTCCCGCAACTTGTGGCAAAATATAAAATATTCCATGGACTCAACATGCCTCTCAGTAAATAGCTTGGGGTGTCTACTTTCCAAAATGGGGTCATTTTGGGGGGTTTTGTGCTATTTTGGCATTTTATGGCCTTCGAAACTGTGATAGGTAGTGAGGAGTTAAATCAAAAATTTGCACCCTTAGAAATCCTGAAGGTGGTGATTGGTTTTCGGGGTGCCGTGCGCGACTAGACTCCCAAAAAGTCCCACACATGTGGTATCCCCATACTCGGGAGAAGTAGCGGGATATATTTTGGGGTGCAATTCCACATATAACCATGGCATGTGTGAGCAATATATCATTTAGTGACAACTTTTTTTTTTTTTTGTCATTATTCAATCCCTTAGGACAAAAAAAATAAATATTCAATGGGCTCAACATACCCATCAGCAATTTCCTTGGGGTGTCTACTTTCCAAAATGGGGTCATTTGGGGGGGATTTGTACTGCCCTGCCATTTTAGCACCTCAAGAAATGAGATCGGCAGTCATAAATTAAAAGCTGTGTAAATTCCAGAAAATGTACTCTAGTTTGTAGACGCTATAACTTTTGCGCAAACCAAAAAATATACGCTTATTGACATTTTTTTTACTAAAGACATGTGGCTGAATACATTTTGCCCTCAATGTATGACTAAAATTTAGTTTATTCGATTTTTCTTATAACAAAAAGAAGAAAATATCTTTTTTTTTCAAAATTTTCGCTCTTTTTCCATTTATATCGCAAAAAAAAAAAAAATCGCAGAGGCAATCAAATACCATCAAAAGAAAGCTCTATTTGTGGGAAGAAAAGGACGCAAATTTCGTTTGGGTGCAATATTGCATGACCGCGCAATTACCAGTTAAAGCAGCGCAGTGCGAAATTGCAAAAAGACCTCTGGTCCTTAAGGTGTTTATTGGTCCGGAGCTGAAGTGGTTAATGAGTCAGATTGTACTTTATACATTATGCATGAGTTCAGAACGTATGTACGTTATACATTATAATGATGTTTAAAGTTTACATTCTTGAGACATCACCTATTCTCTATTCCTCTCTATGCAGTCAAACCAAATCATGGTTGAAATAAGGATACAATAGAGTGATATACATTGTGTAGAGAGGCGAGCCTGTGCCACATTTTATTTTAGCAGTTTGGGTCAAGTTTTGCAGAAAACATGCACACTAATGAGCCAGGTGTGCACTGGGCTCATGTTAAAGCTAGGATCACAGGTTAGTGGCTCCACCCTCCCGAGGGGGTCAGTCTGTGAAAGGAGCAGGTCCCTCCGTTCTGTCCATGCTGGGACAGTGAAAGGCAAAGCCTGTGAGAATGTAGCAGCAGGGAGCTGCAGGAGAAACATCAGAGTTGAGGAAGGTTCAGCATTTAGTGCACAAGCACTGGGGACTGTGTGGTGTCTGGAGGGCCAAGGCAGGACGCCTAAGCAGAGATACTGCAGAGAAGAACCACAAGGTGGAGTACTGTTTGTTTGTCACATTGATGATAAGAACCACTGGGAGGGAAACTATTTTGATATGAACTTTTACTTTCTTTTTCTTTTTACTTTCTTTTACTTTTTCTTTTTTAATAAAAGTGGGCAGAAAAAGCCCTTATGCTTTGGAACTACCAACAAGCTAAAATACCCCAAATCATCACAATAGCTTTCACAAAATTAGCAATACCATGCCTAATGAGTTGTTTTTTGCATAAGATGTAACACATTTTGAAAACATGCAAAATATTTAATATTTAATTAAATTAGGAATGTGCCGGAAATACCAATCATAACAAAATATTTATAGCTTCCCTAAAATTGTTTGCGTGTAGGGAAAAAAAGTACACTTGTTTTAAATGTTTCACAGCCAAAGCTTGTCTCTCTAAATTGTCTTAATAATATTGTAGATACAGTATGTCACAAAGGTGAGTACACCCCTCACATTTTTGTAAATATTTTATTCTATCTTTTCATGTGACAACACTGAAGAAATTACACTTTGCTACAATGTAAAGTAGTGAGTGTACAGCTTGTTTGTATAACAGTGTAAATTTGCTGTCCTCTCAAAATAACTCAACACACAGCCATTAATGTCTAAACGCTGGCAACAAAAGTGAGTACACCCCTAAATGAAAATATCCAAATTGGGCCCAAGTGTCAATATTTTGTGTGACCACCATTATTTTCCAGCACTGCCTTAACCCTCTTGGGCATGAAGTTCACCAGATCTTCACAGGTTGCCACTGGAGTCCTCTTCCACTCCTCCATGACAACATCATGGAGCTGGTGGATGTTAGAGACCTTGCGCTACTCCACCTTCCATTTGAGCATGCCCCACAGATGCTCAATAGGGTTTAGGTCTGGACATGGCCAGTCCATTACATTTACCCTCAGCTTCTTTAGCAAGGCAGTGGTTATCTTGGAGGTGTGTTTGTGGTCGGGTATGTTAGAATACTTCCCTGTGGCCCAGTCTCTGAAGGGAGGGGATCATGCTCTGCTTCAATATGTCACAGTACATTTTTCTCATTCATGGTTCCCTCAATGAACTGTAGCTCCCCAGTGCCAGTAGCACTCACACAGCCCCAGACTATGACATTCCCACCACCATGCTTGACTGCAGACAAGACACGCTTTTCTTTATACTCCCCACCTGGTTGCCACAGCACACACTTGATGCCATCTGAACCAAATAAGTTTATCTTGATCTCATCAGACTATAGGACATGGTTGCAGTAATCCATGTCCTTAGTCTGCATGTTTTCAACACTGTTTGCAGGCTTTCTTGTGCACCATCTTTATAAGAGGCGTATGGTCTGAGCACTGACAGGCTGAACCCCTCCACCCCCCCCCCCCCCCACACCCCTTCAACCTCTACAGCAATGCTAGCAGCACTCATACGTCTATTTCTAAAAGACATCCTCTGTATATGACACTGAGCATGTGCACTCACCTTCTTTGGTCGACCATGGCAAGGCCTGTTCGGAGTGGAACCTGTCCTGTTAAACTGCTGTATGGTCTTGGCCACCATGCTGCAGCTCAGTTTCAGGGTCTTTGCAATCTTCTTATAGCCTAGACCAGTGATGGCGAACCTTGGCACCCCAGATGTCTGGAAACTACATTTCCCATTATTCTCAACTACACTGCAGAGTGCATGAGCATCATGGGAAATGTAGTTCCAAAACATCTGGGGTGCCAAGGTTCGCCATCACTGGCCTAGGCCATCTTTATGTAGAGCAACAAATAATTTTTTTCAGATACTCAGTTTTTTGCCATGAGGTGACCAGTAAGAGAGAGTGAGAGCGATTTGGACATTTTCACTTAGGGGTGTATTCACTTTTGCCAGTGGTTTAGACATTAATGGCTGTGTGTTGAGTTATTTTGAGGGGACAGCAAATTTACACTGTTATACAAGCTGTACACTCACTACTTTACATTGTAGCAAAGTGTAATTTTTTCAGTGTTGTCACATGAAAACGTATAATAAAATATTTACAAAAATGTGAGTGGTGTACTCTCTTTTGTGAGATATATATTTTTGACAACATTCGTAACAATAATGCATATAGATGCAAGATAATTATATTTTGGCTAATGCAAAAATAACAAATCCCATGTAGGATGTGCAGGCAGGGGTTTAACTTGGGCTATTCACATTTGGCAATGCACTGTTAGAATTTTATTTTGTAAAAGAGGGCGGACCAATTCATTTTTATTTCAAATTCATTATCTTTATTTTTATTTTAAATCTCTATCCATCCAGTCCTCTTTGTCATAATGGCTATGATTATATTGGCTGAGAATAAGGTCTATAATTGTACTTGTTCTTGGCCACTAGATGACGTGGGCTTCAGTGGTGAAAGGTAGTAGTTATTTCCTTTGGATCACTAGGGGGAGCTTTTTCATCATACATTTTTACATAGAAAGAATAGGTCCACACTTCTCTTAGGTTTATATATGACGTGCGGTGTAACATGCACCCGTACCCCTTTGTTCCACACAGTACATTAGACAACATACCACTGAGTGAATATAATTTATTTTTTTATTAGAACCGTATTGTAATGTAGTGTATTTATGTACTTAGTCACAGTAAAGGGTGGAATGTACCCCAATTAAGTACTTATACTTTATACATATAATATATAAAAAAATAAATTTCAACAAAGGAAAAAGATTAAAAAGTCCCTAGTGAATTGCTATGGGAACATGCACCGCCAATATTAGCAATAGGCAGCAGTGAGTTCTCCAGAATGGTGGGTTAACACCACCGGCATATGTATGGAATTTAAGAAGAAATGCTGCTTATGTCAGAGAAGTGGGAAAACTTGCATAATTTTATTAGCCACTTGCTAAACCTGTGCATTTCTTGTTTTAGTCACTTATATTCATTTAAAGAGCAGCACCACTTTTGTTGAGAAATGGATGGTCAATGTATATTTCAGGGATTTTACCAAACTTTGTAGCATATTCCAACCTTTTGTTGCTGTGAAGGAATAGCTGTTTGTTCCACCATACTGATTGCAAAGTCATTCTAAATGGAAGTAACTGATTCATTATAATAAGATAATGCATTTTCTGTGTTCTAATGAGGAAGGCCTCATTCATATGGGTGCTTACACCCATAGTTCATGAATGGGCTGTTTCTGTAAAGCAGAATTAAGTCCATCAATTTAATGGCTTCAAAAAGAGTTATATTCCCAGTATTCTAGGAAAGTTAACGGTCACATTTGTTTGTGCTATAACCAAACTTTCAAACCTGGTATCATACCTGACCACATGTGCACCATCATTGCAGATACAGATCATACAGAGGCTAAGATGGCAGCTTTCTTGGCTGAAAAGGATATAGTCCATACAGCTGCTGTCTTCCAACAGACATGAATGAGCTGCCTGCATGCAGCAACTGTTGGTTTCAGCCACCTAAAATGGAACTAAACACTCCTATCATGCCATTCATTTTTTGCAAGCTGCGATTAAGCAATGTGATCACATGGTACAGACCGGGCCAATCACAGCCCATCTGTACCATGTAATTTGGTCTGACCAATCACAGCTAATTACGAAAAAACAAACTGAATCAGTTTCATTCAGTAAAATGCTTGCTTATAGCAATGAAATTCACTGCTACAAGCAATCATAATGTGTACAAAAAATAATAATAATAATAATAATAATAATATATACAGTATATATATTCTGATCACTTCCCCAGAGTAGTACAATGTTATTATGGCTATATTATTGCTCTGGTTACAATGTGTTTAAAAAGAAAAAATGCAAGAGACAAAAATGGAATAAAATTTTTATAATTTTTTTTCGTACTGTCACCAGTCAGTGTCCCTGATAACTGACACATCAATTATATGATGATGTTGTACTGCACTGGTGACAATATGTAGGAAAAAAAACTTTTTTTTTTATTTCTTCATTTTCCAAAAAATGATAGCAAAAAATTACAACTTAAAAAAAAACACCATGCATCTTACTAAATACCTTGGACTGTCTACTTTCCAGAAAGGAATCACTTGGGGAATATTTGTACTGTCCTGACATTTTAGGGCCTCAAGAAATGAGATCGGCAGTCAGTACATCAAGATTGATTGATTTTCAGATATATACTATAGTTTGTAGACTGTATAATTGTCCTACAGACTAAATAATATACACTGATTTGGGTTATTTTCACCAAATAAATGTAGCAGAATACAGTTTGGCCTAATTTATGAAGAATAATTATTTGCAAAACTTTATAACAGAAACAAAACACATTTTTTTCAAACTTTTCAATCTTCTTTCATTTATTTAGCAAAAAATAAAAACAGTGGTGATTAAATACCACCAAAGAGAGCTCTAGTTGAGTGAACAAAGTTATTAAATTTTGTTTGGGCACAGTGTTGAATGACCACGCAATTGTCATTCAAAATGCGACAGCGCAGAAAGCTGAAAATTGGCCTGTGCAGGAAAGGGGTAATAGTGCCTGATATTGAAGTGGTGATAGCCTCAGATAGGTTCAATTGGAATTGACTGTGGACTGCTGTGTCATTCCATCCAGATTCTGGGGCACCCCTGTGAAACTCTAAATAAACATATCGCAACAGAGTTGGCCCCTTGCTGTAAATTATGCAGAGCTGATTCAGCAGCAGCACAATTTGGTTTATCATATAACAAGCCCATGGTTTCAAAGAAGGCATGCACTATTAGCAGAGCCAGATGGTTTGGTTCCAGACTAAAGGCCCAGTTATAGAATCCTCTACAGTCACCAAAATATGATCAGGCAAGGGAATCTTCAGTTCAGGTGGCAGTGTATTGGCAGTAGTAGTAGGAGGAGGAGATTGCATCTTAGTGAGCTGGGTTTCCAGTTCCTGAACTTGCTGGTGTAAACAGCCAAGTTCTTGAGCAAAGATCTGAGCTTGTGCAGAATACATTAAGTCTCCATCCTCTTTAATTGTTTGGCTTATATAGGCTTGCCACCTGTTCGGGATTCACCCGGACAGTTCAGGTTTTGAATCATGTGTCCGGGTTTCATTCCACCTGAAACTCAGACACAATATTCAGACAGGAATTTGACTCAGAACAGGGTCTGATAGGAGGGTGAGGGAGCACTGTGCACGCCCCATTACTATTCTCTATGGAGCGCCCAAAGGTGTCCCAGGTCTGTTACAATCATATAGTTTATGCAAAAAAAAAAAAATGTTGCTGTGCGCCACTAAAGTGTTTGAGTTTGGTTTGAAGAAAAAGTGGCAACCCTAGGCTTATGATAATGTCAGGTCAGGAGTACGAGTAGCAGCAAAACAATTTAGAAGTGCTACATATGCAGACAGTTCAATATCAGATAGCACATACCATAAGCAGAACCGTATATGGAGCAGACTGGCAGGCACTTGTGTGTAGGTGGAGCAGGTCAGAGCAAGCCAAGGAGTAGCAGAGCAAAGGAGGGTCAGGAAGAAGCGTAATATAGATGAGGTGGGTCATACACACAAGGCTGCTGTTAGAAATCCCGGGGCCCTGTATAGCCTACCTGACACAGCCCCCCCTCCCTAAAATGTCAAATAATATTTTTGCTAAAATGCCATGGCTGCAATGCTATGCTTTGCAGCCATGGCAGAAATATTATACCCCCATCGATCAAGACAAAGACACAGTCAAATGAAAAGCGCTGCTCTGCAAGCACCCTGCAACAGAACGATCCAAATGCTAACTGCTCTTTAGATAACACAGCACATTTGAACCATCCCTTCATTATTTTATTTTTTATTTTTATTTTTTAGAATATTATTTCATTTTTTTACTTTTTCTTTTTTTTTTTTTTTACTGCCCTGTTGGGGTGGGAGTGCTTTGGTGAAATAATTGGACTCCTGATATGTTTGAGACAGAGAAAGAGAATGAGGACATATTCATCAGTCCCTTTTCTCTGCAGCTGCACTGGACTGTGAATGAATGGTAAGCGATCAGAAGTTTCCTGTTGATTTACACTGAAGCCTAGTAAACACAGTTTTCTATGTTTTAGTGAGGAATGGATGCAGGAGCGATACCGATCACTCACTGTGTTCATCCAGGAAAAGAAGGGGCCAGTAAATATGAAAAATATTTACAGACCTCCCCTACTCCTCTAACCCCCCAGTATCCACCCCCTGCTCTCCAGGGAGAGGTGCACACAGGAGGGCCCAACAGCAGGTGGAAGGGGGTAAAGAATCTAGAACTGAGGAGTAGAAGCTGGCAGCGTTTCGGGGGAATCCACAAGAGTTTTGTGTAAGAAAAATGTCAGTACAGCCAGCCCTCCTGCTTGGCATGTGCTGGGGCCACCCCTTTGGACCTGGGCCTGGTACGGGGGGGGGGGGGGGCAGCTGTACTGCCTTATCAGCAGCTCTGTATACACAAGTAAATCAGAGTTTAAAATGGTACAGAAGTGCAATAGAGAAAGCAGGGTCAGCATAAGACGAGTCAAACACAATATTTCACAGAGCAAATATAAGCTGGGTCAAGCAAGAGCACATCAGGTAGCAACTGCTGTCATAAGCGCTGGTGGTGTGCGTAACAGGTGATTAAATGAAGGGCGGCAGGGAGCTGGCCAATCACTGTCACTTCCAGGTAAGAGCTGTCTCAGGAAGGCTTTTTTCAGTCTTGAAGAGACAGCCCGAAACCCGTTACTGACACCAAGATATTCTGTGCTTTAGAAGTTTTTAAAGGTCCACTTATGTTTGTGATCACATTAACTTTATTGCCAGTTTAGTCTTTATTTGTAGCTACACAATCAATAACTGTAACTGGGAATTAGAACATATAGTATGTACATAAAAAAAGTATATGGAGATGCATAGCATATAAGGAGTCTATTATACTGCTGGCATTTAGAAACTAAGGTGTACAGATTTATTACTGTATCTCGGAAAAAAATGATAAAATAAATAGCAACAAAAATAATTCTCCTGCCATGAAAATTCTGTTCACACTATATAAACCAATATTTAAAATATTGTAATTATGTGGCGGGCCTGTCACATACACACACTACAGTCAGTTTGAATAGAATATTTATTACATTTGAGGCATGTAATCTTGGTGTTAGGTGTAACATTTTCTGTGTGCTTTTAAGAACGCGTACAATTAAATATTTATAAGGAATACTACTGATATTCTTCTGGTGTCTTATACCATAGCTAGAGAATCTGTTCCAGCTAATTAACCTGTACAGCCAAGCACAAAGCTTTGACATTTTCCTGATGTCTTGTTAGATTTTGTTTGGACTTTGCCCTTCCTAACCTTGTAAATGAAAAGGGTAACCTACTGAGCTAATTTAAATAGAACATTCTGACTATGTAATTATATAGCATGGTCCTCATACATTGCAAAGATGTATAAAACTTTACAAAAGTGTTCCAGCCCTTGTGTTCCTTTTAATCTGATGTCATAGTAAATACAGATTGGTTTACCTGGAAAATAGTGTTCATTAAACTTATAATGTACCAGTACTGTTGCCAACCATTGACAGTTTATAGAAGGCAATGTCAAATGGAAGAGGAACGACACTTTCTAAGTGCAGTAAAGTGGTAAATTTTAATAAAATTAAAAAAAATCAATACTCACACAAAAGTGCTTCATAGATGGTTATTGTAATAATTTCAGCATCCACTAGTCACCGTCAGAGAGGAGAAGCCATCAGCTGTAAATCTGAGGCCCGGAAACAACGCTGGATACAATGTTTCCGGTAGTCATGGAGAGCAAACACTAAGCGCCAGCGCTGGCGGGGATCGGCGTCACTTCAGGGTTCGGGACATGCGTGTCCCTTCTTCAGGCTTTATGGCGGCCATTTTAGATAAGGTCTTTTTATACCCCCTATTGCAGTGATAGTGAACCTTGGCACCCCAGATGTTTTGGAACTTAATTTCCCATGATGCTCACCTACACTGCAGAGTGCATGAGCATCATGGGAAATGTAGTTCCAAAACATCTGGGGTGCCAAGGTTCACCATCACTGCCCTATTGTTACCATAGCAGCATAAGAAACAGGAAGTAACAAGAAGGGCTCTATATAAAAAACAACAACGCTGGTAATGATGAGTATAGAGTGATGAGGGAAAGAGTATACATACATGGGAATAAACATAACTAAGATATGAATTGTTGGAATGGTAAAACAGAGGGGAATAGCAAGTGAGATAAAAGTAATAATAATAATAATAAATGATGATAAATGTAAAAATGAAAATAAATGAGAAAACCTTAAGAGATATACGGATGTGATGGACTATAGATATTACTTATGTTTAATGCGAATGATGACTAGGACATGTCTAGTTTAATTTTAATTTGATTGTGAGGAAATTATAAGTTGAATATGGGGAAATTTTAGACGTTTTTGAATATAAATATAATTATGAGGGATAAATTATATACCCGTATTTATCGGCGTATAACATGCGCCGGCGTATAACACGCACCCCAAGTTTAGGAGGGAATTTTGTGGAAAAAACTTTTAGGAGGGAAATTTAAGGAAAAAAAAACTTACATTTAAATGCCCATCAATGCAGCCTTATCAGTGTCCATCTGAAGCCTCGTCAGCGTCATTTGCAGCCTTGTCATGCAGCCTGTCCTCATTGCAGCCTTGTCATGCAGCCTGTCCTCATTGCAGCCTTGTCATGCAGCCTGTCCTCATTGCAGCCTTGTCATGCAGCCTGTCCTCATTACAGCCTGTCCTCATTGCAGCCTGTCCGCATTGCAGCCTTGTCATGCAGCCTGTCCTCATTGCAGCCTTGTCATGCAGCCTGTCCTCATTGCAGCCTGTCCTCATTGCAGCCTTGTCATGCAGCTTGTCCGTCTTAGTGCATTGTCCGCTTATGTTTTTAAAAATGGCGCCGCCGAGATGTCCCGTGTATCTCGGCGGCTTTAGGCCGCTCTCGGAACTTCTCGGCGGCAGCTTTCGGAAAGCCGCCGAGAAGTTCCGAGAGCGTCCGAAAGCCGCGAGAAGGGCTCTGGGTGGCTGAAAGCCACCCAGAGCCCAAAAAATTGTGCTGAAATCGCGGAGTATTGGCGTATAACACGCACCCGCGATTTTCCCCTGATTTTAATGGGAAAAAAGTGCGTGTTATACGCCGATAAATACGGTAAATAAATGGTAGTATTTCAAAACAGTTGTATAATAAAATAAAATAAGTGTGGGAAAAAAAAGCTTTGGGCTTAATTTTAAGTTGCTTCCCAGCTATAATTACCCACATGCATCAAGTTCAACAGGGCATGTGGTCTATGGCACGTTCTGTAGTGATATAAGGGTTAGAGGATGGAACCAGATTGCACAGATGGGTACCAGAAAATAAGCACTTATAGAAGTAATATATTCCTCTCATTCTTCAGCCAGCAGTTTCTCTTCAGTACAGCAGAGATTGGTGGTGCAGGAAGTGGAAGAGATAAGTATTAAAATAGAACTGAAGTTAAATATGCCTCTCAGAACTCTTTCCATAATGAAAAAGTATGCATATTATGGCACACTTGCCCTTTAGTGTGCCCTCTTCCAGCCATGTGAGGTTAGTGCTCCCCTTCTTCTCTTTGTCATCACCATTACCATCCACTTCTGGTCTTCTTTCGGTTACTGGTCTTCTGTCTTATACTATTCACCATTACCATCCACTTCTGGTCTTCTTTTGGTTCCCGGTATTCTGTCTTCTACTATTGGTCAGCCACAGATGTTTCTAATGCCCCGTACACACGATTGGGTTTTTTGTGACAACTAATTTTGGATGTGAGCTTGTCGGAAAGTCCGACAGTGTGTATGCTCCATAGAACATTTGTTGGCAGAAATTCCACTAACAAATGTTTGAGAGCAAGTTCTCAAATTTTCTGACAAGAAAACTTGTTGTTGGAAATTCCGAGTGTGTGTACACAAATCAAGCAGAAGAGCCGCACTGGCTATTGATGTCCTCCGGAACTGTGACGTCATAAGGGGCGGGATCACCATGTGACATCACCCGGTGACCCCCGTCCCTTGTCCCTATATAAGTCGCTGCACAACGTGTCCCCAGCATTATGGCCAGAGAGAGCGTTGTGTCAACATCGGAAGAAGGAAGAAGAAGAAGCAGAAGGCGGCGGCGGCGACAGAAGACTGGGCCAACGCTAGTAAAAGAGCAGGAAGAAGAAAGCGGAAGCCCGGTAAGAAGAACCGCAGAGCGGGACAAAACCCCTGAAGACCGGGACAAGGCCCCTGAAGTCGGAAGAAGACGGTGGCGGTGACGAAGGAGAAAGCCGGGCTTCTCCGCTACTAAAAGAGCTAGCAAAAGAGCAGAAGATAGCAAAGGAGTCCGGTGAGAAGACCCCTGAAGACGGAAGAAAAGAAGACCACCGAAGCTCTCTAATAGAGTATTTTAAAAAACTGTGTTGTGTTTTTTTTCTGTATACTTTTTTTCACCAGGTGAATGGGTAGGGGTACAATGTACCCCATACTCATTCACATAGGGTAGGGGGCCAGAATCTGGGAGGCCCCTTATTAAAGGGGGCTCCCGGATTCTGATAAGCCCCCCACCCGCAGACCCCGACAACCAACGGCCTGTGTTGTCAGGAAGAGGCCCTTGTCCTCATCAACATGGGGACAAGGTGCTTTGGGGTGGGGGGGCTGCAGGGCCCCCCTTCCCCAAAGCACCCCCCATGTTGAGGGCACACGGCCTGGTATGGCTCAGGAGGGGGCCGCTCGCTCCTCCTCACCCTCTTTCCTGACCGGCTGGGCTGCGTACTTGGATAAGGGTCTGCTATTGACTTTGGGGGGGCCGCCATGCTGCGTAGGGCTTCCCCTTTAAATCCATACCAGGTGACGGGGCTAGCGAGGTGTCAATCTCGCTGATGGATGGCAACATTCACTTCCTTCGCTAGTTCCATCTACCTGGAGCCACGTTCAAAATGAATGGACTTTTCTGTGTGTGTGGGCAAGTCCATTCATTTCAAAACTCCGGCGGACTAGCACACAGACGGACGGATTTTGAGTCAAAACTTCTTTCTAAGTCTGCTGGACTTTTGGGAACAAAAAGTCTGCCGGAGCCCACACACGGGCAGATTGACCAAGTCCGCCGGATAATTTGATTGTGTGTATGCGGCATGAGCGGACATGCATTAACACATCTCAATAATGTAATTCGGTCCTCAGTAAAAGCCCAAACAGGTTTGAATGACATTATGAGGTGACCCAAGATTTCCAAAAAGCATAAAATGTATCTATGGCACTCTGAAGGCAAAAACATTTTTAAAGTGGATGTAAACCCTCATATATACCCAGTGAAGTGAACAGCCTCAGATGATACACAGAAATGAAACAAATCTCCCTACATAAGTTTTGCTGTCAATTTAACCTCACCAACTATAAGGGAGTGTACAAAAAATAAAGGAATTATTAGTGTGGTAGAAAAATATAGTAAATTAATTAGTTAAATATATTAAAGAAATGAATTAATATTGGAAAGTGCTGACGTGCAGTATTAATAGATGGTATTAGTAGGCAGTAAACCATTAGTGAAAAGTAAGGGCGACTATTAAGACTATTATAGCAAGACTCACCAGGTAATACAAATATATATATATATATATATATATATATATATATATATATATATATTATATTGGGTACTACCATCTCTCCAGTATATCGAGGAGTGGAGTCCTAGGGAATTTAAATATTCCTGCTATTACTCTCGCTCAATACTTTTGAATTATACCTGTATGATGGCAGACGTTTATCCGCATATTGGAATATACTCTTATATTTCTGCCTTTGGATTTTTTTTTCTATAACTATAGAATTTTCTGGAGCTTGGCAGCACCATGTTTTTAAAGTACATACAGATATGTCATAAGAGAGAAATATGGAGGATGCCATTGCTAAATTCCTCCATTTGAGAATGTTTTGGCTTTGAAGGTTTCTGTGTTACTGACCAGGAAAATTGGCAGAAATATGGAATTCTGACACATTACAGCATGCTGGTTCTGCATCTGTGACTCAAATATTAAAGCCAAACACAAACAGGCAACTTGCATTTTCTTTACAATATGTTTATTGATTTTTGTAAAAAAGAGCTAGATGCCCATAAACTGAGCAAATGGAATCAACAACATTATATCAAGTGAAATATAAACTGCAGTCCAGTAATGTTTGCATACAATCAGTATAGTATGCAGAAGACAAAATATGGGCTGTAAGGCTGGACAGAAAGGCTGACGGTAATGTTGATTTTGAGGCCTTTACCCCAAAATGCATTGGCTGTATTTGATGTTCTGAACTAATGAATGTTTCAAAAAGACTTTTACGTGATATGGCTTTTGAAATAGGTGTACCTCAGTACCAACTCCAGTGGTTTTGTACTTGTCACAAAGAATGACATACTAGAATACTCCAATGCCAGGGCATCCATCACTCCACTGAGTGACATAACCTCATGTGCCACCACTCAGAATTCCACAGTGTTCCTTATAGTAAGAACATACAACTAGATAAACACCAAAATTATGTTATATAAAACAATCATTTGAAATCGTTAAAAATTTAAACAATTCATACATATAATTATTCTATTATGTGAACCGAAAATGAAAATGTTCAAGAGTCCAAACAAAAAGCAAAAGACAAAAGATCAATAAAGTCTCTTTGTGTAAAATTATCCAATCCCACGTGTGTAGTCAAATTCACATTCCACCTTCCTTGAATATGAAAAACATGCAGACACCACGTGACATTCCCACCACCGTTTGCGATGCGGGCTTACCGGACGTATTTGACCCAAACTAATGTATATTCGAAGGATCACATGGGCTCGTGTAGTTTAAATTAATTCACATTCACAAGGTTGAACTCCCCAGGGAAACTTCAGAAACGATCATTCCACTCATGTAATGAACAATAGGTTATCTCCAGCTATATGATCCAGCTCAGATTGTTGGATACATGTAATAAGAAAATGGGGCCATATAGCGTAATTCCATTTAAAAAAATTTTTTAAATAAAAGATATGGTAATAAACTCACATTTTTACAGTGAATCAAGCGCTTTTTCAATAAAAATTTGGCTGCAGTAGAGTCCCGACACGTTTCGTCCTCATAGACGTCATCTGGTAATTTTTTTCCTGGCACGGACCAGCAGTGTAAGGGACACTACATACTTTGTTCTGTATTTTGTATTCTGTATTATATGCTACTGAACAAGACACTATATACACTGTGTTCTTCATTACATACTCCTGACACCTGGCATTCTGTAAGATCTATTATAGATTACATACTTCTGACAACTGCATCTATATGCTATGTTGTACATTACATATTCATGTGCTGTATATTACCTATTTGTGACCACTGAACTCTATATACTGTGTTTCACATTTCATATTCCTGACCTTTATACTCTACAAAATTTGGTGCACATTACCGTACATACTCCTGGCTCTGAACTCTATATGCCAGTTGCATGTTACACACTCTTGGTGACTCAGTTCTGTAAGCTGTGTTGAGCATTGCTTTACTTGCCAGACCAAAGAGTTTCACAGTAATTAAGCAATATTTTGTTGGCAGAGAGACTGCCACATACTGTATGTGTGCATGGGATATTGTGAGTAAGCTTGGATTCTTTTTAACCATGTCCACATGCAATATTCAGCACATCAATTTTTACCACTTATCAGCTCCACATTGAAGTGTCATTCTTTGCCAAGCTTTACAGTTTGGAGGTATGCATTACACTGGTTATTTCTATGTTTGCAAACAAAGATTGTCAGTTTTGATCAGTCAACACCAAAATGCTACTGGGCTTAAAAATTATATTTTTATATGTCAGAATATGTTGTCTAAAAAGTGAAAGTGCTGCATGCACCACAGCAACAAAATATTTCATATGGTGATCAAATATTCCATCATATATGTATGTATGGATTAAATATACTAGAAAAGAACAAATGTGCTCTATTAAAACCCTCACACAATCTTTTGAAGGAACATTTTCCCCTAGCAGCTACCAAAGCAGTGTACTCTTAAAACATCCACATTGAAATTAATATAACATTGGGCAGTACTTAAAAACATATATACATATTTCAGCAAAATTTTAATGCAGTGTATAAGTGTTTATAAAATCACAAAAAAAAACTCACAAGGCCTTTTAAAATATCATACAAATCCAGAAAAAAAATACTTGACAAATGTGAAAATGAAAAATAAAGTGCTTCATTACAGTGATACATCTTTTCTTTGTGTCTTCTTAACCAGTTGTACTGCGGCAACATGGCTCGGCTGTGCGAATCACCATTATGTTAGGTCACTTCCCTTTTTGGCCATTAGGGGCGCACACGCGCACCGCCGGAGACACGCTTGTGCCCCTTACTCGCCCTTGGAGCAAATGCGAGTGCCCGGCGGTTGTGATCACCGTCAAGCTCCCCCGATCGATCAGGGCACACCGACAACCAGGATCTGTGTGTGTGAACACACAGTTTCCGGTTATCTGAGAGGAGAAGAGACAGATCGTCTGTTCATACAGAGTATGAACAGCGGTCTGTCATCTCCCTATGGGACTCGAATGTTCAAAATAAAAAGTGCTAATTTTAATGGCTAATATGCAAGATATTGTCCTAAAAAGGGTTTGGGGACCCGGCTCCTGCCCCAGGGGACATGGATCAATGCTAAAATTTTTAGCATATCCTCCAACAGGTGGACAAGAGGTACAGTGTCACTGATGCATGCACTGTCACTGCTTACCATCCTCATGGCCTTCTCAAATGGTGACAGGACAGTGCATGCATCCCTGATCATGCCCCACTGGCGTGGTGAAAAAAAACGAGCTCCCCTGACCCTGTCCTGGTGCCGTATTCGAAAAGGTACTCATTAATGGACCTCTGCTTCATGTGCATCTGCTGCAGCATGGCCAATGTTGAGTTCCACCTGGTGGGCATGTCACATATAAGGCGGTTCTTGGGCAGGTTCAACTCCTTTTGGAGCTTATCCAACCAAGCACTGGCATTAAATGATCGGCCAAAATGCACACAGACTTTCCTGGCCTGCCTCAGGACATCCTGTAAGCCCGAGTACCTGCCCAAGAACCACTGTACCACCAGGTTAAGGATGTGAGCCACACAGGGCACATGGGTCAGTTGTCCCTGTCGGAGGGCGGAGAGGAGGTTGGTGCCATTGTCGCAAACCACCATTCCTGGCTTAAGCTGGCATTGCGTCAACCACCTCTCGGCCTGCCCCTGCAGAGGTGATAACATATCTGCCCCAGTGGGGCTCCTGTCCCCCAAACAAACCAGCGCATGCATGGCAGGGCATCTTTTTGCCTGCATACTTGCGTAGCCCCTTGAACGCCTACGGAGCACCGCTGGTTCCGAGGACAAAGCACTGGAAGAGGCCATGGTGGAAGAAGAAGAGGAGGGTGTGGAGGAGAGAGGTGTGTCACAACCAGTAGTAGCATTTTGGAGGTGTGGTGGCGAAACAACCTCCAACACTACTGCACCTTGTCCTGCATCCTTCCCAGCTGCCAGAAGAGTGACCCAATGGGACGTGAAAGATAGGTAACGTCCCTGTCCATGCCTGCTGGACCATGAGTCAGCGGTAATATGCACCTTACCGCTGACCGCCCTGTCCAGCGAGGCATGGACATTGCCTTCCACATTCCGGTAGAGAGACGGAATTGCTTTCCGTGAGAAAAAGTGGCGTTTGGGGACCTGCCACTGAGTATCTGCACAAACTCACAGAAGGGGGATGAGTCTACCAACTGAAAAGGCAGCAGTTGAAGTGCTAGAAATTTAGCCAAGCTAGCATTCAACCGCTGGGCATGTGGATGGCTGGGAGTGAACTTCTTTCGACGGTGCAGCAGCTGGGGCAGGGAAATTTGCCTGGTACAATCGGACATCGGTGTACTGCTAGCAGAGTGCCCGTAATTACTTGGCTATGACACACCTAATTCTACACCTTCATTCCTCTCAGTGCAGGTTTCAGAGAGGACTGAAGGTATAGTGGGGTTGGAGATCCCAGCTGAAGAGGTGCAAGGAGAGGTCTGCTTTGTTCTTTGGTGTGGGACTTTAAGGTACGCTTGCCAACGAGCTGCATGGCAGTTCAACATATGTCTGGCCAAGCATGTTTTGGCCGTGCGAGATACGCTTGAGAAATATGTTGCAGATAGCAGTGGTGTGATCTGATGCACTTGTCTCAAAAAAGGCCCATACCAAAGAACTTTTGGAATAACGCACAGAGCCAGCGCCCTGCACAGGCCGAGCTCTGCGGTGTGATTCAGTCGGTGTGCTGCCCCTAAGCTGGCCCCCGAAGGGCATCCTGCATCATTGGAGATGTGCCTCCTCCTCTTACTCTCTCCTATCAGGCACCCACGTGGAGTCAGTGACCTCATCCCCTCCCTCTTCATCACTGGAGAATACCTGGTAGTATGCTGCAGCTGATGGAACATGACTGCCAGATTGCTCTCCTTCTTGAGCATCCCCTCTCTCTGCGCTCACACTACTGCCTTCCTCTACCTGGGTATCATCATGAGAGCCTTCAAAGTGCTGGGCATCCTCCTGGAGAATGTACCCAACAACAGTTCGGGAGACTCCTCAGGAGGACATGGTGGGTCTAGGGAAGGAGTGACTGATGATATTGAGACGAGGGAAAAGGACGTTTTAGGCAGCTGCCTTTTAGTACCCTGAGCCTGGCTGAGAGAGGATGAGGAGGATGAGGAGGGCTTGGTCATCCACTCTACCAAGTCTTCGGCATGATGTGGCTCAACACGTCCAGCTACCGAAAATAAGGACAAGCGTGTCCCATGGCAACGTGCTGATGAAGATGCGCCGTGTCCACGACTAGTACTGTTGTCTCTAGACTCAGAGCCTGCTTGCCCTCTTTTATTGGCTCATGACTGTCTGCCTCTCCTTGTTGGCCTTCCAGACATAGTAATGGCCTGCAGGGAGATGGGAAAACCAGCAATTGGGTAGCTTTAGGTGCACACTGAGCAGGTGACACAGTACACCGACTAATTACTGCAGCTGCCTGCCTCTGTTACAGAAACAGAACAACACCAGCAATAAGGGCTAGCTTCAGGTGTATACTCTAAAGGAGGCACATGACACCCACTGTAAATGCTGCAGATGCCTGTATTACAGAACACCAATAATCAGGTTCAGGTGTATACTGTGCTGGAGGCACGCAACACCCACTTTAATTGCTGCAGATGCCTATATTAGAGAACACCAGCAATAAAGGGTATCTTCAGGTGTATACTGTGCTGGAGGTACACAACACCCACTTTAACTCCTGCAGATGCCTGTATTACAGAACACCAGCAATAAGGGGTATCTTCAGTTGTATACTGTGCTGGAGGCACACAACACCCACTTTAACTCCTGCAGATGCCTGTATTACAGAACACCAGCAATAAAGGGTAGGTTCAGGTGTATACTGTGCTGGAGGCACACAACACCCACTTTAACAGCGCTAGGTTCACAAGAACTGCCTATCCTGCTCTCTCCCTGAACACCGCAACACACTACACAAGGCCGCCACACTGACGGCCTTATATAGTTTGGGGCGTGTACTAACCCCCCTGAGCTATAATTGGCCACAGGGATACTGCCTGTGGCCAATTATGGCTCTCCTCGCTACCGGCGCTGAGATTGGCCAAGCATGCAGGGTTACAGTGCATGCTTGGCCAATCATGAGCCAGCAATGCACTGCGACGGCGTAGTGCATTGTGGGCCGTTCGCGCCACACGAATATGGTACGAACAGTCCACTAAGTTCTGAATTCGCCGAACAGATGATCGGCCGGTGTTCGAGTCAAACATGCGTTCGACACCGAGCTCATCCCTACTCCTTACTTATAACAATACAATAAAGGGAAAACAACAAACTGAACAGAGTATATACAACTCCATATATCTAAAAGCATGGTTTTTGGGTTTTGGGTTTTGCTGTCTGTGTCCCATGGGGAAGATTTTTCTTTACTTGCTGTTTTGAGCCACAATAGAGCATGAGAGGAGAGCTCTTCCAGATAAGGAAGATGCTCTCCTAGACAGCTGTTGACACAAGTGGAACATATGTTCTCATTAAGAAATTTCCCTTTACACCTGATCCAGTTGCAACTCAGAAATATAGATTTTTTCCCTTACCTTCAGTCACCAGAAGAAACATAGAGGGTGAATCTCCACTAGCATCTTTGCATTAAGGTAAAAAAAAACCTTCTGGGTGCATCCCCCCCCAAGCCCCGCCTTATACTTATCTGAGCCCCATCTCGATCCAACAATATGCATGAGAACAATAGCTCTCCCGGGTCTCTCTCTCCTCATTGGCTTACACAGCAGCGGGAGCCATTGCCTGCTGTCAATCACAGCCATTGAGCCAAAGAGAAGCGAGCAGGGGATGGGGCTGAATCATGCTCTGTGTGTGAATGGAGCAAGGCTTGAGAGTGAGCCTGTTCAAGTCCCTCCATAGCCAGAGGCTATTGGCAGGGTAGAGGAGCCAGGCAAGTCAAGGAGGGACCCACAAAGAAGAGGATTGGGTTTGCTTTCTGTACAAAACAATTGCACAGAGCAGATAAGTGTAACATGTTTGTTTTTAAGTTAAAACCATTATGATTACTTTAAGGTGGCTATACACTACACAATCTGATTGTACAATCTCCTTTAGACTTTACAAAACAATGTAAGGTGAGGACACACCTAAACAATATATTGCATTTGTATGATATAAAAAGTAGGCCATTACACTATATAGTTATTGGTAGAACCAAAGTTATTACCGTGAGCTTGAAATACTTGCATTACAATTTGTTGGCTATTGCAGCCTGTTTTCCTGCTGTCTTGGGCCCCCCACGGTGGTGGAATGCCAGGGCCTGGTCACAAGGGTGCTACCTTTGCGACCCTGGTAGTTCCACCACTGTCGGGTCACCAAACCCAGAACATGCTGGACATAATTGCTACTTTTTCAGGTTAAATGTTAAATGTTATGTGTTATGTATTATGTGACATACAGAATAAATATTTCAAAAGTGCATTTAACTGTTTGGTTTGTGTTTAGCTTTATCTGATTTCATTAATTGTCCATTTTAGGTCTGGGCTAGGAAAAACATAGTTTCTCAATCAAAGTCACATCAATTAGTGTAAAGTATCTTGTGTGATATTGGCTTAACCACTTGACAACTGGGCACTTAAACCCCCCTCGTGACCAGACCAATTTTCAGCTTTCATCGCTCTCACATTTTGAATCATCAGTCATGTAATACTGTACCCAAATTATTTTTTTGTCCCTTTTTTTAATACAAATAGAGCTTTCTTTTGGTGGTATTTGATCACCTCTGGGTTTATATTTTTTGCGCTATAAATGAAAAAAGACCGAAAATTGTGAAAAAAAATGCATTTTTTTAGTTTCTGTGATAAAATTTTGCAAATTATACATTTTTCTTCATACATTTTGGCACTGATGTGATGACATGTGGCACTAATATGTGGCACTGATGACACGTGACACTAATACATAGCACTAATACGTGGCACTGATGACAGATGGTACTAATGACAGATGGCACTTAAACGTGGGACTGGGGACAGATGGCACTGACAGGGGGGCACTGGTGACAGGTGACACTGGGGACAAATGGCACGGGGGACAGATGGCACTGACAGGTACTGAGGATACTTTATTTTCGCTGTCTCTGTGTGAGGAGGGAGAGCTGGCAATGAGAGATGATCTCATATGTTTACATTTGAGATCATCTCTCATTGAACACTCAGATTGAGTGCTAAATTGCTGTTGTGATTGGCCCTTTAGCACGATCTGTGATTGGCTGTATGCAAGGGACACGGCCAACACAGATTTTCCCTGATATGCGCTCACGGCGGCATGCAGAGGTGAAATAAACGAGAGGATGTCCAGGGACGCCCTCCCAGAAATTGAAGTCTGCACTGTAGCTGCCTTTCGGCTATAGTGCGGACGCCTAGTGGTTAAAGAGAATATTTATCTTTAAAAAAAAAGGTTAAGTTTGGCTAATTATTAACATCACATTTGCATTATTAAAAATTCTAACTTTATGAAATAAAAGAATGCCTTGGGAAGAATGCCTTGGGAAGAGATTATATTTACTGGACCACATAACAATAGAAAATGCTAATTATATGTAGAAAATGTCTGGCACTGAGACAATGCAACAGATTTTTAGGCTCTTACAAGTGATTTCAGATTTTCAGCGTTTTGTAACTGTTATTTTATGTTAGAATGAAAATACCAACAACAATAACGAAAAGGGTTTGTTTACAAATTATTTAAGCCTTTTGCTGCCAGGCCCGGCCTTTCATTTTTCAATTGACCATTTTTGTTATTTATTACATTTTGTTTGCTATTTTTCACTATCTGTCAATTACAGCTTTGAAAGTTATTAAGATTCCTCAAACTAAATATTTCCTGAAAGCACAGGGCCTTCAGAATTTAACAATGGTGTTAATGATTTTGTACATCCCATCATAATGTTTATCAAACTATTGTTTAAATAAAATTACTCTTGAATCATTAATAGCATACACATACAAAAGAATTACTACAACTGAAAGATACTAGACATGTGCAGAACAAAAAAAATTTGATTTGTTTAGTTTCGATTCATTGTTTACATAAATTTGTTTGTTAAATTTATTTAATCTGTTAAATTCATTTTCAGAATTAGTTTAATTTATTCGGGTTCGAATTGATTAGAGTTTTTGGAAAATCAAATTCGAATAGTTTTCGAACCAATTGTGAATAGTTTTGAAATTCGAAAAGTTCTCAAATTTGAAACGTTTTAAAATTCAAGTTCAAAAAGTTTTCTGTTTTCCAAAGAGAATAAAATAGAATAGAAAATAAAGGAATATAATATAAAAAAAATAGAATGGAATAGAAAAGAATAGAACAGAAAATAAAAAAATAGAATATAATAGAGCAAAACAGAACAAAATACAAAAGGAAATAAAAGAACTGAAAAGAATCGAATAGAAACAAAGAATAAAAATAGAATAAAATAGAATGCAACCATCTTCTAAAATTTGAATAGAATAGAATAGAAAAGAATATAATTCAAACAACAGTAGAATAAAACAGAAAACATATATAACCATTTCCCAAAATTCAGACAGAATCAATTCAAATTTTAACAGAATAGAAACAAATCGAATAGAAAATTACAAGATAGTATAGCAGAAAAGCAGAAAAGAAAAGAGAATATAACTAGCTTCCTATTCTTTTTTTTTTTTTTTTATCTTTTATTTATTTCAAGAAACACGACAAAAAGAAAAAGAAAGCGGAGGGAAGAAAACGCACATATTCTAACAACAATTCAACTATATCAAGTTGACATCATTTGTCTTAATCATACCCTTCGAAATACCACAACATATATTACATAGTGACTTTTTCTACCCCTCTTACCGGACAACCGGGCATCCCACATTGTTCCTCTATACCTCAGTGCATATTCAATTGCTTTAAACCCTTTGCCAACAATATTACTGTGTCTCAAATTTTCTCATATTTAATAAAATAAATAAAATAAAATAAACCAACAACAAAAAACAAAACAAAAGGGGGGGGGGGGGTGGTGGTAGTGAGCGTGCTCCCCCCCAACCTAAAAGGACCCTGTTATAATTCCGTTTTTATTTATTTATTTTTCTTTCCAAAAGGCCCCTTAATTTTACGTTTATTTAATCTACCCTGTCCCTTTCAAATAGGGTCCTTCCCTCTTCAGAAAAAAATATACATATTCCATATTGCATTTTTGATGGCGTTTGGTAAGGATTAATTCTTCCATTTTCTTAATTTCCTCTATCTTTTTAAACCACATACCTAAAGAAGGCGCCTTTGTAGATTTCCAACATAAAGGGACGCATGCTTTTGTTGCATCGAGAAGATGTTGAACCACTGTCTCTTTATAGGTTTTATTAGGTTTATTAGATGCATGAAGCAGGAACAGAGCCGGGTCATTAGGAATTCTACTTTCCGTAAATTTGTTGGTTATTTGATTGTTTTGTCTTCCAATAATCTTCTCATTTTAGGCATAGCCAGAAGACATGGAGAATTGTTCCCTTGTCTTCCTGACATCTCCAGCATGATCACTCGAAGATGCATGAATATATGAAAGAGTCGCCCCAATACAAGACTCCCCATAAGTGGGGGTATGCTTTGAGACCCCTCCTTACTACAGTGACAAAACACTCCATATTTGTAAAGAAAGAAAAAAAAGAAAAGAAAAACCCCCACCTCCAAACCCACCCCATCCCTACCAAATTGTGTTACACTTACTTAATCTGTCAACAAATAAATAAATAAATAAATAAAAAATGACCACACAGAAATATGAGTGCTCGCATTCACAGTGCTCGTGAGTGCTCACATGCTCGACCCAGTGCTCACCTCTCCATAAGTGGAGGCAAGCACTAAGATCCCTCATCTATCCAGTGAAAAAACACCCCATATTGGTGAAGAGGTGAGGAAGAAAAAAAAATGGGATGGGGGAAAGAAAAGGAACCAGTCAACTAAGGGTGCAATAGATGCGTTCTATTTACCCGTCTTAGAGGGTAATCATGGTTCGCTTAATTTTCCAGCAGGTGACACTTGTAGTCCTCAAGAACCTCTTCTAGGCCTGTGTGTACTGACATTTTGGTCACTCTGAATGGTAGAGGGGCCTGATTGACCCATTGGCCTGGGATTAGTCTGAAGCCAATTCTGTACTTGTACCGGTTCTGCTCCCAGGAAGGTGTATAAGGTAGGGAGGTCTGCCATGGAGCGTAAGGTAAAAGACAGTTGAGCTTTGCGAAAAGTGACCGCAAATGGATATCTCCATTTGTATGAGCAGTCATGACGTCTAGCTAGGTCTAAAATTGGTCATAGTATGGCTTGCCTTTGGAGCGTGGCTATTGAGATATCTGGAAGTATCCTCACCACCGCCCCCTCTAAATCTATAGCCCCGTATTCCCATGCTTTCTGGAGGATAAGTTCCTTCTGTTGATATCGATGTAACCTACAAAGAACATCTCAAGGTCTATCTGGGGCTGCAGGCCTAGGCCCGGGTGTTCTATGCACTCTGTCCAGCTCCAAAGTAGGTGGGGTGGTCCCCATTATCTTTTGAAAAATCCCTATAACTGTCACTGCCAGGTCTTCTATTCCTATCACCTCTGGTATCCCTCATAGGCGCAAATTGTTGCGACGGCTACGGTCTTCTAATTTCTCCAAAAGAAAGCTGCATATTAACTGTTGTATCTACCTATAAGGCCTGGGCACGCTCCAAAGCAGAGACTCTGGTCTCCAAGGCAGTTACCAATACTTCCCCTAATTCCACCAACTCCACCCGACTAGTGAGGGCTTTTATTTCTGTCTTTACCTCCTGTATGTCCCTACTATGGGCTTCCTCTATATGGGAGATCATGGCTTCAAAATTAGCTCGCGTTGTGAGAGCCAACAACATAGCTCTCAGATCATCTTCCATGTGATTCTGCTGTGGCATAGGGCTTGCCATAATTTCCCTGAATAGGGCTGCGCTCCCTATGTCAATATCAGAGGCTAACTGCATAATATAATCTGATATGTTTCTTATGCTGATTAGCCCATATTTGACTTTTATTTTTATATATTCTTCTTGATTTACCGCTGTAGACTGCCAAGATAATCACTGCTGAGACTGTACCACCTTCTGACATGTACTGTACAAACTTAATAAAATCTTATGTTAAAAAAAAAAAGAAACAGTATGTGATTTAACTAAAGAGAGCGCACCCTTATTTTCCTTATTTGGACTAGGTATAACCACCTCAATGGTCTCTTGCTGTATATGCTGAGGCAGTGAAATCGGGGCTATTAAGGAAGAGACAGAGTCACTGTCAGCGTTAGGTCCACTTACGGCTGTAATAGGGGCTCCGGGCAGCAGACTATGTCGTCCGGGAGCTGGGAAAGTAGAGCAGTAACCTTGTATCGGGAGCGCACTGTCACCCCCGCTAGGTCTTCTGGACATCAAGATCTCAGACCTCCGCTCTAGGTTTATGTGATACTGTATCACTGGCTGTATGACTGGCTTCCGAGGGTAGATGCCGTGGATCTCTAAATATTTTTTTTATTCTGCTCTGCGGTGTTAATCGAGTGTTTGATCTATTCCCTTTATCGGTAGATCTCGTTTTATATTTTCTACCGGTTGTCATGCCGCATTAAAACCGCATCCACATGTAATATGAGTGGTATGGGAGCACAGGAAAGCTGGAGGCAGCCTGGAGCTTCACTGATGTGCTTCCTGATGCAGCCATCTTTAAGCCACATCACAGCTTTCTATTCTATCTATTTTTTTTATTCTATTCAAATTTGAATTGAATCTATTTGAATTTTGGGAAATGGTTATATTGTTTCTATTCTATTCCATTTTTTTAATTCTATTCTTTTTCTATTTGTTTATTCTATTCTTTTTTATTCAAATCAGAATTTATTCTATTAGAATTTCAGAAGATGTTATATTCTTTCTATTCTGTTTTTTTCTATACTATTCTGTTTTATCTATTCTATTCTAATCTACTCTTTTCTATTTTATTCAAATTTGGAATTGATTCTATTGGAATTTTGGGAAATGGTTATATTCTTTCTATTCTATTTTTTTTATTTTATTATTTTCTCTTCTATTATAGTCTATTCTATTCTTTTCTTATATAGTCAAATTTAAATTTATTCTATTTGAAATTTGATTTTCAGAAGATGGTTATATTCTTTTTTATTCTATTCTTTTTTTCTATTCTATTTGATTCTATTCTATTCTGTTCTTTTATTTTCTAGTTTCTTCTGTTTTACTCTATTATATTATATATTTTTTTCTACTCTATTATTTTTTTCTATTTTATTCCTTTACTTTCTATTCTATTTTGTTCTCTTTGGAAATTGGAAAACTATTCTAAAACTATTTAAATTAGAAAATTTTTCTAATTTATATTTGAAAACGATTCGAATTTGAAAACTTTTTGAATTCAAAAACTATTCAAAATTGATTAAAAAAATATTTGAATTGATCCAAATTCGATTTTTTTTGTTATTTCGGATTTGTTTAAATTTGCTACTATTGTAATTCAGAGATTTGGATACATTAGAATTTCCAAAAAATTAAAATATGTCCAAATTTGAATTTGGAACAAAACAAACTGCACATGTCTATACCTTACACCTTTTGGTGAAAAGGGGAAAATCAAGTGTACACAAAACAGTAAATAAGGGAATTTAAGCTGGCCATATATTATACAATTATTTTATTAAATTTCCTTTAGATTTACCTTCAACTATGTAGTGCAAAGGCCTGCCTGATTGTATACAAATTAAAAGTATTTAGGTTTGACCTCATATTATATGGTTACAGTAAATCTAAAAGAAAATTGTATAAGAAAACATAAAAAAAAAACATGATTCTACATACACCTCAAGTTAAAAAAAACTTAAATAGATCTATTAAAAAAAAAACACAACAGTGAAATCTGTCTGTATATACAGAATAGCATGCTTGTTATACTCACTGTGGAATTTAAGTGATTAATCCTCTGCATTGTGTAAAAAGGCTCTTTGATCCAGTATGCATAGATCCTCCCCCTCCTTCACCGCCACTCTGGACAAGTCCATATAAGACACTGTAAAGCCTTGTACACACGGTCGGAGAATCTGTCGGAATGTGTCCTATCGGACTGTGTCATTTGTGTCATTTGTATAGCACTGATTGCTGTATAAATCACAATGGTCCCAAAAATGTGTCAAAAATGTCCAATGTGTCCGCCATAATGTTGCAGTCACCATGAAAATCGCTGATAGGCGCCATTTAAAAAAATATATATTAATAAAAATGCCATAAAACAATACCCTATTTTGTAAACGCTATAACTTTTTCGAAAAACCAATCAATAATCACTTATTGCGATTTTTTCACCAAAAATGTGTAGAAGAATATGTATCAGCCTAAACTGAGGAAAACATTTTTTTTTTTATATTTTTGGGGGATATTTATTATAGTAAAAAGTAAAAAATATTGTGTTTTTTTTTAAATTGTTGCTCTTTTTTTGTTTATAGCGCAAAAAATAAAAACCGCAGGGGTGATCAAATACCACCAAAAGAAAGCTCTATTTTGTTTGGGAGCCACATCGCATGACTGCGCAATTGTCAGTTAAAGTGACACAGTGTCGAATCACAAAAAGTGCTCTGGTCAGGAAGGAGGTAAAATCTTCCGGGGCCTTAAGTGGTTAATTGGCTTGGGTTTCAGTTGTCCCCTGTATATGAATGTGAGTTTCAGGACCTTAGATTGTAAGCTCCTTGAGGGTATGGACTGATGTGAATGTACAATGTATATATAAAGCGCTGCGTCAATTGATGGCGCTATATAAGTACCTTAAATAATAATAATAACCAAGGTGAACCAAATGAAAAAAAGCTCACAAAACCCTACAAATACCCTCAGACAGGCTACCCCCTTGGCGTTTATGCCAAAGTTTGTAAATTCAGAATTTACTGGTTCATTGTGCATCAAATTGTTCATTACATTCCGTTCTTTCCTGTTCGGAATAAAGTTGTTGTTTTTTTAAACATACAATTATGCATGCGGAAAATTACAACCATGGGAAGTGCATGATGCAGGCAATTTAATATTCCAGTTTAAATGGAATTATGAACCCAATGAACTCGCTTTAATAAAAAGTCTGAAAAATTATGGAATATGAGGTCAGATAACTCCAATTCAATTGCTAATGAGAGTATCCAGCAGAATACATGGGAAAGGAAATGATTCATCTAACTACCACTACTTAGAGAGTACAAAACATTAGGAAAAAACATTGTTTATTAAATGTACCATGGTTTCATGCAGTCAATTACATTTATTTCTTAGGACATACAAAAACACAACTTTTTGTTTTATTTAAAGGAGAAACCCCAGTTAGGAGAAATATCAGTAACAAACTTCTAATATATATACGATTGTGAGCTTCTTGTTTCTTTTTCTTTTCTGAGCTGCAGAAGAAAACAACTTCTAATTAAAGGAAGTGCTTGTGGGAAGATTCAGTATTGAATTATTGTGTATTGTGACTAATGACTACTCTGTTGTACAGAATCTAAAGAGGCAGCATATTGCCAAAGGCAAACTTTATTTCTTACCACAGTGCAAACTGAAATCTTTATGAGCCAATATTTTCTATCAAACAGTACATTAAAATCATAATGGTTAATCATTTTCATTTACATATTTATGACTTGATTTTTTTTTAATGGGATCTACATTCACAGAGTGCAAGATTGCAGAAGGACTAAGCAAAACCCAGTAGAGAATCTATGCTAAGGTCTTGTAAAATGTGCAGGCCTGGGAATCTGCTGGCTTTTTACCTGATACCATGCAATTTGGATAATCAGTATGACAGTAAACCAGTGTGGAGAAATGATTTGCATCAGACTTTAGACCCAGCATACTGTACTCCTACTCCTAATCACTCTGGCCTCCCAACATTTCACCACAATGGAATCTAATGTTGTTGCAGCACTATGGGGGTTATTTACTAAAGGAAAATCCACTTTGCACTGCAAGTGCACTTGGAAGTAAAGTCGCTGTAGATCCGAGGGGGACATGCAAGGGAAATAAAAAACAGCATTTTAGCTTGCACATGATTGGATGATAAAATCAGCAGAGCTTCCACTCATTTCAGATCTACCCTTTAGATATAGAGCAACTGCACTTCCAAGTGCACTTTCAGTGCAAAGTGGATTTGCCTTTCGTAAATAACCCCCTATATATAATGTATCTCCAGTATAATGGACTGCCTTTTTTGGTGGAGAGCACACATAGAGACATAGGGGGTTACTTACTAAAGGAAAATTCACTTTGCACTGAAAGTGCACTTGGAAGTAAAGTCACTGTAGCCGACCTCAATACACTGTCTAATTGGGCGACTATGTGGCAGATGAGGTTTAATGTTGATAAATGTAAAGTTATGCACTTGGGGGCTAAGAATATGCATGCATCATACATGCTAGGGGGAGTACAACTGGGGGGATCCATAGTGGAGAAGGATCTGGGGGTTTTGGTAGATCATAAGCTCAATAATAGCATGCAATGCCAAGCTGTTGTTTCCAAAGCGAGCAAAGTCCTTTCTTGTATTAAGAGAGGTATGGACTCCAGAGAGAGAGATATCATTTTGCCCCTGTTCAAATCATTAGTAATACCTCACCTGGAATATGCAGTTCAGTTTTGGGCACCAGTTCTCAAAAAGGATATTGGGGAACTGGAGAAAGTGCAGAGAAGGGCAACCAAACTGATAAGAGGCATGAAGGAACTCAGCTATGAGGAAAGATTAGAGGAACTGAATTTATTCACTCTTGAGAAGAGGAGAATAAGGGGGGATATGATCAACATGGTCAAATATATTAGGGGTCCATATAGTGAACTTGGTGTTGAGTTGTTCTCTGTACGGTCAACCCAGAGGACAAGGGGGCACTCTTTACGTCTAGAGGAAAAGAGATTTCATCTTCAAGTACGGAAAGGTTTCTTCACAGTTAGAGCTGTGAAAATGTGGAATAGACTCCCGCCAGAGGTGGTTCTGGCCAGCTCAGTAGATTGCTTTAAGAAAGGCCTGGATACTTTCCTGAATGTACATAATATAACTGGGTACTAACATAGGTAAAGTTGATCCAGGGAAAATCCGATTGCCTCTTGGGGGATCAGGAAGGAATTTTTTTCCCTTGCTGTAGCAAATTGGAGCATGCTCTGCTGGGTTTTTTTTTCGCCTTTCTCTGGATCAATTGTGGGCATAAAATTGGGTATTTGGATTGTACAATTATTTTTTTATTATATTTATTTGTTTTTAAGGTTGAACTGGATGGACTTGTGTCTTTTTTTCAACCTGACTAACTATGTAACTATGTAACTGTAGATCTGAGGGGGATATGCAAGGAAAATAAAAAACAGCATTTTAGCTTACACACGATTGGATGATAAAATCAGCAGAGCTTCCCCTCATTTCAGATTTACCCCTTAGATTTAGAGTGACTGCACTTCCAAGTGCATTTTCAGTGCAAAGTGGATTTGCCTTTCGTAAATAACCCCCATAGTCAACAATATGTTATAGAAGAGAATCAGTGTATATGCAGTATTACAAGAATTTCAGCTACTGCAATTATATGCTGGGCCATGGGAAAACAGGAACACTGAGGAGGCTGGGACATTTTAATAATATATTTTCAGGAGGGGCATGGTATTTTATATACATTATACATTATTATTATACCTTATACACACATTATGTATATATTATATATTTTATACACATTATATTATAAAAAGGGATGTTACCTGTTCAGTCTTTTATAATCTCTTAAAACATGTTGGCTGTAGAGATGGGAAAACTGTTTGGGCCAAGCATTGGTTTGGCCATGAGCAGCATTCACTTGGGTGTCCACTGAACTTGCCGAGCACACCTCTGGGCACACAGTGAATAGCTGCCAGTTGTTAAGTAGTGAGCCGGGAAGCCGGCCACCACGTCCTTAACAGCAGATGAGTCATCAGCTGAAAAAAGGGCATGGGGGTCCCCCCAATCCATACCAGTCCTTTTGGGTCTGGTATGGATTTTAAGGGGAACGTCACGGCAATTTATAAAAAAAAAAAAACCCTGTACATATTATATATATAGACTAAGTTTTCAAAACGTTTAGTGCTGCTGTCCAAACTTCCTACTTGACTTTGTTGCCATGGATGTAACATGTAATAATAAAAAAAAAAACGAAGGGCGCGGGGTCCCTCTCAAATTCTATACCCGACCCTTATCCGAGCATCCCAGACCCTTATCCCAGCATGCAGCTTGGCAGGCCAGGAAAGGGGGGAGGGCGAGTGAGTGTCCCCCTCCTGAACCATACCAGACCACACGCCCTCAACATGGGGGGGTGCTTTGGGGCGAGGGGGAGCTCTGCCTCCATTACACCACAGCACCTTGTCCCCATGTTGATGGCGATAAGGGCCTCTTCACCTTGGGTGGGAAAGGGGCTAATCAGAATCTGGAAGCCCCCTTTAACAAGGGGTCCCCAGATTCCAACCCCCACTGTGAATAAATATTGGGTACACTCATTAGATGGATGGGTGGGTCGATGGATACATGGGTTTGGATGGATGGGTGGATGGATGAATGCAGAGAGGAAGGGGATATTTAATGGAGATGGTAGATCTATCTGTCAGTGTTCTGATCCAGTACGGATCGGTGTACAGTGAAGGAAGCTTGTCTTCCCCTCCTGCTGTCATCTCCTGTCCTCCCAGCACAATGTCACCATGCCATCCAGTATGATCAGGGGGGTCTCTCAAACCTGAAGAGTACAATGGTGCCAGTATTAGCCCATTACACCCAAACAGCCCAGAGTCCTATCAGTGGGTGCTCCAATTATCCCAGCCACTCCGAATGAATGGATCTGTCATTGTCTTGCAGTGAGAATGGTTGCTGCACATTGTTCTTATTCTTCCCCATGTAATGCCTCCTTCCTCCAGGGAAGCCTCCATCTCCCCTCCAGGGAAGCCTCCATCCCCCTGACTTGACGAGCAACACTCTGATCCCCGCACCCACCTCCAGGCTCCGGCTACACCGTACTCCATGCCGGGCTACACACTGCCAGCTCCGCACCCATCTGCCTCATCAGTGTGATCCTCATCAATGCTCCGCTCCCGCCTCACATCAAACAGGGGAGGTCACTCAGCGCACACTCCAGGTACCAATCCCTACCGACACCTTCCTATCCATGTGCCCTGCCCTTTTCAGGATGCCGAATGCATGGACTCCTATGGCAGCGTGGGATTGGGTGATTTTTTTTGAAGCACCTGATCAGAGCCCGAGGCTCTAATAGGCTTCAAAAAAGGGTGGGCTCGGGGCGCAGAGAATGAGCTCTGATCCCACCCTGTTGTGTGACCATAACAAATCGCCGGGCATATGCACAGCACTTTGGAGTAAGAGACACACAGGAAAGAAAGCTGGAGGATCGGACTCCACCGCCACTGCTGCTGACACAGGAGCAGACTCGGTAGTGTGTGCACTGATGTGTTTATCAGGGTGATATAAGGATCAGCGTCGGCTGGTGCTGAACATTTTTGGGGATCACAAACAAACTGAAAAATTCGGATAAAAAACATCAAATGCAACCACTGTTCCATCAAACACAGCCACTGTGCCATCAATTGCAGCCATTGTGCCATCAAACTCAGCCACTGTGCCATCAAACGCAGTCACTGTGCCCATCAAATCCTGCCACTGTGCCATCGAATTCCACCAGTGTAACCCCCGGCTCGCTGTCTTGGTGGGGCAAGGTGAAGTACCTGTAGGGGGCGATGCACCCCTTACTCATTCACATAGGGTGGGGGGCTGGGATCTGGGGGCCCCCTTATTAAAGGGGGCTCCTGGATTCTGATAAGCCCACCCACCCGCAGACCCTGACAACCAATGGCCAGGGTTGTCGGGAAGAGGCCCTTGAACTCATCAACATGGGGACAAGGTGCTTTGCGGTGGGGGGCCGCAGGGTTCCCCCCTTCCCCAAAGCGCCAACCCCCCATGTTGAGGGCACGATGCCTAGTACGGTCCAGGGGGGGGGGGGCGCTCACTCGTCCCCACCCCCTTCCTGACCGGCCAGGCTGCATGCTCGCAAAAGGGTCTGGTATGGACCTTGGGGGGACCCCCACGCTGTTTTTTCAGCGTATGGAGGGTTCCCCTTAAAGTCCATACCAGAACTAAGGGCCTGGTATGCTCCCGGAGGGGGAACCCATGCCGTTTTTTTATTTAAAATTTGGCATGGAGTTCCCCCTTGAGAGCTCATTATTCTCTGATTGGCCATGGCCAAAGTCGCCTGGCCTGGGGCGACTTAAAGTCGTGTTGTAAGTCGCCCCAAGTCGTGTTGACAAGTCGTGTCCAAGTTGCCTCCGAAAGTCATGTTGGAAGTCGTGTTGCCCCTGTGTGAACCGGCTCTTAATTGAAAAATATTATCTTTAGATAGGGTCTAACTCCTCCCAAATGTATTTATGACAAAACGTGAAACATTTACTGACAGAGCACATTTTTACTGATATAAATATAATAAATAATATAATTAAAAAATGTTTTATAAACACTAAACAATCAACATTTAAACATGTAAAGACACTAAAGACACACGAGTGGAATGTCCAACAAAAAAAAGTGACATGGAAACAAAATGATAAATGGTTTTCAAAATGTTTTACAAATACATATCTGAAAAGTGTGTTGCATTTGTATTCAGCCCCCTTTACTCTGATACCCCTAACTAAAATCTAGTGGAACCAATTGCCTTCAGAAGTCATCTAATTAGTAAATAGAGTCCACCTGTGCATAATTGAATTTTAGTATAAATACAACTGTTCTGTGAAACCGTCATAGATTTGATAGAGAACCTTAGTGAACAAACAGCATCATGAAGGCCAAGGAACACACCCGGAAGGTCAGGCATAAAGTTGTGGAGAAGTTTAACCAGTTGCCGACCGCCGCACCACGATGTACGTCAGCAGAATGGCACGGGTAGGCATATTAGCGTACCTCTACATCCATGCCTGCCTGCCGGGCCCCCCCAGTGCCTATGGCAGTCGGATTATCTTCAGGAGCGATCGGTGATGAGGGGGAGGCCAATGATTCATGGCCACCCCCTCACGATTGCTCCTGACGATTAGAATGTTTCCTCTGCTCCTGTAATGTAAACAGGAGTAGCGGAAGTGATGTAATCTCTCCTTGTGTCGATCTTTTTCGTTCCGGCGCCGAGGAGAGAAGACCTATGTGAGATGCACCAACACTACACATTTAATAGAACACGCAGGCACACTATTCATCCCCTGATCCCCCCTCGATCACCCCCCTGCACCCCCGTCACAGTGACACCAATAGCAGGTTTTGATTTTTTTTGATTATTGCATTGGTGTAATTTGTGACTGCAATAACTGTTAAGGCAGTTAGGGTTAGCCCCCTTTAGGTCTAGGGTACCCCTCTAACCCCCCCCCACAATAAAGGTTCAACCACGTGATCACCCACCGTCCCCAGTGTCACTAAGCAATTGTTTGTCTGATCGCTGTATTAGTGTCACAGGTGACGCTAGTTAGGCAGGTAGGTATTTAGGTTCACCATCAGCTTTTTATAGTGTCAGGTACTCCCATATACTACCTAATAAAGGTTTTAACCTCCTGCTTGCCCCCTAGTTAACCCTTTCACCAGTGATCACCGTATAACTGTTACGGGTGACGCTGGTTAGTTAGTTTTTTTATTGTGTCAGGGCACCCACCGTTTATTACCTAATAAAGGTTTAACCCCCTGATCACCCGGCGGGTGATACAAGTTAGGTTTTAGGGTCTGCGTCGTCCCAGGCAGCACCAGGTTAGTGCCAGTACCGCTAACACCCACGCACGCAGCATACACCTCCGTTAGTGGTATAGTATCTGAACGGATCGATATCTGATCTGATCAGATCTATACTAGCGTCCCCAGCAGTTTAGGGTTTACAAAAACGCAGTGTTAGCGGGATCAGTCCAGATACCTGCTAGCACCTGCGTTTTGCTCCTCCGCCAAGCCCACCCAAGTGCAGTATCGATCGATCACTGTCACTTACAAAACACTAAACACACATAACTGCAGCGTTTGCAGAGTCAGGCCTGATCCCTGTGATCGCTAACAGTTTTTTTGGTAGCGTTTTGATACAGTCGCTGACAGCCTAGTAGCTTTTTTACCTGTGCTTCTCACTAGTGTACCACTAAATTTAGAGCACAAAATGGCAAATCGAAGGTACACTAGTAAAGAGGCCTACACGTTTCTGAGCATGACAGATAGTGAAGAGGAAGTCACTCATCTGTCAGATTCAGGCTCAGAATATGATCCTGTAGACGACAGCGGCTCCATGACAGATAAATCTGACCACAGACTTGTAGTCCCTTCCAAGGTCAGGCGTACCAGACCCCGATCTTCTTCTTCTGTTGTTGAGGTGCAAGAGCCGCAGATCCCTCGTATGGAGCAGAGAAGTACTAGTGTCGCTATTCCTTCTGGTGAACTGGCAAGCATCAGCGGCCTAGTACACCCTGGTCGTACATACAGCACTGCAGTAGCACTTGGTGATGTGGCGAGTCCCATAAGTGCAGTTCAAGCTGGTGAGGTGGCGAGCACAATTAGTGCCCCGCTGCCACCAAGAAGACAAAGACAGGCCCGTCGTGCCCATAATACCCTTCCTGCTGCATTCGGCAATCCTAGTTTGGGAATACACCACTTCTACGGCACCCGTACTTCCCCCATTCACTGGCCAACCTGGGCATTCACCTGGAAACAGTTGATTTTACGTCACTTGATTTTTATTCGCTGTTTTTCGCCGAAGATCTCTATAGATCTATTGTGGACCAAAGCAATTTGTACGCTGGTCAATACATCGCCACTAATCCCCAGTCCTCCCTTGTCTGAGATTGGAGACCAATTGCGGTCTCCGACCAATTACGGTCTCCAAATTTAAGGTCTTTCTGGGCCTTTCCCTCGACATGGGCATAGTTAAAATGAAAATGAATAAAATGACAATGTTCCATATGCCCGTGTTCTCTGCTTCCATGGCCAAGGCAAGATACGAGCAGATTTTGCGGTTCATGCACTTCAATGACAATGAACTCTGTCGTCCTCGTGGAGACCCTGAATACGATCGGCTCTACAAAATTCGGCCCCTCGTAAACCACTTCAACCAACGTTTTGCAGACTAGTTTACGCCCCATCAAGTTGTCTGCGTTGATGAGTCCCTGATTAAGTTTTCTGGTTGGTTATCATTCAAACATTACCTTCCCAGCAAGCATGTTAGATATGGGGTCAAGATGTATAAGCTCTGTGACAGGGCCACAGGCTATACATGTAGTTTTATGGTTTACGAGGTGTGGCGGTAGGACCCTGTGCTACCTGGGGGATTGTTGTTTTATGCCAGATTTTGGAGAGACAGGCACGCTGATTGCACAGCTGTGTGCTGGGATATTTAGTTTTGACATGACTATGGCTCAGTGTTCCACCTAACAGACAGGAAGTCTGTGCATGGGAGTCAGGTGGACTCCCATTCCTCTGAGAGGAGCCAGAGGCTGCATGGGTGTAGCCAGAGCATTCATGTCTGCAGGAGGCAGAGGTACTTGGTGACAGAGCAGCAATACGCTGATCAGGAGTGAGCTAGGAGAAAGCTTAACTCTAGGAAACTCTTTTGGGTCTGAGGAGCAGACCCAAGGCCTAGGCTAAAGGCCTGAATCAGACGTATGGGAATAATGTAAGCCAGGAGGCTAAAGTATTAAGTGTGCAGGATACAGTAATGGTGGAACCGCCCTGTGTGGGTACTGATGTCTTTGTGAACTTTTCTGTGCTTTTAAATAAAAGTGGGCTACCAGGCCCTTAAAAATAACAGTGTTGTACTGGTGTACTCACTGGAAAACGCACCTACCATTTGAGTCTGATAACCCCAATCTTACACGTGGTGGAGATATTACTTCGGGCAGATTTTGAAATGTTCCAGATCCTCGCATACCAAAAACAGTGAGTAGCAAGAAACTGTGTTTTTCAGCAAAGCTGTGAGGATCAGCTAATGTGAACCAGTGGAGTCTGCATGTGAAACTGTGCTGTTTGCAAATCTTAAAGAAGACAGTACGCATAAAAAAATTTCTGTGTTAAAAGGAACTGCATTAAAAAGCGTTGTGTGTGCCTGACTGCAGCGATGGGTCCGTCAAAAAGGAAGCAATGTTTGCTGAGATGAGAGACAGAACCCTGTGGCTGGAGGGGTTGTTACCTCCAGAACAAGCCCCAGACCGGTACAAGATGCACTTGGCTGCACTGGAGCAAAGGAAAATGAAAAGAAAGCCGTCACTTGTGCAAAGAGTGAGCAGATGGGTGTAGTTGCCCATCTCAACAAAGCAAAAATCCATACAGCTGACTTAATATGGCCTATGCTGCCTTCTGAACATGTTGAAGACTTTTTGGATAATTTTGCGATGATTGCTTCCTACAGAGGATGGTCCAAAAGTCACTGGGTTGAGTTGGTGCAACCTTTTCTGATGGAGGAGTACCAAGAGGTGTACCGTGGGATGTATCATAACCAACATGACTACGACAATTTCCTAGGAGCAATACAATCTAGAGAGTGCTGGAAAAGATCAGAGGGGAGAATGTGGTCTTCCATAGCAACCGGAGAAAGTCTGTTTGCAGAAAGGAGGAGCTACAGCAGAGATGTGGCTCAAATTCTGAGTGAAGAGGTTTGTGCAAAAGTGTCCATTGTCACCCCTGGAAATCGTGAAGGAAATTTTGTTCAGCCTGCAGGGGGTGATGGAAAGCACAAGAAAGTAGTGGTTTCAAGTTATGGCTGCCTATAATTAAGTGGTCAGCCTAGAGAAGAAGGCACAGTATCCAGCATCCTGCAAGGGGTATGACCATGTGTGTGGGTCTGCCGTTACCCCTGGCAACAGGAAATCTGCTTAGCCTGCAGGAGATGTTGGAAAATCTAAGAAGGATGCAATGTTGCCCCGTGTCCGGGGGCATTAGCTTGTGAAAGCACAGCAAAGAAGGGAAAACACCCTCAATTGAAGCTTTCAACACCTGCCAAATGGAATGGTAAGACTGTTGCAGTTCCAAATGTGAGAAAATGCAATTGGGGAGGCCCTGTTAAGAAACAAGTGCGCTGTTTGTGGTGCAGTGAGTGGGGGCATGCAGTCTCCAAGTGCCCTTTGTCCCAGGTTCCAGTGCAAAGCTACCTAGCAAAGCAATGGTCTGCATCTGTGCTTGAGAAGCCTGCTCTGAGTGTCAGGAGAGAGCAACAGGCTTACCAGACGTTTGAAAGGAGTTCAGTTGCCCATAGCAACAGCTATGGTGTCAGGGCGGAGGACCGCAAGACAAAGATATTGCCTATAGAGGATCGTGGCAAGTTTAAAGCGACACTGCTTTATAGAAAGAGTGGTCTACATGTTTGGGAGAGCCAGAAAAGTGCAGCTGGGAGAGCACTGTTTCCATTAGCAACCAGAGAAAATGTGTCAATGAGAATGAGGAGCTACAGGGAAGAGGTGCCCCACCATCCTTATAGAGATGCCAGTGAGATCAACAGGATTAGCAACAGGAAAAAGTCGCCAAGTAACATGCCAGAAATTTGGTCAACTGGGGCATGGAATCTTTTCTTGTCTCAGCTTGTGGAATACAGCTGCTGATATTGTTGCTTGGCTTAAAGAGGAAGTAAACCCTTCCAAACCACTTGGACCTACAGGTAAGCCTAGATTAAGGCTTACCTGTAGGTCCAAGCAATATCTCCTAAACCTATATGGTTTAGGAGATATTTGCCCGAAAATGGGCACCGCTGTCTACGGCGCATGCGCCGTAGACAGCGGCGCGCAGGCGCACTAAATGCGGCAAATCCAAGAATGGATTTGCCTAATTTGTCGACTCCCGTGCGCATGCGCGGGAGTGCCATCATCTCGGCTTCGCCGAGTGGCAGCGGCGGAGCTGCGAGACGCGACTCCCGTGCGCATGCGCGGGAGTGACGTCATCGCGGCTTCGCCGCTGTGATTCGTCGGAGCTGCGAGACGCCACCAGCAACATGGATGCGGCGGACTACAGGGGACAGCGGCGACTTCGCTGGCTCCTGTGTCAGGTAAGTGACACATAATGAGCTACTATGCGATGCATAGTAGTCCATTATGCTTTACCTTTGCAGGGAAAAAAAGAGGAAGTAAACCCATCAGGGTTTACTTCCTCTTTAACTCTTCGCCTGCAAGCCCGGATTCCTGTGTTAAAATGCTTGCAGTCCCCCCTGGCAATAAAGAGGAAATTCACTTTGTGCCTGCTGGAGTTTCATCCCGTGGCCACCAGAGTCGGCCAGTAGAAGTGCAGTACAAGAAAGTCAATGTACTCAAATGAACATGGCAAGACCTGTTACTCGGATGGGTAAGACTGTTGCTGTTGAAGTCATGGGAAAGACTGACTGTGGGATTGCTCACACTGAAGTGGAAATCACCCCAGAAGGGAGATCCACTGTTGGTGCAGAAAAGGACTTGCCTCACTGCATTGCCTTGTTCAGTGGGGAGGCAAGTGTTAAAATTGAATGTGATGATGTGAAACGTACTAAAGAATATGTTCATACTGGTATTGAGTTAACTAATGCTGATAATGTGATGCTTAATGAGATAGGGGTGATCGCTATGCGGGATATGCTATTCCCCCTAGCAACAGTATATAAGGCTGCAGAGGTGTCCCTGGACACCTCAAGGGAGCTCTGTGTGTTGGAGCCAGAGGTTGCCCGGGACAACTGTTGTGCCACTCTGATGGATATGAGGGTACTTGACCTTGGTAATAATGTGTCAAATGGTAGAACTAAAATGACTGAAATTACTTGTGGTGATAATGGGTCACTGCAGTCTGTCACTGCTGATAGCAAAAGTCTTCATGAGTTTAATGAAACGCCACACGAGCAAGGTGGTGAAGCTATGGTATTGCAGCCTGCTGTGTTTAAAAATGTTTTGCCACAGGTTAGTTTAAACAAAAGTGATATGTGCAAAGTGCCTGATGTGGAGCCACTCTGTCCTGTGTCTCCTTCGGCAGTTGGAGCGGTACTGCGTAGTACCTCTGATGGGAGCCCAGAGAAAGTAGATTGGGACAGATGGGCAACAAGTCTGTTGGCTTTATTAGGGTACTTGACCTTGGTAATAATGTGTCAAATGGTAGAACTAAAATGACTGAAATTACTTGTGGTGATAATGGGTCACTGCAGTCTGTCACTGCTGATAGCAAAAGTCTTCATGAGTTTAATGAAACGCCACACGAGCAAGGTGGTGAAGCTATGGTATTGCAGCCTGCTGTGTTTAAAAATGTTTTGCCACAGGTTAGTTTAAACAAAAGTGATATGTGCAAAGTGCCTGATGTGGAGCCACTCTGTCCTGTGTCTCCTTCGGCAGTTGGAGCGGTACTGCGTAGTACCTCTGATGGGAGCCCAGAGAAAGTAGATTGGGACAGATGGGCAACAAGTCTGTTGGCTTTATTAAAATACATTTCTGAAGGTAATAGTAAGCTGGTCACTATTGCTGCTGTGACAAATGGAGAGGCTGCAAAGCCAGTAGACATTGGTGCATTGGCTGCGAACGCGGCCAAAAGTTCAGTTTGCGGCGGACTCCATTGACCTTAATGGCAGGCGAACCTTAAAACCCTCCAGGTCATATTGTCAGCCACAAAATACTTACTATCTGTGCACACATAGTCCCACAACATGGACACTGACATAACAAAAGTATTAAGTGAATCTGGTATCGACAACGACAAGCATTCTTTTTTTATCTGTGAAATTTTGACAATTCAGGAGCGCATGAAGGCCATGGAGGAGAGGCAAGGTCAGGGCAGGCTATGAAGGGGGTGCAGGAGATGATCAGCGCTACAGTCAGGGCAGCGCAGTCCTGTGTCAGTGTCCCAGTGTGCCAACTTGTGCTTGAGCCCCTCCCTCTGCCAGCAGGTGACTAGTACGCAGAAGGTCTTCTGAAGGAAGAGATGCCCGTGCAGATGGTCTTGGAACTGGTAGAAGTAAATGCCTGCCAGGGGTTCTAACACCTGGAGTGAAGGCCGAGGGTCAAACACAGGTATCAGTCCGTGAGACAGAGCATATTCCAGAGGCAGACCGATGGTCAAACACAGGTATCAGTCTGTGAGACAGAGGATATTCCAGAGGCAGGCTGAGGGTCAAACACAGGTAACAGTCCGTGAGCCAGCAAGGCTAAGTGCAGAAAACCGAGGATATTCCAGAGGCAGGCCGAGGGTCAAACACAGGTATCAGTCCGGGAGTCAGCAAGGCTAAGAGCAGGAAGTCCGTTAAACAAGCCAGGGGTCAGATCAGGAGAGAATCAGAGTAGTCTTCAAGCAATCCGGGTCACAACAGGAAGTGGTCAACAGGAACAGGAAACAGAGGAACACAGGTGAGCTGAGAAGACAAACCAGCAAAGACACAGAGCACATTGATCCCTTTTATAGGCCTGTCAGGCCAATCAGGTAAGGCCCATAGCCGTGTGCACAGGTGTGCACATGCGCGTACGACATTGTATCGTATCACGCATATGTGTACGTCGTTGTGCAGCTCTTCACCGCAGGCGCACGGGGAAGAGCCGACGTTGAAGTCTGGTGATTCTCTGACAGAGAGCACTGACACCAGCACCATGATAGAGAGCACTGAGACAACACCAGCACCAAGATAGAGAGAGAGCACTGACACCACACCAGCACCATGATAGAGAGCACTGACACCACACCAGCACCGAGATAGAAAGAGAGCACTGACACCAGCACCGTGATAGAGAGCACTGACACCACACCAGCACAGTAATAGAGAGCACTGACACCACACCAGCACCGAGATAGAGAGCACTGATACCAGCAACTCGCTTCGGGACCCAACAATATGACACCGCTCAACCTCTTCAAACAGGAGGGTACGGGCATATAGTACGGTGTGCTTTTTTTGTACAAGGAAGTGAGCCAAAGGTAGAAAAAAGGTCTGTGTGCTAGATTATATAAGTTGTTTATAGAGTTATGCATATACATGGTCTACTGGTCACATGTGTTGAATTCCTCCGTGATCCATGCCTCATTCATTTTTATAAATGTGAGGTAGTCAACACTGTTGTGAGCTAGGCGAGTGCGCTTATCTGTCACAATCCCCCCTGCTGCGCTGAACGTCCTTTCGGACAGGACACTGGATGAGGGGCAAGCCAACAGTTCCATTGCAAATTGGGCAAGCTCTGGCCAGAGGTCAAGCCTGCCCATCCAGTAGTCCAGGGGTTCATCACTTCTCAGAGTGTCCACATCGGCCGTTAACCCGATGTAGACGGACACCTGATGGTCTAGGCATTCCCTGATGCTGGATCCACATGAGACCTGTCGATGGGTCGGTTGAAAGAATGATCTCATATCAGAAGTGACCAACACATCTTCAAACCGTCCTCTTCTTGCAGGCGCTGTTGGATTGGTACCAGCAACTCTTTTTCTGGGAGTGGGAATTCCTCTGCCAGTGCTTGAAGCAAGGGCTGTAAGTGCTCCATTCTGACAGCCCTCTGTGATGGTGGTAACATTTCCGCCATTTTGTGTTTGTACCGGGTCTAAGTACGTTGCCACCCAGTACTGGTCCTTGACCTTTATGCTTTTTATACGGGGGTCCCTGTTAAAACACTGGAGCATGAAGGCCCCCATTTGAACTAAACTGGAAGCGGTGTGGTGGCCTGGCTCCTGCTCATCAACCAGGATAATGTCGTCCTCCTTGTTCTCCTCTCCCCATCCACGGACAACAACAGGGATCCCAGAAAGGTTTAAAGCATGCTCTTCTTGCTCCTCCTCATCCGCCCCGGCACCATCCTCCTCTAACTCCTCTTCAGACTCCTGTTGTTGACTTGTCTCTAGAGTAGCCCCCCCTGGGAATTCATCCAGCATTGCGACTTCTTCATCTTACTGCTCCACCATGGCTTGATCAATGACACGACGCAATGCACGCTCCATAAAGAAGGCATAAGGCACAATGTCACTGATGGCACTATGGCTGCGAATGACCAGTTTTATGATCTCATCAAATGGCTGCAGAAGTCTGCATGCGTCGCACATGAGCAGCCACTGGCGCAGTGAAAAAAACCAAGCTCCCAGAACCTGTTCTGCCTCAGAGTTCGTACAGGTAGTTGTTAATTGCACGAGCTGGAGCAGCCTATCAAGCATATAGAAGGTTGAGTTCCATCGTGTCGGGCAATCGCAAATAAGATGTCTGACCGGCAGATTGTGTCACCGCTGAATGTCAGCAAGGCGAACCATGGTCGTGTAAGATCTGAAATGGGCAGAGACTTTCCTTGCCTGCCGGTATTTGACAACGAATCGCTCCATGACCAAGTTTAAGATGTGTGCCGTGCATGGCACATTTGTAATTTTGCCCTGTTTCAATGCACTAAGCAGATTGGCACCGTTGTCACACACCACTTTACCAACTGTCAAATTGAGCGCCACTGATCTGCCTGTGAACGCAAAGCTAAAAGGAGTGCAGGGCCAGTGTGGCTCTTGGCTTCCAGGCACAACAGACGCAGCACAGCATGGCAACGTCTCACCTGGCCTGTCGATTAGGTTCTGGGGATCTTGGGCAGCGCAGCGGAAGAGACGCTAGCAGCGGAAAAGGAGGAGTCAGCCGAGGAGGAGAGGGAGGATGGAGTAGGAGGAGGAGAAGAAGAGGCAGGCCTGCATGCAATCCGTGGCGGTAAAACCAAATATATACGGGTGCCACAAGTTACATGCTTGACGGCCGTCAGAAGGTTCACCCAGTGGGCAGTAAAAGTGATATACCTTCCCTGCCCGTGTTTTCTGGACCACGTGTCTGTGGTCAGATGTATCTTGGCACCGACACTGTGTGCCAGAGATACATTCACTTGCCGCTGAACATGGCCATATAGCTCTGGGATGCCCTTCTGTGAGAAATACTTCCTTCCTGGGACCTCCCATTGTGGTGTTCCAATGGCCACAAATTTTTGAAAGGCCTCCGAGTCCACCAGTTTATATGGCAGTAGTTGGCGGGCTATCAGTTCTGACAAGCCAGCTGTCAACCGTTGGGCAAGGGGGTTATCCGGCGTCATCATTTTTTTACGCTCGAACATTTGGCCCATGGAAGCCTGCCTTTTTCCAGAAAAACGTGAGGACGGCATAATGGAAGGTGGAGTGGAGGACAACTCTGAGGAGAGGGGAGAAGGAAAAGTAGAAGAGGCTGGACGGTGAGAGCCTGGAGTGTGGCTTTGTGGGTTCCGTTGCTCCGACTGGGCTCGGTGATGGCAGCTCATGTGCCTTCTTAAGGCGGTCGTCCCTAGGTGAGTGTTGGGCTTACCGCGACTTATGCGTTGACTGCAAAGGCTGCAGATGGCAACACTATTATCAGCAGCGGACACGTTAAAAAAAAGCCCACACTGCGGAGCCATGTACCGGCGTCCTGGGAGCACCATATGTGACCGTACATGGTTGATGCCTCGCTCCTGATTCATTAGCAGTCTGGTTTGTCCCTCCTGTGCAATGTAAGTTCCGCCCGCTTCTCCTCCCTATCTGCTGGTTCATATCTCCCTCTGAACTCCCCTCCTCTTCCTCTCTTGTGGGCACCCACGTGACATCACTAGACACGTCATCATCAATGTCATCTTCCCCACCGCTGCTATAATTAGAGATCTCGGAGTAGGCAGCAACACTGGGGACCAACCTCCTCCTTGGGCTGATCTGGGTACTGTTGTCAGACTGCTGAGTGGCGGTTGTTGCTACCTCCTCTTCCTGATCCAATGCCAAGAGTGGCTGCGCATCGGCAATATCTTGTGATGGATCGGAAAATAATTCCTGTGACTCAAGCGGAGGGTTTATGGTGGTGGTGGTGGTGTTGGTGGTAGTGTCTTTGGATGAGACGGGCCGCCTTATAGATCACTACACTGGGCATTTTTGACTCTGTAATAGAGTCCTAAAAATCTGGTAAGAGTCCATCTTATCACAGTTGGGAATCACGTGGTGGAAGCAGATCACTTATGCATTTGGATTTTATTGATTCCATGATTGCACAGACACTCTTCTTTCTTTGGGCCTTATATTTAATCTTATTTTTTTAATTACTAGTTTGGACTATTTATTTTGATGTGTCATTTAATTTTTTGAATGCACACTGTTTTTTTTATTATTAGCACTGCATATATTTTATACCATGTAAGTAAAGTGCCATGATGGTACGGTTGTTGGTGGCACAGCAGGTAGAAATGCCAGTACATTATATGATACTCAGCTCCTACCAAACAGAAGACTGAATGGACAGAAGTTCAGAGAACAGTCAAAGTGGCTTCTCCAAGAAGACCCCAAGAAAGATGAGGATCCCAAATGCCTGCACAGCATGCTCTTGTTGGATTGAAGTCCTCAGCTCTCTTGTATGATCTCAGCAGAAAGACCAGTGATGTCACCCTTGCTTAAGCTAGTGCTATTTTTTTTTTCACTTTAAGCTAGCTTGCATTTTCACAAAAGGCCCACTTTAAAGGTTAAAAAAAAGACATAAAGCTTTACTTGTTGACTATAAACAATGTCTATGAAATATACATATGTAATATGTCACATTCAATTCAAAAATAATATTAAATAAAATATACGAAAACACTTTACACTCCTTTTAGGTCAAACTATGTTATCCAAGCCATTGACAAAGGGTGTATCTGTTATGGTTAGAATGATAATGCAAAATTAGGCTAAAGAATTTTTTTTTATATTCTTTCATAACCAATATAGTTAAAAAAGCTCTGTAACAGAATCTGCTTCAACACACAATTATATTCTGTATTTTTCTATTGGCAATCTAGGAAGACATTTATATACAGTAACTGTCTACTACAAGACCTATATGGGATAGATAATCCTTTTGGGCCCTTGCTAATGATGTAAAGAAACAGAATATCGTATAAATTGGCCGTGACCTACAGTATTCCTCTGTAAACGCTTGTTGTAGTATTAACATAAATAAAGTTATTAGAAGCATAAAAATAAACACTGCCCTATAATATAGATGGTTTATTTTAATTTGCATTAGTCAATATAAACCTATTCATGCTATATAAGCTTAACTAAATTAAATACTAATAGAACCCAGTTATGGAACATCAATTTGAATAGTGTATTTTAAATCTACTGCTATGAAAACATTGACATATTGACGAGAGCAGTCAGTGCCTTCTGCACATTTATTCACTTTATAAATGGATTAAATGAATAAATAGATTAAGAGCATTTTTGTCATAACTCCAGATTAACATCCTAGAATAATCCAACTTCAAAGGAAATGTGTGACGTTATTGTTGAACTCCTTTTGAAAATGTTAGTTGCCTTGCTGTTATGTAAGTGTAAATCCTTTAATTCTTCTAAGCCACTGACTGTCATAAGTATGTAGACCAAGAGTTCACTAGTTGCATGTCTGCACTGGGTCTGTGACACAGGAAATGCAAAGCCAGGCAAGCAGCATTTTCTGAATAATGTAAAAATGTCAGTTTCCATATTTTGCCTACTACTCAGATTTTCTAAAGCTATGCTTTGGTTGTATAGCTGCACAGCCAACTGCCTATAAAAGGATGAAGGAATCTGAAATAAAAAATCACATGCACACTGAGAGACATGTTTTGAGCAAATTATCAACAAACTTAGACACAAATTATTTACATATGTCCTTACGTCAGGTACAAACACTTTGTTTTGTAAATGAACAAAATATAATTGTATTCTTTCTATCAGGATGACAACAATTTAACAAAAATTACTAACTGTATCTATAATACATATTGAAACGTAGTTGATTTTTTTTAATTGCTTACTTTCTAATTAAAATTTTGGATAAGGTGCAGACATGAATTGTATTACAGTTTATTACGAAGGGTGTTTTATGGTGCTGAACAACTGGTATAATTAGGAATTATTATACCACAAATATGGTTATCCTTTATGGTGGAAGCAACTACTTGCACATGGATCTGTCAATACTTGGGAAGAGACCTGGAACATGATCTGCTGGCAGCCTCATAAGTGAAAAAGCCTGTGTAAAAGCATCTAGTGTGCTAGGGTTGTAAGTAAATAGGTTTTGTCAGTGCAGGCAAATTTATGCAGGTTTGGCTGGCAGCCAGGCCTGCTTGTTTTTATTTCCTGGGTTGGCAGAAATCCAGGAAGAGCTGGATGACTCAGAGGCAGCATCACTAAGACCTTCCCCTTATTTCCAGAATGTGCTTGAACCTTCTGGAAAGATAAGAAGAGAGGTGAGGTGGAGCTGCCAGTATTCTGAGGGCCCTGACCAATCCCCAACTTGGATTGGCAGGGGGCAGGCCTCCTCAAATACTCAGGGTCAGCCCAGTTATGGAGTTGTTTGGGTGGAAGTGTTAGGCTGTTGTGGCCTTTGAGGGAGCTCCTCAGTTTGGGAGTGGTGACTTTGGGCCTGGGCATGGGTGCAGACATGACCTTCCTACAACCAACAGAGGTGTCCTGGACAGGAGGCCTGGGAGTAAGGAGGGGACAGTGGGAGAACACTGCCAGGCAAGTCTCCAGGAGGAACAACAAGGTGCAGCTAATAAGGCTGGTGAGTGACACACAGAAGGACTGGGAGGCACGCCTGAGAGGTCTGGGTTCAAGCAGTCTGGGATGGGCGCAGAGCCAGTAAGGAGGACTGCGGTGGCAAGAGCAGTGGAAGGAGGCAGGATGGCTGGCAAGGCCTGAAGAAGTGGTACTGGGATCAGTAGCCATGTGGGACAGCTAGCACTAGGACTACAAATTTTGCTACACCATAGGGGCCCACAGTCCCTGCCTGCAAAGGTCACTCTCAAGAATCAAACTGAGTCTGTGTTAGATCAAACCAACAGTGCTAACTGGTCCTGGGTATTTTAGTTCTACAAGCAAGTCTGTGCTGGAGGTAGAAGTGGAGAAGTGTGTATATACCAGTGGTGTATATAGTTCCAGTCCCTAATTTCCTATCTGCAATCAAGTGGGCATCCTATAAGTACTCTGTTGCCATCCAAGTTAAATCCCCTAAATAAAAATAAGTACAAGTATTTCTTGACTATTGGATGTCTGGAAATTCGTGTGCCTGGCTGTACAGAATGAGCGATGGACCACAACTACCAGCAGCCCTTATGGGGATACAGCTACATTTGGGGGCTTGATCCCAGACTGTCTGCTCATGAGTAACCTGCCAGCCACTGCCTCGAGCAAATGAAGTTGACTGAGACAGAGAACTGTACTTCTTTCAGTGAATGTGAAGGGATTGAATCTAGGAAAGGACTTGTGTGCTCTGCCTACCTACAACTAACCACAGTAACCAAGTGCCCTTGTCCATAGCAACCAGTGGGAGCTGCCATTAAGTCCCGAGTATTGTTTCTAGTGTCTGTCCAAAGTATTGTGGCCCTGTTTACCTACTTGCCCCAACCACAGCTGGGACGGACACTTGCACTAACCTGCAACTCAGCGAACTTTACCATGTGCTGTCACCCATGACAAACACGGCAGGAGACTGCGCCCATGGATAACAAATATGTCTAGCAATCTGCTAATGCTGGACATTGTAACTTTATGCTCCAAGCTCCAAACTTTATGCTCCAAACTGTACTGAAGTTTGCATGCCTTCTGATGTTTGCTGAACTTGTCCGGACATGCCACTCAGCACCCACTGTGTCTGAGCAACTTGGAGCAGGTGGCCGCTGACTTTCACTGTAGTTGCCAGTAGCAGCGATAATGTTTTTAGCCCATGTCTCACCGAAGGGAAAACAATCAGATCAGGCCCACAGGCAGCCGCTGGCTTACCCCGATCACCCCAAACAACAGTAGACATCTCCATGCACACTGTCTGGGGTGATCGGGGTAAGCCAGCGGGTGCCTGCGGGTGGGACTGTTCTGATTGCGTTCCCTTCAGTGAAACATGGGCTAACAACTTTATTGTTGCTACCAACAACCACTGTGAAAGTCACCTGCTCCCAGTTGCTCAGGCACAGTCAGTCCTGAGCGGCATGTTTACACAAGTTCAGCAAGTATCAGAAGGCCTGCAGTACAGCTAACAAGGGGTTACAGCCATGCTCACTGGAAGAGGCCTGCTTATCAGTTCTTCAGGCACCATCTGGAAGTGAGGAGACGGAGCTACGCCCCAGAGAAAATCCAGTGTACCCTGCTAGCAGATATACAGAGAGGGGAGCAAGATGGTGGCATGTGCTTGTGTGTTTCCTGCGCTGACCTAGTTTCCTGATCTGCAGGAGTGGATACTGGTGGACACCAGTGCCCACCGGTGTCTACCGGTGTTTGGTTGGAGCATGGCTGGTGATTCACCCTTGGTATGATCAAGGGGATGGAGTGACTGTGCCTGCTGTGTCCAGAATGCTGGATGCCGACCACGGTGGTCAGTGCCTGGAATCACTGTGGGCATTGCGGCGAACCACTCATATGGCACTGTACTATAGTGTGGACCTGCAGTCAGGACTGTGCCAGCTACAGCCGCAGAAGTCCCGGAAGGCCTGAGTGGGCCTTGGATCATGTACTCAAGGCAGTGTCAAGTCTGAGCATGGTGACTCCCCTGCTAACACCAGCGACCTGGGGGAAGAGAGATCTGTCATGGCCTGTGGCCTGCTAGGAGACCTGGTAACTGTAACTACTTCCCGGCAGGAACCATAAAATGTCCCTGAAATACCCCTATGTATTCTGCTTACCCTACCTGGAAGGAGTCAGTGCAGGAGTGAGATGTACCCTCAAGTGAACCAGGAGGGAAAGGCATGGACAGGGCCATAGATTGTGATTTTCCCAGATAGCAAGCGGAGTTCGGGTCCCTGGAAGAGATAGCAGATTCGTCATCTCACAGCAGCTCGGAGGAGGGATGGTAGGCTCCCAGGTCCAGGAGATCCAGTATGAGTTGGAAAATGTGCCAGATCTGGCTGTGGGAGCTGAACGAGCTGCATGAACCCCCATCAGCAGCTGACAACTCAATTTTCAACAGACCCTCCACCAGAACAGCTGAATACAGGCAGTGTACAAAAAAAACAAGTCCAAGGACTATTTCTTAAATGTTGGATGTCTGGGAATTAGTGAGCTTGGCTGTGCAGGGTTAGAGAGGGACCACAACTACCAGTAGCTGCTACAAAGGTTCAACTCTGTGGAGGTCAGGCCCAGGCAAAATTCTGCCATAAAGAGGTGGCTAATCCGATATCATTCTGTGTACCAACCCAACCTGCTGTCTCCCCTCAGCGGGAAAACTTCACACACATGCTTACCTGCGCATGCCCTCAACCTAATGGTGCATCTATTGCTAGTTAGATAACCTGGCTTCCATCATATCTTGTGGCATGCCACTTTAGGCAGTCACATACAGCAAGTGTTTGCCTGGCTGAAATGCAATGAAAACACAAGCTGCCTGCTGACAAACTGATATGCAATACACCCACATACTGGAACTGGACATTGGGCATACTGTAGCGGCTTCAGCAGACCATTAAGGAGTATTTGTGTGAATATGAGGAAAGGACGTGCTCTGGGGATTAACAGTTCTTTTCACCTGATGGACCATCTTCACACCATTCAAAGAGGTGGCAAGAATAGGTCAGGCACTGGAAGCACAGAAGCAGAGCGAAGAGAAGAGCTTCCTGATGTCTCAAGGCTCATGGGATCCTTTCACAACTGACTTGATTCCTGTAAGGCAGAAGCGGCATAATGTGCCACACATCAATTTTCCATTGCTTACATACTGTGACAGAAAAATGCTGCAATAAATTAAATTATATACATAATACCAGCACAGTGTAAAAATTATTCTCAAACATCAATGATTAATAAACATTCAAATCATAAAAATAAAAATCATAAAATAATGCAAATTGAAATAATAAACACATCCACCTACTGTATTTAAAGGATAAGTTCATCTTTGGGAACATTTAGGGTGTAACATGTAACATGTGCCCACTCATGCAGCCGCTCCCTGATCCAAGCCCTCTGTTACATCAGGCCCGGGGATCTTCTCCCAGTATCTGTCACTATTTGAAAACAGTGTGCCCACATGGCCTCGTCATTCATTCACAGAGTTCATTTACAGAGTTCTTTGAATGAATGAACTATAAGTATCGAATCCTTGCAGTTCTCAATGTCTTTGTGAAACTGCCTGCCTGTACGATATACACAGTTTACACTTACAGCATGTAGGAGTCGTTCATGGCACCCGCAATCTGCTGATCACAGGTGCAATGTTTTCCAGGGTCCTACAAAAAAATTGTAAATGCACATTTTTTTACCTGAAAAAATTTAAATTTATTTTATTTTTTTTATTTTAAAGTGAACTTATCCTTCAAGCATGTATGTGAATAACAGTGTTACAATAACTCATCACACAAATGTGAATAAACCAAAAGAAAATGGAAAGCGCTTAGACTAAAATTATAAAAAATGTAATACTATTTAAGCTGCTCCCCTCAAAGTGCAAAGACTGCCTTTGTGAAATGTGGGTTGTAGATAATAAGGGCGCTCTATTATAATAAACCTTAAGTGATGCCAATAAAGTGCTCTAGTGCTTAATAATACCCCAGGTATTTTACAAGTCAATACATGCTTCAATATACATTGAATAAATGAAATCAATCAACTTAAAAAGTGTCCATATACATAAAAATTTGAAACTGAAATGGAATAAATCCTGTGCCCCGTCACCGCTTAGGAGAAATTGCACAAACACGTGCCCCGTCACCGACTCACCATGACCCCTTTATTTAAAAAGAAAGGTCAGGTGAAGTTTTGGCAGGTTTAAGGAGCTGCTGACCTTGATGGAGAAACTCTGCTTAGGTGTACCAGGAGTAATGTTTCAATCCACGTTTGCTCAGGAAAAAATATAAAGAGAACAGGACCATGGCATAATATCGTATTATTTAACCACTTAAGGACCAGGCCTCTTTTTCAGACTTGGTGTTTACATGTTTAAAACAGTTTTTTTTGCTAGAAAATTACTTAGAACCCCCAAACATTTTATATTGTTTTTTTTCTAACACCCTAGAGAATAAAATGGCGGTCATTGAAATACTTTTTTTCCCATCGTATTTGCGCAGCGGTCTTACAAGCGCACTTTTTTTGGAAAAAATTCACTTTTTTGAATAAAAAAATAAGACAACAGTAAAATTAGCCCAATTTTTTTTATATTGTGAAAGATAATGGTACGCCGAGTAAATTGATACCCAACATGTCACGCTTCAAAATTGCGCCCGCTCGTGGAATGGCGTCAAACTTTTAGCCTCAAAAATCTCCATAAGCGACATTTAAAAAATTCTACAGGTTGCATTTTTTGCGTTACAGAGGAGATCTAGGGCTATAATTATTGCTCTCACTCTACCGATCGCGGCGATACCTCACATGTGTGGTTTGACCACCGTTTTCATATGCGGGCGCTACTCACGTATGCGCTTGCTTCTGTGCGCAAGCTCGTCGTGACGGGGTGTTTTTAAAAAAAAAAAATTTTTTTCTTATTTATTTTAATTGATTTTATTTATTTTTACACTGTTTTAAAAAAAAAAATGGATCACTTTCATTCCTATTACAAGGAATGTAAACATCCCTTGTAAAAGAAAAAAGCATGACAGGTCCTCTTAAATATGAGATCTGGGGTCAAAAAGTCCTCAGATCTCATATTTGGGTTAAAATGCAAAAAAAAAAAAAAAAAAGAAAATCTGACATTTAAAAAATATATACCTTTAAGAGGTATGGGCGGAAGTGACGTTTTGACGTCGCTTCCACCCTCCTATGGTATAGAGACGAGTGGGGGCCATCTTAGCCTCACTTGTCTCTATGCCCAGCAGATGAAAGGACCCGATCGCCTCCGCCGCTACCGACGGCTCCGGTAAGCGGCGGAAGGTGCAGGAGGGCGGCGGCAGGGGGGGTGGCACCTCTCCCGCCGCCGATAGTGGTGATCTCGCGGCGAATCCGCCGTGGAGACCACCGTTATCGTACAGCTGACCTCCGCCTGAAGAGATGGATATCTCGGTTGTGGCAGCAGCTGCTGCCGTTACCGAGATATCCCTCTTCAAAAATAGGACAAACATGCAGCGGTCGGCAAGTGGTTAAAATAACATAAAAAAATAAAAAAACAAAAATATCCAAATGGCCTCTTATTTTAAAAGTGCCTTGCCTCAGCACTAGAGGGAATGAACGTATCAGACCAGGTGAGTTAGAAACTAGCCGTGCCACTTCCGCTGCTTGAATTGGCGTGTGCTCCACCCCCTGGATCTCAGGAACCAAAAGTTCGGACCAAACGATGTGACCGGGATGCGCCTTGATGTACGTTTCGTCGTAATGATGTCGTCTGGAAGCGTCCTGGTCACCTGACAAATGATGTTTATATTTGGTCGGAAAGTCTGTGAATGGCTAGGGTTGAACTAACTGCATTATCGCCACCTTGTGGACAAAGAGGTTAATGCACCCAATATATACTAACATATACAAGCCTTTTCACAACGCACCCAGCTTGACCATTAATATACCAAGTACACAAATACATCTAGAGTATAACTAACAATATATTTCTCTCAAATATATTTAAACTAAAATACAAATAACAATATGTTTCTCTTAAAATAATTTTTATAAAACGACTTATACATATACCTCCACCTTACTATGTTACATAACTTCCTTTATATTTAATACCAATAATAACAATGCTAGGGGGCACAATTTAGGTCAACATCAATGCTTAAACCAGCAGGTTGCAAAGTATCTAAAGTATATAACTCATTTTGTGAGATCGCTTTCATAAAATTAGTACCCCTCCAATGTTTTTTTTTATCTTGTCTATACCAAAAAAAAGTGGCTAAAGTGGGGTCCCTATTATGTAATCTTTTAAAATGGTTTGAAAGGCTATGTTTCTCAAACCCATTTTTGATGTTTGTTGATGTTTGTTGATTCTAATATGTAACTTACGTGTAGTTCTACCTACGTATTGTTTGAGACATGGACATTGTATTACATACGTGACATTTTCAGAATCGCATGTGATTAGCGGTTTGATTTTGAATTTTTTCTTAGTCACCACAGATTGGAAACTTTCTATTTTCTATTTTGGGTCTCTTCATGATATTTTAGGAGGATCTGGTATATTTGGTGCAATTTTATTTATTTCGCAGACCTGGGGCTCTCTTGTAAATAAATTGTGGGCAATATCAATTTTAAATCTTTATCTGTTAAGAGGATAGGCCAAAAGTGTCTAAAAATCTTTTCTACCTCCCTATATTGGCGGTTAGGAATGCCAAATCCCCTCTGAAGGTTTTTTTTCTTTTTGTGGTTAGGAGACTTGCCCTGTCCATATCCAGGACTTGTGTATGACATTGTAATAAAGCTTGAGGTGAGTAGCCTTTTTCAATTAATTTATCTGTGAGGATGGAGGATTGGACTTCGTAGTCTTCTACATTATCACAATTCCTCCTAATCCTCATATATTGGCCCTTAGGGATTGCTGTGAGCCATTTGGGGTGGTGACAACTTTGGACAGATACGTATCCCTTTCTATCTGTTTCTTTAAAATGGGTAAGTGTACTTACTCTATTTCCCTTTACAGTTAGCACTAAATCGGTAGAACCACACGTAAGTCATCACACAAATGGCCTTTAATCTGTGAAAAAAAATTCAAACTGCTTCTTTCTTTAACACCTTCTGAACCACCCCATGCAGATATACTGCAGCAGGGCAGCCCTCCTGCACGAAATCATGTACCTGTACGTGATTTTGTGCAATAGATCTGGGACATGCATGCATGCCACCGGTGACCCGCTCCCGCTGTGATTGGACACAGCGGGAGCCAATCAGCTGGTCCGGTGGACTCGATGTTCTCTGCCCCTCAATGAACAAGGCAGGTGGCTGTTCTGTGAGAGGGGAAGAGGGAGATCTTGTATTCCTGCTAAGCAGGATTACAGATCTCTGTCTTCTTCCAGTCAAAGCATCCCCCACACAGTTATAAAGCACTCTCTATGAACACATTTAACCCTTTAATAGCCCCTAATGTTAACCCCTTTCCTGCCAGTGTCATTAGTTCAGTGACAGTGCATTTTTTTTAGCACTGATCACTGTATTAGTGTCACTGGTCCCCAAAAATGTGTCACTTATGACCCATACACACTATCAGATTTTCTGCTGAGTTTTTCCTTCGAGTTTACCAAAACCATGTAGTGCAAGGACCTGCCTGATTGCATACAAATTGAAACTCCTAAGGTTTGACCTCCTATTATATGGTTTTGGTAAATCTGAAGGAAAAACTCAGCAGAAAAACTGATAGTGTGTATGGGGCTTTAGTGTCAGATTTGTCTGCCGCAATGGCACAGTCCCCCCAAAAATTGCTGATGGCCGCCATCACTAGTAAAACAAAAAATAAATAAAATTCCATAAATCTATTCCATATTTTGTAGACACTAAAACTTTTGAACAAACCAAAATATATATGCGTATTGGGATTTTTTTTTACCAAAAATATGTCACGGAATACATGTTGGCCTAAATTGATGAATAAATAAATTTTTTTACATTTTTCTATTGGATGTGTTTTATAGCATAAAGTAAAACAATATTGTTTTTTTTTTTCTAAATTGTTGGTCTTTTTTGGTTTATAGCGCAAAAAATAAAAACTGCAGGTGTGATAAAATACAACCAAAATAAATTTCTATTTGTGGGAAAAAAAGGACATTTTATTTTAGTACAGCATCGCAAGACCGCGCAATTGTCAGTTAAATTAACGCAGTGACATATTGGAAAAAATGGCCTGGTCATGAAGGGGGGTAAACCTTCTAGGGCTGAAGGGGTTAAAAAAATCCCTGCTTTCAACTAAATGGAATTAAAAAAAAAATGTGTTTGTTTTACTGGTATATGTTCCCCCGGGCCAGTGCTCCCCCTTCCCCATTTCCCCAGGGTAGTGTCCACCCCCTTCCCCTCATGCTATTTTCTTATGTTTTATACTTCTGAGCTATGTCATTTGAGAGTTATTTACAGTGGACTCGAATTTGTGGTGTTTGGTGGGGAAAAGCCTTGCATGACCCTAACACATTTATTGCATTTACCATATGCATTAACACATCGGGTCCATCTTATAGGGTGATAGTCTGTCCATTAATGGTGAGGTGGAATTGAGAACTGTGATGTACTAATCCACATACACATATACATCCCATAATAGGTTGCTCCCAAGGCAGACAGAAACAATAGAACAATGGGATACAGCCACACCTCAAACGATCCAGTAAAAAGTCTACAACAGTCTATGAAACCAAGCTCATACAATGTTTTAACTATTTACACAGGATTACTTACACAATCATTAGAGGGCCCAGGAGAGCTGGAAAATGGGTTTCCAAAGCTCTCTAAGGTAAGCTGGGTTCCACAAGCCCCCCACCCAAAATGACTCCTGTCACAAGCACCAATAGTATATTTGCAAGATAAGTTGTGAGAAATCACTGTACAATGACACAAGGAGTGTATATTCGGACTTCTGATAATTGTTCACTTATATAATATGCAAAGTTTCTATTTACATTTTTACTGGTGTGGATGGCAATGTACTATATATTTGTACACTTTAGTTTGTTGTATTAAAATGTAACCAGTTGCCGAACCATGACGCACCTATACGTCACAGGACTTTCAGTGGTTATACTGGGATGATGCATGTTTTTTTTGTTGGAGCACTTTCATGTAAAGGCAATCCTAGTAGCTAAATAGCCTTCTGACACCTTCCCAGGCTCTCCTTTCCCACCAAGTAACCGGGACTGCAGCCAGCAGTTCCAGCAGCAGACCCTAGAGCTGATCAGGGACTATAATGACCCCAATCATCTCTATGGTCTGTGGTCTCCGGTTTTAAACAAACCATTACAGTTTTGAAAAATCACTGGATCATACCGATCTTGGTATGATACAAAGTTTTTAAAGGCAGAGGAAAGATCTAGGGTCTAATAGACCCCAGAGACCTCAGTAAAGAGGAATCATCACTGCCTATTGCTATCACAAGGCATGTTTTCCTTGTGATAACAATAAAAGTGATAAACAAAATTTCAAGGTACAGTGTAAAAATGTAAAAAAATAACCGTAAAAAAAAAGTAAAGTGCCCTGTCCCCCCATGCTTGCATGCAAAGGTGAACGCACATGTCACTCCTTCATCGGTATGCAAACAGTGATTGCAATGCACATGTGAGGTATCACCAAAAACGTCAGATCGAGACCAAAAATCATAGCACCATACCTCCTTTATAACACTAGAGTGGTAACCTGTAAAGGCTTATAAAATGTTGGCTATGGATAACATAATGTACGTAATTTGTCGCTAAACATAACATCATCTTTTATAATTTATCAAACAGTTGGGTATTATATGTGTTTTTGTACATTGGAATTCAATAAAGTGTATTTTTTCCCAACAAATTGTGTTTGAAAAACTGCTGCACAAATACCATATGACATTGCAAAATTGCAACACCCACCATTTATTCTCTAACGCCCCTGCTTTAAAAAATATATAAAATATTTGGGGGTTTTAAGTAATTTTCTAGCAACAAATACAGATTTTTACATGTTTACAAAGAATTGTTTTTACAAACAAAAAGTGACAGAAAAAGGCCTGGTGTTAAGTGGTAAAAAAAAAAAAGAATTTTAATGATATACAATAGTAAATGTGTTTTAAATTGTATCTGTGCTCTACCATATTGAACAAAAATGTTTTTGTTTTACAGTTATAAAAAGATGACATTACACTCTAGTGTAGTGTATCATGTTGCACAATTACCGTAAGTGAATTAATCGAATTTTGTGTTGCACTTAGGCTAGCTTCACACTGATGCTGTGCGAATTGGATGCAACATCACAGTCCGATTTTACAATGTTATTTCTGTTGTGACGGGTGCGATTCTAATGAATGTGATTTCTGAGGGGATTTGGCATAGCTGGAGATAACATTTTCACAGAGCGCACACTAAACTCGCACAAGACCCTTTTTGTAATCAAATTAAAAAAGCACCGCAATGATGTGAAAAGCTTTCATAGCAAACAATGTTCAGATGACATGCAATTCTATGTCTTTCAGATCGGATCTAATCCGCATAGAATGTATATCAGTGTGAACCGTGACCTAAAATATTTTATTTACATGTCAGTGGTGCAGTTTAAAAAATATTTAGCAAAATATTGGTTTTGTATAATTAATTAAAGATATCTAATATCAGTGTAAGAGATTGTAAAATTTTAAGAGATGAAATTAATCACAAACTGTATAGTTTCCCTTCAAAGTAAATTGTGAATGAATACACAGTAAATCCAGGCCTGGGCAATTCAAACTGAGAAAATAAATGTAAAATGCTAAAAAGAGGCATGACAAAAAAACAGGTAAAAAAAATGATTTGATCAAGAGACATGGGAAGTTATATCCAAATATTGGCTTAAGCAAAGGTCAACCTTGTCCCACTCTCCTACGCCTTATTGTTTTTTTTTATATGATGGGCAGTCACAGTGATCAATATAGGGCTTAGGAAGTTATTGGGACAAGGCAAACTTTTTTACTTTTAAAATTTTACTTATTTAATTGTTATTGTTATTAACCCTGTTCAACTGTTTTTTTAAAAGAAATCTTAGCACTTTTTCACAAATAGGAGGCACTTTGTGGGCTTCTTGATCATATGATCACCGTGATTGACTATCAGAGGGATACTGTGATTGTAAGTCTATCCTATCAGCTCTCAGTTCTCACTTTGTGATCGTAAGCTTTGGTAACAGGGCAGTGATAGAGCTGGGGGCAAGCAATAGAGTGCAAAACAGCAACACATATGTAGTATGGCAGTGTGGAAAAAAGTCCACCTCTGTGCTGCCAAATATATGTCTATATACAGCAGGAAGGGGTTAAAGCAGTGGTCATCAACCCTGTCCTCAAGGCCCACTAACAGGCCAGGTTTTATGTATTACCTTGGGGAGATGCAGACTAGAATACTGCAATCACTGAGCAGCAAATGATATCACATGTGATGTATTTCAATTATCTTGCAAACCTGGCCTGTAATTAAGCCCTGAGGACAGGGTTGATGACCACTGGGTTAAAGGACATTGGGCTCAATTTATGAAATTCTATTTACTGTACTGTATTGTACAATTTTTGTTCAATTGCAGTTCACCAAAAACAGTTTGTAAAATAAAGCATGCATTATTCCTGTAGAATATGCAGTATTTAGCGCATTAAACTTTAGTATTATATCGCATGACGTCATATCCAGTGGACGGTCCTTCTTTTCTGGTGTTGGCTTATAAGAATCTTGCAAAAGAAGGAGTGTTGTTGAAGAGTCCAGTGTAAAAGCCCAATGTCCTGGATCTTGTAGAACAAATTATAATGCATTATTTCTTCATATTAACAGATCCATTTGTCTTTGCAGTTGCACAATGGTTTTCTATATTTATGGCACACATGGCTAACACTTCCCTTCATTTGTGGAACACATTTTAATGCAACATTTATGTATATTTACAACCACATTTGTGTTTTTTTTTGTGTAATGTTCTTCTATGTTTTAGGCACACATGGCCAATGCTTCTTTTCACTAAACGCACCTTTGGAAATGTTCAGTCCTTCTTCCCCATATGTTTGGAATAATGGAACATTCTCTGACATGTTTACTGCACAGGGACGGGGATATCTGAGCTACTACCTCCTGTGCATTGCCTGGTGAGCCTCAAGAACTCAGCCTGGGAAGTCTCTGCAAACATTTATGCAATCCATGCAAAAAAGGGACAAATGCTGGGGCCATGGAAGTTGGCTAAAACAGCATTTTATTATAGCATGTGAACAACAGTCAAAAAAGCCAACATGTTTTGGCCATCAGGCCTTAATCTCGTTTCATGCACAGTTCTTTAACAATGTTAAAGGAGAAGCAAACTAGATAGCATTGCAGAAAGTATGTCGGTATAGGTTTTTGAACTACAAATGAGTGGGGAAAGGAAGGCTGAACATTTCTAAAGGTGCTTTTAGTAAAAAGAAACATTAGCCACATTCGACTTAAACATGTGGCTAGAAAAACATTGTGCAACAACAAAGAAGTTAGGGAAGGGGGAGTGAAAGAATTCAATGCTAATGGAAGTATCGATACATTGGGACACTGAATGGGGGCAATGTAAAGGGACACTAGATGTCAGTTGGAGTAATTGATAAGGGCATTTGTATGACATGGCCAGTAATTTATTTAAGTCTGACTCTTTTACTAGATGGCAGTGGCACAGAATATATATATATATATATATATTTTTTTTTTTTCAGCTTAAATCATCCAGCTTTGATACAGAGTTGTCATCAACAGCAGAGTTAGATGCTGTGAAAATGTGGGGAGCACAGTGAATAAGTCGTTAGCACTTCCGCCTAACAGCACTAGGATTGTCAGTTTGAATCTCAACTACGGCACTACCTGCTTGGAATTAGCATGTTCTCCCTGTGCCTATGTTGGTTTCCTTCCACACTTCAAAGACATGCTGATAGGTTAATTTGCATCTAAATTAGCTCTAGTATGTACATTAGGGTCCTTAGATTGCATAAATTGATGGCACTATTGAAATAAATACATTCCAATTCTATGATTGAAATATTTTATTTCTATTGCTATAAAGGTGCATGAAATGTGTTATCTGCTTCTTATAACCATTTAAATATTTTCTTTTAAACAGGAGGAAAACATGGAATGCCCCTCACCTTCATCGCTAAAACATTCATGGCCAGATGTAAGTATGTATTTGTAATCATACCTACTTATGAAAAGCCTCATGGATTTACTAATAAGATTTTTTGGCCAATAGATGGTACATCCCAACATTTCCCAGGACCAAGAAAGGCGTACAAGAAAGAACATTATGAAGATAAGTCATAATTGATTCCTTCAGATTCTAAATGATGCTACTTAAATTGGCCTCTGGTAGATAATGTTTAAAATTTGAATTAGATATGTGTATTTTGTTATTTTGAAAATGTTTCTCATGTTTAAATAATCTTAAAAACTCTCTTTTATTATTAGGCACCCAACCTATTATTAAAACGCAAAGAAAAAAAAATCACATCAGAACTAGGAATTCAGAAGTGCAATAGTTGTTATTTTGAAGGTATTTCATTCTGAAAAAATAAACATACGTCACTTTTGGCAAGCTAACCCTGCTCGATTTGTTTATTCTATTGTAGTTTAAGAATACATTTAAAAAAATCACTCTCAGGAAAAAAATGGATTGATCAAACAAGCTAGGTTTATGGTAAATAATAGACATACGTTTTTAATTTTAATCTTGATGTGAAATAAAGCCTCTTCAACTGAAGCATTTTTTTTTTTTTTTGGTGTTCAAAAGACAAAGCTATCAAAAAAGGCACAAATTCCAGAGTTGGCAGATCCTGCTCAAACTCTGGTTCATCTGGAAAAGACAAAAACAAGGTTAGTAGAAATCTCTAAAAATGTTAAAGTCAAAAAAATTAAATATGTTAGTAATACTGTATGTATTTCACAAACTTCCACCATGTTGGAGAGTAAAAAAGAAGGAAAGTCCAATAGTGAGAACAAAAGAAAACATTGAAGTCCTACTCAACTTAATTATGTGGCTAGCAGTACAGAAATAGATGATGAAGCAATAAACAAAACATACATGCCCTGTGTTGATCAGCAGTCAAGTGACAGCAGTGCAGGCCACAGAAAAACATCTCCATCAATAAAAATGAAACCAGGACAGCAGGAAACATCTAATGACAGCACTCTGAAAAGAACATCCACTTCCCCTAACAAGAAGAGGAAACGTTCAGAAGATTGGCAGTGCAACATGAAGTTTACATATGTTAAACATTTGGCTGTAATATAAACTAAATAAATAGAACAGATTAAAGCAGAGGTCCGCCAAATTATTATTATTATTTTTTTAAAGTCAGCAGCTACAAATACGTTTAGTAATTTAGGAGACCCTGTGCTGATTTACATCATCCAAACATGTTCAGTGCAAAATATTTATTTTGTAGTTTTCCTTCCATGTGATTGTTTATTCTTTGTAAAGTTAAGTGTAACCCTCATTTACTAAGTTCTGCAGCAATGCTACTTGCAGAATATAACTGCACTTTCAAAGCCAACAGTCTGTTTGCTTTTAGTAAATCAATGCCATCTTGCCTTCCTTTAAATTACTGCACCAAGAAGAGGGAATACAACTTTGTTAACCATTTTACAAATGCCTGACCTGCTGTGTGTGATAAAAGAGCTTGCAAGCTCCTAATATGAATGCATCAGTGAGTGGGAGCTTCTCTACTGCGCTATTGAATGTTGTTAGGGGGCAGCCCCCCCTCATTCAGAATACAATGCCGGTTTTCCAACCTATAAGTGAACATATAGCGTCTTTGCTGCAGATGGCTCAGCGCTGGATTTATAGATGACTTTTAGTGAGTTTTTTAGCAGGGGAGGAGATGGACCAATTTTGCAACGTTATCTCCTTTAGTGGCCAAAATACATTCATTTAAATAATGTAGTTAAAAAACACTTCAAAGTTAAGAGTTAATTTTGTAACCAAAATTTGAGAAATAGAAGGGTATGTCTGTTTTACAACCTGCAACATATTGCACCCCTCTGCAGGTCGTAACATGCTTCATGTTTAGCATTCCTTCATTTTATTATAATGTGAAAATTGTAAATTACATTATACCACCAGTGTGTATTAATAATATTGGTTTGGGTAAATATATTTATACTCGTACGTCAAAATTTTATTTTATATCTTAGAGCACTATTTCTAATTAATTTGTGTCTGGTATATTTCAGATACCAATAAAGATCTAGGAACCCTTCTGTTTTTGGAACAAACAGATGTTCCTGGTGTAGTCTTAACTCCATCTGAAATGAATAAGAACAAATTAATGCATTCTACAAAAGTCCAGCCTAATGTAAGTAGTGAGGTTGTCATTCATTTTCCATCAGCATCAAGTTTCAAAACAACTGATGCCAATGTACAACCAATCACAGTATATGTGAATGACCAACAGACATACACCATGGGCATACTATATGTCGCACACAAAATCTTAACTGAGAACAACTTCTTTGTGACCAACAGCAGAGTGAGTGATTCTTCCAAGTTCAAACAGAACATTGTGAAATGTTAGAGGGTCAGTTAATCGCTTGCCAACCGGCCACCGTCATTATACTGCGGCAGGTCGGCACGATCCCACAAACTGTCGTAGCTGTATATATTGGGATAGCATGCTGCACTGTGGGGTGCCAATGCTCATAGCCAGCCATGTGTGATCTCGGGCACAAGAGGCAGAACAGGGACGTGTGTGTATAGACACACAAATACCTGTACTATGAGGAGAGGAGAGACAGATCTACTAGCTAGGAACAACGATCTGTGATTTCCTCCAGTCACTCCCATCCCCCTACAGTTAGAACGCACACTAGGGAACACAGTTAACGCCTTGATCGTCCCCTAGTGTTAACCCCTTCCCTGTCAGGGACATTTGCACAATAATAAGTGCATTTTTATAGACGGGTCGCTGTATAACTGTCAATGGTCCCAAAAATATGTCAAAAGTGTCTGATCTGTCTGCCATAATGTCGAAGTCCCAATAAAAATCACTGATCACTGCCATTACTAGTTAAAAAAAATATATTAATAAAAATGCCATAAATCTTTCCCCTACTTTGTAGATACTATAACTTTTGCGCAAACCAATCAATATATGCTTATTGTGACTTTTATTACCAAAAATATGTAGAAGAATACATATTGACCTAAACTGAGGAAAAAATTAGCTTTTTAAAAAAAATATTTGGGGATATTTATTATAGCAAAAAGTACAAAATATTGTGTGTTTTTTTTTCAAAATTGTCACTCTTTTTTTGTTTATCGAGCAAAAAATATAAATCGCAGAGATGATCAAATGCCATCAAAAGAAATATCTATTTGTGGGGAAAAAAAGGACATCAATTTTGTTTGGGTACAGTGTTGCACGACCACACAATTGTCAGTATCGCAAATAATGGCCTGGTCATTGAGCAGCCAAATCTTCCGGGGCTGAAATGGTTAAAGAGCATTGCAGGTGAAATTAATGGCATGAAGGCATACATAAATGAATTATTTACAAGTATAATAGAGTATTGACAAAGGAAAATTGATTTACTCAGTCAGTGGCTTAACAAGTCTTCAAGTGTTAATCCACCACCTGATTTCTCCTCTCCCGCTGGTCCATTTTCATTGCATTAAACTCAAACATTTCAAGTCCAGTGTATATGATATGTTTATGGAAAAGGGAATATCCAAACGTTTTATGTTTTATTTATATTTTTTAAGTTACTGTAGTGCACTACATTCATGTAATATTTCATGTGATATTTGGTAAAGTCATTGTTATATCTTTGAGCATGTCTGTTTGTATTGCTAGAGATTATTGACTGTGATTCTCTGGCGTTCTTGAAAGTATCATTCTAATATCCATCTGCATAATTTTCAAATTTATCACACCCCTTTCCTAACAGCTCAAGTAACACAACTTTATAAGATTGCTTGTCTATTCCTAATCCACTACCAGCTGTTCTAGTGATTCACCTTTTATCAGACAGATGTGGCCACATGTAAAGTAAACAGCGTTAAAAAAAAAAAATGTGCATAGGAGCCTTGTGCAAATGCCTCAAGATCTGTAATTACAATTAATCCCTGCATTTCAGGTCTAAGCCCTTGTACACATGGTCGGAGAATCTGTCGGAATGAGTCTTATCGGACCGTGTCGTCAGATAATCTGACTGTGTGTGGTATGCATCGGACTGATTCCATCCGAATCTCCGTCCGACCCAATTTTCCAACATGTTGGAAATATTTCCCGACCAACTGGGCCGGACGGACCTAATCCGATCACGTGTAGAGCATTTTCATCGGACCAAGTGCCACGCATGCTCAGATCAAATTCCTACATCAAAGCTATTGGCTACTAGCCTGAATGTAGTCCCATCGTAACGAAATTTCGTCATCACGTTCTGAAAGATCGTATTTTTCGCCAACTTGGCCCGACCGTGTGTATGCAACAGTTTCGGACAAGATCCGACGGACAAAATCCGACGGGCAAAATCCGACGGATTTGGTTGTGGAAATCTCCAACCGTATGTACAGGGGCTAACAATGCGTGGCCTACTTGGGTGGATCACTTTTTTATTTCGTTTTTTTTAATTAATTAACGGTTTTGTAAGAAAAAATAGAATAATGCTTCTGTCTTGCCCTAATTTTCTCTAATGATATCTCCAAAGATATCTGTGAAAAAGTACAGAACTACCACTACAGATGACATATGTCCTAACTAAGGAATAGACAATTGTGTTATGCTTCCACATTGCATTATGCTTTGAGTTATTGTTTATTTATATTTGACTAAATGTAATGTCTTTGTGTTTTTATTCCTATTTTTGTATATATGCATTACTGTTGAGAGACTGATCCAAAAAATGTAGAGACTAATCCAGATTTCGTATCATTTTTTTTTACAGTATGGACTCCCTCCTCTGTCACAGATGAGCGCAACGGACATGTGCCATGTGCAGATCAAATGCTGCTTTTCCAGCAAAAACGTTCCACAGAAGATGAAGTGAGATGGTTACACACAGCTTGAAATTAGTCTGGTTGTTGTGTTCATTTCTAACAACTCCAGCCCTTCAAGAAAAAAACATAGTAACCAACATGATGGGATTTTTAGAACATCAAGGGTTGATGCACTCCTTTCAAAATATTTTTGCATAATGCTCTGTTGGATTTCATTGCCACAATCACCCCAATAGGTTTTAAGGATTGATGGAATAGGGTCCTCATCACTGACCACGACTGGCCAAGTTATGAAGGACACAATACACCAAAAACATGTCACCAATTTTCGGTGGATTTTACCAAAGTAAAAAACCACCAAATAGCGAAATATAGTGGAATCTGTTTTTAAGGACACCAAAAGTATGTTCAGTGTCAGTTCTTGTCTTACTTATTGTAGTATTGTACTGAGATTCAGCAGGTGTGGAGCATTTCAAAAGTGAAATTTGATCCATCTATTGCCAGCCTTAAGCCGCGTACACACGGGCGGACTGTATGGCCAACTTAGTCCGTCAGACAATCCGACGGACAGTCCATCCTACTTTCGAATGAACGGACTTGACCACACACGATGTACAAACAGTCCGTCGAAAGCTTGCGCGATGACGTGTACAGCACGTACGACGGGACTAGAAATAGGACGTCCAATACACAGCAATGCAACCTTTCGCCGTGTAAATCCTTTCTGAGCATGCGCCATACTTAGTCCGTCGAACTAGCCTACTCACGAGCGGACTGTCCGCTGAAACCAAAGTTGGACGGACAATATTACGGAAATTCCGAAATACTTAGTCCGCCAGACTGCACGCTGAAAAAGTCAGCTGAAGCCCACACACGAGCGGACTGTCAGCTGAAATGTGTTTCGACGGACTAAGTTGGCCAGACAGTCCGCCCGTGTGTACGCGGCTTAAGTCAACATCTTACCAAAAACACCATTATCTTTAAAAAAGCATAAACATCTATTGGCATTTCTCAGGGAGGATATTCCCTGGCACAGAGAAGTTTGGGTTGGATTTACAGCAATATATGGATTTAATATTTACAACTCATGGTCTGCAAGTTTAACATGCCCATACTTGAAGCCCCACCAATGCGCCAAAAAAAAAAAAAGAAGATTTTTGTGTTAATGCTGCCCCTTTAAATGAATCAAACTGAACAATATATTTACCCTCTACCTAAAAGTAAATAGTGGTGCTGGTTTCAAAGTGCTATATCTAATGCAATAAATACTACACAATAATAATAACACCCAGTGACAAGTGTTAGTCACTGTATCAACAGTGACTATATGAAAAGTCTGTGATTTAAACAGTCCCAATATTATCTCTGTGAAATGAAATATGCTTCCATAGCGCTTTTGATAATCCAAATTTTCCATCACACCGTGTGTAAAGGTGCTTCCGCTCCCCTTTAAGAAATGCACTCACCGGATACAGATGCCTCACACACTCATGCTTGGCAAATAAACATTTACCCTCATAGGGTTATCACATCCAAGTGATATCCAACCGTGAATGGGGTGTCAGATTCTCTCCACATGGAAATAATTTAGGTGCTCAAATAGTGTGATATCATTTAAAACAATTTAATGCAATAAAATCAAATCTTCAAATATTGCACTCACATAGTTAAAAATAAATCAAGCATAAACAATCCTCCTGCTAACAGCAAGCATAGGTTTATTGTTGTCACAGCGGACCCATGGTGTGTATCCTGTATCTCATCCACACTGACTCATCAGACTCAGATCATCACCTCCGGTTTTATGTCAGACGTCACAGCTGGTTGCTGTACAGCCATGCCCCGACACATTTCATCATCGCGACTTATTCATGGGATTGGCTGTACAGCACGGCAACCCTTCCCTTTATAGTATTACTGGCAGAAGTACTTTAACTGCACATGCGCACACCTTGTGTCCCCGTAACCACAATAGAATCAGCTTCTACGTTGTCTACATTCACATTGCAGGACATCATATTAATTCTGGTCAGCATGTTATTTACAAAGTTCTTATCCATACCTCCTCTCAAACAGCTTTACAGATGCCCATAGCAGGATGCATAGCTACCCACACAGTATTATATTATTGATAGCCTCAGTACCAAGTGTTCAACATAACATGTCATAACATGTCAACATGTCATAACATGAAATTTCATTCTACTCTATGGTGTATATCAATTTAGATGATCGTAAAATACATAATATCAATCATCCCATCCATGATATTAAAGCAGAGTTCCACCCAAAAATGGAACTTCCGCTTTAAGCACTCCTCACCCCCTTACATGGCACATTTGGTATGTCATTTTTTTGGGGGAGAGTGGGGGCTTTGTTAGGAGGGGGAATTCCTGTCCCACTTCCTCCTTCCGCCCAGGGACCACCAAGGCGACTCCTCCTTTCGCCTTAGGTGGCCCCTCCCTCAAGGTGATCTCCTGGGACATGTGACAGGTCCCTGTCCACTCCGGGAGCGCAGTGCAAGTCGCAGATGCACCATGCGTGCTCGGCCGTAAAGCCGAAAGCTGTAACAGCCAGGGGCCCAGAGTGGCAATGGAGGCGCCGGCGGAGAGGAGGGGGAGAGGAGAGACGCTCCGTTCGGCCGCATCGCTGGACCGTGGAACAGGTAATTGTCTGTTTATTAAAAGTCAGCAACTACACTTTTTGTGGCTGCTGACTTTTAATAAACATAAAATCATGTACACAGTTTGAGCCCCTCCATGATGGAAAAACACAATCTATTCCACAAAACTGCAATAGTGTGGGATCTTGATTATGTTTTTCCTTAACCACTTGCCTACAGGTCACTTACACCCCTTCCTGCCCAAGCCATTTTTCAGTTTTCAGCTCTGTTGCACTTTGAATGACAATTGCACGGCCGTGCTACACTGTACCCAAACTATTTTTTAATAATTTTCTTCATACAATTAGAGCATTATTTTGGTGGTATTCAACCACTTCCCACCCAGCCAATGTACATATACGGCCGGGTGGGAGCTCTCTACTTATGAGAGGACGTTCGGGAACGTCCTTCAGAAGGAGGGGGATCGCACGTGCCTGCGCAGCGGCGCGATCCCAATGCACTCGTGTCACCCGGACACGGCGCATCTCGGATCGGCAGGGGGGCTCTGTGATTGGCCCTCCTGATCACATGACGGCCGCATGTGATGTAAACAAACAGCCGGTTGCTAGGCAATCAGCTCCTCCTCTCCTCACACAGAAGTCATCGCTGAGGAGAGGAGAGCAGATCGCTGCAGCCGGCTGATGATCAGTGAGTATGAGCTGTTTTTTACAGCTTTTTACTCACTGATTACTAGCCTAGTGTAAACACACAACACACCACACAGTATAAACACAATATCCCCACATATGTCCCCAAAACACACATGTCCCCAAAACATACATGTCCCCAAATAATAAAAACACATGTCCCTAATAATAAAAACATGTCCCCCACATATGTCCCACTAAAATCACATGTCCCAATGATTATCTGCACACATATGTCCGTGATCACCTGCACACATATGTACATGATCATTTGCGTACACATGTCTTTGATCACGCAAACCAATTATTATACACTTAACCACATTTTTTTTACCAAAGACATGTAGCAGAATACATTTTGGCTTAAATTTATGACAACATTAGATTTTATTGGATTTCTTTTAAAATAGAAAGAAGAAAATATAGTTTTTTTTCCAAATTTCCGCTCTTTTTTCGCTTATATCACAAAAAATAAAAAACGGAGTAGTTTATAAATAACACCAAAATAAAGCTCTATTTGTGCAAACAAAATGATAACAATTTACTTTGGGTACAGCGTAGCATGACCGCGCAATTGTCATTGAAAGTGCGAGAGCGATGAAAGCTGAAAATTGGGCTCGGAAGGGGGTGAAAGTGCCCTGTATTGTAGTGGTTAATCACTGCTGTTTTTTTTTTATTTCATACCAAAAAATGTTTTTAAAGAAATGTTTTTTCCTTTTTTTCTGTCAGTAAATTTTGTAACTAAGTAATTTTTGACCTTCACTGATGAGGCGGCAGAGCTGGGCACTGATAGGCTGAACTGGTGGGCATTGATGAGTTGGCACTTATGGGCACTGATTAGGTGGCACTCACTGATAGGTGGCACTGATGAGCACTGATGGGCGGCACTGATGGGCACTGTGAGGTGGCACTGATAGGCACTAATAGGTGGCCCTGGTGTGCACTGATAGGCTGCACTGGTGGGCACTGCTGCTGACCAGAATTAATATGATATCCTGCAATGTGAACGTAGACATTGTAGAAGCTGATTTTATTGCGGTTACGGGAACACAAGGTGTGCACATGTGCAGTTAAGGTACTTGCACCAGTAATGGACGTAAATACTATAAAGGGAAGGGTTGCCATGCCATACAGCCAATCCCATGAATAAGTCGTTATGTGTGGCCGTACGGCAACCAGCTGTGACGTCTGACGTCAAATCAGAAGTGACGAGGATTTTTTATGCTTGCTTTATTGTGAAATATGTGAGTGTAATATTTGAAGATTTTATTTTATTTCATTAAATTCTTTTATCCGATATCACACTATTTGAGCACTTCATTTATTTTCATGTGGAGAGAATCTGACACCCCATTCACAAATGGATGTTGCTTGGATGTTATAAACCTATGAGGGTAAATGTTTATTTGCCAAGCATGAGAGTGTGAGGCATCTGTATCCAGTGAGTGCATTTCTTAAAGGGGAGCGGAAGCTTTGGAAGATTTGGACTATCAAAATTACTATAGAAGCATATTTGACTTCACAGAGATAATATTGGGACTGTTTAAACCATGGACTTTTCATATAGTCACTGTTGATACAAGTGACTACCACTTGTCACTGGGTGTTGTTATTATTGTGTAGTATTTATTGCATTAGATATAGCACTGACACCAGTGCCACTATTTACTTTTAGAGTTTAAATATATGTATTTAATATTGATTGGGTGTTTTCTTACTGAATAGCTCATTGCAATTTTACTAATCTCTTTGTCTTATTTTAAAGAGGAAGTAAACCCTAATGAGTTTACTTCCTCTTTCATTCCCTGCAAAAGCAAAGCATAATGGACTACTATGCATCACATAGTAGTCCATTATGTGTCACTTACCTGACACAGGAGCCAGCGAAGTCGCCGCTGTAGTCCGCCGCATCCATCTTCTTGGTGGGGTCTTGCAGCTCCGCCGCTGTCATTCGGCGAAGCCGCGATGATGTCACTCCCACGCATGCGCACGGGAGCCGACACGCACGGCAGCTCCGTCGCTGAGAATGCCGCGCTCAGTGCGCCTGCGCGCCGCTGTCTACAGCGCATGCGCCGTAGACAGCGGTGCCTGTTTTCGGGCAAATATCTCCTAAACCATATAGGTTTAGGAGATATTTCTTGGACCTACAGGTAAGCCTTAATCTAGGCTTACCTGTAGATCAAAGTGGTTTGTAAGGGTTTACAACCACTTTAAAGGCTTATATGCATGGTATTGTCATAAAACGTGTTTGGGGACCCGGGTCCTGCCCCAGGGGACATGAATCAATGCAAAAAAAAATGTTTTAAAAAAGGCAGTTTTTTTGGGAGCAGTGATTTTAATAATGCTCAAAGTGAAACAATAAAAGTGTAATATTCCTTTAAATGTTGTACCTGGGGAGTGTCTATAGTATGCCTGTAAAGGGGCACATGTTTCCTGTGTTCAGAACAGTCTGACAGCAAAATGAAATTTCTAAAGGAAAAAAAGTAATTTAAAGCTACTCGCAAGTGCGCATGCGTGGGATCCTGGAGACAGACGTGCTCTGAACGGGCTCCGCACGCTCCGGCCCAAATAAGCAATTACCATCGCAGGCAGAGGGGACAAAGCACTGGGAACGAAAAGATGAACATCCCAGGACTGTAATGAACTGGAGGGCACAAGGCCAACCTAAACGGGAAAAGAGAAAACAGTCAAAATCCAACAGAGGAGTGGGACCCTCCCCCGGACACAGGCCAGAAGCCAAGATGGCGCCGGGGCATCCAGACACATGAGGCAGCACAGCTTCCAGGGCAGACAAAACCCAGCAGATGGAGGACAAGCAGAATCATCCTGATGAAATTCGAGATCCATTCTCCTCACAATCATCGGGAGACATGGAAGAAGACCAGCAGAGTGAGTCCTTATCACAGCCCCCCCCTCCCCAGACGCATACAGGGACATGCGGGAGCCTGTGGACTCCCCTGTGTCCTCCATGGACAGAAACATCCACCCCCTCAGTGATGCAAGGTAAGAGTGCTCTGCCCTATCATGATGGCTAAGACATACTCCACTGATTTTCAGTAATTACCCACAATGTACATAACTTTAATTCCCCAACTAAAAGGACCAAAGCCTTTCATTTTTACCACAGGCAAAAGGCTGATGTCCTCCTGCTTCAGGAAACCCATTTTTCAAGAACCTTGGCCCCTCTGTATTTAAATATCAAATATCAAATATCCACAGTTTTACTTGGCTTATGGCCCTGACAAAAAGGGAGGAGTGGCGGTCAGTTTTTTCAAGATGGACCCCCTTTTCACCCATCACAATAGTGAAAGATAAAAGAGGCCAATATATTATGGCCGTGGGACGCATTCACAATCAGATAGCCTCTTTTATATCATACTATGCCCCAAAAACAGGACAGACAGAGTTCTTTAGTAAAATGTTTAGTATACTAATGCCCAAGGTTCAGGGACAGGTGATCATGGGGGGAGATAGCAATATCCCGCTGGATAGGATTATGGATAAATGTGACCCTACTAAACTGGTTATCAAATGACCACCGACTTGGAGCAGTAAGTTAGCACGTTTGTTTCACCTTCATGACCTGATAGATGCATGGCAGTAGAGCAACCCTACTACCAGGGACTATACGCACTTTTCACAGGTGCACCACACATATTCTAGGATAGATCATCTATTAGTGCGCACCCCCTTACACCCGTATCTAACATCGGTTAAAATACTGTCCACTCCCTGTTCTGACCACTCCCCAATTAAACTGTCCACAACAAGACTCTGGACAAAATCTTCACCCTCCTCATGGCGACTCAATGTGAGCTTAATAAATGACCCAATAGTATATACTGAAATCGAGAAAGAAATACAGGGATACTTTAGTGTTAACAAGCCAACAGACATATCACCCACAATTAATTGAGTACCCCACGAAGCTACGATTTGGGGCAAATTGATACAACTAGCTGCCAGAGCAAAACGAGCCCGAGAACAAACTATTAAACAATTAGAAACGAACCTAAACTTGTTAATGAAAGAACAGCATAGAACTCCTCAGAACAATATTAGACACAAAATAGATGAAGCGAGACTAGCACTCATCTTAAGTCTGACCACACAAGCGGAGAAACATATAAGCTGTAGGCTTGTGCAATTCGTTTCGTAACGAATCGAAATTCGGCCGAATTTTGCATCCGAATGTCCGAATAAAAAAATAACAAATTACAACGAATACGAAAGAAATATAACGAATGAATTCGACATGATTCGAAATTATTTCAACTGCATTCGAAATTATTTCAACATGATTCGACATTATTTCAACTGCATTCGAAATGATTTCAACATGATTCGACATTATTTCAACCGCATTCGAAAATATTTTGTGACCCGACTTTAGGGCCATGTATCTCGGGGTCACTTGGTGCTAGACACTTCAAATTTGGATATGTTGTAGTGCTAGTATTATTGTGTTTGCATACCAAATTTGGTGTTTCTAGCTATAAGTGACCCCGAGATATGTGGCCCCAAATTCGGGTCGCAAAATGTTATTAGTTATTAGAGCAGAGAATGACATTTTGCGACCCGATTTTGGGGCCACATATCTCGGAGTTTCTAGCACCAAGTGACCCCGAGATACATGGCCCTAAACTCGGGTCACAAAATATTTTCAAATGCAGTTGAAATAATGTCGAATCATATTGAAATAATTTCGAATCCGGTAGAAATATTTTCGAATTTGGTTGAAATATTTTCGAATGTGGCCGATTTTTCGAATTTGGTAGAAAACTAAACGAAATCCGAAAACGAATTTAAGGAAGTTAACGAATATAACTAAACGAAATTAATGAATTAACGAATTAAAACGAAATGAAACTAAACAAATTTTTTTCTTTTGCACATGTCCAGTAAGCTGGTCCAAACATGAGTATTATACGATGGGAGACAAAGCGACCACAATGTTAGCCAGGAAGCTAGTACCCCAACCATACACACCTATTCTACCTAAATTGAGACTGTCCACTGGTCACCCTACTCAGAACCCTGAACAAATTCTCAAGGAATTTCATGAATTCTACGCCAGAATGTACAGCCTGCTGACTAAATATGAACCATCTAAGGCTGAAAGGTTCTTCAGCGACATCCAACTGCCCAAACTGATACAAGCCCACACAGAATTGATGAACAACGAACAAAATTTACAGAACTAAAGATTAAGATGGCCATCAAGACCATCCACCCTTCTAAGGCCCCAGGGCCAGAAGGCTTTACTGGCCATTACTATAGAAAATATCAAGAAATACTGACTCCCCACCTGTGCTCTTACTTTAATGACCTTAGGCGGGGAAACAAAATACCCACTCATGAGAATGCAGCATATCTTAATGTAATACCAAAACCGGGTAAAGACCATGGAGACTGTGCAAACTACCGCCCGATCTCATTAATAAACACAGACTTAAAAATATTAGCTAAAGTTCTGGCCCTTAGATTAAATACTTTTCTCCCTAACTAGATGCACCCAGGCCAGGCAAGGTTTGTTCCTAGCCGACAGACATATGAACAAATTGGTAGAATAATAGACCTTATTTCAGAGGTTTAATCATACTGGGACAACAAAGGCCCTAGAAGGGGAATGTTACTTTCATTAGATATTCAGAAGGCTTCGACTCCCTCTCCTGGCACTATTTGTTAGATGTACTACATCGCTATGGATTTGGCGAACACTTTCTGAACCCTCCTTTGAACACTATACTACACCCCGTTGGCCTCATTAATGCTTAGAGGGTACTCCTCTCAGCCCCTTGCTATCAGGAGGGGGACTAGACAGGGATGCCCATTGTCCCCATTGCTATTCACTTTGGCCTGCCAGGTTGCGTGGGTAAGGGTCTGGTATGGATTTTTGGGGGGACCCCACACCATTTCTTTTTAAAATTTTGGCGCTGGGTTCCCTTAATATTCATACCAGACTTAAGGGCCTGGTGGGCCTGGTATGGAATTTAGGGGGACCCCCATGCATTTTTTTTTATTTTGGTTTAGGGTTCCCCTGTGGGGAAATCCCCATGCCATTTTTATCAATTAACTTTTATGTCTATTGCGGACCGACAATTCATTATAGCCGCGAGTAGTTTTAAATTACTTTTTTTTCCTTTAGAAATGTCATTTTGCTTTCAGACTGTTATAAACACTGGAAACATGCACCCCTTTACAGGCATACTATAGACACTCCCCAGGTATGAAATTTAAAGGAATATTATACTTTTATTGTTTCACTTTAAGCATTATTAAAATCACTGCTCCTGAAAAAACTTCAATTTTTAAAACTTTTTTTTCATTGACCCAGGTCCCCATACACTTTTTATGACAATACCATGCATATACGCCTTTAAAATTAGCACTTTTGATTATTCGTGTTCGTGTCCCATAGACTTTAACGGTGTTCATGTGTTCGAACTAATTTTTTTTTGCCTGTTCTGGTGCGAATCGAATGGGGAGGGGGGGGTGTTCGGCTCATCCCTACTTCCGAGCATGCGTCAAATTGTTTCTGAGCATGCGTAGGAATTGCTACAGACGATCGTAATTTCCAGTCTGAACTTTTTCCGGTGGAAAAATAGAGAACCTGCTCTCACTCTTTTGCTGGCAGAAATTCCACCAGCAAAAGTTGGACACACGGTCAGAATTTCCTACCAAAAGCTCTCATCAGATTTTTGCTAGTGGATTTCCAATCGTGTATATGGGGCTTAACTCTTTCTAGTGCCTAGTGATTGTGGTGAAATTTCACTTTGCAAAAATTTCCAATCCTGTGCAAGGAGTATAAAAGAAAGCATTCTTGCTTGTACATGATTGGATGATGAAAGTCAGTAGAGCATTACCTCATTCACTAAGCTCTGAGGAAAGTTCCCTTGCAAAGTGAATAATATATCTGCCTTTAGCAAATCAACCCCTTCTGGTTCATTTTAGGATATATACTATGCAAAGTTGCTTTCTGAATTTTTCTTCTAACGAACAGACTTTGTTGGCTGTGCATCCTACAAGTCTTATTTTATTTTTTATTTTTTTGGCCTCTACGTTTACATTTTACAAATATATTTCTCTCATTAGGAAGTTATTTAATTGTGTTGCTCTGGGCTATAACACAGTTCAGATGTGCTTTCCACATTAGAAATAATTGCATACAGACAGTAGCTTCACAATCTATCCTTGAGCAATGAAAGTAAACAACTCTCGGCCAAGATTTATACTGCATGGCTGTATGTTATAAATCACTGTAAAAATTATTAAGGTTTAATATAATAGGAAAAAAGCCCACGTTAGTTATCTGGTCCTTTTGAATGTTTGGTAGTCACTTATAATTTTCCTGTAGTTTGAGATATTAGTAAATATTCTTATCAGGTATTGCACATTCTGATTTAATGATAGTATGTGTCTCATAATTATATCTGGCAATTTAAAGTATATCTATAATCTATAATAATCTATCTAAATCTATAATAACATACTGTGTCCATACCTCCCAACTTTTTGAGATGGGAATAACAAGGGACTCCTATTAGGGTCTGGGATTAAAAGTACCATTTCAGGCTTTGCAGAAGACACCAAACTATGCAGTGGAATAATGTCCTTACAGGATGTCCCCAATTTACAAGCCAACTTCAATGAATGAATAAATAACTTGTATAGCGCTACATATGCAAACTAAATCGCCTCAGGGTGCTTTGCTGCCAGTGTCCATCTGGGTCTTCAGAAGAGATGGGTCTTGAGCTTATTCTTGAAGACCAGATGGTTTTCTTCCGTGCAGATGTCCGCGGGTAGAGCGTTCCATAGACGTAGTTCTTGGACTGCGACCCTTCGTTCGCCTTTTAATTTATAACGGGTCTTGGGGATGTGGAGGAGGTTCTGGTTAGTCGATCGGAGAGGGTCTTCACAGCTAGCCCATGGAGGGTCCTCAGGGATGGGGTTATTGATTCCCAGGGTTTTTTTACCAGTTACCAGTCTGGCTGCTGTGTTCTGGATGATTTGTAGACGTGAAATTTGGTATTTTGGAAGTCCTAGGTAGAGGGAATTTGCATAGTCGAGTCGGGAATTGATGATTGTTCCAACTACTGCTGCTGTATCTCCTTCCGAGATGAGGGGGATGAGTCTACACAAGAAGTAAAGAAGATAGTGGGATCTGCTGACTACTGATCCTATTTGTGCATCCATCATCATGTTTGAGTCAAAGGTGACTTTGAGGCTTTTGGCTTTAGTGCTGGGGGTGATGGGTTGTGCGAGGATGGTGTGGACATCGTGCCAGGGTTTATTTTTTTTTATTTTTTTTTATTCGTTGAGTTTAAGGGGGCTCTCTGTCATCCAATCGATCAATGATAGACAGTTTTCCAGTGCCTTGTATTGCTCTTTTTTGTTGGTGATGCGTAGGTAAAGTTGGATGTCCTCCACGTAGGAGTGATAAAGTAGGTCCTGGTTTCTGATGATTTTGAGGCGTAGGCGGAGATATATGTTAAAGAGTACGGGCGACAGGAGTGATTCTTGAGGGACTACACATGTAATTTTTCTTGCTTCCGAAGTGAAAGCTCCTAGTTTCACTTTCTGAGATCGGTTCTCTAGGAAGGATGTGAACCAGGGTAAGTCTGAGTCTGCAACTCCAGCTACTTCACTTGTGAGACGAGTGAGCAGGGTTTTGTGTTCTACTGTGTTGAGCACTGCACTGAAGTTTAGCAGTACCAGGAGACACGATTCTCCTTCATCTGCTGCTTCAAGGGTGTCATCCCAGATTTTGAGGAGTGCTGTTTCTGTCCCGTGGTCAGGGTGGAAACCAGATAGTAGTGGGTTCAAGAGTTTATGGGTGTACAGATGGAGTTGTAGCTGTTGTACTACTGCTTGCTCGATCATTTTGGAGATGGTGTTGAGGCTTGTGACAGGTCTGCTTTCATTTGGGTCTTTGGGATCAAGGTTAGGCTTATTTAGGAGGGGTTTCATTGTGCCTTGTTTGATGTCATGATGGGTGCCAAGATGTCGGTACATTCTTTCAGAAGTTTTGTGGGAATAATGTCGTTTGGCCATGTACTGTCTCTGAGGTTTCTGATGATGGTTTTGGTGGTGTCAATAGTGATTGGGACCAGAGTAAATCTTGGTGGTTGTAGAATCTTTGTGAGGTTTTTGTCTTCTTGCTCTGGCCGAGTGGCGTTACTTGCTATGTTCTGCTGAATTATTTCCTGAATGGTTGCAATTTTGTCAATTAAAAAAATCTGATAACTCATTGCAGAAATCTTGTGTTTTGTTTGCTGGAGACTCTAAACAGGTGGGGTTCATAGCCTGGGCTACTAGTTTGAAGAGTGCTCAGGGGCGGTTTATGGCTTTTGAGGTTGTTTTTGGAGAAATTTTCTTTTTTTGCTATGAAGATGGCTTTGTTGTACCTTATGGTGAGTGATTTGTAATTTGTGTAGTTTTCCAGTGTTGTGTTCCTTCTCCATGCTCCTTCAGCTCTTCTGCGTTGTTGTTTCAGTGATGTAAGAGAGTCATTGAACCAGCCCAAATTGTTTTTGCGGGTGGATGCTCTGCGTATTGGTGAGACTATGTCTGCTGTCTGTAATAATGCTGTGTTAAGGGAGTTGAGTGTGTCTTCAGTTGAGTCGTTTTGGGTTAACATCGCTATTTTGTTGGCTAGTGTAGTTTTGAAGAGTTGTGAGTATAGTTTCTTCTGTGATCTTGTCCAGTGTATTGTCGTTGAGTGTGTTGGTATTTGGTAAGTGATGTTTATTTTAAATTTGATCAGGTGGTGGTCAGTCCAAGGCAATGGCATGTTATCAAGTGTGTTACTATCAATGTTTTGTTTGAAGATGAGGTCGAGGGTATGGTCCGAAGCATGCATGGGAGCATTTATCAGTTGCTGCAGGCCTAGTGCTTCCAGTTGGTTGATGCAAGCAGCAGCGATGGAGTCCTGGCAGGAGTTTGTCCAGAGATTAAAGTCCCCAAGTAGCAGGAGATTTTTGGTTTTCAAGGTGTATGTAGAGATGAATTTGATAAAAGGTGTAAGAAAGTTTGTTTTTGGTCCCGGTGGTCTGTAGCACAGTAGTATGTGAATGGTGTCCTGGGGTGTTGTTTTGACATTGAAGAGTGAGTTTTTCCATGAATGGCAGTGAGCTCTGTAAAGTTGGTTTTGTGAACGTGAGGTGAGATTTGTAGATCACTTCTAGGCCCCCTCTTCTTTGACCGACTCTGTGCTCAGTTAGGATGTGGTAGTTCTCAGGCACTAAATCTGCTAGAATGATGTTACAGTCAGATGTTAGCAAGCTATCCATGATGAAGAGGCAGTCTGTGTTGTGGTGAGTGATAAAATCATGAATTCCATGTTTGTGCTTGACTGCTGATCTAGTGTTGAACAGGGTGCCTGATAGGTGTTGTCCTGGATGTGGTGTATACCTGTTTTGGATGGTTGGTTTCAAATTTGTTCTTAAAAGTTGTTCTTTTCGTAATATTGTTTGGGTGGTGGTTGGTAATGTTGTAGCGGTATTCCTTAGGCTGAAGAGGGTGTCAACTGAATAATTGATGGCACACCTGATGGAAGAGTGCTCTGGGGTGCATGTTATGGAGTGAGTGGCTTGAGGTGCCATGGCACCGCTCGGACTCTGTCCTGGAGCAGACTTGGCGGTGGTGGTGGCGGTGATTGGTTGTGTGGTGGTGGAAGTGCTAGCGGCGGCAGGTGCTGCAGGCTGGGGCAACCTCGGTAACGTCGGGAGGAGCTGTCCATTTGAAAAGATAAAAAGTTATAGTAAAAAAAAGTTTAGAAAAAAGTTTAGAAAAAAGTTTAGAAAAAAGTTTAAAAGTTTAAAAGTTAGTAGAGTTCTATGTCCTCTTTTTTGTCCAGGGTGTAGAAAGATGGTCGCCGACACTTTCTATGTCCTTTTGGCTGGTCTGGGTGTAGCAACATGGCTGCTGTCAGCACAGGAAGCTGCAAGATGGCAACAGCCAGATTAATCCAGCAATCACTCAGGCAGACTTAAAAATACAGAGCAGGACCAGAGCAGGGGATGCTGATGTACCATCTGTGGAAGTAGGAATGCTCTCCGGGCCAGCAGGTGTAAGGATGGTGCTAGATTGAGGCCCAGGAGGCCGGCAGACCATTATTGAGTGGAGCTGATGGCAGTCAGGTTAATCCAACAGGCAGGATGTGTTCTATGCAATTAAGCACAGTCTAATTGTGTGAATATGTGGCAGATAAGGTTTAATGTTTATAAATGTAAAGTTATGCACTTGGGGGCTAAGAATATGCATGCATCATACATACTAAGGGAGTACAACTGGAGGAATCCATAGCGGAGAAGGATCTGGGAGTTTTGGTAGATCATAAGCTCAAAAATAGCATGCAATGCCAAGCTGCGGTTTCGAGCAATGTCCTTTCTTGCATTAAGAGAGGTATGGACTTGAGAGAGAGAGAGATATCATTTTGCCTGTTGGTATTCACACAGAGTTCTGACAATTGGATTTCTTTATTATTTCTCGTCATCTCCTGAATAATCTTTCTTTTTTTTTTGTCGCCAGATCTCCATAATAATGTTTATTTTTTTTATAGTGATCTACTTTTTTTTCGTCAAGATCTCCTGAGTTTTTTTTTTTTCAATTGATCTCCATAATATTTTTTCTCGTTTTGTGTGTCAAGTTACCACAACACCATTATTATCTTGTATTCTTTAACCTCAAGGAGATTGGTTGGTGTTGATGTCCATTGTTAATTTGACCTTGTATTTTTGAAATGTACCTGCCCACACACAAACTGTCCTTTTTGAACCAAAACACATAGCTAAGTATTTGTGCAAAAAAAAAATTGACATTTATTAGGGGTCATAACAAAATAAAGAGGAAGGCAACGCTGGATAAACTGGTGAAATTGGCAAAGCCTTTGTACCCCAGGGCACACAACCACTATTTGACAGGCAAAATTGGTAGCCTGAGGAGTCCCTTTAATAGAGAGCACAATCTGGTCCAGGACTCCGAGAGACGAGAGATAAGGAACAGCAGCAGATGACATATATGTTCCCAGGCTGTGATCTTACAACAGCCTGTGTCTTTTGCCAGACCAGACCGACCCCAGGCCATCACTCCCAAGACTTCCTGGAGTTGTGGCAGGTGGTGGAGGAGGAGGAGGATGGTCCAACTCACACAGGTGGATTGTGCTTGTGAGTTCGCCCCTCAACCCCTTATTTAGGGCCAGATAGATCACTTCCTCACCAATGAGGCGTTGGCCCATTTCCTGCCTTTTGCTGGCTACCATGCAGGCATAGGCCTCTTGAATATTGGGGGTGGTTCTGAGGGCTGCAGTAGCCTCCCAAATCAAAGAAAGAGCTGACTCCTCCACGTTCCTCCCCTTCCTGGTACTTTTTGTTGGAAGGTGGAGGGGAGGAACCTGGGATTAAGTCAGGCTACTGGGCATGGCCACCTCCTGGCTGCACTTACCCCGCCTCCTCCTGGCTGAGACTTTCCACGGCCTCTTCCTGGCTGTGACTTTCCATGGCCTCCTCCTGACTGAGACTTTCCACGAACTCCTCCTGGCTGAGACTTTCCTGTGTATGAAAATGGGACATAGTTTTAGTTTGTTGGTCATCAATCACACACAATTGCTCATAACTGTTGCAAATTGAATGTTAACAAATAGAAAAGACTATCATTCTGACCCCAGCATTTTTCATTCTTGTCCCTATCATTTTTGGCTACTATTGTCATTTGATATGTAAACCACTTTGTTAATTCTGAAATTAGTGATCAATACTAACATCTAGTTAGCATCATTCAATTTTTGGACAAGAAATATGTTGAACAATGCTATACCTGTCTCAAGCTAGGCTCCTCCACAGCTTCCTGGGTGGAAGGTCCAGATTGTAAGTCAGAAGCCTCATCTGATGTGGAAGGAAGAGTGGATGGGTTGAGAGTGATGGCCTGATTTCAGTCTGGTCTGACAAAAACGCAGTCTGTCATAGTACCTGAGCCTGGGGACATAAATGTCATCTGCTTCTGCTCCTGATCTCATAAAACCCTGGACCTTTTGTGCTCCCTATTATATGTGCTCCTCAGGCCACCAATTTTGCACTTCAAATAGGGGATTGTTTCCATGGGAATAACCGGCTTCACCAATTCCAGCAATTGACCCAGCGCTGCCTCCCTCTTTATTTTATTATTATAAAAAGGGTGTGTCACCTGCCATAGTGTCATGAAATGGTCCACCCGTTGGTGGCGCTGTTGATCTCTTGGGTTGCAGTACCAGTGTCCACCAGCGGGTGTCTTCTAACACCCAGGGCCTGTAATAAGAGGACATACCTCCTGGTGGCACTATTGGATCCCTGGACTGTAGTACCAGCGCTCACCAACGGGTGTACTCCGGCAGTGTGGAACAGACAGCACCTGCAGCGATCAGCTGTTACGTGAGGGTAATCAGTAGTCTTATAAAGACCCAGCAAGCCCTAACATGCTTGTCTCAGTATCACACTCTCTTCATGTAACCTGAACCTTTGGACCTGAACCTTTGGACCTGAACCTTTGGACCTGAACCTTTGGACCTGAACCTTTGGACCTGAACCTTTGGACCTGAACCTTTGGACCTGAACCTGTACTTTGTATTTTCCTGACTTGTCCCTTCCTGATTCTTAGCCCATCCTGGACCCGTCCCTCTTGTATCCTGCTACCTTGATCCCTGCTCTGCAGCCCATCCATCCGTCCTTACACTTCTACTGTTTTCCCGGTGTTTGACCTCGGCCTGGCTTTCGTTGACGTCACTGGTAGTCCCATTTATTATATATATATATTACTTGTTATGGTTGGTAGTGCACTGTTTGTTTTCATTTTCCTTTTTATTTATAATAAACACGTTTGTTATTGCATTCACATGCGTTTGGGTTTCCTCTGTGCAGTCCACACAGTCTGGTCTAATCACTCCCTGACAGTATACTGAGAACATTCCTGACCAGACGTGGCTGCATTGAGGAACCATCCCGACCTGTTAGTCTGCCAATATGGATTTCAATGAAATCTCGTATTATTCTCTGCTGGCAGAAGAGAATGGTGAATATTGTCGCCAGCTTCTAAAGAGGTGGTCTAGTGACCGGCTGATGGAGACCATCCGATCAGCTCATTCCCTGGTGGATCAGGGCTACATGTCATTTGAGGATGTTCAGCCCTTAATCCAATTATGTGCAGAGCTAGTACTGACATGTAATTCCAAAGTAAGTGGTGATTTTTCTCCCCCCTTCAATTTGAGCCAAGTTGTATCTTTGGTATGGTTGTTAGAGGATGACCCAGCCTATTTCATGGAATGTTATTCCTCTTGTCCTCAGCAGGTGCTGTCTGATTGCATCCATTCAGTGCAATCTCTGGTTAGTCAGGCTGTGTGTGAATCAGTGTTTGTTCAACCTGTGCTACAAGCATGGTCAGATCTCCTGCGTTTAGCTAAACCACAACCTTCCAGCCCTGTCATTAACCACCTGCCTTCCCAAGTATCTACCTCCTCATTGCCTATGGCAACCTCAGCTACAGCCCAGTCTACTCCACTTCCTACCAAATACTACTATCCTGTCACCAAGTGTAGCACCTATCCTGCCTGCAACCCACCTGCCTCTTCTCATCCACCTGTAACAGTCCCACAAAACCCTCCTCCTGCCACTGTTCCTTGGTCTTCCTTTTGCCCAGACACTTTGATTTCTCACAGCCCTGCACCTACATACAAAGCTGCAGCGGCTAAATCAAAAAAGAAACGAAAATTCTTTCCGACCTGCACAATCCTGCCAGTAACCCAACCCGCCTCCGCACCAACCGACCCGGTCCAGCTTGCATGCATGCCAGTTGTATCCGGTGGCCCACCTAAGCCTGACGTTCCAGCTTGCCAGCCTGTTGTCCCACCTTGCCAGCCTGATGTCCCACCTTGCCAGCCTGATGTCCCACCTTGCCAGTCGGATGTTCCAGCTTGCCAGCCTGTTCCAGCTTGCCAGTCGGATGTTTCAGCTTGCCAGCCTGTCCCACCTTGCCAGCCGGATGTCCCACCTTGCCAGCCTGATGTCCCACCTTGCCAGCCTGATGTCCCACCTTGCCAGCCTGATGTCCCAGCTTGCCAGCCTGATGTCCCAGCTTGCCAGTCGGATGTTCCAGCTTGCCAGTCGGATGTTTCAGCTTGCCAGCCTGTTCCAGCTTGCCAGCCTGATGTCCCACCTTGCCAGCCTGATGTCCCACCTTGCCAGCCTGATGTCCCACCTTGCCAGCCTGATGTCCCACCTTGCCAGCCTGTTCCAGCTTGTCAGTCGGATGTTCCACCTTGCCAGCCTGTTCCAGCTTGCCAGCCTGATGTTTCAGTTTGCCAGCCTGTTCCAGCTTGCCAGCCTGTTCCAGCTTGCCAGCCTGTTCCAGCTTGCCAGCCTGTTCCACCTTGCCAGCCTGTTCCACCTTGCCAGCCTGTTCCACCTTGTCAGTCGGATGTTCCAGCTTGTCAGTCGGATGTTCCAGCTTGTCAGTCGGATGTTCCAGCTTGTCAGTCGGATGTTCCAGCTTGCCAGCCTGTTCCAGCTTGCCAGCCTGTTCCAGCTTGTCAGTCGGATGTTCCAGCTTGTCAGCCTGTTCCAGCTTGTCAGCCTGTTCCAGCTTGTCAGCCTGTTCCAGCTTGCCAGCCTGTTCCAGCTTGCCAGTCGGATGTTTCGGCTTGCCAGTCGGATGTTCCACCTTGCCAGCCTGATGTTCCACCTTGCCAGTCGGATGTTCCAGTTTCCCAGCCTGTTGTTCCAGTTTCCCAGCCTGTTGTTCCAGTTTCCCAGCCTGTTGTTCCAGTTTCCCAGCCTGAAGTTCCAGTTTCCCAGCCTGTTGTTCCAGTTTCCCAGCCTGTTGTTCCAGTTTCCCAGCCTGTTGTTCCAGTCTCCCAGCCTGTTGTTCCAGTCTCCCAGCCTGTTGTTCCAGTCTCCCAGCCTGTTGTTCCAGTCTCCCAGCCTGTTGTTCCAGTCTCCCAGCCTGTTGTTCCAGTCTCCCAGCCTGTTGTTCCAGTCTCCCAGCCTGTTGTTCCAGTCTCCCAGCCTGTTGTTCCAGTCTCCCAGCCTGTTGTTCCAGTCTCCCAGCCTGTTGTTCCAGTCTCCCAGCCTGTTGTTCCAGTCTCCCAGCCTGTTGTTCCAGTCTCCCAGCCTGTTGTTCCAGTCTCCCAGCCGGATGTTCCAGTCTCCCAGCCGGATGTTCCAGTTTCCCAGCCGGATGCTCCAGTTTCCCAGCCGGATGCTCCAGTTTCCCAGCCGGATGCTCCAGTTTCCCAGCCGGATGCTCCAGTTTCCCAGCCGGATGCTCCAGTTTCCCAGCCGGATGCTCCAGTTTCCCAGCCGGATGTCCCCGCTACCCAGTCTGCGGAGTCGGGGCCCGCTACCCAGTCTGCGGAGTCGGGGCCCGCTACCCAGTCTGCGGAGTCGGGGCCCGCTACCCAGTCTGCGGAGTCGGGGCCCGCTACCCAGTCTGCGGAGTCGGGGCCCGCTACCCAGTCTGCGGAGTCGGGGCCCGCTACCCAGTCTGCGGAGTCGGGGCCCGCTACCCAGTCTTCTGAATCAGTGTCCATTAATTGGTCTGTTAAGCTTGTGCCCGTTATTTGGCTTGCCGGACCAGTGCCTGGTGTCCAGCTCGCTGAGCCGGGGCCCGTCACCCAGCCTGCTGGGCCGGGGCCCTTTACTCAGCTTGCTGAGCCAGTGCCTGTAATCCAGCTTGCCCTTGCAGTACTTGCTGTTCGGCCTAAGGACCCAGAGATTGCTGCCCAGCTCAAAGACCCAGAGCCCTTGCCCGCTGTCTGCCCTGACGTGCCCTCATCCATGGTGTGGTTTGAGGCCATTAACTGTGGACAATTACACCTAGCTGGAGCGTCCGGAGGCCGCTCCTTTGAGGGGGGGTACTGTCATGAAATGGTCCACCCGTTGGTGGCGCTGTTGATCTCTTGGGTTGCAGTACCAGTGTCCACCAGCGGGTGTCTTCTAACACCCAGGGCCTGTAATAAGAGGACATACCTCCTGGTGGCACTATTGGATCCCTGGACTGTAGTACCAGCGCTCACCAACGGGTGTACTCCGGCAGTGTGGAACAGACAGCACCTGCAGCGATCAGCTGTTACGTGAGGGTAATCAGTAGTCTTATAAAGACCCAGCAAGCCCTAACATGCTTGTCTCAGTATCACACTCTCTTCATGTAACCTGAACCTTTGGACCTGAACCTTTGGACCTGAACCTTTGGACCTGAACCTTTGGACCTGAACCTTTGGACCTGAACCTGTACTTTGTATTTTCCTGACTTGTCCCTTCCTGATTCTTAGCCCATCCTGGACCCGTCCCTCTTGTATCCTGCTACCTTGATCCCTGCTCTGCAGCCCATCCATCCGTCCTTACACTTCTACTGTTTTCCCGGTGTTTGACCTCGGCCTGGCTTTCGTTGACGTCACTGGTAGTCCCATTTATTATATATATATATTACTTGTTATGGTTGGTAGTGCACTGTTTGTTTTCATTTTCCTTTTTATTTATAATAAACACGTTTGTTATTGCATTCACATGCGTTTGGGTTTCCTCTGTGCAGTCCACACAGTCTGGTCTAATCACTCCCTGACACATAGACAGGGCAGCTCCCTGTATTTATCAATGAAGTTGGGGAGGAAGTCATGATCATTGAATCTATCCATTTTATCTGCAAGACACAACACAAGACAAACCCTAATGTCAGGCTAAACTCGCCTAATCTTGTCCCAATATAAGCCTCAATTTACTGTATCAAATTGAACAAGGTGCTATAAATCACAAGTGCAACATGGCCAGAACCTGAACCCCATCCTGTTTTTTTTTTCTCAGTTTCTTCCTTATGGATATATTGTTTGCCTTTTGACAAATAAGATATCAATTTTAATTTGACTTTGTTCTAATCTTAGATTTTCTGTTTACTGTCTCATGTGAATTAGACATACCCCTGATGAAGAGAATTTACTTAAGATCTCGAAACGCGTTGGATTTTTGCCTTCGTCCACTGTAACGTATTGTAATACAGTTGGGCTTAGGAGAAATACAATAAAACAGGATAAGTCATGTTCACTATTTTTGTATGAAATTTGTATTGTAATTGGTATTATTCAAATCATCATAATTAAAAATTATTTATTTTATATATTTTTGTATATTTTGTGTGGCCACCTGCCCATGGTAAAGTCCTTTCCCTAGAGGAGAAAATCTGTTTTAAATATTATCAATTTACTGTATAAGCAGTATAGGCCACTGATGCCCCAAGTTAAAATGGTACATTAGCGCGATCGACACTTACGCTACTCTATCCTCCGCTCACAGATCGTACGTATGACACACGCGTGTTACGCTTTATATACACTGCGCATGTGTGAAACTCCGCTCGCCCCTGACCTTCTTTCTAGTATATTCCCAGCCCCTTCTCTTTCGGAGCAGTGGGAGAGCACATGGCAAAGAAAGAGCAAGTGCCTGCAGAGGAGAGCAGCAACAAGGAGGACGACAAAAGCCTGGAGCCACAAACATCCCAATCCAGGAGATTTAAGGTCTCAAATATGTCCTTTGTGGAGATGGTGGACATCTCGAAGAGGGCCAGTTATGATGGGAAGCATGGACCTTACCCAAACCCAAATGTGAGAAAGGCCAAGATCATGGCTAAAGTTGTGAAAAGTCTGCAGAAGAATTTTGGGGTACGGCAATCCAAGGACCAACTGAGGAAATGATGGTCAGGCCTCAAATTGAAGTAGCAGAATCAGTACAGAAGAATCAAGAGTGCTGCAAAAAAGTATTTTGTTGCGTGCTCCTATTATTATTATTATTACTTTCATGCTGCTCCATGTGCTTTTCTTTACTGTTGTACAATTTAAAATGGCGTTTCAAATGGCAAGTTTCAGGTTTGTGGGCGCAGTATTCATTCGTATTAAACATTGTTTGTTCGCTTACTAATACAATGTTTTTGGAAGATGCAGGTTAACTACATGTGTTCATGCCTATTTGTCTTAAAAGAAGTTTGTTGTCTAGATGGGTTTGTAACTAGAATGAAATGCAAACTTGATTCAGTGTAAGATGAGGACAATCAGAAGCTGTTTACACACCTGAACACAGGAGCACTAGTGTGGAACACCAGAACACCCTTTTTAGGGTGTCCCACACAGATGCTCCAGTGGATACTAGGGGTGTCTCCAAGTAGTATTGTAGCTTTAGAAAGGGAAAAAAATGATGTCTTCAGCTTGGAACTGCCAATTGTAAGTCATTTCCAAGCAATGTTCCATATTCCTAATTCTGTCCTCAAATATCTGTGTGCTAAGTATACCTTTTTTTTATTCACATAGGGGAGAAGGGTCTTGGGATATCAGAGGACACCAGGGACCCCCAACCTCATAAAGAAGGGGAAGTCACCACGCCACACTCAGAATGTGGAGGAAGGAAAGGTTTATGAAGTCGGGGAAATAGTGATCACAACAGGTGAGTGTCTGAGACCACTGTTTCAGGTAATAGATGTATGCCTGCATATTTATAATACATGGTGTGTTTTTTTTTATTTTTAGGTGATGTGCATGTTGTGGAAGAAGAATCTCATTTCACCAGTGCAAGTGCATACATCCTCATCAGGGAGATCATTATTGATGTTTTAGGCAAAATCTAAAACACACAAAAATTGTACCTTTTTTGTGTAAAGTTTTATTTGAAATCAAGTTTTAAAGCATTTTAAAAACCAAATTTTGAAGATGCACACAATGTGTCAACATGTGCTATCTGCCATCACGGGATATCAATGTACGCGTTTTGTGGGTGCAACCCCTTCCTCGCAACTAAAGTAGATGAGAGGAAGGGGTTGCACCCCCGAAACAGGTCCATTGATCCCCCGATGATGGGAGCTAGCACATTTTGACGTTAGGCATGAGATCAGGAGGGAAATCCACATTTTGACTCGCAATTTTTGTGTATCTTCAAAATATGGCTTTTCCAGGAGTGACATCACCCCATCTGATGAAGGCAAGATCAACACAGTTTGGACATACTAATGTCTGATATTGCCTTCACTTTGTCAAAGCTGAACTTTGTAAGTTCCTGAGTTGTGTATGTTTTATGGTTTTAAACATGTCTGTTTAACCCAAAAAAGGCTATTTGTACTGTCAAACCTAAACATTTTATAAAAAAATATGTTGGTTTGTTCAAAAACCCTTTTCTAACGCACATGCGAATGTTCTTTGACTAAAATGTTTTATACTCAACAATGTGTGGCTTCTTCTTTCAATGCTCAATACCAATTTTCGGAGTAGGTTGGTGTTTACAGTGACAATGGGGGTTATTTACTAAAGGCAAATCCACTTTGCACTACAAGTTCAGTTTCAATGCAGTTGCAAGAGTACTTGCAGTACACTTGTAGTGCAAAGTGGATTTGCCTTTAGTAAATAACCTTCACAGTGCTCTAAAATTTGCCAAAATCAGGCCATTTTCGGCACTCAAAACAATTAATAATTCATGGTGCTGAAAAGGATGCGTTTTTTTATCATTAATGCATTGCATACATTAAAACAAAAACAAGGTGTGAGTGTGTAGAAGACCCACCACATAATAGTCATCTGAAGAAGAGCTTGTCACCTCATGTATCAAATAAATTACGTTTTCACTATTGAAGAAAATAGCCAAAAAGAAAAGCCCATTGGAGAACTTAGGTAACAGCCAAAAGAAACACAAGCAGTAAACCAAACTAAATATTATTTCAGTTTAAAAAAAAATATTTTAAAAATGTTTCTCAAACATTTTGTGGCATAACAATGGCCCCCCTACCTGCAAAGTATTCCAGATATTTTTGATGGCGCTTTGGGGAGGCAAGCCAGGACAGCCAGCTTCAAGCACTGTAAGGGTTGACTGATCTGGCAATCCTGTCTCAGGCCCAACTGAAGCCACATAGTTCAAAGCATTTTTCCTTAGAAAGTTGTGCATAATGCAGCATGCAAGTACGATATGGTTTATTTTGTATTCCGCCATGTGAATTGGCATCAAGAATAGGCAGAACCGGCTGGCCATTATGCCAAAACATTCTCCACTAGTGATGGCCGAACGGTTCGCCCGGCGGTCGCTTTGCGGCGAATTTCGGCTGTTCGCGGTCCGCCCGTTCGGCGGACTATTGGCGCTGTTTGCCCAGCGGACTTCCGCGTTTACTGTGTAAAAGAACTTTGACCTATGATGACACATCCATCATGGGGTACAGGACAGCCAATTGAGACATTACAGCACATGGACACTTGGACATTCCCCCTAACCTATAAATACACCTGATCCAGCGGCCATTTTACATTCTTTCTTCTGTCACTATAGGGAGAGGTTGCTGTGTGGAGCAGGGAGAGATTACAGTGACCCAAATCGCTAGCTATTTGGTACACAAAAGTTCTTTTCAGGACTGGTATAGGTGTTAGGTGTAGTTCAGGATAGGCAGTGCTGTGCTAGTGATTGTTGCAGCAGCCTGAGTGTCTTTTGTCAGTTTAGAGAAAGGGACAGGACGGTGTGTCTGCTGTAGGGACAGTCAGTTTAGTCATCATCATTAGCTGTTACTATCAGCTCCACAAAAGTGCTATTCCAGTTATTGTTCCAGTAGCCTCTGTTTTGTCAGTTTATATAGGGACAGGCAGGAAGCAGTGTGTGAGGCAGTGAGGGTCAGTTTAATCAGTAGCTGTTACTATTAGTTCCACAAAGGTTCTTTTCAGGACTGGTATCAGTGGTATTGTAATAGGCTTGTACACGTATAATATTCTTTCTTCCAAATATAGAAAGAATATTATACTTGACTGCTGCCCTTCTGCTGCAGTCTGCTAATCATTCACAACCCACTTGTTCCACAAAGCTCCTTATAAGGACTGGTAACTTGGTCTGTCTAGGGTGCTACAGTACATAGGGTTGAGTGAGGTACAGTCTGCCATTCTATAAGGACTGGTATCGGTCCACAATACGTAGGGTTGAGGTGCACTACTGCTGACCGCTGCCCTATACTGCAGCAGTCCTTCATCGGTATAGGGACTGACATACAGTCTGCTAATCACTCACACACAACCTACTTGGCCCACAAAAGTCCTTATAAGGACTGGTAACTTGGTCTGTCTAGGGTGCTACAGTACATAGGGTTGAGTGAGGTACAGTCTGCTATTCTATAAGGACTGGTATCAGTCCACAATACATAGGGTTGAGGTGCACTACTGCTGACCGCTGCTCTATACTGCAGCATTACTTCATCGGTATAGGGACTGACGTACAGTCTGCTAATCACTCACACACAACCTACTTGGTCCACAAAGGTCCTTATAAGGACTGGTAAGGTATAGGGTACTACAGTACATAGGGTTGAGTAAGGTACAGTCTGCCATTCTATAAGGACTGTTATCGGTCCACAATACATAGGGTTGAGGTGCACTACTGCTGACCGCTGCCCTATACTGCAGCAGTCCTTCATCGGTATAGGGACTGACGTACAGTCTGCTAATCACTCACACACAACCTACTTGGTCCACAAAAGTCCTTATAAGGACTGGTAACTTGGTCTGTCTAGGGTGCTACAGTACATAGGGTTGAGTGGGGTACAGTCTGCTATTCTATCAGCACTGGTATCAGTCCACAATACATAGGGTTGAGGTGCACTACTGCTGACCGCTGCCCTATACTGCAGCAGTCCTTCATCGGTATAGGGACTGAGAGTTTTGTCACAGGGTCATTTAAAAAATGACAGGCAGAGGAAGAGGCAGGCCCTTCCGCAGGGGTGGTAGGGGTAGGGCAGGAGCAACAGGCTTGAGCCAAAGTGGGAAGTTGCAGAAGGTGCGTTCAATTATTTCTACTGGGGCTGCTTATTATGAGGGGCTCCCACCATCCCTGTGCTGTGCTGACTTCCTCCTGGGGCTGCTTATTATGAGGGGTTCCCACCATCCCTGTGCTATGCTGACATCCTCCTGGGGCTGCTTATTATGAGGGGCTCCCACCATCCCTGTGCTATGCTCATTATGAGGGGCTCCCACCATCCCTGTGCTATGCTGACTTTCTCCTGGGGCTGCTTACGGTGCAGGTGTCAGTACTGTATATCACGGTGCTGATGTCAGTGCTCTCTATCACGGTGCTGCTGTCAGTGCTGTATATTACGGTGCTGGTGTGAGTGCTTTATGTCACGCTTCTGATGTCAGTGCTCTCTATCACGGTGCTGCTGTCAGTGCTGTATATCACGGTGCTGGTGTGAGTGCTTTATGTCACGCTGCTGATGTCAGTGCTCTCTATCACGGTGCTGCTGTCAGTGCTGTATATCACGGTGCTGGTGTGAGTGCTTTATGTCACGCTGCTGATGTCAGTGCTCTCTATCACGGTGCTGCTGTCAGTGCTGTATATCACGGTGCTGGTGTGAGTGCTTTATGTCACGCTGCTGATGTCAGTGCTCTCTATCACGGTGCTGCTGTCAGTGCTGTATAGGACGGTGCTGGTCTGAGTGCTTTATGTCATGGTGCTGATGTCAGTGCTCTCTATCACGGTGCTGCTGTCAGTGCTGTATATCACGGTGCTGGTGTGAGTGCTTTATGTCACGCTGCTGATGTCAGTGCTCTCTATCATGGTGCTGCTGTCAGTGCTGTATATCACGGTGCTGGTGTGAGTGCTTTATGTCACGGTGCTGGTGTGAGTGCTTTATGTCACGCTGCTGATGTCAGTGCTCTCTATCACGGTGCTGTTGTCAGATCACTCTATCATGGTGCAGGTGTCATTGCTGTATGTCACGCTGCTGATGTCAGTGCTCTCTATCACGGTGCTGCTGTCAGATGACTCTATCACGGTGCAGGTGTCATTGCTCTATGTCACGCTGCTGATGTCAGTGCTCTCTATCACGGTGCTGCTGTGAGATGACTCTATCACCGTGCAGGTGTCATAGCTGTATGTCACGCTGCTGATGTCAGTGCTCTCTATCACGGTGCTGCTGTCAGATGACTCTACTGGTGATCATCTCCTGCACCCTCTTCTTTGCCTACCCTGGTCCCTGACCTTTCCTCTCCTCCATTGCCTTCATGCGCTCCACAGTCCTGAATTGTCACAACAATTTCCCATATAAAAAAAGAATGCTTGTAGTTGTCGATCCCAGATTCACCTCATACATGTGTTATGTCATTGGCCATGTGGTGGGACTATGTTTGCACAGCTATTAATTATTTTGTGGCTGCAAATTTGACCTGTAGGTTTGCGAAGTTCGCCTCCCATTGAAGTCAATGGGGCCCGCTGCGAACTTTCCGGTTCGCAAACTATCAGCCGCGCTCGCGGTCTGCGTTCGCTAAAACGTCCCGTCGGAAGTTCGTCCATCACTATTCTCCACCACTCTTCTGGCTCTGGCCAGCTGGTAGTTAAAAACTCACTGGTCCAGGGCGAGGGTCCTCATGGGGAAAGGACCGCATCAGGTGTTCACCAAGCCCAAATGTTTCATCAGCTACAAAGACGAACAGTAGACCAGCCACATTGTCTTCTGCAGGTGGCAATCCCAAGCCACCACTCTGGAGCCATCTGTAGCGATGACTCTACCATCTGACATCCGGCCATTCTTCCCTACGTCCACATAGAGAAACTCATTTGTCACTGACACCACCGCCAACATGACTATACTATTAAACCCCTTATAGTTGTAATAGTATGACCCCAAGTTGGGGGGTGGCATGATGTGGACGTGTTTTCCATCAATTGCCCCTCTGCAGTTGGGAAAGTCCCACCGCTGGGCAAAGTGGGAGGTCACAGTCTGCCATTCCTGTGGCATTGAAGGAAACTGTGGAGTCGGACAAGAAAAACAAATGTGTACTTTTGCACACAACATTGCAAGCAGATTAGATACAAACATTCTTGGCCAACATCAGTATAACATTTATTTTAATGAGTATTTAAAGACAAAAATATAAGGTCCACTTATCAGATTCCTCACCCCCTCTGATGGCCCATTTAAAATTTTTAGGGGGGGTAGATGTTTTGGACAGGTAACCATCTCCACTTCATTGAGAGCTGAGTGCATACATAATGTGTGCTACTTTGGCCAGGCTTTCCTTACTTACACTATTAGCAGCCCACTGGATAGGTAAGAAGTGTCCTATTACAAAAATATGAATACACACTGTACAAATTGAAGAACCATTTTACATTCTGCAATTACCTATCAAGATAATAGGAGAACAAAACTTGAAACAGTACCATTTGAAAGTATTCAGGCAGGTCCTTGCACTACATGAATTCATCCATTAATCTGACCACAAAAGAGGTAGGTATAGTGTGTATGGGTTTGGCAAAGTCAGCAGATAGAGGATTGGTATCGGTTGACTTAGCGGTTGGGGGAGGGAGAGTTCCAAATGAGTTTGGGATCCCAAAAAAAGCCTCTTGCACTCTGCCTGCATTTTAGGACAAAAATCTAATTTGTGCTCATTTTAGGGGGTATTTAAGGTAAAGCACTACAATGGAGCTGACAAAATACATTGTTAAGTGACTAGGCTAGGTGTGTATGGGCCCAGGATAGCATGCTGCGGAGGTTAGTGAAGGGCAAATATGCATGAAGGACAAAAAAGGACCTTTTTAAAATTCCAGCATACATGAGGACAAAGGGGGCATTCACAGTATATTACAATCATGGTAATTATGGAATGATGAAATAAATACAATACATTAGCAAACATAGAATGAGTGATGTTAAAGGAGAAAACTTACCCTAATATAGTCATTCTGCAAGACCTGTATGATGCGAGACCAGGTCTCTGGAATAATGATTCCCAGAGCCTGGGGGGAGATGCTTGTCGAGAACTTGATGTCCTGCAGACTTCTCGCCAGGTACCCCAAGGTGGTGACTAGCCTCTGCTTGGAAGTGATGGCTTGCCGCATGCAGCTGTCTTGCTTCATAATATAAGGGGACAGCAAAGCCAACAGATGGGGAAAAACGGGGTCCGTCATACAGAGATAATTCCTGAAATTATCAGGATTATTCTCACAGATCTCCCACAACAAAGGCATGTGCGAGAATTGGTCACACTGGAGTAACCAATTCTTCGTCCATGAACCCCTCTTTGCCCTGTTCATGGACTGGACTTTTGTCAAAGTAAGACAAGATACGAACTGACTACACGCACTGAAAAACGCACAGCCTGTGCATTTATATTGATGTACTTAGCGTAGTGCGACACAGCTATAGTCCCTGCAAACAATGGTGGCTCCAAAGGCTTCTGCAAGAGAAAGGAACTACCCTGAACCAGGAAACCTGGGGCAGTGATCATGGCACCAGCTTAACCTTGAACAAGGATTAAACAAGGATTGGCAAATATTAACCACTTGCTTACTGGGCACTTAAACCCCCCTCAGTCCCAGACCAATTTTCAGCTTTCAGCGCTGATGCACTTTGAGTGACAATTACGCGGTCATACAACACTGTACCCAAATGAAATTTTTATCATTTTTTTCCCACAAATAGAGCTTTCTTTTGGTGGTATTTAGTTACAGCTCGGAGTTTTATTTTTTGCTAAACAAACAAAAAAAGATGCAAAAAAAAAAAAAATCATGTTTTAATAGTTTGTTATAAAATTTTGCAAACGGGTCATTTTTCTCCTTCATTGAAGTGCGCTGATTAGGCGGCACTGATAGGCTGCATTGGTGGGCACTGATGGGCTGCATTGGTGGGCACTTATGGGCTGCATTGGTGGGCACTGATAGGCTGCACTGGTGGGCACTGATAGGCATAGTTAAGGCGGCACTAATAGGCACAGATAAGGCGGCACCGATGGGCACAGATAAGGCGGCACTGATGGGCAAAGATGGGCACAGATAAGATGGCACGGATGGGTGGCACGGATAAGTGGCACGGATGGGTGGCACGGATGGGCACTGATAGGTACCACAGATAGATGGGACTGATGGGCACTGATAGGTGGCACTGATAGGTGGCTCTGATAGGTGGCACTGCTGGGCACTGATGGGCGGCACTGCTGGGCACTGATGGGCGGCACTGCTGGGCACTGATGGGCGGCACTGGGGTGCAGCACCTTTGAGGCAGATTGGGTGGCACTGTGGGTGGCACTGTGGGGTGGCACTGTGGGTGGCACTGTGGGTGGCACTGTGGGTGGCACTGTGGGTGGCACTGTGGGCACTGACAGGGGGCACTGACGGGGGGCACTTACTTTTTCTTTTATTTTACTTCAGGATGGCACTGCGGGAGGCAGGTGGGCACAGGCAGGTGGCAGGTGGTCCCTTTTATTGATGGCCGTGATCGGGACTGATGTCCCGATCACGGCCGCCGGTGATCGGCTTTTTTTTTCTCTCCTCACGCTGTCAGCGCGAGGAGGAATAATAGCCGATTACCGGCTCCGTTCTATCACATGATCAGCTGTCATTGGCTGACAGCTGATCACGTGATAAGGGGTCGGGATCGACCCCTTACACGGATCGGTGATCAGGCGAGTCTCACGGACTCGCCGATCACAGAGCGCGCCGCGCGCGCCCCTCAGGGGGCGCGCAGGCCGCTCGTAACCAGGACGACGTCAATAGACGTAGTCCTGGAAATCTAGGTCCGCGCTAATGCCGTCATTTGGCAATAGCGCGGATCTGAAGTGGTTAAAAGATAAAGAAGCTGCATACTCAGTAAGTAACTACATTAGCTGCTGAAATTGCTTTAACCTGATGTAGACCACCCCAAGCAATTTTACTGCAGCAGGCTGGCCACTCTGTGCAGAATCATGTACTGGTTCGTGATTCTGCATTTCCGGGTTTGGGACATGCATGTGTGCCACCGGTGACCCGCTTTCACTGTGATAGGACACAGCGGGAATCAGAGGGTCCAGTGGATGCAATGATCAGCCAGGAGCCGCTGATCATTCCAGGCACAAGCAGAATGGTGATCCGCCTATGTAAACAAAGCAGATCGCCATTTTGTGACAAAGGAAAGCAGTGATCTTGTGTTTCTGCTAAGCAGAAACACAGATCTTTGCCTTCCCACAGTACAAGCACCCCCACACAGTTAGCAAACACTGGTTAGGAACACATTTAACCCTTTGATCGCCCCTGATGTTAACCCCTTGTCTGCCAGTGTCATTAGTACAATGACAGTGCAAATTTTTTATCACTGTATTAGTGTCATTGGTGCCCAAAAATTGTGGTGTCTGATTTGTCTGCCGAAATATTGCAGTCCCGCTATAAGTCGCTGATCGCCGCCAATACTAGTAAAAAATAAATAAATAAAGATTCCAAAAATCTATCCCATAATTTGTAGATGCTATAACTTTTGCGCAAACCAATCAATATATGCTTACTGGGATTTTTTTTACCATAAATATGTAGCAGAATACATATTGACCTAAATCAGAAGTGTCCAACAGTGGCGCCCTCTGATGTGGCCCACCACCTCCTGCTCTTGGATGACAGGTCGGCAAACCCAGATCGTGGGATCCCGACTTGATATCCCCAACCTGTATAGCGCTGGCATCTGTCACAGGCGAAGTAATAGAAAATGTACTCCTCCTATGACAGTTCTCTGCGTGATATAGGAAGAATCGGCTCTGCTCTCTACTGCAGCCACATGCTCCTGTCATACTGTCACACCTGCTGAAGTAACTGATCAATTCAGTCTAGTACTACCATTATCAGTTATGTATTCCTTTGTCTAGTCCCTATAGTTTAGCTATCAATCTATTACGCCAAGCACATGTTATTGTTAATATCACAATGCTACCACCCTTGGCTATGAAATCAATACACGGTCTAAGATCAATCAAATCTCATTTATTTCCCAAGGAAATAAGAAAACGTGCATCAAGTATCAGTAGAAGTTACAATAATACATAGCATACAATCAAAGTGCAATATAAGCCTTATACTTATCGATCCTCGTGACTGGGTCTCCTGATGGAATAAAGAGACCGAGCTCAGGTTGCAACCCTTTGTTAAACATACCTCAGCCATACCACACCCTACTGCCAGTCCCATTTGGTTTGGACCAATCAGTGTTCACATGACAGCCCTCCTAATATTACTGACTGCCCTGCCATACTTGGCTTCTGTGGCCAGTATGCAGTTGATGTGCCCTGGGCCGTCTTCGTCATCAATCTCTTTGAAGCTTTGTGTACACCAGGTGGGCTGAAGATAACTCCTTTGCTATGCAGATTCTGCCACATTCCTCTACACATTCTAAACATGTGTCATAAACATCAATATGGCTGAGTTCGGCTGTACCAACAAATGTGTAGAACTTTAGATATATAACGTTACTTCTTGTTCACTTCCAACATATTCAGCTTTGCGCCTAAAAGGCGCATACCACCCTTCTTCAGACACGGCTCCTTTTGAACAGTCCATAACTGTCTTAACGTGTGTGGTTCCCCAACATGTGCTTCCGAACCAGTACCTGGGGCACAATCCTTAACCTGTGTAACGCGTGGTTGTTTCCAACGAGCGCTTCAGAGACATCTCTTATGGAACAGTATACAAGTGTCTTACCATGCTATGTTTTCAACGTGTGCAGAAACAGGTCCTATGGAGCAGTCCATAATTGTTTTGATGTTTCCCAACACGTGCCGCTTTGCCACTGAGTGACACATCTCCACCATTCTTCAGCGACAGCTTCCATGTCACCATTCTGCATCTTGGGTATCTTCAGGACGGCAGTACAGGCAAGGGGTGCCCATTCATTCACCATTCACCAGCACCCATTCAGAGCAACATATCGCCCAGCTTTCAGACCCTGAGTCACGAGGACGGCCTTTCGCACATGTTTTTAACCTAAAACACACCTTTATCACACTACGCCATGACATAAATCAGCCCATTACCCTAATATACATATATACATAGGACCTCTCAATTTGCGTATCCCGCTCCCCACCTCCTATACATCCTTGCCGTAACTACGGGTCGGGATTAGGCAGGCTTGCTCACGATGGCCTTCCCTACCGCAATTTTGGCACGTCAGTTTTATTCCAGGGCTCTGAGCTGGCAGCAAAGCCTCTACCACATATGCAGAGACCTTACCGTCAATTCGTCCCTCCACTTGCATAGATAGATGCGAAACACTCCTATATAAATGTCTGGTCCAACAACACATAACAACTTGAACCAATGACGACACTGCAGCAATAATGAGTAATACCACAACGGGATGTATCAAATAATTCAAAATGCTATTGGCCTTATTGGAATGTCCGAAGATTACCTCCCACCAAGACCCTCCCACATCAGTATCTAATTGATGCACTACCTCCTTTATTTCCTTCTGATTATGATATATGGCTATAGTAGCATTAGCTCTCTCTTGCTGCAGCATCCTCATGAGGCTCTCATCTTTATCCCAATCTGCTAACCATTCTTGTATCTCATTTCCCATACCAAGGTTAAGGGCTCTCAGATTAACCGGGCGGTTCTGGTTGATATCCACCGACAGGTTGGCCATATGCGGTACCACATAATTCCATTCCTGTGTCTGGATCTCAGAGACACCGCCAAGGGTACACCATGCTCCTCTACCTACAGTTAGGTTCAAGGAACCCTCTAGTCCCTTGACTAACACTACACCGGTATTCTTTAGGACAAAGAAACAAAAACTCGCCTATGTCCTAAATAATACCTGGGTTCCTTCTTCCCAGCAATGACCTCTCCATCCAGAATACAGAGAGAAATAACTTCCCAACATTATTCGTTCATCCCCATGTATTGACCTGGCCTACAAAGGACATCATGGTCATGCTTCCGACAAAGGGAAATATCAACCTGCCTCCAGCGTTCATCTTCTCTGATCACATGTGTGATATAGCCTCAAATGCAACAAGATAGAGTCCCCAGTCAGTAAGCCCATTGATGCCACCAAATATACAGACCAAGTCTGCACTTCTGTATATGAGAACATACAGCATAACACCTTTCACAATCCAACTTAGTACCACCCATACAGGCATTCGACCACTACTTTGGATTAGTGTAAGCAACGTGTTTTGGCAAAATCTTACTGAGCGGTGACGCTAACTCATCAGGCCACTGCCCCTCATACAGAGACAGTACAATCAGCTTGATGTTGGCTGATATTTCCACCTGCCACAGAGTGCGCGCCAGAGCCAATGACGGGTTTCTGTCCTCCCTACCAACCTCTCAACATGGTTGACAAAATCCGGAGCCACTCTAACCTGAGTGTTTCTGTGACTTCATTGAATGTTATCAAGGATGCCACCAATCTCCCAGGGTAACAAAGTCACGCTCCTTCTCTGAAGCTATGGCTGTGAGTTTGTTCCTCAGGAGGCCGATGTCCCCTCCATTAATAACAACCATAGTTAATGGGGGAAAAGGAAAAACAAACACAAAACAAAAACAAATCGCTCTTCTAGCATTCACTATTCTTAATTCGTTACCACTTTTACCTGATATCATTCAAAACCATTCAATTTTGCCTATCCATAGTACAGATTTACCACACTTAATGTGGCATTATCAGCTGCCTTGTATCCGAGCACTTCTGTCCTGTAAGTTCTATGCAGCTTTTAGGATTGCCACATGTTATCTGGGGTGCCAAATGAAAGACATTATGTGCTCTACAAACTATTACTACCTTGTCTCTTCCCATAATTATCTAATTTATAAAACCCTACTAAGCACACTGATATAAAGTTACTTATGAAAACACACACATTGCTGCTAGTAAAACACTATCTTATTTATTTCCCATTAAATTAGGAAAGCTAACATAAAGTAATAAAAGGACATTACAATATCACGCAGCTTACATTCAGAACATACAATACAATAATATGAAAGATACTTATCACACGGTCCTCTGCGAGGCTTTGCTGCATCAGCTAGGCTCAGACCAGGACAGGGCCTTCACCATGAGGTTTAGGCCGGAGCCATCTCCCAAGTAGGCCGAGTCACCACATGGCAGGGTCTCACAGCAAACAGGAAAACATTGTCTGTGTGTGAGCCTTTTCATACAAACATACACACCCACTCGTAGCCACCCCCATTTGCCTTCCATCCAATAGATTTCGCCAAGAGGCATTCCTTCACATGTATGTCCATTCTTCAGGAAGCATGCTGTATTGTATTTTACTCCCTTTGAAGCCTGCAACCACACACACATCACAGCAGGGGGGGTCCGAGTCCAGCTATTGTTCTTCTGATTACAAAGCTTTCATGTGCTTCATTCATTTGAGGCTAAGTGGCTACCTCAACAATGAACAGATAACATAAGTATTATATGAATTCAATCCAACACCTGCGATCTAGGACAGCAGCCACCAGGGATACCCCCAGTCATACCCAGCAGCAGTACCCACTGGCAGCACCCACCAGAAGTACCCACCGGCAGCATCAACCAGCAGTACCCACCAGCATTACCAGCCAGCAGTACCCGCCAGCAGTACCCACCAGCAGTACCAGCTTGTAGTATCCACTAGCAGTACCTGCCCTGGAGGACAGCCAGCAGCAGCCGCCAGCCATACCTGCCTGGGGAACAGCAGCAGCCAGTGATACCTAAAGGAATCGTGAGGAAGAAGTGAAGATTGAGGTCAGTTAAGGTTAAGGTAAATCCCAGTGTGTCAGTGTGAATGCAGCCTTGGGCCCCTTTCACATGATCAGTCCGACTGGATCTGCCTGTCCATTTTTCATGCAGACACAAATGGACTCCCTATTCACCTCTATAGAGTGGCAGATGTAAACAGACTTGTATTTGCTTACATCCGCCTATCTCCAATCCAATCTGCTTAAAAAAACAGAAGGGGTTCTGTCCCCTTCTGTCTAGGTGTATCAAATCGGAGGGCCCATAGAGTAGAGCAGTCTGTGTCCGTGCCTGCTCTGCATATACACAGTGGACACAGAGCTGTCATCCAACCGCTCTGCTCATTGTGGCCCACGACCGGTTGCCAAGTCGCTAAAGTGGCCCTCACTCTTCAAAAGGTTGGGCACCCCTGGCCTAAACTGATGAAGAAATTAGATTTTTTAAATTTTTTTCATTGGGAATGTTTTACAGCAGAAAGTAAAAAATATAGTTTTTTTTTTTATTTTATTTTTTGTTTATAACGCAAAAAAATAAAAACTGCAGATTTGATCAAATACCATCAAAAGAAATCTCTATTTGTGGGGGAAAAGGATGCTGTACCCATTTTATTTGGGTACAGCGTCACACGACCATTCAATTGCAGGTTAAAATAACGCAGTGCCCTATCGTCATGAAGGAGGTAAACTTTCTGAAGTTGAAGTAGTTAAAAAAAATAAGAATTTAATAGCACTTTAATTTATCATTTTATTTTATATGTTTCAGATAGAGTCTGAAAGAATATTCTCTTTTTAGCAATATATACTTTACAGTCACCCACACATCAAAACTTTCCTTGCTTGCTGGTACTGGAAAATGTCATATAATTTCCTTTGTTTTAATAATTTCAGACCAACTTAAACTTTAACATTTTCTAATAAGCTCTTGGCGATATTTTAATATTTGGAATACTCTGATGTCATTCTTATTTCTGTCTCAAGGATTTTCAAACAAGACCCAAAAAGCCATTATTCTGGCTCCCATGGCTGTTTAAACAAAGAAGCATCATGAATGTACTTTACCAGCCTTTAGCTGACCATTCAGGTTTCTTTTCTATTTTATTTTGAAACAGTTCCTTTATTAGATGAATTGAATGCATGAGCAAACCAGACTTCAAAACTGAAAAGCAACAGTTTGATTTTATACATCAAACCCAAACAAACCAATGTCAAGCTAACCAACACAAACACTTAGAACAAACCAAAAAATACTTTTCTACAGCACATATAATGATGCCTTTTTTTTTCTTGGCAGGGAGAAATCAAGTGACTATATTTGGCTTTCTGCTCGAATCTTTTAAAATGGTTTACGTGATCTAATAACTCACTCATAAAAATGCATACTAATAGGCATTCTAATTTGGGATTTTCACAACAGTCTAAAATAATTGTAAACTATTGTAAATAAAAATAATAATAAAATAATATGCACAGCATACTAGCTCATTATGAAATACTTACCTTAGAACGAGACGTCGGTATCTCACCCGGTCCACGCCGAGGGAACCATTTTGACTCTGTGTGTCTTCCGGGTTTTGCGGCTCCAGCGCTGTGAGTGGCCGGAGCCGCGATGTCGTTACTCCTGTGCATGCGCGTGGGAGACTTCTTTCCAGCAAGGTCCAGTGTCTGCCAGACTTTCAGCCGAGAATTCCCAGAGCACATGCGCTGCTGAAGTCAGTGGCTCATTGCAAGGGGAATATCCGTTTACCTACAGGTAGCCTTATTATAGGCTTACCTGTAGATAAAAATTACAAAAATTACTATACAACCACTTTAACCACTTAAGCCCTGGACCAATTTGCAGCTAAAGGACCAGGCCCCTTTTTGCGATTCGGCACTGCGTCGCTTTAACTGACAATTGCGCAGTCGTGCGACATGGCTCCCAAACAAAATTGGGGTCCTTTTTTTTCCCACAAATAGAGCTTTTTTTGGTGGTATTTGATCACCTCTGCAGTTTTATTTTTTGCGCTATAAACAAAAGTAGAGCGACAATTTTGAAAAAAATGCAATATTTTTTACTTTTTGCTATAATATATCCCCAAAAAATATATAAAAAAAATGTTTTCCTCAGTTTAGGCCGATACGTATTCTTCTACATATTTTTGGTAAAAAAATCACAATTAGCGATTATTGATTGATTTGCGCAAAAGTTATAGCGTTTACAAAATAGGGGATAGTTTTATAGCATTTTTATAAATTTTTATTTTTTACTAGTAATGGCGGCGATCAGAGATTTTTATTGTGACTACTACCTTAGTGGCGGACACATCGGACATTTTTGACACATTTTTGGGACCATTGTCATTTATACAGCAATCAGTGCTATTTAAATGCACTGATTCCTGTGTAAATGACACTGGCAGTGAAGGAGATAACCACTAGGGGTCGGGGAGGGGTTATGTTTTTTTTACTGTTGGGGGTCGTGGCTTGGTATGTGACCTCACTGATCGTCTTTCCCTATAACAGGGAACAGACGATTGGTGACAGCCACACTAGGAAGCAAGGGGAGAGGTTTGTTTACACAGACCTCTCCTCGTTCTTCAGCTCTGTGACCCGATCGCGGGACACCAGCGGCGATTGGGTCCACGGATCCCATGGTCACGGAGCTCAGGACCGGGCTGCGAGTGCGCCGCCGATGGTGCGCTAGCGACCCATGGCTGGGCAATTAAAGAGCAACGTACAGGTATGTGATTGTGCCCATCCATTCCATTCTGCCGACGTATATCGGCGTGAGGCAGTCCTTAAGTGGTTAAGGAGTGGTCAGCACATTGGACCTAAAATTAAAAAAAAATACAAAAAGCTCTAGCACTCTAGTTCTCTCTATTTTTTTTTTTTTACTTTACTTTATTTCTTTCATTTTTTTTTAAGTTTTTTACTGCATAGAGTGCATAGGTGTGCACACAGGGTGTGCGGATGTGCCTGGGCGCACCCTAATCACTTGGCACACACAGGGCTTTTTCTCTGTCAGAACATGCAGGAATGGAGTTTTGCCACCTCCGGTGCTAGTCCCTTCCCCACCACTCTCTACTGTTACTTGCACACACAGAAGCTTGGCTTATGTATAAACAAGTGACAGGCTCTATAAGAGGAGCCCAGGGGATTGCAGGGGTCGCAATTGGGTGATACCAATGCTACCCTGTCACATTGCATAATTCCTGCTACTGACACACTTGTGGAACTTTACAGAGACTACTGGAGGCTGTTACCCTCCTTTCCCCCGCTCTTCACCCCTGCCTTCCTTCCACTGTCCTCCAGTGAGGTCATGCTGAATATTTGTTTTCTCATGGCACTCGCACCGGCATCTGGTTCACATGGTGACATCTCACTGGAGTACGGGGATTCACGTGGACCTCATAGATAGGCCAGGCCCAGGCAGATAAGCCTGAGCATGTGAGCCCGGAGGAGCTGCAGACCTAATGGAGGGTTGGGAGATCCCTGATGGTTTTGACTACTGCATGATCTACACTGACTACTATATACTGTCTACCCCAGGGGTCTCAAACTGATGGGCCTCCAGCTATTGCGAAATTACAAGTCCTAACAAGCCTCTGCCTGTGGGAGTCATGCTTGTAACTATCAGCCTTGCAATGCCCCATGGGACGTGTAGTTTTGCAACAGCTGGAGGGCCACCAGTTTGAGACCCCTGGCCTAACCCTTAGGGTAATCATAGGAGTATCAGGGCAGGATGTAAAAATAACATAGGGTAATGTACCCATGCAGTACGCATAGGGGTATAAGGGTTACAGACATCATAGACAGAGCTTGAGGGGCCCCAATAGCGACCACACCCATACCCCAAAGGCCTGTGCAGCCTCCCTGTTACATTACACCATCCCCGCTACTGACCTATGTCCAGAACCACCCCATTAAAATCAAAGTGACTACTGGAGCAGGCATGTGCTGAACACCTTCACCCCGTGAGTATCCGCTGTCTGTAAGAGGAGAGGGAAGAAGGAGTAACATGAGGCACACGGCCTTCTCCCACCTGTATGGAGGGGGATCCTATGTGGTGTGTGACCCTCTACCATCACAGTTCTACAGGGCACATATCGCTTTCCACTTTTACAGCAGATGAAATGTTTCAATATACTCTGCTTGGTTCTGACTTTTCTATGTCAGTTCCCACTGCTGTGTTCTATCAGGGCAGGTGTGGTGATATATACAAGGGCGGAGCTGTGGGGTACACACTCTAATTAATGTGCTGCGCATACGTATACTGTTGTGATTGTACGTAACTACTTTATGACTGTCCGCCAGCATTGTACTGTGAATGGGCAGTTCCTGCAGGCACAGCAGCATGCCTGTATGGCGCTGGCCTCTTCCAGGTACAGGGCACATGAGTGCCCCCCCACTGACATGGGATAGAAGGCAACAGGCATTTCTATTTATATATAAAAATTTCAGTCCAGACAAGCAATTTATCTTGAAATAACATTTTATTGGATAATTATTTAGGCCACGGCTATTTTTATTGGTTTAATAGAATTTCTAAATAATTTTTGAATCTATAAACATTTACTGAATCCATATTAAAAATTCTTATATAACATCACCTAAAAGTATAAATAAACCCAGCCACTATGGCTCAGGCTGAATAATATTCTATCTTCTGAATAAGCAAAACAAATGTACCTAATAAGAAAAGGATTTTACCACATAAAAAAGCAGCGACAAGGGAATGGGGGGTAACAATGAGCTGCCCTCTTCAATTTCCTTTGGCAACTGTCAACGGTCCATAACCAGTAGCCCATATTTATAGGGGTACCCCGCTATTCAATTGCATCTGTGGGGGTACATAACTTAACTGACCTATCCTATACTAAATTTACAATTTATTTATTATTTTATTTATTTCAGTTACTTATATAGCGCCATCAATTTACAAAGTGCTTTACATATACATTGTACATTCAGATCAGTCCCTACCCTCAAGGAGCTTACAATCTAAGGTCCCTAACTCACATTAATACATACTAGGGACAATTTAGATGGGATCCAATTAACCTCCCAGCATGTTTTTGGAGTGTGGGAGGAAACTGGAGTACCCGGAGGAAACCCACACGGGCACAGGGAGAACATGCAAACTCCAGGCAGGTAGTGTTGTGGTTGAGATTTGAACCAGCGACCCTTCTTACTTCTAGGTGAAAGTGCTACCTACTACACCACTGTGCCGCCCTGTATTTTTATTAGATAACTTTGCTGGCAAATGAATTTATCCAATTTTTAAAACTTTTGGGATATAGGTTCAGGCTTGACACAGGCACTGTGTCTCTGGCACTCCAGGTCACTCACACAACCGAGCAGGGTTGCGCTTAGCAAGGGCAATAGGCTGCTTCCTCCGGGAGGCCTCATCACAACTCCTCACAGACAGGCCATGCATTCCCAAGAGACGTAAGATGGCCACTCAGGCTACTTTTATGTCCTTCAAAGATTAAACTAAAATAAAGTGCCTAGTGCATATTATAGGTAGGACTAAATCACAAAACTAGCAGAAATAGTACCCCCTACTGTTATATAAATAATTCATAAATCAAAGGACAGGAAGGGAGATTAGGGATTTTCGCGGTGCAAGTTAACAAAGTACAATTAATTAAAGTACAAAATTTGTAGTACAAAAATTTATTAAGTTTGAAGTTAAAATCAGTAGCAATATATGCTTAAAAGATACAGAATAATGCAATACAGTAGCAAAACTAGCAGAAATAGTACCCCCTACTGTTATATAAATAATTCATCTTAAATCAAATAGTTACACAATAGTGCAAATCAAAAAATTCAAAAGATAAAATACCTTAAGCAAATTAAATCGTAAACAGTCCAATAAGTGAATAAAGTGTCCAGTGCTTAAATATAGCAACAAAAGTAAACCAATAATAAAGTGTCTCATGCTTAGGTATTCATAAATCAATTAGTCCATAATCACATGTATATAAGAACCCCAACCTCCAATAGTGCATTGGTGGGGTATAACCAAATATCACAGAAGTATTAAATTCAAAAATATTGCATAAAACACTTTTTGTAATTCAAGCGTGAGGCACACAGCGAAAATAAATAGTAAACAAGAAACGAAAAAATTGAGTCTTTATGTGAGCATAAATGAATAAAGTGACCAGTGACTCATTCAGTGCTTCTTCAGATAAAGGTGCCAAAAACAGTGTGTTTAACTCCTGTATCTCTGCAGTGTTCACGGCAAACCAGGTGGAGTGGCCCCTTACCTTACTGCTGTAAGGTAAACAGCAGAGCAACAAATAGTGGAAGATCCAGGAATTGTATCCCTACTCCTGGTAGGTGGATGCTTTCCCCCCAGCTGGTGTTTGTACCTCAGTGGTTTCCACAAAAATCTTTACTGCTCAGTGGTTTCCACAAGGATCTCATAGAGAAAAAAAAAGGTAGGCTCCTATGGTGAAGTACGTATGTCAATTTATTTAAAAGCAATTAAGAAAGGTACTCACAAAAACAGGTAACAGAGACAGCTTTGTAAAACAAGCAAACGAGCATTCCGCTCGTGGTGCGGACGTCACTTCCGGTATCCTATTCCGACGCATATCGTCACCTATCACGTGACTTCATCAGGGAATGGATTATAGGTTTACGGAAGTGTCTTTTATACTGGCGTCCATGGCTGCCATTACTCCAGAGTCTCCCATAAAATAACATTGCCGCAGCCATTTTTTAGTGGATCAGGCTCCACCCACGGCCATTTTTTATATGACCAGCCGTCGCCCATTTTCCGGAAGACATCCCACAGCTGAAATTCATATGGCCAATTTATTAAACTAGACTACACCCGCGGCCATTTTTCTTGTGTCTAAATGGTATGGTAGACATTTTCCAGAAGCTGCCCATAAATAAACATATACGCGGACATGCCCATAAATAAACATATACGCGGACATTCTCCTACATTTAAAATTACGCCCATGGTTGTTTAGATAGATGTATATATGTATATATATATATATATATATATATATATATATATATATATATGTATCTCATTTTATCCCATAACAACAATTCCTTAAAACCCAGCCACGGGAGTGAAGTAAGGGATTCCGCCAACCATATATAGCGGATATCCACTACTTTAATTAAGAGAATATACCAGCAAGTAACATTGTACCGCAAGCAAATACCATAATAAAATTTAAAAAAGCTCCCAGTCAACAAATTAAAAAAAAGGTTAAAAGAATCTAAAAAAGTTCCCAATCAATGACATATATTCCCCACAGTTGGGGCGGGCTTCCTTCATATTTTATTTGCATAAGCTACCCGATCCTCATCATAGCCAATATAGGTAACCCATTGCAGATATTCGGTGGTCTGCAACCAGTCTCCTATTGGAAAAAACTTTACCCAATAGTTTAAATTTCTTTCATATTTGTTTTGTTTTTAAAAACAAAATAAAATTTCAAACTACCCAAAACAGGGCAGCTAGACTAGACACCGGAAGTGATGTCCAAAGAGACACAGATATACAGATATATTAAAGACCAAAATATATCAGGGTGACGTATGTACTACAAGATCATTAAACTAAATCAGGTATCAGCAACTGCCATTACTAGAGCTTAAAATCATTGCTAAAGGCAGTTTAGGACAACTAAATTCAACAAATACAGACTACCATTAAAAACTAAAAGTCACCAATAAAACAGTTTAAATCAAAGTCTATATTCAAGCCTTGAGGTGTAAATGTATCTAAAATAAAAATCCACTTGGATTCCACTTGGCTAATTGTCCTAACTTTATGGCTCCCTCTCCAGTGTTTTTTATATGGTTCTATGCCCCAAAAGGTGAGATGAGTCGGATCCTTATTATGATGTGTACTAAAGTGTCTGGACACACTGTGTTTGTCAAAGCCATTAGTGATGTTTTTTACATGCTCCTTTATCCTTACTCTCAGAGGCCTTTTTGTTCGCCCGACGTATTGTAGACCACAGCTACATTGGAGGGCATATACGTGTTGCAACATATAAAGTCTTTGATTTCATACGAGTTCCCGGTGCTTGTGAAAGTAAAGTTAACTTTCTTTTCAATAGGTCTTTTTGTTCTTGTACACGCATAACAGTGTTTACACGGAAAAAAAACCCTTTCCTATAAAAAAGGTTAAGCCGTTATATGGGGGGTCAGGGATATTCTTCACAATCTCATCCCTTAACGTTGATGCCCTCTTATAAATAACTTTTGGATATTGGGGTAATATCTCCTGAAGATGTATATCTGACCGTAGTATGTGCCAATGCTTTTTTATCATTTTCTCAATTCTCTTATGTTGCATATTGTAATTCAATATTATTGGTACTCCATTAAATTTGTTAGTGGCGGATAGTTTATCCTTTATTAACATTGCTCTATCCATCTTCTCTACTTCTGCAATCTTAGTCTTGATGTCTTCACTTTTATATCCTTTGTTGGTGAATCTATGTCCAATTTTCTCTGCTTGCATCAGGAAATCTTTTGGATGAGAACAGTTTCTACGCAGGCGAATCAGTTGTCCCTTTGGGATGTTACACAACCAGTTGCGATGGTGGCAGCTATCTATTGTTAGATAGCTATTTCTATCCACATTTTTGAAATGTGTTTTAGTGTATAATACTTTGTCTTCTTGCCAGATCTCTAGATCCAAGACAGGGATTGCCTTATCACTTATCTCCCACAGTAGTTTAATATTTCTATCGTTTTTATTTAATCTTTCTAGAAAGGTGATCAGCTTACTTTTCTCTCCTTTCCACAATATTAGTACGTCATCAATATACCTCTTGAATGTTACCAATTCCTCTGGGGGATTCTTAACCACTTGCTTACTGGGCACTTAAACACCCTTCCTGACCAGACCAATTTTCAGCTTTTGGTGCTCTCACACTTTGAATGACAATTACTCAGTCATGCAACACTGTACCCAAATAAATTTTGTGTCCTTTTTTTCCCACAAATAGAGCTTTCTTTTGGTGGTATTTGATCACCTCTGGGGTTTTTATTTTTTGCGCTATAAATGAAAAAAGACCGAAAATTTTGAAAAAAAACGCATATTTCTTTGTTTCTGTGATAAAATTTTGCAAATTATAATTTTTTTTTCATAAATTTTGTCCACAATTTATACTGCTACATATCTTTGGTAAAAATAACCCAAATTAGTGGATATTATTTGGTCTTTGTGAAAGTTAGAGAGTCTACAAGCTGTGGTGCGAATCGCACAAAATTGATCACACCTGATGTACTGGTGGCCTATCTCATTTCTTGCGACCCGAACAAGTCAGGAAAGTACAAATACCCCCCAAATGACCCCTTTTTTGAAAGTAGACATTCCAAGGTATTTACTAAGATGCATGGTGAGGTTTTTGATGTTGTCATCTTTTTCCCACAATTCTTTGCAAAATTAAGATTTTTTTTTTTCTCACAGAATTTTCAATGTAATAGGTTATTTCTCTCACATGGCATGTGTATACCACAAATGACACCCCAAAATACGTTCTGCTACTCCTTTTGAGTATTACGATACCAAATGTGTGAGACTTTTACACAGTCTGGCCACATACAGAGGCCCAATATTGAAATAGCACCATCAGGCGTTCTAGGAGCATAAATTACACATTTCATTTCTCAACCACCTATTACATTTTTGAAGGCCCTGGAGCACCAGGACAATGGAAATGCCCACAAAGTGACCCCATTTTGGAAAGCTAACACCCCAACGTATAATCTATGAGGCATAATGAGTCGTTTGAATGGTTCATTTTTTTTCCAGAAGTTTTGGGAAAATGTGGAAAAAAAATGAAAACGCATTTTTTTTATGCAAAGTTGTCCATTTATAAGATATTTCCAACACATAGCATGTACATAGCAAAAATGACACCCCAAAATACGTTTTACTACTCCTCCTGAGTATAACGATACCAAATGTGTGAGACTTTTACACAGCCTGGCCACATACAGAGGCCCAATATTGAAATAGCACCATCAGGCGTTCTAGGAGCATAAATTACACATCTTATTTCTCAACCACCTATTACAGTTTTGAAGGCCCTGGAGCACCAGGACAATGGAAATGCCCACAAAGTGACCCCACGTGGCACTGACAACACGTGGCACTGACGACACGTGGCACTTACAGATGGCACTGGAGGCAGATGGCACTGGAGGCAGATGGCACTGGAGGCAGATGGGGCTGACAGATGGGGCTGACAGATGGGCCAGACAGATGGGGCTGACAGATGGGGCTGATAGATGGGGCTGACAGATGTCGCTGGCAGATGTCGCTGGCAGATGTCGCTGACAGATGGCACTGGGGCTGGCACTGGCACTGGCAGATGGTGCTGGCTATTTGCTCTGGCTAATTGCTCTGGCAAATGGGACTGGCAGATGGCACTGGCGCTGGCAGGTGGCACTGGCGCTGGCAGGTGGCACTGGCGCTGGCAGGTGGCACTGGCAGGTGGCACTGGCAGGTGGCACTGGCACTGGCGGCACTGGCGCTGACGGCACTGGGGCTGACGGCACTGGGGCTGACGGATGGCACTGGCGCTGGCAGGTGGCACTGGCACGTGGCACTGGTGGCACTGGCGCTGGCGGCACTGGGGCTGACGGCACTGGGGCTGACGGCACTGGGGCTGACGGATGGCACTGGCGCTGGCAGGTGGCACTGGTGCTGGCAGGTGGCACTGGTGCTGGCAGGTGGCACTGGCGCTGGCAGGTGGCACTGGCGGCACTGGCACTGGCGGCACTGACGGCACTGGGGCTGACGGCACTGGCGGCACTGGGGCTGCCAGCACTGGGGCTGATGGATGGCACTGGCGCTGGCAGGTGGCACTGGTGCTGGCAGGTGGCACTGGCACTGGCAGGTGGCACTGGCACTGGCGGCACTGGTGGCACTGGGGCTGACGGCACTGGGGCTGATGGCACTGGGGCTGACGGCAGGCACTGGCGCTGGCAGGTGGCACTGGCGGCACTGGCACTACTGGCAGATGGCACTGGGCTGACAGATGGCACTGGGCTGACAGATGGCACTGGCACTGGGGCAGACAGATGGCACTGGGGCTGACAGATGGCACTGGGGCTGACAGTTGGCACTGGGGCTGACTCACAGATCCTCTCTCTCCTCACACGCTGTCTCTGTATGAGGAGGGAGAGATACGGCAATGGGAGATGATCTCACATGTTTACATTTGAGATCATCTCTCATTGGCAGCTGCTTCGCGCTGTGAACGGCCGCTTTGATTGGCCGTTCGCGGCGATCTGTGTTTGCCTGTCTCCGGGAGACACGGCGAATACAAAACTTCCGCGATGCGCGCCCCCGGCGGCGCACATTGCGGAAGTAAACACAAGGACGTCCAGGGACGACCAGGCGAAGGAACCCGCCTGCTCTACGGCCATCATTCGGCTATAGGGCGGGCGGGAGGTGGTTAAAGACCGCCTCCTCTTCACATTGGGACATAAATAAACACGCCACACTAGGTGCAAATTTTGCCCCCATTGCTACTCCTACTTTTTGATGGTAGTAACTTCGATCGTACCAAAAATAACTGTTTTTCAAACAGAAATCTAAGCATTTGATCAGATATTTTCTTTGGAAGCAGGGCAAATTAGAGAATTTTCTTAAGCCCCATTTTGTGGCTTGACATGCCTGGTGATGCTGAATTATTGTATATAAGGAAGACACATCTGCAGTTGCCAATATCCACGGCGTCTCACCTTTAGGGGTCTCTTCTATTAATTATAATACTTGCTTGGTGTCTCTCAAGTAAGCTCTGGTTTGTTTCACTACTGGCTGTAGGTAGTTATCTAAATATTGCCCAATTCTTGAAGTCAGGGAATCAATCCTATTGACTATGGGTCTCGGTGGGGGATTTACATTATCTTTGTGTATCTTGGGGACTAAATAGATAACTGGAGTTCTACATGACTCAGGAACCAGGAATTTTGCTTCCTTTTTGTTTAAAATATTTTTCTTCAGACATAAATGGACGACCTGTTCCAGTTCCTTCCTGCACCTAAATACCGGGTTACTCAGCAGTATTGTATATGTATTCCTATCTCCCAACAGGTTCTTCATAGTCTCTTTATACTGTATTTTGGAGAGGACTACAATACCTCCCCCCTTATCCGCGGGCGAATAACGATGTCTTTTCTCTTTATCAATTTGCTTATGCCACTTTTTATAAACTTCGGTCCTTCTGATTTTTTAATTTTCAATTCCTTTAGATCTTGTAGCACAGCTTTTTTAAAAACATCTACATGCTTATTGTTATTCATAGGTGGATTAAAAACAGATTTGTTCCTTAATGAGCTATGAACGCCGTCTTGGTTTTCTATAGGTGGTCGTTTTTTAATAGGGTTACTCGCTATATATTTTTTAATGTTCAAAGTTCTGACATATTTTTGGATCTGTATATAGGTCTCAAACTTATCCAAGTTTTTTGTTGGTGCATATTTCAAACCATTGTCCAGTACTCCAATCTCTTCATGGGGCAGGGGTTTACCACTTAGATTGAAGATACCCTCGCCCTTTAGTTTCTTCTTGGTCTGTATTCTTTTTCCGGCTCTCTTTCCTCTCTTCTTCCTGGACTTCTCCTTGGTCCTCTTGGTTCCATTGGCCGCTTTGGGGGATGGTTTTCCATCCCTCTCTCTAAAAAAGCTCTATTCTGATACAGATCTGTTTAATAATTTTGTGTTCTTCCTTCTCTTTCGTCATCGTATTGATCTCTTAATGGAGCATAATAGTTATATAGTGGTACCGGATTATGATCATTTATATGATTTTCCTTGTGTGGGGTCCCCAATTATCTCTTTGTCCATTTCCATAATTGTATGGTGGACTTCTCCCTCGTGGTTCATGTGGGCCTCTAATCTCTCTCTGATCATAAACTGGTCTATTCCCATAATTATTACCATTTTGAGTTTTCTTATTATTATGTTTCCAATATGTTTTTTTTCCCTTGTTTTGTGGAGTATTATAGGGATAATAAGGTCTTTGATCATAATTCTGTGGGGTAGAATAATTATGGTAATTTTGTCCTTCATTTGTTTTTGGGTGTCTTGGAGAATATTTTTGTTGATCATTTAGATGCGGTCTCCCTTGAGTCTTCACCTGTTGTGGAATTTTTTCCGGTGTCGAAAATGTAGAGATGGGATCAGAGTAACCTGTTTGGCTTTGCCATTTGAATACCTCATCTTTTTTAAAATCATTAATATCTCTTTTTAAATTTTATGATGGCATTTGCTTGCGGTACAATGTTACTCGCTGGTATATACTCTTAATTAAAGTAGTGGATATCCGCTATATATGTTTGGCGGAATCCCTTACTTCACTCCCGTGGCTGGGTTTTAAGGAATTGTTGTTATGGGATAAAATGAGATACATATATATACATCTATCTAAACAACCACGGCCTAATTTTAAATGTAGGAGAATGTCCGCATATATGTTTATTTATGGGCATGTCCGCGTATATGTTTATTTATGGGCAGCTTCTGGAAAATGTCTACCATACCATTTAGACACAAGAAAAATGGCCGCGGGTGTAGTCTAGTTTAATAAATTGGACATATGAATTTCAGCTGTGGGATGTCTTCGGGAAAATGGGCGACGGCTGGTCATATAAAAAATGACAATTCATATGGCCAATTTATTAAACTAGACTACACCCGCGACCATTTTTCTTGTAAACATATATGCGGACATTCTCCTACATTTAAAATTACGCCCGTGGTTGTTTAGATAGATGTATATATATATATATGTATCTCATTTTATCCCATAACAACAATTCCTTAAAACCCAGCCACGGGAGTGAAGTAAGGGATTCCGCCAAACATATATAGCGGATATCCACTACTTTAATTAAGAGTATATACCAGCGAGTAACATTGTACGGCAAGCAAATACCATAATAAAATTTAAAAAGAGATATTAATGATTTAAAAAAAGATGAGGTATTCAAATGGCAAAGCCAAACAGGCTACTCTGATCCCATCTCTACATTTTCGACACCGGAAAAAATTCCACAACAGGTGAAGACTCAAGGGAGACCGCATCTAAATGATCAACAAAAATATTCTCCAAGACACCCAAAAACGAATGAAGGACAAAATGACCATAATTATTCTACCCCACAGAATTATGATCAAAGACCTTATTATCCCTATAATACTCCACAAAACAAGGGAAAAAAAACATATTGGAAGCATAATAATAAGAAAACTCAAAATGGTAATAATTATGGGAATAGACCAGTTTATGATCAGAGAGAGATTAGAGGCCCACATGAACCACGAGGGAGAAGTCCACCATACAATTATGGAAATGGACAAAGAGATAATTGGGGACCCCCACACAAGGAAAATCATATAAATGATCATAATCCGGTACCACTATATAACTATTATGCTCCATTAAGAGATCACTACGATGACGAAAGAGAAGGAAGAACACAAAATTATTATCCAGATCCGTATCAGAATAGAGCTTTTTTAGAGAGAGGGATGGAAAACCATCCCCCAAAGCGGCCAATGGAACCAAGAGGACCAAGGAGAAGTCCAGGAAGAAGAGAGGAAAGAGAGCCGGAAAGAGAATACAGACCAAGAAGAAACTAAAGGGCGAGGGTATCTTCAATCTAAGTGGTAAACCCCTGTCCCATGAAGAGATTGGAGTACTGGACAAGGGTTTGAAATATGCACCAACAAAAAACTTGGATAAGTTTGAGACCTATATACAGATCCAAAAATATGTCAGAACTTTGAACATTAAAAAATATATAGCGAGTAACCCTATTAAAAAACGACCACCTATAGAAAACCAAGATGGCGTTCATAGCTCATTAAGGAACAAATCAGTTTTTAATCCACCTATGAATAACAATAAGCATGTAGATGTTTTAAAAAAAGCTGTGCTACAAGATCTAAAGGAATTGAAAATTAAAAAATCAGAAGGACCGAAGTTTATAAAAAGTGGCATAAGCAAATTGATAAAGAGAAAACACATCGTTATTCGCCCCGCGAATAAGAGGGGAGGTATTGTAGTACTCTCCAAAATACAGTATAAAGAGACTATGAAGAACCTGTTGGGAGATAGGAATACATATACAATACTGCTGAGTAACCCAGTATTTAGGTGCAGGAAGGAACTGGAACAGGTCGTCCATTTAGGTCTGAAGAAAAATAGTTTAAACAAAAAGGAAGCAAAATTCCTGGTTCCTGAGTCATGTAGAACTCCAGTTATCTATTCAGTCCCCAAGATACACAAAGATAATGTAAATCCCCCACCGAGACCCATAGAATACAGCCAGTAGTGAAACAAACCAGAGCTTACTTGAGAGACACCAAGCAAGTATTATAATTAATAGAAGAGACCCCTAAAGGTGAGACGCCGTGGATATTGGCAACTGCAGATGTGTCTTTCTTATATACAATAATTCAGCATCACCAGGCATGTGAAGCCACAAAATGGGGCTTAAGAAAATTCTCTAATTTTCCATGCTTCCAAAGAAAATATCTGATCAAGTGCTTAGATTTCTGTTTGAAAAACAGTTATTTTTGGTACGATCAAAGTTACTACCATCAAAAAGTAGGAGTAGCAATGGGGGCAAAATTTGCACCTAGTGTGGCATGTTTATTTATGTCCCAATGTGAAGAGGAGGCAGTCTTTAAGAATCCCCCAGAGGAATTGGTAACATTCAAGAGGTATATTGATGACGTACTAATATTGTGGAAAGGAGAGAAAAGTAAGCTGATCACCTTTCTAGAAAGATTAAATAAAAACGATAGAAATATTAAACTACTGTGGGAGATAAGTGATAAGGCAATCCCGTTCTTGGATCTAGAGATCTGGCAAGAAGACAAAATGTTATACACTAAAACACATTTCAAAAATGTGGATAGAAATAGCTATCTATCAATAGATAGCTGCCACCATCGCAACTGGTTGTGTAACATCCCAAAGGGACAACTGATTCGCCTGCGTAGAAACTGTTCTCATCCAAAAGATTTCCTGATGCAAGCAGAGAAAATTGGACATAGATTCACCAACAAAGGATATAAAAATGAAGACATCAAGACTAAAGCCACGTACACACGGGCGGACTGTCTGGCCAACTTAGTCCGTCAGCCACTCCGACGGACAGTCCGTCATACTTTCGAATGAACGGACTTGACCACACACACCACTTTTTGAGCGGACTAATACGGCGTACTAAGTCCGCCATACTATCCGCCCTACTTTTGAAATGAACGGACTCGCCCACACACGCGGAGGAAAGTCCGCTCATTTCGACCACGTCTCCAGGTAGGCGGGGCCCGCAAAGGAGACGTCGCTGACCCCGCCGCCAGGTATGGACTTAAAGGGGAACCTCAACGCCGAAAAATCGGCGTGGGGGTCCCCCCCAAGTCCACAACAGACCCTTGTCCGAGCACGCTACCCGGCCGGCCAATAAAGGGGGGCGAGCGAGCGCCCCCCCCCTCCTGAGCCATACCAGGCCGCGTGCCCTCAACATGGGGGGTGCCTTGGGGAAGGGGGGGCCGCGCGGCCCCCCCACCCCAAAGCACCTTGTCCCCATGTTGATGAGGACAAGGGCCTCTTCCCGACAGCCCTGGCCGTTGGTTGTCGGGGTCTGCGGGCGGGGGGCTTATCGGAATCCGGGAGCCCCCTTTAATAAGGGGGCCCCCGGATACCGGCCCCCCACCCTATGTGAATGAGTATGGGGTACAATGTACCCCTACCCATTCACCTGTAAAATAAAAGTACCAAAAAAAAACACAACACACGAGATAAAATACTTTATTGCACAGCTCCGGGGGTCTTCCGTCTTCGGGGGTCTTCTCGCCGGACTCCTCCGCTATCTTCTTGTAGCTTTTTTGCTAGCGGAGGAGTCCGGCTTTCTTCCTCGCTGCCGGCCTCTTCTCCCGACTTCGGGGGTCTTGTCCCCCTCTTCGGTTCTTCTGCCGGGCCACCGCGCCTTCTTATAGCTCTTTTACAGGCGGTGGCCCAGTCTTCTGTCGCCGCCGCCGCCTTCCGTTCTTCTTCTTCTTCTTCTTCTCCAGGAGATGTTGCCTCGACGATCTCTCCGGCCGGAATGCCAGGGCCGCCCTGCGCGGCCACTTATATAGGGACAAGGGGCGGTGTCACATGGCTTTATGTAACATGGGTTGGTGTCACATGGTGACCCCGCCCCCTTACGATGTCATAGTCCCCATGTGACATCAACCCATGTGACCAACCCATGTGACATAAAGCCATGTGACACCGCCCCATTGTCCCTATATAAGTGGCCGCGCAGTGCGTCCCTGGCATTCCGGCCGGAGAGATCGTCGAGGCAACATCTCCTGGAGAAGAAGAAGAAGAAGAAGAAGAACGGAAGGCGGCGGCGGCGGCGACAGAAGACCGGGCCACCGCCTGTAAAAGAGCTATAAGAAGGCGCGGTGGCCCGGCAGAAGAACCGAAGAGGGGGACAAGACCCCCGAAGTCGGGAGAAGAGGCCGGCGGCGAGGAAGAAAGCCGGACTCCTCCGCTAGCAAAAGAGCTACAAGAAGATAGCGGAGGAGTCCGGCGAGAAGACCCCCGAAGACGGAAGACCCCTGGAGCTGTGCAATAAAGTATTTTATCTCGTGTTTTGTGTTTTTTTTGGTAATTTTATTTTACAGGTGAATGGGTAGGGGTACATTGTACCCCATACTCATTCATATAGGGTGGGGGAGCGGTATCCGGGGGCCCCCTTATTAAAGGGGGCTCCCGTATTCTGATAAGCCCCCCGCCCGCAGACCCCGACAACCAACGGCCAGGGTTGTCGGGAAGAGGCCCTTGTCCTCATCAACATGGGGACAAGGTGCTTTGGGGTGGGGGGGCCGCGCGGCCCCCCTTCCCCAAGGCACCCCCCCATGTTGAGGGCACGCGGCCTGGTACGGTTTAGGAGGGGGGGCGCTCGCTCGCCCCCCTTTCCTGGCCGGCCGGGTAGCGTGCTCGGACAAGGGTCTGTTGTGGATTTTTTCGGCGTTGGGGTTCCCCTTTAAGTCCATACCAGGCGGCGGGGCCAGCGACGTCTCCTTCGCGGGCCCCGCCTACCTGGATACCCGCTCGAAATGAGCGGACTTTTCTCCGGGCGGGAAAAGTCCGCTCATTTCAAAAGTACGGCGGACTGGCATACACACGGGCGGATTGTCCGCCGAAATGCGAGTCCGATGGACAGTATTACGGAAATTCCGAAATACTTAGTCCGCCAGACTGCACACTGAAAAAGTCCGCTGAAGCCCACACACGAGCGGACTGTCCGCTGAAATGTGTTTCGGCGGACTAAGTTGGCCAGACAGTCCGCCCGTGTGTACGCGGCTTAAGATTGCAGAAATACAGAAGATGGATAGAGCAATGTTAATAAAGGATAAACTATCTGCCACTAACAAATTTAATGGAGCACCAATAATATTGAATTACAATATGCAACATAAGAGAATTGAGAAAATGATAAAAAAGCATTGGCACATACTACAGTGAGATATACATCTTCAGGAGATATTACCCCAATATCCAAAATTTATTTATAAGAGGGGACATCAACTTTAAGGGATAAGATTGTAAAGAATATCCCTGACCCCCCATATAACGGCTTAACCTTTTTTACAGGAAAGGGTTTTTTTCCGTGTAAACGCTGTTATGCGTGTACAAGAACGAAAAGACCTATTGAAAAGAAATTTAACTTTACTTCCACAAGCACCGAGAACTCGTATGAAATCAAGGACTTTATACGTTGCAACACGTATATGCCCTCCAATGTAGCTGTGGTCTACAATACGTCGGGCGAACAAAAAGGCCTATGAGAGTAAGGATAAAGGAGCATGTAAAAAACATCACTAATGGCTTTGACAAACACAGTGTGTCCAGACACTTTAGTACCCATCATAATAAGGATCCGACTCATCTCACCTTTTGGGGCATAGAACCATATAAAAAACACTGGAGAGGGAGCCATAAAGTTAGGACACTTAGCCAATTTTTATTTTAGATACATTTACACCTCAAGGCTTGAACATAGACTTTGATTTAAACTGTTTTATTAGTGACTTTTAATTTTTAATGGTAGTCGGTATTTGTTGAATTTAGTTGTCCTAAACTGCCTTTAGCAATGATTTTAAGCTCTAGTAATGGCAGTTGCTGATACCTGATTTAGTTTAATGATCTTGTAGTACATACTTCACCCTGATATATTTTGGTCTTTAATATATCTGTATATCTGTGTCTCTTTGGACATCACTTCCGGTGTCTAGTCTAGCTGCCCTGTTTTGGGTAGTTTGAAATTTTATTTTGTTTTTAAAATAAAAAACATTCAAGCTTTTAAATTATGTTATATGAAATAAATTTAAACTATTGGGTAAAGTTTTTTCCAATAGGAGACTGGTTGCAGACCACCGAATATCTGCAATGGGTTACCTATATTGGCTATGATGAGGATCGGGTAGCTTATGCAAATAAAATATGAAGGAAGCCCGCCACCACTGTGGGGAATATATGTCATTGATTGGGAACTTTTTTAGATTCTTTTAACCTTTTTTAAAAAAAATTTAATATGTTTGACTGGGAGCTTTTTTAAATTTTATTATGGTATTTGCTTGTGGTACAATGTTACTCGCTGGTATATACTCTTAATTAAAGTAGTGGATATCCACTATATATGGTTGGCGGAATCCCTTACTTCACTCTTATGGCTGGGTTTTAAGGAATTGTTATGGGATAAAATGAGATACATATATATATACATCTATCTAAACAACCATGGGCGTAATTTTAAATGTAGGAGAATGTCCGCGTATATGTTTATTTATGGGCATGTCTGCGTATATGTTTATTTATGGGCAGCTTCTGGAAAATGTCTACTATACCATTTAGACACAAGAAAAATGGCCGCGGGTGTAGTCTAGCTTAATAAATTGGCCATATGAATTTCAGCTGTGGGATGTCTTCGGGAAAATGGGCGACGGCTGGTCATATAAAAAATGGCCGCGGGTGTAGCCTGATCAACCAAAAAATGGCCGCAGGTGGAGCCTGATCCACAAAAAAATGGCTGCGGCAATGTTATTCTATGGGAGACTCTGGAATAATGGCCGCCATAGACACCAGTATAAAAGACACTTCCGTAAACCTATAATCCATTCCCTGATGAAGTCACGTGATAGGTGACGATACGCGTCGGAATAGGATACCGGAAGTGACGTCCGCACCACGAGCGGAATGCTCGTTTGCTTGTTTTACAAAGCTGTCTCTGTTACCTGTTTTTGTGAGTACCTTTCTTAATTACTTTTAAATAAATTGACATACGTACTTCACCATCGGAGCCTATCTTTTTTTTTCTCTATGAGATCCTTGTGGAAACCACTGAGCAGTAAAGATTTTTGTGGAAACCACTGTGGTACAAACACCAGCTGGGGGGAAAGCACCCACCTACCAGGAGTAGGGATACAATTCCTGGATCTTCCACTATTTGTTGCTCTGCTGTTTACCTTACAGCAGTAAGGTAAGGGGCCACTCCACCTGGTTTGCCGTGAACACTGGAGAGATACAGGAGTTAAACACACTGTTTTTGGCACCTTTATCTGAAGAAGCACTGAATGAGTCACTGGTCACTTTATTCATTTATGCTCACATAAAGACTCAATTTTTTCATGTCTTGTTTACTATTTATTTGCACTGTGTGCCTCACGCTTGAATTACAAAAAGTGTTTTATGCAATATTTTTGAATTTAATACTTCTGTGATATTTGGTTATACTCCACCACTGCACTATTGGAGGTTGGGGTTCTTGTATACATGTGATTATGGACTACGGTAATTGATTTATGAATACCTAAGCACGAGACACTTTATTATTGGTTTACTTTTGTTGCTATATTTAGGCACTGGACACTTTATTCACTTATTGGACTGTTTACGATTTAATTTGCTTAAGGTATTTTATCTTTTGAATTTTTTGTTTTGCACTATTGTGTAACTATTTGATTTAAGACGAATTATTTATATAACAGTAGGGGGTACTATTTCTGCTAGTTTTGTGATTTAGTCCTACCTATAATATGCACTAGGCACTTTATTTTAGTTTAATCTTTGAAGGTAGCGCAACACCATTTATTTGATTTTTGTATATTATTCTTTGGGGGTAGGGTATATACCTCCGCTGGATGTTTGCTGCAACCTATCCTTAGTGATAGTTTATGCCCTTTATGATAGCGCGGGGATACTCCAACTCACTTTATACTTTTATGTCCTACCCAGCATGCACTGTCAGAGAGAGTGTCCATTGGTAGGTCACCCGGCATCCTGGGTAAAAAGGTCAACTCTCCAATGTAAATAACAGTCACTTCCTGTACCAAGTTCAATGCTTTGATAAAGCAAAGATCATTTATGTCCACTATCAGTGTTTGGCTGCTAGATGGTGCCAAACACTAAGCCATAGAAATGTCCATAGACTTTAATTTTAAATGCTAACATAATTTAGTAGGCAAGGATGCCAGCGCTACATAGGTACAATGTTGCATGACTGAGTAATTGTCATTTAAAATGTGAGAGCACAAACAGCTGAAAATTGGTCTGGTTAGGAAGGGGGTTTAAGTGCCCAATGGTCACGTGGTTAAGCAATATTTGATCCATATCTTTTTCAAGAATAACATTAGCAATATTGGTTGGATGCAAAGGTTGCTGAGGAGCATCTATAGCAGACCACGCTACTGCTACAGTATCAGAAATACAAATTCCACTCAAAGCTGTTGCATTATTGGAGACAGCAATACTTGAAATAATATAACTTAATGATGAAGACAATTTGTTTAAACAAATGTAGACTATGAGACCCACCTTCCAAAAGAGATTGAAGAGTTTCAGCTGGTTCAAACTGTTGTTGTGTCAGTACTACAGGAATACACTGAAAATATGATTCAGGGGCTTCGGGTAAGTATATAGCGCCCTCAGATACACAGCTGGCTGAAGCTGCACATGAAGATCCATTCCCAACATCCCTCCTAGCAAGCATGTTAGAGACTCCTCTGTCTGCTGTGTCACAAATTGGCATTTGATTGCACTTCTGTGATTTTTTTTACACCGTAGTTGAGCTGGCAGACACTCGCTTACCTTTCGAGGAAACAGCCCAGTTGATTGGTGTGATGTATTTCTATTCGGGGATGGACTATAGCTCTGTCTCTGTAAATGCCTCCTCTTCCCGAGACATCTGCTATTAGTCCCAGCCATAGGGAAGGTCAGCTCTTCACTCATTGATACCGGGTCAGCTGGTGAAATGCTTTCAGTCATCTGATGTCAGCCATCGATGTTGTCGTGATGACGTTGCGCGGATTCCGGAACAGAAGAGACGCCATCCACCGAGCAGAGAGCTGTGACCTCCCGTGCCATAATATTCAAAGGTAAGGAAAGGCATTTCTTTAACCTTTCCACATCTTCAGTAACGGCCTTTTGTAGCAGTTGTTGCAGCAGAAACCGAACATCGATATTTGAGCAGTCTGAAACCATTAAAGCTGTAGGAGGGATGACCTGAGCTGTCCTCTACAATTTCTTCTGGCAACTGTCAAAGGTCCATGACCAGTAGCCCATATTTATAGGGGTACCCAGCTGTACAGTCGGATGACTTTGTTTTATGAACAGCGAGATTTTTAGTAAAAAGCAGAACATAATATACATATTAACACTTGTTAAGCACACGCTTAAAGTGCTGTTTCCCCTAAAAAAAAAAATGATAAAAATTCCTAAAAAAATAAAAATAAAAATTTGGAAAAAATAAATAAATGTAACTTACCTCTAAATGCCTGTTGCTAAGGGGTCCCTCGTAGTCTGCTTCCTTCAGTGCCCGGGAGCCTGACGTCACTTCCGCTCGGTGCAGTCAGTCATCTGGGACACGTGACAGGTCCCAGATGACTATGTGGCGTATCATGGCGCACGGCGCCGCTTGTGCATGTGCAGTGGGTGCCTCAGCTGGGTGCCCACAGTAAAAATGCCGACGCCGCCAAGTGGAGTGGGGAACGAGCGAGGCTTCATTCCCCAGCATTGCTGGACCCTGGGACAGGTAAGTGTCCGATTATTAAAAGTCAGCAGCTGCAGTATTTGTAGCTGCTGACCTTTTTTTTTTTGTAAGGGGCACCCCACTTTAAGCTCTTGATTGCCCAAGGTGTTAAGGGGCCCAGCCAGGGTCATCAGTACAGTGACAGTTTCTGGTATTATTACTGGTCACTTTATTAGTGTCACTGGTGATGTCAGTGCCAGTAAATCAGTTCTTACTCAGTGTCTGTTAGTTTCAGATTGGCCTATTACAGTCTCGCTATAAGTCTTTGATCACCGCTATTACTAGCATTAAAAAGAAAAAAATAAATTAAAATGAAGTATATATACTATAGTTTGTAGACCCTATAACTTTCAAGCAGACCATCAATATACACTTATTTAGCTTTTTTTTCTTACCAAAGACGAGAAGAGATTTTGGCCTACATTTATGAAAAAAATATTATTCTTTTAATAGCAGAAAGTAAAATATATTGTTTTTTTTGTTTGTTTTTTAGCTTTTTTTTGTTTATATGATAAAAATAAAAACCCAGTGGTGATCAAATACCACCAAAAAAAGTCCTATTTGTGTGAAAAAAATGATACAAATGCAATTTTGGTACAGTGCTGCATGACTGTGCAATTACCAGTTAAAGTAGCGCAGTGCTATAAAGCAAAAAATGGCCTGGTCGTGAAGGGGGTAAAACCTTCTGACTTGTAGTCAGGCTAGGGGCAGTTACGTATTTACACATTTAAAGGCTAAGTTCACCTTATCCAAATAATTAATTCAGTCAATGGGCTGCAGTAGATATTAAAAAGTATGCAGCTTTGTAAAATATTTATTCATTTATTTTCATACTTGTATGAAAATATACAGGCAGACAGCTACACTGACAGTCTACAGCAGAGGTCTCCAAACTGCCGCTTGAGGGCTGGATGCAGCCCTCGGCTAGCCTTTATCCGGCCCTAGGGGCGATTTTTAGTGGGACTGCGAAATTGCAGCAGACAGATTGGACACTTTTGACACTTTTTTGGGAGCACTGACATTTATACTGCGCTCAGAGCAAAAAATAGCAATTGATTACTGTATAAATGTCACTGGCAGGGAAGGAGTTAACATTAGGGGGCGATAAAGGGATTAAGTGTTTCCCAGGGAGGTGTGAACTGTGGGGGAGTGGACTGACAGGGAGTATAGAGAGATTGCTGTTCCTGATCACTAGGGACAGCAGATCTCTCTCTACTTCCCTGACAGAATGGGGATCTGTCTGTTTACATTGACAGATCCCCATTCTGGCTCTCTGAGGAGCGATCATGGGTCACCAGTGGACATCGCAGTCGCCAGCCACATGCATCGCCTCCGGCGTAATTTCACACCACACACGAGCGTGCCCCTATAGCCCTTAAAGCAGCCGCCATACATCTACGGCGATTCGTACAGGGCAGCCACCCTGCTGCCGTTTAACTTAAGGCGGCTGGTCGGCAAGCAGTTAAAGTTCAATATAGTTTATCCCGGGCTGACATTAAAAAGGGATGGGTCTGAGTATTTGTTGCATGAATGAATGAATGAATGAAATACTTGTATAGCGCACAATGCAAACTGAATCGCCTCTAGGCGCTGTTGCAGAAAAAAACACTTTTCTATCACAAAGCCTTCAAAAGACCCATACACACTATCAGATTGTCTGCTGATTTTTTCCTTCAGGTTTACCAAAACCATGTAGTACAAGGGCCTGCCTGATTGCATACACATTGAAACCCCTAAGGTTTGACCTCATATTATATGGTTTTGGTAAATCTGATGGAAATAATCAGCAGACAATCTGATAGTGTGTATGGGGCTTTACTCTCTCAAAGTCCCTTTTCTTAGTGAGAGTTCTCATACCAAAACATACCAAATACGCAAAAAAATAAGTATTCAAACAGGCTGCTGTAGCAGAACACGCTAAATAAATAATAGGGAGAACTCCAGACAGCTAACTTTTCAAGTTTCATATATTTGTGAAGGAAGCATCATATCAAGACATAGCAATACGTTTCAGTACGTGCACAACATTTCCCCACAGTTTCTCTATCTAGATGAAGGCAAACTCTCAGCTGCAAGCATCATATACGTTTTCATTACAACAGGGAAGACATCCAGGCTACAAGTACAGCAATTAACAATCATCAATACACATGGATAGATACCAGAATAAACCTTCTTTTGACACATGGATACTCAGGATCAGGTGGAAGTGGGAATCACAATATTTTGTAGTACAAACCCCTTTCTCAAGAGTCACTTCTGATATTTATCCATGTGTATTGATGATTGGTAAATGCTCAACTTTTAGCCTGGATCTCTGTTCTAATAAAAAAGTATATGATGCTTATAGCTGAGAGTTGGCCTTTGTCGAGTCAGCGGAACTGTGGGGAGATCTTATGCATGTACTAGTTTATTGCTGTCTTTATATGATGTTTCCTTTAATAAATACATGAAACATGAAAAGCTAGCTCTCTGGATTGCTGCCTATTATTTATTTAGAGGAAACTTAATCTACAGTTTCAGAACCTTTAGTTAAGTAATTAACCCTTTGTGCACCGATGTTGTGATTTGGATGTGCATTAGCTTACTTTTATGATATAATGCTGTAGCAGAAAAAGCTTGCTTGAAGAAAGATGAGTGGGTTCGATGACGATAGTTGAATATAATCGCCTGCGACATAGCCGCATACCATGGCTGGGGTAGGACAGGATAAAAAAAAAATGATGTAAATATCAACTAGAAGACATTTCCATCCACTTAGATTTTAAAATGTTATGCTCCTTCCATACTCTGATCCTGTTTGTTTTTTTTTTTATACAGTTCTCCATAACTACTGCTCAGCTTCATGTTTGAGGGTCTGAAGTATGGAATTTACTTCAAGCTAGCAATGCAGTAATCATTTCAGGAGGTATGAGTGCCATTTCTATATTAATGACTATTTGTTTTCCATCTGACACTTTCTGCCACTTCCCATGGTATAATGTATTGCTAATCCAGTATAGCATATAACAGAGAAGACGAAACTCAAGTTACTGTATGCAGGTAATCCATTTAGTCCATTACGTTTCCTAGAGAGAGGGGGTTTTCAAAAGCTCAGATTTTGAATGTTTCACAGTAATGGAAGAATGAGTCAACCTAATGTAACTCAAAAATAGCTTATCTCTAATCCCATTGCAGAAAATCGAATTGAAAAAATATTTTTTGTGTTTGTGTATATATACATATATGTGTGTACTTAATATAAAAGGAAGAGAATTATAGAAAATGTGTTAAAGTAAAACTATTAAAGTTATAATTTCATAAGTAATAAGAAAAGAATTGCATTGATTTGCAGTTTTGACAGTGAAGTTCCTGCTAGGAGTTGCTGTCAATCATCACAGCAAGGGTTGGCAGGGGAATGGCCATCTAAATTGAATATGGCAGATACAGGCACACCATGCCCCTGAATGCCCCTGGAAGACATCTTTTGAGATGAAAGTATGTCAGCAGCGGGTGGAACGTAGGCGTGACATCATCACGAATGCCATGAGAGTTGGAGCATTTTCATGCAATGCTCATTTTTACACCTTGCAATCAAATCTGTCCCCCGCTGCAGGAGACAGACGGTGGCGATTTTACCTTAGGAGGCCGATGCCGATGCAGCTCCTTACTCCAGGGAAGAGCCGGGGCCGTTGCTTCTCCTCCCGGCTGAATAGGAAGTGGGTCCTCCTGAGACCTGATTGGCCGGGAGTCCTAAGTCCTAACACAAAAGAAACCATGGACCAGTCCATAAAGTGTCTATTGGCGTTAAAATGTTTTGATTTTTTTTAAAACATTTTTATATGTCTCCTTATATGCTTAAAACATTTTGGTTTGGTTTTTAATTATGTATTTTTACATACATTGATTGCTATCACATAGGGGACCAATAGCCCCCTATGTGATAGCATATAGGTGACAGGTTCTCTTTATGGAGACACCTGAGGTCTATTAGAACCTGGATATCTCCTCCCTAATGCACTGCAGCTGGGGAAACACAGAGTGTGCCATCAGCTGCTTCACCCAGCACTGATCCTGGAGAATGACAGCTTCGGTCCAGGAAGTGACATCATACACATCACTTCCTGGTCTGTGTACAAGAGGGAGGCTGAGCAGACGGAGATCCAGTGAGCTCCCACTGCCCTTCCCACTGACACCTGCCATGACAGCACCAGGCCAGCAGGTGGGACACCAAAGCCTGGGGAACATAGCAGGGGGGAAGGCGGCACATTGTGAGGGTAGTGGAAGTGATTGGCAGCTTCAAAGCTGGTTGGATCACTTCTACATGAAAACTGACACTCCAGGTCGCTATAGTGGCTGGGAGTCTGTAAAAAAACATGTCTGCAGCACTCTAAAAATCTGGGGATTCAGCACTGTAAGAAAGCTGAGGATTCAAATTTTACTCCCTCCCCATCCTGGCGCCTTAAGGTGGCTGTTTAATCCGCCTTATGGTAGCACCAGCCCTGCCTGCCAGAACACACTGGTCAGCACTCACAGCCATTGGCTGCTGCTGTTTTTCCGGCATGCCTTTCAACAGAATGTCGGGCATTTGGCTGGCTTCTGTTGGACAGGCTGCTGTACACTCTGGCCGAATGTCAGACGGTTTCTGTTCAACCGACTGATACTGGTCGATATTCGGCCCATGTGAACCAAGGAAACACAGCAGAGTAGGGGACACAGGCATCTGACATTTCTGGAAGTGTTTATTGCCAAAGAGGCCTTTTCAAAGACCGCAGTGCTGGAATGGAGGAGAGGCAGGATAAATGGGCCACTGGAAAGGTGAGTATATAAGAGATTTAAGCTTTTAAAGCTGTAGAGACATGACAAAGAATTTTTAAACTTTGCTTTTTAGGCTTATGTATCCTTTGTGCAAACCTAGTTGTGGGAGCTTCTTCTGGATATTGTAATAATGCTGTGAAAAGTGTTGATCTAATCCAGAGAATACACAATTTGCCGATCTTCGATTCACCTGAATATTTGCGCGCAGAGAACCCAATTAGGAGTCAAGGTAATCATGATTTATGAATTGAATGATTCCCCATAGCATACAGAGATTTAGGTACATCAAAAACTTCACCGATTCGTCTGATTTGCTAATCAAGTCACTCATCGCTATTTCTAAGCTATCAAACTCCAGCTGTTAAAATCTAAATTGTAAATGTGACTAAATGAATGATATATTAAAAAGGTAAAGTGAATATTTTTTTGAAGTACTATATGAATTTGAGGTTGCTATTTAGTACTGATTAACTTTCAGAAAATTTGATTTACATTTCCATGTAATTATTGTTTTTTTTCTTGTTGTAATTCATTTTTTTCCCTTAGTCTGCTACAGGGTCACATATTGACACATACACTATATCACCACAAGTATTGGGATGCCTTTACAGACACGTGAACTTTAATGGCATCCCAGTCTTAGTCTGTAGGGTTCAATATTGAGTTGACCCATCCTTTGCAGCTATAACAGCTTCAACTCTTCTTGGAAGGCTGTCCACAAGGTTTAGGAGTGTGTTTATGGGAATGTTTGACCATTTTTCCTTTGTGAGGTCAGGCACTGATGTGGGACGAGAAGGCTTGGCTCGCAGTCTCCATTCTAATTCATCCCAAAGGTGTTCTATCAGGTTGAGGTCAGGACTCTGTGCAGAACAGTCAAGTTCCTCCACCATAAACTCACTCATCTATGTCTTTATGGGCCTTGTTTGTGCACTGCGCAGTCATGTTGGAACAGGAAGAGGCCATCCTCAAACTGTTCCCACATAGTTGGGCACATTAAATTGACCAAAATGTCTTGGTATGTTGATGTCTTAAGAGTTCCCTTCACTAGAACTAAGGGGCCAAGCCTATCTCCTGAAAAACAACCCCACACAATAACCCTTCCTCCACCAAATGATTTTGACCAGTGCACAAAGAAAGGTCCATAGAGACATGGATAAGCAAGTTTAGAGAGGAGGAAACTTGAATGGCCTGCACAGAGTACTGACCTCAACCCTATAGAACACCTTTGGGATGAATGAGAGCAGAGACTGCAACGCAGGCCTTTTCATCCAACATCAGTGTCTGTTCTCACAAATGCGCTTCTGGATGAATGGTCAAATATTCCCATAGACACACTCCTAAACCTTGTGGACAGCCTTCCCATAAGAGTTGAAGCTGTTATAGCTTCAAAGGGTGGGCCAACTCAATATTGAACCCTATGGACTAAGATTTGGTTGCCATTAAAGTTCATGTGCATCTAAAGGGAAGCGTCCCAATACTGTTGGTAATATAGTGTAGATACTGTAAGCAAAAGATTTGTGGAGATGGAAGACATAATGGGGTTTGAATTACTAAAAGGAAGTTGTACTTTGCAAAGGAATTTTCCCCAGAGCTTAGTGAATGTGGCGAAATGCCACTTTGCAAAGAATACCTGAACATGTGCAAAGAAAATAGATTGAAAAAAACTGAATTTTTTTCTTGCATGTGATTCGATAATTTGCTTAAAAACAGACAAAATGTGTAATTACGCAAGTTATTAATAAAGATCTTTAACTTATGTATGAGCTTAGACCTAAATTGTAAGCTTTCATTATCCACAGTGGCTAATTTATGTTCTTCTTGTGATTACTTAATTTATCTACAGCAGTGAAAAAAAAGATTAAAATGCTGTTTCTCTGAACTTTCCTGCAAGCAATAGCTCACTATGGGGTTTGCATTAGACCAGATTCAGAGTGTTCTATTTGGAGCTCACAGTGATGTCATATGATGTGGTCCTATAAAGTGTTACGCATTGACATGACTGAGATAAATTTTGGAAAGCCTAATGGATCTCACACTGTGCTTAGCTTTCCCATTACAAACTGTTCGCGTATAGCATTTTTAAGAACATGCTGTGTTTAATTAACCACTTCAGCCCCGGAAGAATTTACCCCCTTCCTGTTTAGAGCACTTTTTGCGATTCGGCACTGCGTCGTTCTAACTGACAATTGCATGGTCGTGCGATGTGACTCCCAAACAAAATTGACATCCTTTTTTTCCCACAAATAGAGCTTCTTTTCTTTTGGTGGTATTTGATCACCCCTGCGTTTTTTATTTTTTGCGCTATAAACAAAAAAAGAGCGACAATTTTGAATAAAACACATTATTTTTTACATTTTGCTATAATAAATATCCCCCAAAAATATATATAAAACATATATTTTCCTCAGTTTAGGCCGCTACTTATTCTTCTACATGTTTTTGGTAAAAAAAAACGCAATAAGCGATTATTGATTGGTTTGCGCAAAAGTTATAGCGTTTAAAATATAGGGGATAGTTTTATCTCATTTTTATTAATATATATATATATTTTTAAATGGTGGCGATCAGAGATTTTTATCGTGACTGCGAAATTATGTCGGACACATCGGACATTTCTGACACATTTTTGGGACCATTGTCATTTATACAGCAATCAGTGCTATACAAATGCACGGATTCCTGTGTAAATGACACTGGTAGTGAAGGGGTTAACCACTAGGTGGTAGTGTAGGAGTTAAGTGAGCCCTGGGGAGTGTTTCTAACCATGGGGGGGGGGGGCGTTGCTGTGTATGACATGTCAATGATCTCTGCTTCGATCACAGGGAGCAGAGATCAGTGACACTGTCACTAGGCAGAATGGGGAGATGCTTGTTTACATTAGCATCTCCCCGTTCTTCCTCCCCGTGAGGCGATCACGGGTATGTGCATGACGATCAAGTCCATGGGACCCGCGATTGGACTCACGGAGCTTGCCGCAGGCGTACCACTACCAGCGGCGTACATGTGCCCGCTGGCCGCCTCTTAAAGGGCAACATACAGGTACGTGATTCTGCCTGTACGAACCCTTCCGCTGACGTATGTCGGCGTGAGGGGGTTGGCAAGTGGTTAAATTGTCCTATTTTAGTTTTTTTCTCATGATTATTTGTACTGTCACTTCATACATTTTATGCATAACCTGGTAACAATATTGATACGTTTTCAGCGCTCAATGCTAATGAAACAGATACTTGAGATGTATTTATGCTACAAAGTGGGAGACAAAAAGAAACATAATGTTGACCATTGAACATAAAAATTTCCCATCTTTTTCGCAAACTAGCACCCACCATAGTTATAACTTTTTATGACATTTATTTTCATTTAAATGGATCCTTTATATTAACTCTTGGAAATTAGTTTTTCATTTGTACATCACTTAGTATGAAGAATTGGGACTTGGACTTGGTAGATGCTGGCATTCTGGGGGAACAAAAGACTGGCACATCAGAGATGACAATTTTATTGTCAGTATGTGGAATACTGACAATTACAACAGAAAAACTTTAAAATACTTCAGTTGGAGGAAAAGTCTATTGAAAGGGATAGAAGATTTTCTACACAGTGCTTCCTTTGCCTGTATTAGTGAAAATATATATGCATCTGTAACGTTTAAATCTATTTTCTATAATCTTCCAATTATTGGATTCCTACAATTTTCAAAGATTGGCCTACTTGTTCTATTGTTTGTGTGTCAAACAGCAAATTGCTTTGTTCTCAGTAGAAATGTTTACCTGTAGTGCAAAAGCCCACAATGCGCTATTTCATTATCTTCCTTTTGTACACACATTGTGGCAATTGACAGCCCAGGTAATAGCCTCTTCCTCTAGCAGTGGTTACTGTCTAAGTGGCCACATAAATGGGTCTCATTATATGACAGACATTCAATGTGTCTAACAGGTAAAAGTTAAGTCATATACATACTTTGTAAGAATTTTAACAGTTCTTTTAAAAGTTCTAGGCAGACTCCTACCTGTGCTGTTTCTGACGCAAGAGGGTGGATTTACTAAAGGCAAATAGAGGGGGTTATTTACAAAAGGCAAATTCACTTTGCACTGCATTTGAAAGTGCACTCTAAATCTAAAGTGCGCTCTAAAGTGCGCTCTAAATCTAAGGGGTAGATCTGAAATGAGGGGAAGCTCTGCTGATTTTATCATCCAATCATGTGCAAGATAAAATGCTGTTTTTTTATTTTCCTTGCATGTCCCCCTCGGATATACAGTGACTTTACTTACAAGTGCACTTGCAGTGCAAAGTGGATTTTCCTTTAGTAAATAACCCCCTAAGTGTACACTTTGCAAGTGCAGTTGCACTCGTTTTCCCCAGAGCTTTGTAAATGTAGTAAAGCTCTGCTGTATCAATCCAATCATGTGCAAGCAAAATGCTGTTTTTTTTTTTGTTCCCTTGAACCTGATTATGTATTCTTTACTAAGCTTTATCACATTTACATTTACTAAGTAAAATGAGTGCAACTGCACTTGCAAAGCTTATAGTCTATTTGTCTTTAGCAAATCTATTTCACAAATTTTTACTCTTGTTAAAAACGTACTGCTGTTACCTCCTACATTCTAGTTAAGTGTGGGGGGGTCTTTCTCATATAGTCACAAAATCAGCGCCAGTATGGAAATACATGCAAACGTGATGGTCAGACATCTAGACTAGCAGGAAATACAATTTCTGGAGCAGTTCTATACACTAGCATTGTAAAGAATGCTCCATTTTTGTTTTCATCATCATTTTCATTTTCATTACCGATGAGTGAATCTCACATAGATGGTTTCTTCCTAACAAATGCCGGCCATACACGGTTCGAATTTCGAAATAATTTTCTTTCGAAAATCGTATCTATGAATTTTCGGACGAATTTCGCACCATTAGTGGGCTGCAGCAACAGCAGATTTTCGTGTGGAAATCAAATTTGAGGAATCGGACATGTTGGAAATTTTTTGAAAAAAGAACGATTTTCTAATCAATGATGGGAGAATCGTGCGAGAAATGTAATAAAATAAAATGTATTCCCGGCCACAAAAATTATTTTCTGTAACAATATGAGGTGAAATTGAAGGCTTGGTCGGCCGAATTTCGAAAATCAATGGTGGCATCATCGGATCACAAAAAAAATTTACTTTCTGATTTTGAAAAGAAAATTCGTTCGAAATTCGACCATATATGGCCTGCATAAGAAGTGTTGTCATACATCACCCAACGGCTGCAAATGATGGAACAACTGGAACAGAGAATTAGGCCATGTAGGAGCTATTAGGTCACAATAAGAACTTGAGAAAATCAACTTTGCATGTTGGCACATACAGTGGTGTGAAAAAGTGTTTGCCCCCTTCCTCATTTCCTGTTCCTTTGCATGTTTGTCACACTTAAGTGTTTCGGAACATCAAACCAATTTAAACAATAGTCAAGGACAACACAAGTAAACACAAAATGCAATTTGTAAATGAAGGTGTTTATTATTAAAGGTGAAAAAAAATCCAAACCATCATGGCCCTGTGTGAAAAAGTGATTGCCCCCTAAACCTAATAACTGGTTGGGCCACCCTTAGCAGCAACAACTGCAACCAAGCGTTTGCGATAACGTGCAATGAGGCTTTTACAGCGTCCTGGAGGAATTTTGGCCCACTCATCTTTGCAGAATTGTCCTAATTCAGTTACATTAGAGGGTTTTCGAGCATGAACGGCCTTTTTAAGGTCATACCACAACATCTCAATAGGATTCAGGTCAGGACTTTGGCTAGGCCACTCCAAAGTCTTCATTTTGTTTTTCTTCAGCCATTCGGTGGTGGACTTGCTGGTGTGTTTGGGATCATTGTCCTGCTGCAGAACCCAAGTTCGTTTCAGCTTGAGTACACGAACAGATGGTCGGACATTCTCCTTCAGGATCTCTTGGTAGACATCAGAATTCATAGTTCCTTTTATCACGGCAAGTCTTCCAGGTCCTGAAGCAGCAAAACAGCCCCAGACCATCACACTACCACCACCATATTTTACTGTTGGTATAATGTTCTTTTTATGAAATGCAGTGTTCCTTCTACTCCAGATATACTTGGACACACAACTTCCAAAGAGTTCCACTTTTGTCTCATCGGTCCACAGAATGTTGTCCCAAAAGTCTTGGGGATCATCAAGATGTGTTGTGGAGATATTGAGACGAGCTTTGATGTTCTTTTTGCTCAGCAGTGGTTTTCTCCTTGGAACTCTGCCATGCAGGCCATTTTTGCCCAGTCTTTTCCTGATGGTGGAGGCATGAACGCTGACCTTAACTGAGGCAAGTGAGGCCTGCAGTTCCTTGGACGTTGTTGTGGGGTCTTTTGTGACCTCTTGGATGAGTCGTCGCTGCGCTCTTGGGGTAATTTTGGGCGGCCGGCCACTCCTGGGAAGGTTCACCACTGTTCCATGTCTTCGCCATTTGTGGATAATGGCTCTCACTGTGGTTCACTGGATTCCCAAAGCTTTGGAAATGGCTTTATAACCCTTTCCAGACTGATAGATCTCAATTACTTTCTTTCTCAATTGTTCCTGAATTTCTTTGGGTCTCGGCATGATGTGTAGCTTTTAAGGATCTTCTGGTGGACCTTACTGTGTCAAGAAGCTCCTATTTAAGTGATGCCTTGATTGTGAACAGGTGTGGCAATAATCAGGCCTGGGTGTGGCTAGAGAAATTGAACTCAGGTGTGGACAACCACAGTTATATTATGTTTTAACAAGGGGGGCAATCACTTTTTCACACAGGGCCATGATAGTTTGGATTTTTTTTCACCTTTAATAATAAACACCTTCATTTACAAATTGCATTTTGTGTTTACTTGTGTTGTCCTTGACTATTGTTTAAATTGGTTTGATGTTCCGAAACACTTAAGTGTGACAAACATGCAAAGGAACAGGAAATGAGGAAGGGGGCAAACACTTTTTCACACCACTGTACAAAGCAGCGACGAGGTTTGAATTCAGTGCAATACAAGGTTTGCCAAGAACTCTAGTTGTTCGCGCTTTGGTGAATGGGTGAACTAGATTGTCTGTTTGCCCATACACTGTAGCAAATTTCCAGCTGTGCCTGAAGTCATAATTAGTGGTGGTATTACTACCACCAACAATGAATGACAGCTTTCCACTCAGGGCTGTGGTTGGTAATTGTCTAATATAAATGTGTTGGATGGAACTCATGCTGTTTTTTTTTTTTTTTGCATGGGGCATCTTATTAAAAATCCACTTATTTTTGCATTGGTGTATGTTTCCCTGCCAGTACCCAGCTCCGCATAGTCTTTTTTTGAAACCCCATTCCTATTAGTCTTAAAAATGGGCAACATTCATTGTCAGGATTTGTGAGCCATAGACTTCAATAGGGTTCAGTGAACGTTTGCAATTTATGAATTAAATTTTAACAGTTTGGTTAACATCCCTTGAACCAGGAATATTTGGGTCATTGATAGTACAGAAATTTCCATATGAACAATGATTATTTTGTTTTCTAAAGAAGCCAACGCTTTCAACATACAGTGTATGTTTTACCTTAAAAATCTGACAAGAGACAGGGATGAGATTGTGACAGTTCCAGGCAGAAACAAAGACAGGTATGTACCCATTTGTCTTTTTCACAAGGATATTTGTCTGAAGAAGCATTTACTGGCAGTGGTTAAAAGGTTACACACTTGGCGTGTATTTATAAATAATTAACAAATTAAGAACTGCATGTAAATTTGTTCTGTGCTAGCAGGGCAAAATCAAATGTTCTCTGGCTATATTCTCTACAGATCAAAAATATGTGCATGGGGGAAATACTGCCACTAAATAACACTGATTATTGTAGGATTAAAGTATGCTCATCAGCTCATCTAGTGGCCATAATATGGTATTTTCCACTATTTCACGTTTGATTGGCAGAGAATATAGCCTGAGAATATTTGATTTTGCCTCATTCAACAATGACATATCCAAAAACAGATGGACTTTCTTGGTACCCCGTAATCAAAACTATACACATACAGTATTAGACGATCATGTTATTAGAACATTAAAAACATGTTCAAGTGGACTAAAACATACATCATAACCCCTCAAAACATACTAGAGATTGTTATTCTATAATCCAAACACTAGCTCAATAGTAGAACAGGAACAACAGACTACAGATATGGTGTTTTCCTCTACATGTTTCGTGGTGCAAATCGCTTCTTCAGGAGACTGAGGGGATACAATTAAAATTATAAACAAAAGAAGACAACACATTATAAACATTGTGCATTATACATAATATGAACAGGTATAGTAAACACCAGGCAGAGCACCCATACTCAGCCACTATATACAGAAGAAGCTGTTATACATGAAGCATACCTAGAGCTAGCTCCTCCCAGGGGGGCGGGTGTGGAAGCAGACCACGGTCACTTTATCTACAAAGCATAAAAAATTGCTTTTTACGACACTACACCAAAACCCACTAAATTAGGACCATACCTTTGTCAACTGTGGATACTGACCATATAAAGAGAGTCCAAAAGAAACTTGACAGATGTAGCCTGGTAAAAGGTATAAATCCTTTGGGTGGTCGTGGTGGAACAGAAGTTTTTCAAAAACAGTGATATAGCATGCCCAGACAAAGGTGTGGTCCTAATTTAGTGGGTTTTGGTGTAGTGTTATAAAATTTTAGTCTACTTAATGCAGTGTTATAAAAAGCATTTGTATGCTTTGTAGATAAAGGGGTTGATTTACTACAACTGAAGAGTGCAAAATCAGGTGCAGCTCTGCATAGAAACCAATCGGCTTCTATTTTTTTTGTCAAAGCTTAATTGCACTCTCCAGTTTTAGTAAATCAGCCCAAATTTCTGGTCTGCTCTCAACAACAACCCAACCCCCCCAGGAGTAGTGTTGCTCTGCCAGGTTTTCATACCTGTTCATATAGAACGGGTTTGGAGGGGTTTGAATATGAAGGGTGAGACATCCAGAAATTAGACAAAAAGGATACAAGAACTGGGAACCTTTAGGCCTAGGTAACACCATTGTGCAGAAACATCAGTTTTTCTGAATGCGTTTTGCAAGGGCACAACAAAGACAATGGTTCTCTATGTGCTCTGTTCACAGCACAACGTGCGTATTTTTTCTGTGCAGGAATCTGCAACATGTATGAAGTTTTCTGCATGGGAAAACTGACATGACATCAACTTTGGTGTAAATAGGGCACATAACTGACACACGTGAAAACTGATGTCGACTTGCATGAAAACTGTCTCTGCAAGTGAAATCTGCACCTATGGTGTGAATGAGCCCTAAAACACTTTATTTTGTAAGTGGATTGATTGCTTTTAATAATACATTTTAAATAAAAGGTGTTATGCAAGGGGGATTTATCTTGTTCTTCTGCCTTTCATTTAAGATAAGGGTACCTATGGATGCTCTATGATCAAAGTGCTGTTTTTGAATGGTAGTTGTATAAGTGGAAGAGGTTTATGCACGCTACATGGTGTATTTATTTATTTTAAAACTACAGACTTAGCCCCGTATAAAAGTAAAACATATCTGTATCTATCAAGTGATATAGGTATGATGTAGATACAACATCAGGGGATTATATTAGGGGTGAAATAGAGAGTACAGATTTATTGTACATAACTATGGCATTGAGACTACATGTCCCAGGAACCTTTCCGCACGTGTATTGTAATGTGCTACTGTTTCAGAGACTTTTTGCTGGTCTTACTGTTCATCTGTAGTTCCAGATGGCAGTGCACATGTCATGGCTATGATGGCCCTCTGAAATAGACTCTGCCAATTAGCATAGTCACCCAAAAATCAGAAGCCTATTTCAGCAATCTTTTAACTTGTTCCCCAGTTACATAAATGGGACTGTGATGAAAAAGCCCATAAGAAAAGAAGTAATTGTGGCTACAAGATTTTACATTTAGTCTCTAGAGCCTACATAGGTGTGCCCAGATTACTGCATTAGGGTGTGCACCCCGAAGCTCAAGCATATATGCGTGTGTGTGCATGTATATACATATATATATACTGACAGTGTCAGTAGAGCAGTGGATGGTGTCAGTAGGACAGAGATTAGTGTCAGTAAGGCAGGGGACTCTGTCAGTATTTTATTTTTATCATTTTATTTTTTTATTATTAAAAATATATATATATTATTCTTTTTACAATCCTTTTTAGGAGCCCTGTTAGGGGAATTTGGTGAAATAGCAGGGGGTCTAAACAGGGCGAATATATGCCACACAGGGTGATTAGGGTGTGCCTAGGCACACCTGGCACACCCTGCGTGCACGCCTATGAAAGTCTAAAGCCCCATACACACTATCAGATTTTCTGCTGATTTTTGTCTTCAGATTTACCAAAATCATGTAGTGCAAGGCCTGCCTGATTGCATACAAATTGAAACTCCTAAGGTTTGACCTCATATTATATGGCTTTGGTAAATCTGAAGGAAAAAATCTGCAGAAAATCTGATAGTGTGTATGGGGCTTAAGACTTCATGCACAAGGGTGCAATTGCCCATGCAGTGTAAATACATTGCACATTTCTGGTGCCCAGGACATTCTGGAGCTGACATGGATATCTGAAGGCAAATGCATACAATTGTGTGCCACTATTTGTAGTAGCTCATGTGCACAGAAGTAACAGCCTTGAACACACAATACCTGCTTTTGGGACACTACATCTATCCGCAAGCTCTACTTTAAGATATTTGCAGAGCATTTATATCTAGAAGTGGCCATACACAGCACCAGGACATCCCAGGAACCAAAAATAAGAAATGGGGATTAAATGATGGTGATGGACTTCCTGACACTTTTGCCATCTACCTCATGAGCACTCGTGGTGAAGCATTTATTTGAAGACATATGAAACCAGAAGAATCTATACATTTATCTATGGTGTTGAGATTGTGACTTTTTGAACTTCATTAAGTTTGTGACTCACACATGTTTTACTTGCATTGCTATGTATGTTGATCACTTTACATATGATGATTTATAGCACCAACACCTTTACCCTTGTTTAATCACCAATTCAGTCTACCTTAAAGGGGCATCTACCTCAACAAATTATCACCTCAGGTGCCATTACAAATCACAAATCATTATTTATCTCAAAAATAAGAAGTGCTTATGCCGCATGGGCAAATGTGCTCATGTGCATGTAGCCGAATAACGCTTTAACAGATTTATTTTTTTTAATTATCATTCACAAACAGATGACAAGCCCACAAACAACTTTCAAAATAAAGGAACTGAACTAATAAGATGCCCAAACATAAGTGAAATACAATGACCTACTAGAATTCTGGCACAATGCACACAATTTAAAAGACAGTTCTGAGTAATATTAATTGTATCTTCCACATTATTTAAAGGTGTGTAGTGAAATAAAATGTAACTGCTTGAAGCAGGCATAGGTATAACTATCAGGATGTTTGCTCTGGTTTTTCTCATTTGGTTTAATAAAAGCCAAGGCAGACCATCTGGCTTATTTCAGACTTGGCTCTGTGTTTAGATTTGCTGGCTTAGCTGCATAAGTCAATGGTTGCTAGGCACACAATTCCAGAAATTATTCTCTGTGACAAACCAGCCTCAAAATGTCATATATAAAGTGATTCAAAGAAATAGCATTAGTTGCCTAAAGAACGAAGGCATATGAATCGGAACAAAATGTTCATACCATCAATATTTCCTAGTTAAATTAAAACAAATATTGTTAACCTCCACTCTGAGGAAATCATTGCCGTGTTGAACAAAACGAATATAACCAGACACTTCTCCTTTTATAGTATCACACGAGGGAAAGGAACACAGGAGATACAGGCAGCTCATCTACTGTGTACTTTATACCTGCTTCCATCACCTGCAAAGAGCCTCTAGGCTCCAGACACTCTTTAAAAACCGACACACTAGCCCTAACTAAAAACATTACATCCACATCCAAGACACTTAGGTTATTTCATGTTTCCTCAACTACTATGGGCAGACTTTTTTGTTTAGCCAAAACAGTAATTGTATGGCCAGCACATAAACAACCCAAGATGTTTGGAGCAGTGTAACAAACTATGTTTTTCCTATTTACACTGGAACTCTGTACATCAAATAAAACAAGATAGTTATGTACTAATATCAACCAGGACACACAGCAGATGTAAAAGCCCACTCAGAAAAAATTAAGGGAGAGAGATCACAAGATGGCTAAGCGTGAGAAGAGTATGTATTCAGTCGTCATAAGGCAATGCAAAGGGAGGTGCCTCAAAATGCCATGCTGCTGGCTAGGGATGAGGTTTGGGTTCCATAGCACTATGGGTTTGAGAGAAATCTGTGTATTTGAGATTTATGGTCCTGCAGAATTAATGTAGTCATTTTTCAGACTGAATTATTTGTAACCACAATGCACTGCTTGAACTTAGTCTAGCCTGCCGCCTGACAGTTGCAACACAATGTTTGCACAGCAGGACCCCATCTGCAAATTTATAATGTTTACTGTTGTGTAAATCCTGCATTGCACCTTGAAGTACTGCAAAGGTGCCACACAATGTTTCAGCAGCTGGACTTCAGCTGACAAATTTCTAATGTTTGCTGTAGGGCAAATCCTGCTTTGTGTTTAAAAATGTGCAGCCTTTTCTATTGCTTAGCACTATGTAGGTCCCACACAAGGCTTCCACAGTTGGACCTTAGCTACCAAATTTCTAAAGTTTGCTTCAAGATAAATCCTGTCTCAAAGCTTGGAGCTTATACCAGTGCCCAGGCACAATAAAGGTGCCACACCATATTTCTGCAGCTGGACCTTGCCTGTCAATTTTCTGATGTTAGCTACAGGGTAAATTCTGCTTTCTGTTTCAGCCTACTCCATTGCCCAAGCACTGTAAAGATGCCACACAATGTTTGTGCAGCTGAATTTCAGCTGTCATATTTCTAATGTTTGCTGCAGGGGAAATCCCTTGCTGAACCTTGATGTTTGTGACCTATTTAGGTGCTGTAACATATAAAATGATATGCAGCTATTGACTCTCAGTCAATACATTGTCATTTCTATTTATAAAACCTGCCTCCTCTTTTCTGTCCAATTTTGCTTCCTAACCAAGTTGCTTATATACTGTCCAGTCACTGAACAATATTTGTGGTTTTTGTCTCTCAGATAATACACTCTAATTTTTTAGCAAGGTAAACAGCTCTCCCACTGATATTGCTATGTGATACTGTATATGTGGCTATTGTCTCTAAAATAATATACTGCAAAGATTATTTCACTTATATATTGCTACCCAACCAAGCTGCATACTGACATACCCCACTTTTAAGTACCCAATGGGGCTTAATTACTAAAGCTGGAAAGTGCAAAATAAGGCTCCCTTCTGCATAGAAACCAATGAGATTCCAGGTTTTATTACCAAAGCTTAATTTAACAAGCTGGGGTTAGAAGCTCATTGGTTTCTATGCAGAAGTGAGCCTTATTTTGCACTTTCCAGCTTTAGTAATTAAACCCCATTGGGTACTTAAAATATACTGTCCAGCCACTGCACAAAACTTGTGCCTACTGTCTCTCAAATGATACAGTCACATTTCTATTGTAGGATAAAACCTGCCTCATGTCTCCTTCTTATATTGCTACCTAATCATGCTGCTTACATACTGTCCAGCCACTGTACAAGATTTGAAGCTAATGTCTCTCGAACAATACACTATAATTTTAATTTTAAAATAAAACCTGCCTTGTCACTTCCTCATGTATTTCAGGCTAGCCAAGCTGCTTACATACTGTACAGCTACTGAATAATATTCGTGGCTATTGTCTCTCAGATAATGCACTCTAATTTGTACTGCAAATGAAATCCTGCCTTGTCTGTTTCTATATTATCCATTTAATGTCCTGAAGCTAGCCAATTTCTACCAAACACACCTGAAGTCTATATTTTAAATATTTTGGGAATAATTGGGGATAGGAGAGGGTTTTAGGAATGTGGAGTTGTGGTTCTGACTTGTTTTAGTACACTCTGTTTTGTCATATTATTGCAGTATGGTACTACAAAAAAAGAGGCACACCAACTATACAATTAAACTGTTGTGCCACTGGGCAATTTGTACGTAGTTGAGGGCCCTAGCTTTATTTTTTTAAGGGCTTACCATACGCAAGCCCTTTTACCTTTTTTCCCCACAGCTCTCTGGGTCCCTGGACATGCCCAGGGAAGGCATATTTCTCTGCATCTCTCCCTTATCAGCTAAGAGAGGCCATACCTGATAAATTAAAGGTAGCTGGCCAGGTGGTTGGCAGTCAGGGAGTCTAATAGCACACAGCTTTTCTGGAAGACTCAGATACTGTCAGAAGCACTTGCCCAAATGCTACCACAGTGAGATCATCTCTCTATGCCCTCAGGCCCTGGATCTCTACAGCTGTTTGCCTGAGTTGTCAGAGCAGGCCTGGACTTTACTGAGAGGGACTTTTTTATGAGGACAAGTGCATGTACATGTTTGTGTTCTTAACTGTTTTAATGAACTAGTAATCAACTAGTCACCAGGCTCATAATTGCAGCATGACCTGTGCCCATCAATACAGCGTGACCAGTGCCCATCATTGCAGCCTCATCTGTGTCCTTGATTGTAGCGTGACCTGCACAGAGGAAGAGAGAGGACAGCCAGATCATCACAGGGGAAGAGAACATGGAGGAAGAAGAGAGCTGGTCGGATCACAGAGCAGAGATAACCTGCTGTAACAGCTTACTTTTGCACCTGTGACACACAAAACACATCCACACCGGCATTGGACCAGCATTCTGTCTGTCACAGGCACTGGGTCAAGAGGTGGGACTGTGTGTGACCGCAAGTGGAGGCAATTCAAATATAAGCTTTTACAGCGGGCTATCCCCACTCTGTGATCCAGCCAGCTCTCTTTCTCCACGCTGTCTTCCCCTGGGTGAATGGCTCACATTCAACCCCGCCTACCAGTGGTGCTCACCCCCCCCCCCTCCGTTCCCAGGCAGCCCACGCTCCCCAACCATCATTTTCCACTTGCAAAATGTGAGTAGGTGAGTGGAAAATTTTAGGGCTGCTATAGAATATTGTAAAGACTATGCCATGCAGCCACATGCTAACCCAACAAAGAGACATTATTATAAAGAGTCCATTATGTAGCAGCCTTCAAAATCTGTTGTGTATATTTCTGCTGTGCATGCATATAAAATTGTACTGTTTAATAATATCATTTACAGCTTAAAGACATCTATCAAGCATGTACTTTAAAAAAATGATTTTGGGGGGGGGGGGGGGGGAGTAAGAGGGGAAGGCTGCAGCAGAGTCCAAACAGTGGCCTGGCATATAATTGAAGGTCTTGTAGTATTCCCTTACAAAGCCATCTGGGCCCGGTGATTTGTTAGTGTCAACTGCTTTATATATCTCTGTCAAAGTGAATGGTGTGTTCAAACTATCCAGTTGGGCTTTAGCTAGCTTCGGCATGTTTAACTGAGCAAGAAAGTTGTCTATATCTGGTAAATATGGTTGAGAGGTCAAGGAGTCACAGTTCATTTTATAAATAGAGCTGTAGTAGCAGCTGAACATGTCTACAATTTCTTGTGGATTGTGTAATTTATGACCACTAGTGGGACAGTGCAAATAAGCGATTTTGGTCTTACTGCGATATCCCTGTCAACCATCATTCTAAATTTTAAATCATCAGCAAAAATGGAAACTTTTCTATCTATTTCATCCTCCAGATCATAGGTAAAGATACGCAAAGGAAATGTGTTCAACATCAGTTTATGCGGTAGACCCCTATTAAGTGTAGTCTTATTAACAACTAGCCTTTGGCTTTTGTCTTTTAACCAGTTTACCATTCTTTGTAGAAACAATCTCTACAAATTCTGCATCTGCACATTCTGTACCAAACTAATATGAGGAACATTTTTCAATGCTTTTGGGAAAATACAAACAGTGTTCCAACATTCAAAATTACACCTACTTCTTTACTTATGCTGATCCTCATTTACTGAATTGTTTTTTAGTATACAGTATATTTTTTATGTCTTCCCAACAAATACTTTAAATATGTTTTGCACAAAAGATATCAGATTAACTAATCTATAGATGTTTGGTTGTAGCTCCCTACTTCTTAATGACAAAAGTAAACCTCAAAAAAATAAAAAAATAAATGGACCTCTAGCAGCTTCCAATCATAATGTGTCAGTATGTGTAGCAGACCTACCTTGCAAGTGACCCCCTCCAAGCCCTGCAGAGTCAGAACTTTTATCCATCATGGGCACTTCTTTGCATAGGAGTTAAGTCATATCCGTACAGAGCTGGCCTGTGAATAAACACTAAGCTGCGCATGAACGGCTCAGTATACACAAGCGCTGAAAGGCAGGGATAAGCAAATATGACAGAATATGACCAATAGCATCTCTTGTCATTAAAATCCTACCGATCAGTTGTTTTTAACTTTTTAGTTTTACTTCCACCTTAATTAATGGTGTGACATTTGCTGTACACCATATAACTGCTAATGGTGTACTATAATCACTATAATTTCCTATTTTAAAGTGCACCAATGTACTAAAGTGAATACAGTGCATAAAAATGAAGTATATATTAATCCAAGATGTGTGTAAAAAGTGCACTTGATAAAGTCACGTGACATGTGATGCAACACGTCGGGAGGAGCCAGTGAAGTCATTCTAAGGTATCTCCATGAACACAGCGGGCTGTGTTGGGAACACTCTGAGCAGCTGATTGTTCGTAGGTGCTGACACTTATCTTTTCACATATGAGTAGATCGGCTTGTGTTTGATGATCTGGTTAAATGATCATTGCGCAATGATTAATGATTGTTCTTTCTGCTTTGTTTATATGCAAATGATGAGCCTGATTGAGAACCAAAGCAATTGATGATATAAGTGAAAATCTATAGGAGGATTGAATAGGAACATCTAGAGTGGTGTGGATATCATTTAATCTGAGGACAAGAGCTATATCTGTGACAATGGAATGAGTTTTTATTCACAGTTTTTATTTGCATTGTTTATTTTAACACTGGGACTGAGGTGAACTCGAATCATTTGTACTCATATTTTTTAATTGTTTTGGAGATTTTGCAAGTTTATATATAGTACCCTGCACATTTATCAGGATTGACATAAACCTGCATGTGCATTTTTGATTATATATCTTCAGCCTGTGGAGGTGAAATGATTGCTTTCTTGGCAGTATCAACAGTTACTTTTGGCACACTGCTTTACTAGTTGAAAGGCTATAAGCACATAGAAATGCAATGAGAACATATTTGTGGAAATTAACGTCAAAAACTGCAAAGGCAGGAGAATTTCATGACTGTATCATTTATGGGCCTGCATCTGAGTCCAGGAAATAGAGGATAGCCTTTGATGATCCCTAAGCAAATATGGCTCTGTCCTTCTGTTGAGAAAAACAGATAAAAGCTTTGGAAAAGAGAATATTTTTATAGGCGGTAATTAATACCTGTATGTGTTACATTTACTGATTGCTTAGCATGCATGCACTAAACAATAAAATGAATATCTCATAGTATGTTCAGTTTAATCACTGTATTAATCAGTTGAAGAAAATATTGTTTTTTTCTATTTTCAAGAATTAAGAGATCAGTGAGGTGCAGCTGGTGGTACCTGTAGTGACATATGAACCAGTGATAGGAACCAAAGGGTGTAGTAGTGGACCAAGTACTAACACACCAGGAAGTGTTGGATCCCTTCAGAGGCCAACAATCTGTATGTAATATGTTTGCAGATGTCTGATTTTACCTTCTCTGCTCTGTAATAAACTACTTTAGTATTAAGGATTTTTTACATCTGTTCCAAGAATTGTTTGACTGGGTTAGCTTTGTTTTTAACAACCATTTCTGATACTCTTCCATATAATAGCTATGGAAAAGGAACATCAGTAGCAGTGAAGTTGAAGAGATTCTTTCTCACTGCCTGGAAGAGGCTTACCGGTCAGGTATGTATTGGGACATCCCTGTTGTTTAATATGCCTTTTGCTCTGAGTTAATTGTACTGCCCATTTGGTTCATTTATTCAAGTCAAGTAGGCTGTTTACTCTGCATGGGAATTTTCCTTTAGCTCAGGTGAGGTGAAGCTCTGCTGATTCCCTTGTACATTAAACAGTATTTTTTGCAAAGCAAATTTTCACCACATTTACTAAGGGAAAATTTGCTTGGAAATGAATAGCCTATTAAAGTAACCCCTATATGTTCATATGGATAAGTAGCATCAGGAACACAAAGACATCATTAACTTATATAGTAATGAAGTAGCAATGTAAGCTGAACCTAAATGACAAAGCTTGTAGTTCCAAAACATGGGATACAACCAAAAGATATATAGTATATGAAAATTGATAGCGGCAGGAAATTGGGATTATGGCGGTGCTCAATTAAAGAAATGTACATATATAGTAAAATTTGAATTTTTACTATTACATAAAAACATCAATATAGAGATGAGGTTCAATAAAATGATTGACAGCATATTCAAAAATATATTTTTACTGGCCACTGGTGTCCATGAGACAGAGGTGGTCAATAGTAGATGTTAAATACCAGCTTGTTTCACCAGCATTGGCTTCTTCAGGGAATTATTTCGCACATTATAATCACACAGCTCTAGTAACAATAAATAAAGAGAGTTTTCCATCAATTTATAAGTAAAGACAAAAGAAGAAGGAAGCACATATAAAAAGCATTTGTCATGGTTCCAAAAGTATACCTATTCCCATCAAACTTACCTGTGGAGCACCAAATGAGGGCACCAAGCCAGTCCACAAAGGATGGCAGGGGGGGCGTGCGCAGCCACAGAGGGCATAAAAGGACCAAGCTACAGGCAAAAAGAGGAAGGGATGATATTTAGTGTTTCATATTGAGCATGCATCAGTGTCCAATTCAAAGGGCTAACATGGCCTCAACTTGTACATGCTATGCTCAAGTATACATAGAGATTAATGCAGGGGTGCCAAAGAACTTGTAGTAATAGAGCCAAACTTCCTTATTTTTTTATATATTATATTATTTATAAATAAATATATATATATATATATATATATATATATATATATATATATATATATATATATATATATTCTATATTTATATATATTTGTATATATTTTATATATATTTTTATAATTCTATATTTCCTTAAATAGCCACAATGAAAGATACAAAAGTAGACCCAAATTAGAATGGTTCAAAACTGTATCAAAGCTCCGTAGTCTACAAAAAAGGGTCATATATAGGTGTTAGTATTATTAATTGGGACAGAACTCAATTTCAGTCAATGGTATGTCAAAAACGCTTGAGCAACCAACCCAAAAAGGAGGGATGGTGTAAACCATATACATATATAGTATCCAGGAGTAGCAGGGGTATCTACAGTGAAACTTAAATTATAGGCCAAAAAGTATCATCCTAAATGATAAGTTCACACATAGCCAAAATACCGTAGCAGAGGTATCTACAGTGAAAAAATTAGATAAGAGCCGGGGAGTAACATCCTAGATGGTGAGTTCACATATCGCCAGAGTAGTCCTCCATAACAAATAATTACTTGCAATATCATAAATACACAAACCGAGGTTGCCTCTGCTCACCAGCTGATGATGTGCTGGAGTGGCCAGACTCAAATACCCCCCACTAGATTTGCCTACCACGCAGGCACCAGTGCAGATCCTTCGCTAGCCTATAAGGACCATAATCCCAGGCAATAGGACAAGGTGGATGGATGACATGACGCGATCAGCGTCATCTAAGAGTGGATGATGCGACACTCATGGGAGGATGGATAAAGCCAAGGAATAAACAAAGCAAGAAAAAGAAGACAAAACATATCAATTCAAATATGACATTGATTACCTATGCAGAATGTGTAAAAAGGTGGTATTTACCAAAGGGATGGGAACATAGAAGGTGGGAAGAAGCAGTATAATAATAACAGTAGGAATAAAGATTAGTGGTTGACATGTCATAATTCCCAATTACACATAAAGTATATTAATGAAGTACAGGTTTACCCACTTGAGCTCCAGAAGGTTTTACCCCCTTCATGACCAGACCATTTTTTGCTATTCAGTACTGTGCTACTATGGCAATTTCATAGCAATGCAGCACTATAAGCAAATTAAAATTTGATATTTTTTTCACACAAATAGAGCTTTGTTTTTGTGGTATTTGATCACCACTGTTTTTTTCATTTGTTCTTACATAAACAAAAAAAAAACATTCTACCCTTCTTGCAAAACATATCCAATAAAATCAAATTTCTTCATAATATAGACCAAAATCTATTCTGCTATATGTCTTTGGTAAAAAAAAAATCTCAATAAGTGAATATTAATTGGTATGAACGAAAGTTACAGGGTTTAAAAACTTTGGTATATACAGTAACTTCTGCATTTCATTTACTGGTTATTTATCACAGTTTTGGAGACCCTAAAATGTCAGGATAGTACAAACATTCCCCAAATTACCCCTTTTTATTTTCGTTCTTCATTTTCCAAAAACTTGTGGCAACAAATGAGATCTGCAAAATAGTCACCATGCCTCTTAGCAAATACCTTGGAATCTAAAAACTTGTGGCAAATAATACAATCAGACTCAAAATGGCTCTCAGAAAATACCTTGGGATGTCTACTTTCCAAAAATGGGTAATCTGAGGGTGTTTATACTGTCCTGGCATTTTAGAACCTCAGAAAATGTGATAGATAGTTAGGAAATCCAATGTGTAATTAACAACCCTTGGAAGCCTGAAGGTGAACATTGGATTTTGGGACCCTGTACGTGGCTAGGCTGCCAAAAACTCTCTCACATGATGAGTCATACACAGTGATATCCCAAGAAACAATTAACAGTAATAAACCAACTAAAGGTAGTGGGAGGTGCTAACCTCCAGGATGTATTGGACCCTTAAAGCCGCCAATATCTGATGGCCCAAAGACGTATATGAAGGCATAATCAAAAAAAATGACTTAAAGATAATCTGTGCGACCTCCAAATGCTATTAGACATAGGTGGGAGTTAAGCCTAGTACAAATGGTACGAATGTTGGGCGACATTGGTTGTTTCAATAAAAACCAGCTGACATTCAGCCCGTGTGTATGGCAGCCGGTGCAACAGAAGCCAGCTGTTTGGCCGGCTTCTGTCAGACAAACATGCTTTAAAATCAATAGCTGACTGGCTCCTGATCAGCGCTCTCACCCATTGGCTAAGAGTAATGACCGGAGTGTTCTAGCGGGGGCATGTCCCCCTGTCAGGGCACAAAAGAACAGCAGGGGAGATCGCTGCACTAACATTGGATTGTTAGTACAGCGGCTCCGACTGGAGCTGTCAGTTTTTTTCTCATTTAACACGCTCGGTTGAACAAAAAAAAATAGTAGTGTGTACCAGGATTCACCATAGCTATACCTCCATTGGACATAACAGTATTATCGATATAGGACTTACATAAAACAGATTAACAAAAATAACATAGGCTGGGCATAATTCCCTCTAAGTTAAATCTAAAGGAAATATAAGATGAAGAGGATCAAGTATATAAGAGAACACACTATAATATGATATAATGATTGTGATATAAAGTGCAGCGATAAGATATGCAAATAAAATGAAAATGCAAGAAAGTAAAATTAATACAATAAAATCAATCAAAGGTGTATATATGAATCATACAAACATGATACTAATGACAACATATTCATAAATCATAATGTCCATGTGGAAATAAACGTGAAAACACAAGAATTCCTGAGGACAACGGTGAGTGACTAAAGTGAAAAAAACAGTTCAATGTACATTCAGACTTCTGCTTTTGGAAAGAAGTTAGATGTGCTTTTGTGAAGAAGACCACCGAGAGTGGAAATTGAACATCAGAAGTGTAGCCACCACCAAACAATATCATCCTGTACTCTTACCAGATCAAATGGGCTACTAATGAGCAGCCAAATGTGCAGAGAGTCCAGGGCAAATTGGATTCCATGGGGGACCGGCATATACAGGAACCAGCACACATGGAACCAGCACTCACGGCACCAACCCAGAAGGAATACGAACACTCCAACTCAGCGTCCAAAATAATCCATGGTTCAACCTGGCATATATAAATGAAGGAGGAAAAACACCAACATAGCATAAAATCCTTACTAAATTTGAAGTAATGCACTTACATCAGTTTGGATGGATACAGGCACTGTATATAAATGTGATCACATACGAGGATAATAAGAAGTGTAATAACACGGAGCCAGCACAATATGTCCCAAACTGTATATGTCACTCATCATTGTCCTCAGGAATTCTTGTGATTTTTAACGTTTATTTCCACATGGACATTATGATTTATGAATATGTTATTATCAGTATCATATTTGTATGATTCATATATACACCTTTGGTTGATTTTATTCAATTCATTTCACTTTTTCATTTTATTTGCACATCTTAGCCCTGCACTTTATATCACACGTACTTATGTAATCAGCTCTATTGCAGTGCCAGCAGCTGTATTTTATTTTTTTGAGTGCTGACGTAGTATAACCTTTTCTGTTATGATATAATTATTGATTGATCTGCACAGCAATCGTAGCTTGAAATTAACTCAAGTTTTGTAAAGAAGAAGTAGTGCAAGAGGGATGATCCACGAGTGAAACTATCCCAAGAGGCCCATATCTTATTAAAAAGTCCCATAAAATCTCCAGATGTGGCAGTTAGATGTTCAAGTACTCTGACTTTGGCTACAGCAGAGAGAAGCTGATTCTGCAAGGTGATCTCTGTGGATCTCCAGTAACATGGAATCAATCTCCTGGCCACTGTTAATATATGTGCACTACGTTTTTAGAGCTTTTAGATATGCTCCTTAAGTGCAAACCCAAGAGGTAGTGTAGTGGGTGAAGAAGTAGAGAGACGTCAAGGTGTAATTTCTTCAGTTTTGTCACACGAAAAGATATAATAAAATATTTACAAAAATGTGAGGCTTGTGCTCACTTTTGTGAGCTACTGTACATCTGCTAATTTCTGGGACAGGTATACACTTGAATTGCTTGCATTTCAAAATACATTTAATGATGTAATAATGATTACAGAACTGCATCTATTTATGTATTTTTCATGATGTCGGTTTGCCTAGAATTCAGCTTTAAATATACAGATCAAAAGTCTTTTGTTATATCTGTTGTGTAATTACAAAAACATACTTGTTGATCCTGCCAGAAATCCAATACAGTCCAGTGTCCTATACATTCTGTGTTGGGATTCATGTCAGGTTTGAAGGCATAAGCTACAAAGCCATTATTCTGCCAATTCCATGACATGCTGTATTACTTACTAGCATGACAAGAGATATTAAAAGGAAATTGCAGACAATTGCTTCACAGGAGTGTCAAGCTTTTGTCCTCGTTCCAGGCATGTCACCAGATCATAGCTTCAAGGGTTCAAGAATTTAATTTATTTTCTAGTGATCGGATTGCCGAAGGCAATATTGAGTGCATTGGAATAATTTGATTAAAAAAGAACATTTTATGTGAAATTGAATCAGGTATCCATTAGTCTAATTTTTCAATATGTGAAATTACTTTTATGACTGCTCAACCCACTGAACTTTTCTCCCAGCAGATACTTACAAAGGCATAACTGATTGACAAGCCTCATCTGTGAAATCAACCAACCGAGTCTTAAGCTATTTCTTCAATATTGCATATTCTTGTTGTTTTCATACAAAGATTATAATATCAGCCAGTTCAAAGTATACATTAAATTTGTATATGGTATTGTCAGAGATGGATTAACCATTAAAAAAATAAGCAAGTGCTTAGGGCATCAAGTCAAAGGAACACCACAAAGTTTTTCTCCCAGCTATAATGACCTTGAAGGATACTGCATTTTGGGGTGCAATTATTGGTATGTCCATGCTGTGTGTTAAAAATATGTCATAAATTAAACTTTGTGTAAAAAAAAAAGATTTTCTTTCCACATTTTCCAGAAACTTGTGGCAAAAAATGACATGTTCAGAAGACTCATTATTCCTCATAGAAAATACCTTGGGTGTTTATATTGTCCTGGTGTTCCAGAGACTTTTAAAATGTGGTAGGTAGTCAGGAAATTAGATGTGTAAGTTATATTTAATTTATAATTATGATTTAATTCAAGATATGAGACTTGTAGAGTATAAACACGTTTGTTGCTATTCTCAGGGATTGGTGAAATTCAGTTTTGGTACTGGAGCCCATAGGCTTTTTAGAGACCTGGGAAGTATAAAGCAGGTCTATGTTTTACCAGCAGAAAGCATCCTAATCTTAGTATTGGTGCTGATTAGAGTTCAGGTCACCACCCTTCCCAAGAGTTGCTATGGTTGCCAAATGTGTGCACCGTGCTTCTGGAATAAGGCAGGAAGCTGAATGAAGTGTTTTAAGTTGTTTTATTGTATTGGAAGAGGAGTACTGAAAACCCCAGTGAGGTTAACTTGTTTGTGCTGAAACTGATTTGGTGTGTCTTTGATGCTCACATGTTTGATGCTGGTTCCCACAGACACTATGCGCAAGCTATAAGCAAAAAAGTTTGCCATCGGCTTCTACAGCCCTGCCAGCACTCCCTGAAGCTGCTCGAAGGGATGGCCCGGCTGCAGCTCCTCCTCCAGCCCAGGAAGATCCTCTAGCTCTGCAACCACAGCTCTCCTGTCTGCTTTCTGTGCTGACTTCGAGTCATGGGCCTCCAAAATTGAGTCCTTTTTCTGCACAGTGGTGAAGCATTAAAGCCACAGGTCTCACCTTCAAAAAGGTTGGTGTCAGCTGTAGCTCTCACCATGTTGCTAGAATCCTGGCCTTGGAAAAGACATCCACCATCCACCTCCAGGGCCTTCGCTAGCACCAGATCCGCATTGATGACGGCGAGAACAGGAGCCGCCGGAATAACATTCAGTTCCAAGGTATCCCAGAGGCAATGGCAGATACTGACTTAAAACCAACGGTCCTAGCAATACTCAACCAAGTCTTAGGCAGAGGCGCTACCCATTCACCCATTGAACTGGACAGGTTCCATAGAGTTGGAGGACCTAAAAGGGGCTGCGCTGATTGTCCCAGAGTAATAATGAGTAAAGCGTGGTGACTGGGTCCAGTGGACTTTCACGGTTCCTCCGTTCATCTGTATCCTGACCTCTCTAGACACACTATGTACATGTGTCGGATGGTGCGCCCCCTGCTCGACTTGATCCGTCAAGTGGACGCTACCTACACCTGGGGCCATCCCTTCAGCATCAAAGTGACCAGAGGGGACCGTAAGTACATCTTGTCAGATCCAGAGCAACTTCCTGAATTCTTCTAGTTCTTCAATCAGGGCCCTTTCTGTATTCCAAATTGGCTTAATTCTCCAGATGATTGTTGTCAGCCAATGGGTAATGCTTCTCTTCCACAACAAAGTCATGGAACCAGGTCCAGATCCATGTCCACTGAAGATAGATTTTGCTAACCTCTGCACTGGAGGCCTGGTATATCATTCTCACCTGGTACTTAAATGTGTTGCTGTACGCTTTCCTTCTTCCACATCCAATTGCCAGGCCTACAGAGATAACCTATACTCGGGTTAACCCTTTGGTCTACTTACTATCAAAGGGGTAATACTTTTCCTGTTTCTTAGCCAAATGTTGACTTTTGTTATAGGCAATTATACAATCGCAAAAAGAACCCTAACCACTAATTAAAGGACTTTAATGGTACCATTAAAGTAAAATATTCCCTAAATATAGTCACAGTAAAGCCCCACACACACTATCAGATTATCTGCTGAGTTTTTCCTTCAGATTTACCAAAACCATGTAGTATAAGGGCCTTCCTGATTGCATACACATTGAAACTCCTAAGGTTTGTCCTCATATTATATGGTTTTGGTAAATCTGAAGGAAAAACTCAGCAGATAATCTGATAGTGTGTATGGGGCTTAAGTGTTCAAATGAACAATAATCTCATGTCTCAGGAATGCTGGTATGGTAAAGGTTATTCACTAAGTAAATAGGGTGGTTGAGCAGTGAGGAGTGATGGAAGGAAGAGAGCCTTGTGTCACTGCCTCCATCTTGCACTCCTGAAGAAGCAGGCTTTTTGATTCCGTGTAATGCACCTGGGTTGAAGTGAAGTTACCACGAGTCCATCACCCCCGAGCTGAAGTAGGGTGATGATAAATGTACAAATTATCACAGGAAAGTTTTTCCTACAATTGTGTTATGTATTTTCATGTTTTTCTATGTCATTGAGATGATTTTAACCTTTGTGCAATAAAATTATTGATATTTTATTTAAATTACATTGTTAAAGCCATTTAATTAGTGGATAGGGTTCATTTTACTATGTCCATTTAGTAGAGAGAGTTGCCTAGTGGCCCCTCCTCCCAAATTCTTGGTTTCAGCAATTATACAATCCTCTGCTTGCACTAACTCTGGGGTTGAGGGTGGATGGGAGATGATTTTTAAGGTCTTAAATCAAATGTTGTTGTAACCACGCTTGGGCTCCCAACTGCCTAACCCTTTGACAATATTTCCCCCTAATCCCACACTGGTTGGGAGTTAGAAACTTACTGGTCTTACAGCCTGATCTTTAAGGGTTCAATTCACCCTCTCTCTTCCTCTATATACAAACTGTTTTGCCTTTTGACATGTTAATTGGTACAGTAGGTCTAAGTTCAAATGAGGACTCTCAGTATTTGTTGAGAATTTCTCATTATCTCAAGTAGTATGATGTTGGTTTATGCATTTTTTTTAGGGTGGACACTTTAGACATTGATCCACTAACCTACCTTCTTACCTTCCCTCCCTTCCCTCCCTTCTCACTATAAAACTAGATCTGTTAACCTCCAAAAAAGAGGTATGACTAGCCTTAACTCTCATACCACAAATATTTCCTGATAAGGGTGCAGGTACAGGAATTGATAAATCCACCTAATGTACAATTTGTTTGCCCTATTCATTACCTGTTCATTACCCAGTATGGTATATAATAGACCCTTTGCAGTTCTTGGTTCCTATTCATTACCATAGGACCCAGCCTTACTCCTTGGAGACCTCTTGGAAAAGGAACAGGAAAGGAAAAAGAAGGGGAACAAACTTAACTTTACTGTACTATATTGTTCCTCACTGTGTCCTCCTGGGGACGTGTGCCATCTGTTGTGCTCTAACTCTGCTAAAGAATGGTAGATTTAATTATATTATACTTTTTTTTTCTTTTTTTTACAAAGATTCCTGTGGTATGTAGACATATCCCTTGTAATATGTCCATGCCTGCTATGTTTCCGGGATCACGGCTCAGATTTCTCTCACTTCAACCTCACTCCCTACATAGGATAGGCGAGGTTAGTGCCTGATTTGTGATATTTCACACGGTGCTTAGCTCCCGCTGCTACTTTAGAGTGCTTTCTGTGACATTCATATTACAGTGTGTCTTTACCTTTCCTTACTCTTAATTTCTGACTCTTCCTCTTCTCTTGCCTACAGTATTTTCCCTTTGTTCCCTTCTTTTTTTCTTCTATGATACTCTGTCATGGTCCACACAACGGTTTCTTGCCCGAAAACTAAAACTTTTTTCGTACAATGTTAATGGCTCGAACATTGCCCCTAAATGCGGACAAATTCTCTACCATTTACATAAACAAAGGGCAGATGTGCTCCTCCTTCAGGAGACACATTTTCAATCAGATCAGACCCCTTCCTGTTCCAACAGATACTATAATAGATGGTTTCACAGCACAAACCCTATCCAAAAATCTAAAGGCGTCTCTATTGCTTTTCATAAAGCCCTCCCTGTGGCATTGCTTGGCTATCTGGCCGACCTCGAGGGTAGGTATGTCTTTGTGAAATGTACATTGTGACAAATGCGGTCGGCCGCTAGCCCATACCCTTCATCCCAAACAATCTTCCACTTTCATACCGCATATACAGGGCCCCCATTGCAATGTTCTCTCCTCACCTTCAGAGTTATCCCTGGTGTTCAAGGATTTTTACCAGTCCCTTTATGATATCCCACTTCTGTCCAAAATGCAATCTAAATTTATGTTCGAAAATGAAATGATGTCTTATATTGAAGAACCTGATCTTCCCACCTTAGATACCTATACGATTGAGAACCTTGAGGACCATATTTATGAGGACAACGTGGTTAAGGCTATTGCAAGTACTCCCACTGGGAAGACTCCAGGCCCAGTTGGTTTCTCGCCAACATTTTTTAAACCATTTGCTTCCCTTTTGACTCCTTTTTTGACCAACAGATTCAACTCTCTGACAGAGGGTTATAGGTACCCTACACAAACACTTGAGGCACATATGGTAAGGACCCCTCTAATTACGCAAATTATAGGCCAATCTCTTTGATTGGAATTGACCTGAAGATCTTCGCCAAGGTACTTGCCAATAGACAACAGTCATTACTGCCCAGCTTGATCCACCAGGTCGGTTTCGTAAGTGGCCAAAAAGCCAGAGACAACACTGAAAACCCTCCTGCTGATGGATTACACTCGCATGCACAATGTCCTCCATGTCTTCTTACGGTCGACGCAGAAAGAGTATTCGATTGGGTTAGTTGGCGGTTTCTTCATTTATCTCTGCAACAGATAGGCTTGGGTCCACACATGGTCTCGAAAATAATGTCTTTTCATTCATCCCTTTCAGCTCGGATCAGAATTAATCACTCTCTTTCCCTTGTGTTCTCTATTCACAACGGTACATGTCAAGGATGCCTCTTATCACCCCTCCTCTATGTTCTTACAATGGAACATTTGGCAGTGGACTTAAGCCAAAACATAACTGTAAGTGGCATATCGCAGGGTTCCCTTCAAAATAAACTAGCCGTATTTACAGATGATCTGCTTCTATTAGTCACTCAATCTCTAATCTCCCTTCCCTCAATCTAGGTGGAATTTAAAAGATTTGGCAGTGTCAGCAACTTTAAATTGAATTATAACAAGATAGAACTTTTAAATATTTCCCTCCCACCAGCAGTTGTAAAACTCATTTTAACCTCTTTCCCCTTCTAAACTGGATCATCCTCTATCCGCTACTTGGAGATACAGATACCGATGGAGGCATCCCAACTCTTGTCCTTGAATTTTCACCTACTCCTCCATAAAACTAAAGCAGACTTTTAGGGATATACTACCAAGAGACTTTTGTGGCTTTGTAGAATTAGCACACTGAAAATGGAGGTTCTCCCTCATTTTCTATCCCTGTTCCAAACTGTCCATATTCTTCTTCCTGTCTCATACCTCTGGTCTTTGGACAGGTATTCTCTAAATTAATTTGCAAACGTTGCATCCCAAAATTAGGGGGGGCACAGGAGTCCCTGATATAGCTCACTATCATAAAGCTGCAACCTTCACCCAAATCCTGGATTGGTTCCACCACTAATCTTCTAAGTTATGGGTCCAGCTGGTGCGCAACTTGAACCCAATCGATCTCTGCGCTCCTCCTTCGACCTTACCAATCGACCAAATCTACTTTTCAAGCCTTCCCGATCTCACTAGACAGACGATTCACCTATGGAATCGTACAAATTCTGCTCTTCACCTACCAGTCTCTACAGGCCCTCTGACTCTCTTTTTTGGGACCCTGGTTTTTCCACCAGCCCTTTACACACCGAGATTAGGACTTTTGAACCTTCAAGATCATAGAAAAATAGCTCAGACTCTTCGGACAGACCCTTCTTTAATGAGGACACATGCTTCCATGCCACTAGTCACTAGTTTACCCCAATGGCTACAGGGTTGGCCTTCCAGAGCTACAAACTAAACTAACAGAATTCAAGTCTCTTCTTATACCAGATGACCCCCCCCCGTTACACGTGGTCTCCCAACTATACTCATCGCTCCTGTCAGCATCATCCCCTGATTCACCAGGCCAGGCCTGGGAATTTAAGCTCCATCATCCTATTCCCCCTTCTGACTGGCTGAAATGTTTCACCTTACACATAAACTTTCTTTAGGTACTAAACACCAGGAAACAGGATTTAAGGTTACCACTAGATAATATAGGTGTCCATCGATCATGCATCATTTTAACCATTTCACACCCGATACTTTTTGGCATTGTGGTTCCTCCAAGGGTACTATGATCCCCATATGGTGGGAATGCCCCCTTATCAGATCCTTCTGGCAGCATATCTTTGACCTTGACTGTAAATTGATGGCATCCTCAGTACAACCCTCGCCTGAAATAGCTCTCCTGTCAATACTTCCAGAATCCTTGAAATCCATTAAAAAAAAGACATCCTTCAACATTTCTTATCTACAGCTAGAATAGTCATACCTCACCATTGGAAGATGACTGACATACCTTCCCTTGGGGAGTAGTCCATGGATATTGATTCAATCAGAGACCTTGAGCAGCTTATGGCACTGGAAGCTAATAGTGAAGAACAGTTTTTGCTAACCTGGACCTCTTAGTCTATGTTCTGCTACTCATCCGAATTTATCATATGGGCCTCGGGTAAACCCATGCAAACCTCCTCTGGACCATGATGGAGTTTACAGAACACATCTCTCTGGATTCTAGAATATACTCTGTGCTCTTCTTCTACTTGCCTTTCTTTCTCTGACTCCTTACTCTTCATTTTTGTCAAAAAAATAAGTATCAAAATGTGCTTTTCAATTTAGTACTTCCTACAACATTTATTTGAATATTAAATTGACTCCTACAGGTTAAACGTTCTTCATGTTTACTTTGTGTTTTAACCACTTGAGACCCGCGCTATAGCCGAATGACAGCTACAGCGCGGATCTCCTTTGCCGGGACTACGTCCCGTGCACGAGCAGCCTGCAGTGCCACCCAGCAGTGCCCACAGTGCCACCCAGCAGTGCCCACAATTATTAAAGGGGGCTCCCGGATTCCGATAAGCCCCCCGCCCGCAGACCCCGACAACCAACGGCCAGGGTTGTCGGGAAGAGGCCCTTGTCCTCATCAACATGCGGACAAGGTGCTTTGGGGTGGGGGGGCCGCGCGGCCCCCCCTTCCCCAAAGCACCCCCCATGTTGAGGGCACGCGGCCTGGTACGCTCGCTTGCCCCCTCTTTCCTGGTCGGCCGGGTAGCGTGCTCGGACGAGGGTCTGATGTGGACCTGGGGGGACCCCCACGTCGATTTTTTTCGGCGTTGGGGTTCCCCTTTAAGTCCATACCAGGCGGCAGGGCCAGCGACGTATCCTTCGCGGGCCCCGCCTACCTGGAGACCCGCTCAAAATGAGCGGACTTTTCTCCGGGCGGGAAAAGTACGTTCATTTCAAAAGTACGGCGGACTGGCATACACACAGCTGGATTGTCCGCCAAAATGCGAGTCCGGCGGGAAGATTGGAGTGTAAAACTACTTTCTAAGTCCGCCGTACTTTCGTGTCAAAAAAGTATGCTGGAGGCTACACACGGGGGGATTGTCCGGCGGACTTGAGTTTGCCAGACTTTTCCACCTTTTCCTGCTTGTTTGATCGTGTGTACGCGGCATAAGGAGTGTAAGATATGCCCTGTGTAAAATATAGAGCTGCAATAAACGTTCCGACAGTTTAGGGGATACTGCCTTGTATGCCTCCAATGTCTCCCCCCACTCTTTATCTTCCACTGGACCCACCTCTCTCTCCCACCTAGGTTTCAGATCATATGCTATTTTGGTAGAAATGGGGATGGATAGCATGTTATAAAATGTTAAAATTAACTTGTGGGGGTCTGTGCCCTTAATCACTGCCATGACAATATTAGGGGTAGAGTCCGGGATTGAGTCGGGAAACTGAGACTGTGTTGCATGGCTGATTTGCAGAAATCAAAAGAACATTTGGTTTTGGGGGAGGAATTCATCCTTGAGTGAATCAAAAGTTTTAAGGCATCCATCTTTAAGTATGTGGTGTAAATGGAACACTCCCTGTCTGGTCCATATACTTACGTCCTGCATTTTGGTGAATTCAGGTAAGTTTTTGTTATGCCATAGCAGCGTGTAATCATTATATCATGGGATGTCAAGTTTAGAGGAGGTTAAGTCCCATATTCTCCTATATTGATACAATGTGGTGTGTCTATGTCCCCCTTGTTCCAATACCTGTGTGCCCACTGCAATCGTACATAGTGGGTCTTTGGTGTGTTGCGCCCATTTTGGACATAGAAAAGTTAGAAATCTCTCACCATCCATCTTATCTATGTGGAATAACTGCGATAACTGAGATGCAACATAATATAAATTGATATCGGGGAGAGCCGTGCCTCCCAGCTCAGTTTGATTCTTGAGCGTCTGCCACGCTAGTTTGTGTCTGTTGGCTCCCCACACAAAGGGCTTTAAAAGGGCCTCTAGAGATTTAAAGTATTTCAGGGGGAGGTATACGGGGGTATGCCATAGTACATAGAGTATCTTAGGGAGCAGGACCATTTTAATTAAATGTATGCAACCCCAAACCCCAAGTGGAAGTTGAAACCAAATCCTTACTTTAGTTTTAACTAGGGAGATAAGAGGTTCTATATTTAGAGAAATGTAATCTGCTGGGGATTTAAATATGTGTATCCCTAAGTACTTGATGGCATCAACTCTTTGCAGTGGTAAACTTGCTTGGGGCTCCGAAGGCGGGAAGCTGTCAAGTGGTAGGATTTGAGACTTGTCCCAGTTAATTTTTAACCCAGAGAATATGCGGAATTGTTCGATTGTGTGGAATGCAGTCTGCAGAGACAGGCCCGAATTGGCCAAGTATAATAATGTATCATCTGCATACATGCTATTTTTTTCAATCAAAGAGCCCATTTTCAGTCCTCTAATCTCTGGGTTTGCTCGGATGGCTATCGCAAGGGTTTCTGCCACTAGGGCGTAGAGCAGTGGGGACAGAGAGCAGCCCTGTCTCGTGCCTCTGCTGAGGTCAAACATGTGAGACTGCCACCCGTTGGCCACCACTTTGGCCGTGGATGCCTGATACAGTAATTGAACCCATTGGATGTATTTGGGACAGAAGCCATAACCCTCCAAGCATCTCCAGAGATACCTCCACTCCACTGAGTCGAATGCCTTGGCTGTATCTAGAGTCACCACTACCCGTGTTCCAACCTCTTCATGTGTGGCTTGCATGTTGATATATAGTTTCCTAAGGTTAAATGAGGTATTCCGACCGGGCATGAAGCCCGCCTGATCCGTGTGGATCAATGATAGGATGACTTGATTGAGCCTAATGGCCAAGACTTTGGCTGGTATTTTGTTGTCGACCTGTAACAAGATTCTGGGTATCCTGGGTCCTTCCCTGGTTTAGGGATTAGAACTATTGTTGCCTCTGTCATGGATGGGGGTAGTGCTCGGGACTCAAAAAGGTGGTTATACAATGCCAGTAGTTTGGGAATAAGAATGTTGATGTATTTGGAATAGAATTAAATTAGGGGACCGTCCAAACCTGCATATTTAGATCTGGCAAAACTGGCTATGGCTGTCCATGTGATTTCGTCCGCAGTGAGGGGTGCCTCCAAGAGGTCAGTTTGTTCATTTGAGAGCTGCGGGAGATCGATACCCTCAAAAAAAGAGGGACATCGAATCTATCTCAATGGGAGCTGTTGTTTTGTACAGGTCAGCAAAGAAATCTCTGAACATGGAGGTTACGGTAGATGGGTCTGTAATTTCTTGTCCTCCGGGGCCACGAAGTGTAATTACCACCGGGGGTCTATTTTCATTATGCACCAAATATGCCAGTAACTTGCCTGGTTTCTCCCCATGTTCAAACATCTTCTGCTTGGAGAAGAAAAGTTTTTGACTTGCCTTTTGGAATTTGAGCTGGGTAGGTACTCTAGTTTGTAGTTTGAGCATGGTGGCCTTTATGGGAGTGGGATCGATGGCAAAATCTCACTCAGCGGCGGACAGATCCACCATCACCTTACCGAGAGCATCGGTGGCGTCCGCCTTAATCTTACTGATACCTGTAATTAACACTGAGCGAGCAAAGAGCTTGAATGTGTCCCATACCTCAGAGTGCGACTCTGAATCATCATTTTCCATACAGTAAAACTTAAATTTGTTCTCAAGTTCATCATCTTCCAGTAGGAGTGAGAGCCAGAACAGGTTCAAACGCCAAGCTCTTGGTGATTTATCAATGGGGATGCTCAATGTTATCCAATAGGGCTGTTTCGGTCTGTGGTCCGAAAGTGTCCTGGGACAGAATGCAGCCTCCACCAGTGAAAGTGTTAAACTATGAGAGATGAGTATGAGATCTATACATGACATAGAGTTATGTGTGGATGAAAAACAAGAGTAGGATCGTGTATGCGGGAATTTGTGATGCCAGGTGTCTGTTAAATGAAAGGTGGAAATGAGCTTAGATAGTTTGGTTTCAGTAGGTGTGTTCAGGATAGGCGAAGTCAGTTATAGCCTGTCCAGGGTTGGGTTTAGTGTGGAACTTTAATCGCCCATCCAGACTGCAGGTATTGTAGGATATTGGGCCATAAAGGACAATCCCTCCTTAATTATGGTGATGTTGAATGGGCGAGGTATATGGAAAGCCAGTATAAGTAGGGGTTCGCCATATAGTTTAGCTGAGAGAAATATATACCGTCCTTGCATGTCAGTGGATAATTCACATAACTCAAAATGCACTGATTTAGCAATCAAAACTGAGACACCTCTAGCAAGGGATGTGTGGGTAGAATGGAACGGCCAACCAACTCATGGACGGCGAAGTGCCATCTGGATGCTCCCCTCAACATGCGTTTCCGTCAAGGCTATCACATCAGCAAGTTGTTTCTTGAGGAAAGTAAGGACTGCCGCACGCTTAATTTTCTCGCGTACACCCCTCACATTCCATGTGATAAACTTTAAAGACGTCATGGCGGGGAGTCTTGGGGATCAATTAGCATAATCATGCTTGGCAGCATTTCCCCCATGTATATGACACATGGGTTTTCGGTGCCCAAACCTAACTTCAATATGAACATTTCACATAACATATATAAACATTCACATAACCACTTTCCATGAGGTGATACCTGCTGTCTGAATTTAGTATGCACAAAAAAAACAACAAATCTATATCTAGAATAACTCCCCCCCCCCCCCTCCCTGCCCTGCACCTCATTCAACTGGTGCGGGCTTGTTCCCTGAACTGTTGCGTCCCAGCTGGGAAAAATGCTGTCTTCCAGTATATACATAGAAGGTAATACAATAGACTGAGCTTCTGGCTTTCAAATTGAGCTGGGGATGCCATCCACATCAGCAGATCAGGCTTGATTGGGGTTCTCCCGCCACCCTGTATTTTGCAAACAGCAACCAACCATCTCCAGAAAAAGTTCCAGTCAGCATTATAGTGACTCCCAGTGGTGTGCGGGGTAAATTCTCGCTGCACACTGCATGAAATTGGTAGGATTCTGCATCTCCACAGCTCCTTAGTCAGTGTGGTCTGGAATAGTGTGTAAATGCAAGTAATATAATAGGTAGGATCAATACGGCTCCTGTGCCTTAAATCCCTGAGTTTCATGTTCCCTACTCACATTGAGGTATTACTGGTTTCCTAACGCCAACAGGGGTGCACTGTGTATGGTGTGGAGTATTCTTTGGTTGTAAGCATGCATATCCTATTAAGTTTCCCATGTAGCTGTATGAACCACACAATTATGTGATTCTGGGAAAGTAGGGAGTTGTACTAGGAACTGTTGTGAGTACAGAAAAAGGTAAAAACAAACACAAATATAAAAGAAGGTGCGAAAATGTAAAGGTTCAAACTGAGTACCAGGTTCTTAATCATTTGGCTCTTTCAGATGGGGCTCGTTTCTCTAGCCATGCGATGACATCCTCTGGATCCTCAAAGAATATCTGACGGCCACCATGTTCCACCCTGAGGTGTGCGGGGAAAAGCATGGAGTATTTATAGTGCTGATTCCTTAGCCTGCATTTGGCCTCCATAAAGGTTTGACGGCGGCGTTGTATCTCTGCCGAGAAGTCTGGGAAGATGGCCACTTTAACATTGCCCACTGGAATGATGCCTTTCTCTCTAGCCATTCTCAGAGCTGCATCCCGGTCTTTATAATTGAGGAGTTTAGCTATGAAGGTGCGGGGAGGGACTCCCTGCGGAGGGGGGGGGGGCTGTCTGGCTCCACTGTGAACATCTTGCAGGTGATTTAGTCAGCATTCCAGGTGCCACAGGAGTAATTTACAGGATTATCTGCCGGAGCTCAGGGCCAGCACGTCCTACCCCATACACGCCAGGCCATGCCCCCTGCACATGAGGTATCTTTACTCATTTCATGCTCATCAATGCCGTGTAAAAATGTGGGGATCTTGACTACGCTTATCTGCGTTAGTTGCTATGGGAGACAGACCTCCTTACCTAACAGACCAAGTGCCAAAAACAACTCCTCCTGAAAGCGGCTTTCCCATCTGCCACATGTACACACTTACAACCGGCTGCATGTAATACCTCCATTACTTTCGGTAACCACTTGTTGTTTTCTGTACTGTACTAACTCTTGTTAGTACAGTCCACACTGTAGACCATATGTGCCAGTTACTTGAATTACACTCCTTGAGTAACTTCAGACCTGCACAGGCAAGAATCCACAGTGGCAGATCTCCAGAACTATTGTCTACAGGGAGGACTGCATGTCCCAGAAATCCCCCTTCTCTCTTCTCTGTAAGCAGCTGGAGATAACATGTTGTGGCTTGTCTGCATCTTTCCTTCCTATGCCAACTGTGTGTCTGAGCAGAGCCCTCCCCCCTTTTATTTCCAGCATAGGGAGAGAGGCAGAGCTCAGCCAAAATGCAAGAAACCAGGTTAACTGTTTTCCTCCTGGTTGGGAAGCAGCTATCTCACTAACCAACATTTCAACCTGCGCTTACAGACAGAGCTGGAGAGGAATTGATTATTGCAGCTAGATGTTTACTTATTTTATTCTAGGCTATGCAAAGTATTTTGTTTCTGCAAGAGCTGAACTTTACTTGGCTGGAGAATAAAGCATGCATCCTGGCATCTATGCTTGATTTACCTGTTTGATACACTACATAGCAGTGACAAGGATAGATACATTTCCAAAGCTGTAGCTGGACCAGTCAAAATTTTTGGAAAATCCCACTAATCTTTTGCAATGTTGAGACAAGTTGAAAAAGCCATTCCTTTTATGTTGCATCAAATTTACTGTCCCTGCACAAAAGAATGCTCCATCTGATGGGACTTGAAGTTGAGGATATCTTTTAAGCACTTTGAGAAACATGGACAGGAGTCAAATTAGGACACAGCTGTTAAAAGATTAAATGAGTAATGTGAAATAGGGATGGCCGAACTGTTCGCCCGGCGGTCGGTTTGCAGCGAATTTCGGCTTTTCGCGGTCCGCCCAATCGGCGGACTATTGCCGCTGTTCGCCCGGCGGACTTACGTGTTTACTTTGTAAAAGAACTTTGACCTATGATGACACATCCATCATGGGGTACAGGACAGCCAATTGAGACATTACAGCACATGGACAATTGGACATTCTCCTTAACTTATAAATAGACCCGATCCGGCGGCCATTTTACATTCTTTCTACTGTCACTATAGGGAGAGGTTGCTGTGTGGAGCAGGGAGAGACTGCAGTGACACAAATCGCTAGCTATTAGGTCCACAAAAATTCTTTTAAGGACTGGTATGGTATAGGTGTAGTTCAGGATATAGGTTTGAGGCACTGCTATTCAAGTCATTGTTGCAGCAGATTGTCTTTTCTCAGTGCAGATAGGGACAGGACGCTGTGTGCAGCAGGGGCAGTCAGTTTAATCATTAGCTGTTACTATTAGGTCCACAAAGGTCCTTTTCAGGACTGGTATGGTGTAGTAGTACAGGATATAGTTTTGAGTGCAGTGCTATTCAAGTTATTGTTGCAGCAGCCTGTGTTTTGTCAGTTTAAATAGGGACAGACAGGAAGCTGTGTGTAGCAGTGAGGGATAGTCAGTTTAATCATTAGCTGTTACTATTAGGTCCACAAAGGTCCTTTTCAGGACTGGTATGGTAATAGGGTTGTACACGTATAATATTCTTTCTTCCAAATATAGAAAGAATATTATACTTGACTGCTGCCCTTCTGCTGCAGTAGTCCTTTATGAGTATAGGGACTGAGGTACAGTCTGCTAATCACAACCTACTAGTTCCACAAAGGTCCTTCTAAGGACTGGTAAGGTATAGTGTACTACAGTATATAGGGTTGAGTGAGGTACAGTCTGCTAATCACAACCTACTAGTTCCACAAAGGTCCTTATAAGGACTGGTAAGGTATAGTGTACTACAGTATATAGGGTTGAGTGAGGTACAGTGCTAATCACAACCTACTAGTTCCACAAAGGTCCTTATAAGGACTGGTAAGGTATAGTGTACTACAGTATATAGGGTTGAGTGAGGTACAGTCTGCTAATCACAACTTACTAGTTCCACAAAGGTCCTTCTAAGGACTGTTAAGGTATAGCGTACTACAGTATATAGGGTTGAGTGAGGTACAGTCTGCTAATCCTTAAGGACTGGTATAGGTCCACAATATATAGGGTTGAGGTGCACTACTGCTGACTGTTGCCCTTCTGCTGCAGTAGTACTTTATCAGTATAGGGACTGAGGTACAGTCTGCTAATCATAACCTACTAGTTCCACAAATGTCCTTTTAAGGACTTGTAACGTATAGCGTACTACAGTATATAGGGTTGAGTGAGGTACAGTCTGCTAATCCTTAAGGACTGGTATAGGTCCACAATATATAGGGTTGAGGTGCACTACTGCTGACTGCTGCCCTATTCTGCAGCAGTCCTTTATCAGTATAGGGACTGAGGTACAGTCTGCTAATCACAACCTACTAGTTCCACAAAGGTCCTTATAAGGACTGGTAAGGTATAGAGTACTACAGTATATAGGGTTGAGTGAGGTACAGTCTGCTAATCCTTAAGGACTGCTATAGGTCCACAATATATAGGGTTGAGGTGCACTACTGCTGACTGCTGCCCTTCTGCTGCAGTAGTCCTTTATGAGTATAGGGACTGAGGTACAGTCTGCTAATCACAACCTACTAGTTCCACAAAGGTCCTTCTAAGGACTGATAAGGTATAGCGTACTACAGTATATAGGGTTGAGTGAGGTACAGTCTGCTAATCCTTAAGGACTGGTATAGGTCCACAATATATAGGGTTGAGGTGCACTACTGCTGACTTCTGCCCTTCTGCTGCAGTAGTCCTTTATGAGTATAGGGACTGAGGTAAACTACTAGTTCCACAAAGGTCCTTAAGGACTGGTATAGGTGTACTATTTGGTGTGCAGTATATAGTTGTGTAATACACGTATAAAATACTTGCACATATAGAAAGCATAGTATAGTGCCTTCCCACTGTGCAGCATTGTGACTGCTGAGCGGTTCTGCAGCGATACAACAAAGTATTGTAACTGGTGTGATAGACCAGTGGCCCCCAAAAACAACAGATTGAAGCGGGGTGTTATATACCTTCTTCCACATACATACTGCACTTCTGTAGAGAGTTTTGTCACAGGGTCATTTAAAAAATGACAGGCAGAGGAAGAGGCAGGCCCTTCCGCAGGGGTGGTAGGGGTAGGGCAGGAACAACAGGATTGAGCCAAAGTGGGAAATTGCAGAAGGTGCGTGCGATTACGTCAAAGGAAGCACCAGAATTGGTTGAGTGGCTCACTCAGCCTTACTCTTCTGCACCCACCTCATCCCCTCAATCTGCACCCTCTTCTTCACTCTCTGCTATGTGCACCCCCAAAGACACTACCACCAACAACACCACCACCACCACCACCACATACCTTCCGCTTGAGTCACAGAAATTATTTTCTGATCCATATCAAGACATTTCTGATGCGCAGCCACTCTTGGCATTGGATCAGGAAGAAGAGGTAGCAAGAACCGCCACTCAGCAGTCTGACGACAGTACCCAGATCAGCCCAAGGAGGAGGTTGGTCCCCGGTGTTGCTGCCTACTCCGAGATCTCTACCTATAGCGGTGGGGAAACTGACGTCGATAATGACGTGTCTAGTGATGTCACGTGGGTGCCCACCAGAGAGGAAGAGGAGGGGAGTTCAGAGGGAGATATGGACCAGCAGATAGGGAGGAGAAGCAGGAATAACTTACATTGCACAGGAGGGACAAAGCAGACTGCTAATGTATCAGGAGCGAGTCATCGACCATGTATGGTCACATCTGGCGCTCCCAGGACGCCGGCACATGGCTCCACAGTGTGGGCTTTTTTTAACGAGTCCGCTGCTGACAATTGTGTTGCCATTTGCAATCTTTGCAGTCAATGCATTCGTCGCGGTAAGCCCAACACTCACCTAGGGACGATCGCCTTAAGAAGGCACATGAGCTGCCATCACCGAGCCCAGTGGGAGCAACGGAACACACAAAGCCACACTCCAGGCTCTCACCGTCCAGCCTCGTCTTCTACTTCTCCTTCTCCTCTCTCCTCACAATTGTCCTCCACTCCACCTTCCATCACGCAAAGCTCACGTTTTTCTGCAAAAAGGCAGGATTCCGTGGGCCTAATGTTCGAGCGTAAAAAAATTATGACGCCGGATAACCTTCTTGCCCAATGGTTGACGGCTGGCTTGTCAGAACTGATAGCCCGCCAACTACTGCTATATAAACTGGTGGACTCGGAGGCCTTTGGAAAATTTGTGGCCATTGGAACACCACAATGGAAGGTCCCAGGAAGGAAGTATTTCTCACAGAAGGGCATCCCAGAGCTATATGGCCATGTTCAGTGGCAAGTGAATGTATCTCTGGCACACAGTGCCGGTGCCAAGATACATCTGTCCACAGACACGTGGTCTAGCAAACACGGGCAGGGAAGGTATATAATTTTTACTGCTCACTGGGTGAACCTTCTGACGGCCGTCAAGCATGTAACCCGTGGCACCCGTGTAGATTTGGTTTTACCGCCACGGATTGCATGCAGGCCTGCCTCTTCTTCTCCTCCTCCTCCTCCTACTCCATCCTCCTCCTTCTCCTCCTCAGCTGACTCCTCCTTTTCCGCTGCTAGCGTCTCTTCCACTGCGCCGCCCAAGCTCCCCAGAACCTATTGGACATGCCAGGTGAGACGTTGCCATGCCGTGCTGTGTCTGTTGTGCCTGAAAGCCAAGAGCCACACTGGCCTGGCACTCCTTTCAGCTTTGCGTTCACAGGCAGATCAGTGGCTAACTCCGCTCAATTTGACAGTTGGTAAAGTGGTGTGTGACAACGGTGCCAATCTGCTTAGCGCATTGAAACAGGGCAAAATTACGCACGTGCCATGCATGGCACACATCTTAAACTTGGTCGTGCAGCGATTCGTTGTCAAATACCCTGGGGTCCAGGACATCTTGCGGCAGGCAAGGAAAATCTCGGCCCATTTCAGAAGATCTTACACGGCCATGGCTCGCCTTGCTGACATTCAGAGGCGACACAATCTGCCGGTCAGACGTCTTATTTGCGATTGCCCGACGCGATGGAACTCAACCTTCTATATGCTTGATAGGCTGCTCCAGCAGAAACGTGCAGTTAACGTCTACCTGTATGAACTCTGCAGCAGAACAGGTTCTGGGGAGCTGGGGTTTTTTTCACCGCGCCAGTGGCTGCTCATGCGCGACGCATGCAGACTTCTGCGGCCATTTGAGGAGATCACCAAACTGGTCAGTCGCAGCCATGGTGCCATCAGTGACATGGTACCTTATGCCTTCTTTATGGAGCGTGCATTGCGTCGTGTCATTGATCAAGCTGTGGAGGAGCAGGAGTGGGAAGATGAGGAAGTCGCAATGCTGGATGAATTCCCAGGGGGGCTACTCTATCTGAGACAATGGAACAACAGGAGTCTGAAGAGGAGTCAGAGGAGGATGTTGCCGGGGCGGATGAGGAGGAGCAAGAAGAGCATGCTTTAAACCTTTCTGCGATCCCTGTTGTGCGTGGATGGGGAGAGGAGAATGAAGAGGACAACATTATCCTGGATGATGAGCAGGAGCCAGGCCACCACATCGCTTCCAGTTTAGTGCAAATGGGGGCCTTCATGCTCCAGTGTTTTAACAGGGACCCCCGTATAAAAAGCATAAGGGTCAATGACCAGTACTGGGTGGCAACGTACTTAGACCCCCGGTACAAACACAAAATGGTGGAAATGTTATCGCCGTCACAGAGGGCTGTCAGAATGGAGCACTTCCAGGCCTTGCTTCGAGAAAGGCTGCATTCTGCTTTTGCATGCGCTGGCAGAGGAGCAATTCCCACTCCCAGAGAAGGAGTTGCGGGTACCAATCCAACAGCGCCTGCAAGAAGAGGGCGGTTTGAAGATGTGTTGGTGACTTCTGATATGAGGTAATTCTTTCAGCTGACCCATCGACAGGTGTCATCCGGATCCAGCATCAGGGAACTCTTAGACCGACAGGTGTCCGACAACATCGGGTTAACGGCCGATGTGGACGCTCTGAGGAGTGATGAACCCCTGGACTACTGGGTGGGCAGGCTTGATCTCTGGCCAGAGCTTGCCCAATTTGCAATCGAACTGTTGGCTTGCCCCTCGTCCAGTGTCCTGTCCGAAAAGACGTTCAGCGCAACAGGGGGGATCGTGACCGATAAGCGTACTCGCCTAGCTCACGACAGTGTTAACTACCTCACATTTCTAAAAATGAATGAGGCATGGATCTCGGAGGAATTCAACACATGGGACCAGTAGACCATGTATATGTCTAGAAACTATTTTTTTAATCGAGCACACAGACCTTCTTTCTTCATTTGGCTCACTTCCTTGTTCAAAAAAAAGCACACCGTACTATATGCCCGTACCCTCCTGTTTGAAGAGGTTGAGCGGTGTCATATTTCTACTGGGGCTGCTTATTATGAGGGGCTCCCACCATCCCTGTGCTGTGCTGACTTCCTCCTGGGGCTGCTTATTATGAGGGGCTCCCACCATCCCTGTGCTGTGCTGACTTCCTCCTGGGGCTGTACCTCTGCTGTGCATATTATGAGGGGCTCCCACCATCCCTGTGCTATGCTCATTATTAGGGGCTCCCACCATCCCTGTGCTGTGCTGACGTCTTCCTGGGGCTGCTTATTATGAGGGGCTCCCACCATCCCTGTGCTGTGCTGACTTCCTCCTGGGGCTGTACCTCTGCTGTGCATATTATGAGGGGCTCACACCATCCCTGTGCTATGCTCATTATGAGGGGCTCCCACCATCCCTGTGCTGTGCTGACTTCTTCCTGGGGCTGCTTATTATGAGGGGCTCCCACCATCCCTGTGCTGTGCTGACTTCCTCCTGGGGCTGTACCTCTGCTGTGCATATTATGAGGGGCTCACACCATCCCTGTGCTATGCTCATTATGAGGGGCTCCCACCATCCCTGTGCTGTGCTGACTTCTTCCTGGGGCTGCTTATTATGAGGGGCTCCCACCATCCCTGTGCTGTGCTGACTTCCTCCTGGGGCTGTACCTCTGCTGTGCATATTATGAGGGGCTCCCACCATCCCTGTGCTATGCTCATTATGAGGGGCTCCCACTATCCCTGTGCTATGCTGACTTCCTCCTGGGGCTGTACCTCTGCTGTGCATATTATGAGGGGCTCCCACCATCCCTGTGCTATGCTCATTATGAGGGGCTCCCACCATCCCTGTGCTATGCTGACTTACTCCTGGGGCTGTACCTCTGCTGTGCATATTATGAGGGGCTCCCACCATCCCTGTGCTATGCTCATTATGAGGGGCTCCCACCATCCCTGTGCTATGCTGACTTACTCCTGGGGCTGCTTATGGTGTAGGTGTCAGTGCTGTATATCACGGTGCTGGTGTCAGTGCTGTATATCACGGTGCTGGTGTCAGTGCTTTATGTCACGCTGCTGATGTCAGTGCTCTCTATCATGGTGCTGGTGTCAGATCACTCTATTACGGTGCAGGTGTCATTGCTTTATGTCACGCTGCTGATGTCAGTGCTCTCTATCACGGTGCTGGTGTCAGATCACTCTATCACGGTGCAGGTGTCATTGCTGTATGTCACGCTGCTGATGTCAGTGCTCTCTATCACGGTGCTGGTGTCAGATCACTCTATCACGGTGCAGGTGTCATTGCTGTATGTCACGCTGCTGATGTCAGTGCTCTCTCTCACAGTGCTGGTGTCAGATCACTCTATCACGGTGCAGGTGTCATTGCTGTATGTCACGCTGCTGATGTCAGTGCTCTCTATCATGGTGCTGGTGTCAGATCACTCTATCACGGTGCAGGTGTCATTGCTGTATGTCACACTGCTGATGTCAGTGCTCTCTATCACGGTGCTGGTGTCAGATCACTCTATTACGGTGCAGGTGTCATTGCTGTATGTCACGCAGCTGATGTCAGTGCTCTCTATCACGGTGCTGGTGTCAGATCACTCTATCACGGTGCAGGTGTCATTGCTGTATGTCACGCTGCTGATGTCAGTGCTCTCTATCACAGTGCTGGTGTCAGATCACTCTATTACGGTGCAGGTGTCATTGCTGTATGTCACGCTGCTGATGTCAGTGCTCTCTATCACGGTGCTGGTGTCAGATCACTCTATCACGGTGCAGGTGTCAGTGCTCTATATCACGGTGCTGGTGATCATCTCCTGCACCCTCTTCTCTGCCTACCCTGACCTTCCCTCTCCTCCATTGCCTTCATGCGCTCCACAGTCCTGAATTGTCACAATTTCACATAAAAAAAAAAGAATGCTTGTAGTTGTCGATCCCAGATTCACCTCATACATGTGTTATGCAATTGGCCATGTGGCTGCAAATTTGACCTGTAGGTTTGTAAAGTTTGCCTCCCATTGAAGTCAATGGGGCCCGCGGCGAACGTTACGGTTCGCGAACTATCGGCCGCGTTCACGTTTCGCGTTCGCGAAATGTCCCGTCGGAAGTTCGTCCATCACTAATGTGAAACTTTCCTTTTGGAATGTACTATATATGCTTGGACAAGCTATATGAGATTGGAACAATTGACAGCCGCTGTATGTAACCAGGTTAAAATGTCTAGCATATCACTGGAAAATATGCATCTCAGCAACTCAGACATAGACTGCTTAAAAAAACCTAGTCTTATATAAAGTTGGGCGAACGGTTTGGCACAAGCATCAGTTCAGACCAAAAATTGGCTGTTCCCCCACTCGGGGAACACCTGAATTTGCAGGGTGTTCAGCAGGTGTTCACCTCGCCAGATACCCTGCAATGCACTGTGGGCTGCACAGTGCATTTTTCGCCCTGATTGGGTGGGCAAAGCTTTACAACCTGGTTCTTAAGGAGCGGGGCCAGGAAAGCCTCTAAACAAGCATCTCCCCATTCTGCCTAGTGACATGTCACACGTAGCCACGCCCCTCCACAGTTAGAAACACTCCCCAGGACGAACTTAACCCTTACACTGCCCCCTAGTGGTTAACCCCTTCACTGCCAGTGTCATTTACACAGGAATCAATGCATTTGTATAGAACTGATTGCTATATAAATGAAAATGGTCCCAAAAATGTGGCAAAATGTCCGATGTGTCTGCCATTATGTCGCAGTCATGATAAAAATCCCTGATCGCCGCCATTACTATAAAAAAAAAAATATTAATAAAAATGGCATAAAACTATCCCCTATTTGTAGGCGCTATAACTTTTGCACAAACCAATCGATAGACACTTATTGTGATTTTTTTTTTACATAAAATATGTAGAAGAATACGTATCGGCCTAAACTGAGGATTTTTGGGGGATGTTTATTATAGCAAAATGTAAAAAAGAATGTGTTTTTTTCAAAATTGTTGTTCCTTTTTTTGTTTATAGCACAAAAAATAAAAAATGCAGGGTTGATCAAATACCACCAAAAGAAAGCTCTATTTGTGGGGAAAAAAGGACGTCAATTCTGTTTGGGAGCCACGTCGTACGACTGTGCAATTGCCAGTAAAAGCGACGCAGTGCCTAATCGCAAAAAGTACTCTGGTCAGGAAGGGGGTAAAATCTTCCGGGGGCTGAAGTGGTTAATGATGCTGTTTGTTCACTAAGGTTCTCTAAAAATCCTCTGAGGGCTTCACAGAACAGCTGTATTTATACTGAGATTAAATTACACACAGGTGGACTCTATTTACTAATTGGGTGACCTCTGAAGGCAATTAGTTCCACTAAATTCTAGTTGGGGGTATCAGAGTAAAGGGGGCTGAATACAAATGCAGAACACACTTTTCAGATGTTTATTCATGAAAAATTTAGAAAACCATTTATCATTTTCCTTCCACTTCATAATTATGTGCCACTTTGTGTTGGTCTCATAAAATCCCAATAAAATACATTTACATTTTTGGTTGTAACATGACAAAATGTGGAAAATTTCAAGGGGTATGAATACCTTTTCAAGGCACTGTATGTGGAGAAACGACACTCCTAGACTACTATAGGTACTTTAGCTGTTGTTTAGGTATGTGAAAGAATTTACACGTATCTTTATTTAATTACTGGACCTCCTTGTCTCTTTAATTTACAGTTACAATCTTTATCTGTTGTTTATGTATTGTATGTGAAAGAATTTACACTTTCTTCTAAAGAAGTGCTCGCACTTCTTCCTCTCTTCCTCAGCTGGATAGCTAGCTTTGAGTTGCCATAGAGGCACTGCTGGCAGTTATTGCAGGGTGGAGGATTTTGATTGATTGGCTAGGATCAATAAAGAGCGGAGTTCATGTGAGAAAAATTGTGGATGTGTGTTGCTGTGAAGTTTCTCCCTGTGGATCCATTGGAGGTTTCCACTATATGCAAAGGCTGATTAAGAAAGAAATCTGTAAAGCCATCTGGTTAGTGATTTGGAGGAAATGGTGGTGGAGATCACTGGCTGGTGGTGGTGTACAGTAAAGGACGGAAATACAGACTAAATATAAAACTCTGGATTTGTACTCCTTATGCACTATACACTTTAGCACTTTATTGAAAGAAAGCACTTTTTGAACTTTTTGGGTGGTTGCTTTAACCACTTCAGCTCTTACCCGCCTTCAATTTTTTTGCAATAAGGCACTGTGTTACTTTAACTAACAATTGCACGGTCATGCAACACTGTACCTGAATAAAATTGATGTCCTTTTGTCACACAAATAGAGTTTTCTTTTGGAGTTATTAGATCACCCCTGCGGTTTTTATTTTTTACCACTATAAACAAAAAAGGACTGACAATTTAGAAAAATAATATTTTTTACTTTCTGCTATAAAACATACCCAATAAAAAATGTAAAAAAAATGAATTTCTTCATCAATTTAGGCCAATATGTATTCTGCTACATATTTTTGGTAAGAAAAAAATCCTAATAAGCGGTTATTGATTGGTTTGCACAAAAGTTGCACAAAAGTTGCCAGAGGCAGGCATGTGCGCGCCCCAGACACGGAAGTGCTGAGTCACATACAGGTATCTGATTCTGAGCAGAGAAGCCGCTGTTCCGCAGTAAATGTACGCGGGGTAGTCGGCAAGATGTTACTTATATGGATGCATGAGACTGGTGCACAAATATAAGTTTATTGGTAAAGCAAAAATCTTTTTATTTTAAATGCACATATCCCTTTAATATTTGATTGTATTGTATCTATTTATGATTTGGAGGTATACAATATTTTGGTTTGTTTTGTACAAGAAATTATTACTTTGTATGGGATCACAGTATAATTAGAGCAAGCGCTGCTTCTATTTGTAATATAGATTCCACATGCAGTGCAACTCAGAAACCAATTAATCCTTTATCACAGCTCATAGGACCTGACAGTAATGTAAGGCATTGTCAATCAGTAGTCTAAAAAGGTTGAATAACTATTACCACATAGCCATCATCCACTGTGACATTTCTGGGTAGCATTGGCAACTAGGTAATTGATCATAAATGATCCCCAAGAATCTGAATGTCATTTTACAATAGAATTATCTCCTATTAAAAAAAAAAAGATCAGTCTTCAGCACTGCTTGGGAACATGTATTGTGTCAAATAGGGGTTTATTTACTATAGCGCAAATTTGTGAATGCGTAAATAAATGGTCCCAAAATTGATAAAATTGCATAAATTAAAATAAAATAAAATAAAATTAATTCACTTTAGCGCTTGGGAAAAAATTGTCACAAAATCAAATTCATGATAGGTGATAGACAACAGAGACCGTCTAAATCAATAGCCATGATTCAAACATGAGAATTGCACATGGAAATAATGTTTAGAGCATGATATAATAGCCTAAAATAAGTGGTATAGTGTTTAAAGATAATCTGCTTTTAAACTGCTGAAAAAAATTGATGTATAAACTGAAATATCATTGAAAGTCTGAAAAGAGATACATTCTTTTCTACAACTTTAGTAGCTTAAGTCATATGGAGTGTCATTTTGCGACCAGTCAAGTCAGTCCTTATATCTCTAATAGTATGTCTCAGATTTTTGTGGAGCAGTAAAGCTACTCCAGCCTTGCGGCCAATTGCCGGTTAAACCATATACATCACCAAGCCATAGTTTACGAAGACGGGTTAAATCGTCTGCAGACAGGTGTGTCTCTTGCAGCAGCGGCACATCCGCCTGCAGAAGTTTTAAGGGTCTAAGGATTGATATGCTCTTATTTGGAGAGTGGGGCCCTTTAAAATTCCATGAAAAAATCTTTAGCTGATTCCCATCGTTTGGAAAAGCCATGTCTGGTGTAAAGGAAGGTAATCTTTTGTGGACTTACAATAAAGCTTCCCTTCTGGCAAAGCACCTTCCATCTGAGAGTCACCAAAGTACTGTATGTCACCTGAGGGTATAGGTAAAAAACAGGTAAATATGTTCATCACATATTTAGAACTAAAATAACAAAAGAACAACAAAACAGAAGTCAGATGAAGAAACTACCTAACAGACAGTGTGAACTTTTTTCCACATGAGGTTCAACTGCCATGCAGAGCTCCCGCCAGTCACTTGCTCCTCCCCTAGGGGCGAAGTGTGAGCTTCAGGGAGGGAGGGAGAGGGAAGAGGGGAAGGGTGGGTGTGGGTAAGGAGTAGAGAGAAGGGATAGAGCTAGGGGTAGGGGGCAGGGGGGACCCATTGGAAGATGGGTGAAGGCATAGGCTCTTGAGAGTGAGGACATGGCATGGCTCAAGGATCAACCCATAGAGAGAGCAAGGTGTTGGCTAACTACATTAATATTAAAGGTAACCTTAGACATGAATAGCAATGTGCATCAGTGGTAAAATAAATGCTTAGCTAGCAATCAAACATGAATAGTGCAATGGTTTACCCCCTAAAATGCAACAGGGAGTCGAAAGGGGGAAGAGAGAAGGGGATGATACTACCCGCCCCCTATGCGATTCCAGTGATAGAAAATCCCAGAGGTCGTTCAGTGATTTCCGGCTACGACTGAGCTTGTATGGAGGCTTAGTTGGACTGCGTTGTTGTTTAGGCAGCATGGAGGAAGTATTAGCAGATGTTGAAGAAGATGTCTCAGCGGAGTTGATATGTTCCATTTCTGTGCCAGAGGCATTGATGTACTGTTCTGCATCTTCTGGGGAGGTAAAAGTAAGATGTTCCCCTGTGTGCGATTGTAGGACTGCCGGATAGGCTAGGGAGAATTGTTGTATAATCTTGAGCAGACTGGAGAGAATGCCTTGCGTTGTTTCATTACTTCCATTGAATAGTCTGCGAAGAGCAGCATGTTTGCACCATCAACGGATGTAGAATGTGAATGGCGAAATTTCTGCATAATGGCATTTTTGTCAGCATAGTTGAGATGTCTGACAATGACATGGCGAGGTTTGGTGCGACTTTCTGTATACTGCCCAATGCGATGAGCACGTTCGCACTGCAGCATCTACTGTGGCAATCAGAGTAGGGCCAAGGAGAGTGACTACTGCCTGTGCTCTACCTTGAGGAGAGGCAGCATCTGTTGCAGTTTCTCTTGATATCGTGGGAGACTGCAGTGTTTCTGTTGCAAAGGGAGCGTTCGCCATTTTGGCTGCGTCCGTGGCCGTGTCTTCTGCGGGATGTTACATGAAGGACACCGCTCGAGAGTATGATCGCTCCACAAAACAGTCAATGGAGTCCCACAAGGTAGAGGGGATAGAGGGGGGTCCCCCTGAAGCTGCAACAGGCTTTATTAGCCATTTATGTGAGGAGTGTGGGGGGAGCTGTGTCTGCTCACCTCCTCCTCATGTGGTGCCGGAACCAGAAGTATGGCATAGATTTTAAGGGGAACTAGACAAAAAAAAAAGGCGTGGGGGTCTCCCATACCAGACCCTTATCTGAGAATGCAGCCTGGCAGATCTGGATCGGGGGGATGATCGAGCGATCCCTTCCTGAACTGTACCAGGCCACATGCCCCCCAACATGGGGGGGTGGGTGCTTTGGGGCAGGGGGGCTCTGCCCCCCCCCCAGCCAAAGCACCTTGTCCCCATGTTGACCTCCTCTTCTTCCTGTGTGTTTGGCGGGCCCGCAGGAATACTATCTGGATAAAGGGGGCCTTGAGAGATAAGGAAGTCCTCCTCTTCCTCCCGCTGTTCTGCCTCAAGTGCCCTCTCCATTATTCCACGAAGTGCGTGCTTCAACAGAAGACTAGAGGGACAGTGGCACTGATGCATGCATTGTTGCTGCTCACCATCCTTGTGGTCTCCTTAAATGGTGACAGGACAGTGCATGCATCCTTGATCAGTAGCCACTGGCGTGGCAAAAAAATTCCAAGCTCCCCTGACCCTGTCCTGGTGCCATACTCACACGGGTACTCATTGATGACCCTCTGCTGCATGTGCAGCCGCTGCAGCATTGCCAATATTGAGTTTCACCTGGTGGGCATTTCACAAATTAGGTAGTTGGTGGGCAGATTGTGTTCCCTTTGAATGTCAGCCAGTTGAGCACTGGCACTGTATGACCGGTGGAAATTACCACAGACTTTTCTGGCCTGCCTCAGGAGATTCTGTAAGCCCAGGTACCTGCTCAGGAACAGCTACACCACCACATTTAGGACGTGTGCCAAACATGGGACATGGGTCAATTGTCCCTGTCAGAGGGTGGAGAGAAGGTTGGTGCCATTGTCGCATACAACCATTCCTAGCTGAAGCTGGCGTGGCATCAACCACCTCTGAGCCTGCCCCTGCAGAGCTGACAGAATCTCTGCCCCAGTGTTGCTCCTGTACCCTAAGCAGACCAACTAAAGCACTGCATGGCATCTTTTTGAGTGCTTCTTGAGTGCTTTCGTAGGCCCTTGAATGCTTACGGAGCACCACTGGTTCAGAGGACAAATCTGCAGAAGAGGCCATAGAGGAAGAAGAAGAGGAGGGGGTGGAGGAGAGAGCTGTGGCAGAATCACCACTAGCTTTTTGGAGGTGTGGTGGTGGAACAAGCTCCAACAATACTGAACCCTGTCCTGCATCCTTCCCATCTGCCAGCAGAGTTACCCAGTGTGTCGTGATGGAGAGGTAACGTCCCTGCCCATGCCTGCTACACCATAAGTCAGTGGTAATATGCACCTTACTGCTAACCTCCCTGGTCCAACGAGATAAACATTGCCTTCCACATGCCGGTAGAGAGCTGGAATGGCCTTCCCATGAAAAGAAATGACGTTTTGGAACCTGCAACTGAGACACAGCACATTCCACAAATTCACGAAAGGGGGCAGAGTCTACCAGCTGAAAAGGCAGCAGTTGCAGTCCTAGCAATTCGGCTAGCATTCAGACGCTGAGCATGTGGATGGCTGGGACCAAATTTCTTTTTATGGTTTAGCAACTGGGGTAGGGAAATTTGCCTGCTAAAATCAGATGGTGGTGTACTGATAGCAGATTGGCTGCAAGTACTTGGGACACCTATTGCTATACCTTCATTCCTCTCAGTGCAGGTTTTTGAGTGTGGTTGAAGATCCCAGATGAGGAGCAAGGAGAAGTCCACCTTTTTCTTTGATGTGGATCTTTCAAGTACTGTTGCCAATGGACTGTATGTAGGTCGTTATGTGTCTGGTCAAGCATGTGGTGTCCAAGCGGCTGCTGTTCTGGCCACGCTTGATCCGCTTCAGACATAGGTTGCAAACGGTGCGATCTGCTGCACAAATATCAAAAAAGGCCCACACCAAGGAACTTTTCAAAATCAGCAGGGAGTCAGCAGCTCCCTGAACCCGCAGAGCTCTGCGGTGTGATGCAGTAGGGTGGCTATCCTTAAGCTCCCTAGAGGACATCCTGCCTCATTGAAGTTGTGCCCCCTCCTCCTCTTGTCTTCTCCCAGGCACCCAAGTACATTCCGTACAGTCATCATCCCTTCCCTCCTCGTCAATGGAGCAAACTTGGTACTATGCTGCAGCTGGGGGAACATGACTGCTTATTCTGTTTCTTGGCCTTCTTGGGCACCCCCTCTCTCTAGGCTCACGTTACTCCCTTCCTCAACCTGAGAACCAACATTGGATCCTTCAAATTGCTGCGCATTTACCAGAGAATGTGGTCGAATAATTCTGGGGACTCCTTCGTGCATGATGTTGGGGCTATGGAAGGAATGACTATGGACAAGGAGCTAGTGGAATAGGCTACTTTGGCAGGCAAACTACTCTGAGCCTGGGTGACAGAGGATGAGGAGGATGAGGATGGCTTTGTTATCCACTCCACCAACTCTTCTGCATGTTCTGGCTCAATAACACGGCCAGTAGCAGAAAAAAGGACAAGCGTGCCCCACGGCCACCTGCCGAGGATACACCATGTCCACGACCAGCACTGTTGACTGTAGACACAGAGGCAGCTTGCCCTCTTTTAGTGGCCTGTGAGCGTCTGCCTCTCCTTGGTGGCCTTCCGAACATGGTGTATATTTTGTTATGCAACACCACACTACACTGTATTGTTTTTGTGTACTGTGTACACCACCAGAAGTGTAGTAGCAACTGCACTACGGCTGCACTGTATTGTAATTACATTTTTTGATCAAATATTTCACAGCAGGGCTCATTCCTGCACCCACCAAGAGTAACTGTGAGGGCTTAAAGTGTTGTGACACCACCATCAAATGCCCAATTTTTCTTCCCCTGTTTAACAGGGGCATGTAATTACAATTTTTGATATATTATTTAACAGCAGGGCCCGATCCTATGCTCAACAAGAGTAGCTGTGAGGTGTTACAGTGTTGTGGCACTACCACCACCACCACCAAAGGCCTAATTTTTCTGCCCCTGTTTAACAGGGGCATGTAATTACAATTCTTGATCTAATATTTCAGAGCAGGGCTTGTTCCTGTGGTCACCAAGAGTAACTGTGAGGGCTTACAATGTTGTGGCACCACCACCAAAGGCCAAATTTTCTGCCTCTGTTTAACAGGGGCATGTAATTACAATTTTTGAAATAATATTTAACAGCAGGGCCTGTTCCTGCGCCCAACAAGAGTAACTGTGAGGTGTTCTGGCACCACCAACACCTAAGGCATAATTTTCTGCAGAGTATATAGGGCAGGCTGTATAGTATATATACTTCTGTTCAGAGTATATAGTGCCTGGGGCCCCCCACGCTATTTTTTTTTTAATTTGGGTGCGGGGCTTCCCTTAATATCCAAACCAGACCATACCAGCCTGGTAATGGGCTGGGGGAGGACCCATGCCATTTTTCTCAATGATTTTCATCTATATTGCCAGGACCTGACAATATATTACAGCCACAAGCAATGTTAAATGATAGGAATGGGCCGAACACCCTCGGTTTGGTTCACACCAGAACATACCGAACAGGCAAAAAATTTGGCAGAACACACGAACACCGTTAAATGGGACACAAACATGAATAATGAAAAGTGCTCTTTCTAAAGGCTTATATGCAAGTTATTGTCATGAAAACTGTTTGGGGACCTGGGTCCTGCCCCAGGGGACATGTATCAATGCAACGTTTTTCTTTCGGGAGCAGTGATTTTAATATGTATGCATATAGTATACCTGTAAAGTGGCACATTTTTTCCATGTTTAGAACAGTCCCTGCACAAAATAACTTTTCTAAAGGAAAAAAAGTCACGTGTATGGGACATGTATCAATGCAAAAAAAAGTTTTAAAAATGGCAGTTTTTTCAGGAGCAGTGATTTTAATAATGCTTAAAGTGAAACAATAAAAGTGAAAAATTCCTTTAAATTTCGTACCTGGGGGGGTGTCTATAGTATGCCTGTAATGTGGCGCATTTTCACCATGTTTAGAACAGTCCCTGCACAAAATGACATTTCTAAAGGAAAAAAAAGTAATTTAAAAGTACTAGTGGCTAGGGATAAGCCGAACACCCCTGGTTCGGTTCACACCAGAACTTTCAAACGGACCGGAAATTTGTGTGCGAAATTTAGAACCCCATTGAAGTCTATGGGACTCGAATGTTCTAAATAAAAAGTGCTATTTTTAATGGCTAATATGCAAGATATTGTCCTAAAAAGGGTTTGGGGACCCGGCTCCTGCCCCAGGCGACATGGGTCAATGCCACATTTTTTTTTAAAACGGACGTTTTTTCAGGAGCACTGGTTTTAATGACGATTAAAGTGAAAAAAAAAGTGAAATATTCCTTTAAATATCGTGCCTGGGCGGTGTCTATAGTATGCCTGTGAAGTGGCACGTGTTTCACAGTGTTTAGAACAGTCCCTGCACAAAATGACATTTAACGGAAAAAAAGCCATTTAAAACTGCTTGCGGTTTTAATGTCATGTCTGGTTCTGGCAATACGGATGAAAATCATTGAGAAAATAATGGCATGGGTAGCCCCCCCCCCTGCCCATTACCAGCCCCTTTGGGTCTTGTACGGATATTAAGGGGAACTCTGTACCCAAATAAAAAAAGGAAAGGTGTGGGGCCCCCAGGCCCTATATACTCAGAACAGCAGTATACAGGTGGTGCAAACAAGACAGGGACTGTGTAGGTTTGTTGTGTTAAGTAGAATCTGTTTGTAATTTTCAACTGGTACATTTTTAAAGTGTAGCTCCAGTCAAAAAATCTATTTTTAAGCTTTTTGGAAAACATAAGGAAGGGTTATCACCCCTGTATAATTTTTTGGGCCGTCCATCTTTTTTCATCTCACTTCCTGTTGTCTCCTTCCGTTTGCAAGTAGGAGACGTTTGTAAGTTGGATGTTTGAAAGTAGGGGCCTGCCCTATATGCTCTGCAGAAATGTGGGCCTAAGGTGTTGGTGTTACCGCAACACTGTAAGCCCTCAAAGTGACTCTTGGTGGGCGCTGGAGCGCCCTGCTGTGAACGATTATATCAGGAATTGTAATTACATGCCATTGTTGAACAGTGGTATAAAAATCGGGCTTTTGGTGGTTGTGGTGGTAGTGCTGGTGCTGGTGCCACAAAACTATGAGTCCTCACAGTTACTCTCGGTGGGCACAGGAATGGGCCCTGCTGTGAAAAATTATATCAAGAATTGTAATTACATGCCCCTGTTTAACAGGGGCTGAAAATTGTGCCTTAGGCACTGCTTGCTGGTGCCACGACACTGCAACCTCTCCCAGATACTCTAGTTGGAGTGCAGGAATGAGCCCTGCTGCAAAGCATTGCATCAAAAATTGTATAACATGCCCCTGTTAAACAGAGGCTGAAAAATTGGGCCTTAGGCACTGGTGCTGGTGCCATGACACTGCAAACTCTCCCATATACTCTAGTTGGAGTGTAGGAATGAGCCCTGCTGCAAAGCATTGCATCAAAAATTGTATTACATGCGCCTGTTAAACAGGGGCTGAAAAATTGGGCTGGTGGCGTCACCCAGAACCAAAAATGTTCTTCCAAGCTATCAGCAGGATCATTGAGGAGGAAGAGGATAGTCAGTCAACATAACAGGACAGTCACTCAGCATCAGCATAGGCAGTCTTGAAGGGATGTGACATTTAAAAAAAAATATTCGGTTACATCAGCTTCAGGTGCTTGGTAGCTGGTGGTGATCCAAGACTGATTCATCTTTATGAAGGCCAGTCAATCAACCGAGTCGGTGGACATGCGCACCCTGTGATTGGTTCCAAAGCCTCCAGCAGCACTAAAGGTGCGTTCCGAAAGAACGCTGGATGCAGGACAGGCTAGTAGCTCAATTGCATACTGTACAAGCTCTGGCCAGTGATCCATCCTCAAGACCCAGTAAGCCAGAGGATTTTCAGTGGGAAAGGTGTCCAAGTCTGACCTTGCCCCTAGGTGTTCCTGCACCATGCAAATCAGAAGCTGGCTATGGTTGCTGGAACCGCTCATACCTTGGGGCTTCAGACTAAAAAATTGTCTGAGCGCATCGGTCAGACGGCCACCTTCTCCACCGCTCCTTCTGTGACTGACCAAAGCCTCAGCAACACATTGTCCAGGACCAGGAGTTTGTAACCTCCCAGTCTCTGGGAACGCATTGCACAGACCTTTCTGCAAGGCCTTCCGGAGATGTCTCATCCTCTGCTCCCTCTGCGACGGTAAGATAAGGTCCAAAACCTTACCCTTGTACCATGGATCAAGGAGAGTGGCCAATCAGTAATGGTCCCTCTCCTTGATCCGAAGAATACGAGGATCCTTCCGCAGGCTTTGCAGAATCAGGGAGGTCATGCAGCGTAGGTTAGCTGAGGCATTCAGTCTGGAGTCCTCTGGGTCACTAAGGACAACATGATCCGCAGCCACCTCCTCCCAGCAACGTACAAGTCCACGAGTTTCTTGGGATTGTAAATCATCACTAAAAGACTGCTGATGCTGATGCTGAGTGCCAGGCTCCACCTCCATGCTGACACAAGCCTCCTCCTCCTCCTCGCCCTCTTCCTGTGTGATGGGTGGGATAGCAGGAACACTGTCTCGATAAAAGGGGCCTTGAGAGGCAAGGAAGTCCTCCTCTTCCTGCCTCTGTTCTGCCTCAAGTGCCTTGTCCATTATTCCACATAGCTTGTGCTCCAACAGGTGGACTAGAGGTACAGTGTCATTGATGCATGCACTGTCACTGCTCACCATCCTCATGGCCTCCTCAAATGGTGACAGGACAGTGCATGCATCCCTGATCATGCCCCACTGCCGTGGTGAAAAAAAAAGAGCTCTCCTGACCCTGTCCTGGTGCCGTAGTTGCGCAGGTATTCATTGATGGCCCTCTGCTGAGTGTGCAACCGCTGCAGCATAGCCAACGTTGAGTTCCACAAGGTGGGCATGTCACATATAAGGCGGTTCTTGGGCAGGTTCAACTCCTTTTGGAGCTCAGCCAGCCGAGCACTGGTATTAAATGATCGGCGGAAATGCACACAGACTTTCCTAGCCTGCCTAAGGACATCCTGTAAGCCCGGGTACCTGCTGCACCACCAGGTTAAGGATGTGAGCCACACAGGGCACATGGATCAGTTGTCCCTGTTGGAGGGTGGAGAGGAGGTTGGTGGCATTGTCGCAATCCACTATTCCTGGCTTAAGCTGGCGTGACGTCAACCACCTCTCGGCCTGCCCCTGCAGAGCTCACAAAATATCTGCCCCAGTGTGGCTCCTCTCCCCCAAACAAACCAGCGCAAGCACGGCATGGCATGGCATCTGTTTGCCTGCATAATTGCGTAGCCCCTTGAACGCCTACGGAGCACCGCTGGTTCTGAGGACAAAGCACAGGAAGAGGCCATGGCAGAAGAAGAAGAGGAGGGGGTGGAGGAGAGAGGTATGTCACAACCAGTAGTAGCATTTTGGAGGCATGGTGGCAGAACAACCTCCAACACTACTGCACCTTGTCCTGCATCGTTCCCAGCTGCCAGAAGAGTGACCCAATGGGCCCTGAAGGATAGGTAACGTCCCTGTCCATGCCTGCTGGACCATGAGTCAGCGGTAATATGCACCTTACTGCTGACCGCCCTGTCCAGCGAGGCATGGACATTGCCTTCCACATGCCAGGAGAGAGCCGGGATCACCTTCCGTGAGAAAAAGTGGCGTTTGGGGACCTGCCACTGAGGAACCGCACTTAGTACAAACTCACGGAAGGGGGCCGAGTCTATCAACTGAACAGGTAGGAGTTGAAGTGCTAGAACATTAGCCAAGCTAGCATTCAACCGCTGGGCATGTGGATGGCTGGGAGTGAACTTCTTTCGACAGTCCAGAAATTGGGGCAGGGAAATTTGCCTGCTATAATCGGACGTGGATATACTGCTAGCAAAGTGCCCACAAGTACTTGGTTGTGACACACCTAATTCTACACCTTCATTCCTCTCAGTGCAGGTTTCATAGAGGACTAAAGGTCTAGTGGGGTTGGAGATCCCAGCTGATGAGGAGCAAGGAGAGGTCCGCTTTGTTCTTTGGTGTGGGTCTTTAAGGTATGCTTGCCAACGAGCTGCATGACAGGTCAACATATGTCTGGTCAAGCATGTGGTGCCCAAGTGGCTGATGTTTTAGCCACGCGAGATACGCTTGAGACAAATGTTGCAAATAGCAGCGGTGCGATCTGATGCACTGGTCTCAAAAAAGGCCCACACCAAAGAACTTTTGGAATAACGCGCAGAGGCAGTGCCCTGCACAGGCGGAGCTCTGCGGTGTGATTCAGTCTGTGTGCTGCCCCTAAGCTGGCCCCCAGAGGGCATCCTGCCTCATTGGAGATATGCCTTCTCCTCCTCCTCCTCTCTCCTACCAGGCACCAGTGACTTCATCATCCCCTCCCTCTTCATCATTGGAGAAAACCTGGCAGTATGCTACAGCTGGTAGAACATGACTGCCAGATTGCTGTCCTTCTTGAGCATCCCCTCTCTCTGCGCTCACACTACTGCCTTCCTCTAGCTGGGTATCATCATCAGAGCCTTCAAAACGCTGAGCATCCTCCTGGAGCATGTACCCAACATTGTGCTCAAACAGTTCAGGGGACTCCTCAGGAGGACATGGTGGGTCTAGGGAAGGAGTGACTGATGACATTGAGACAAGGGAAGAGGACGCGTTGGCAGCTGCTTTGCTAATACCCTGAGCCTGGGTGAGAGAGGAGGATGAGGAGGGCTTGGTCATCCACTCTACCAAGTCTTTGGCATGATGTGGCGCAACATGTCCAGCTGCCGAAAATAAGGACAAGCGTGTCCCACGGCCATGTGCTAATGACGATGCACAGCGTCCACGACCAGCACTGTTGTCTCTAGACACAGAGCCTGCTTGCCCTCTTTTATTGGCTCGTGACTGTCTGCCTCTCCTTGTTGGCCTTCCAGACATAATAATGGCCTGCAGGGAGATGGGAAAACCAGCAATTGGGTAGCTTTAGGTGCACACTGAGCAGATGACACAGTACACTGACTGTAATTACTGCAGCTGCCTGCCTGTGTTATGGAAACAGAACAACACCAGCAATAAGGGGTAGCTTCAGGTGTATACTGCGCAGGAGGCACACAACACCCACTGTAAATGCTGCAGATGCCTGTATTACAGAACACCAGCAATAAGGGGTATCTTCAGGTGTATACTGTGCTGGAGGCACACAACACCCACTTTAACTCCTGCAGATGCCTGTATTACAGAACACCAGTAATAAAGGGTATCTTCAGGTGTATACTGTGCTGGAGGCACAAAACACCCACTTTAACTCCTGCAGGTGCCTGTATTACAGAACACCAGTAATAAAGGGTAGCTACAGGTGTATACTGTACTGGAGGCACACAACACCCACTTTAAGTCCTGCAGATGCCTGTATTAGAAAACACCAGCAATAAAGGGTAGCTACAGGTGTATACTGTGCTGAAGGCACACAACACCCACTTTAACTCCTGTGGATGCCTGTATAAGAGAACACCAGCAATAAAGGGTAGCTAAAGGTGTATACTGTGCTGGAGGCACACGACTGTGAGGAGAGGAGAGACAGATTGCGTATTCCTACTAGCTAAGCTCAATGACCTGTCATCTCCTCTACTCAGTCCCATCCCCCTACAATTAGAACACACACAAGGGAACATAGTTAACCCTTTGATCTCCCCTAGTGTTAACCCCTTCCCTGCCCATGACATTTGCACAGTAATCAGTGCATTTTTATAGCACTGATCGCTGTATAATTGTCAATGGTCCCAAAAATGTGTCAAAAGTGTCTGATCTGTCCACTAAAATGCCGCAGTCCCGATAAAAATTGCTGATCATCCCCATTAGTAGTAAAAAAAAATAATAATAAAAATGCTATAAGTCTTTCCCCTATTTTGTAGACGCTATAACTTTTGTGCAAACCAATTAATATACCCATATTGAGATTTGTATTATATGTACAATATGTACAAGAATACATATTGGTCTAAACTGATGAAAAAATTAGCTTTTTTTTAAAAAAAAATGGGGGATATTTATAATAGCAAAAAGCTATTTTTTTGTTTATAGCGTAAAAAATAAAAAACGCAGAGATGATCAAATACCACCAAAAGAAAACTCTGTATGTGGGAAAAAAAGGAAGTTGATTTTGTTTGGGTACAGCGTCGCACAACCACACAATTGTCAGTTAAAGCAGCGCAGTGCCGTATCGCAAAAAATGGCTTGGTCATTGAGCAACCAAATCTTTCAGGCTGAAGTGGTTAAAAACCATTATGTCTTTCAAGGCAAGCAGTTGCTTTGAGTCCACTCTAGAGAGTTTCAAACACAAGAGGAAACAATACATAATCTATTTAAAACCTTAGAAGCATCATTGGCTCCAGGAAGCTTATCTGTGGTTATGCAGATATTCGAGTTGACAATGGAAAGTCCTGAATAGCACCAGAAGAATGGCTTGCTGACAAATGTATTAAAATGATACTAAAGGTTTAAGTTCTTGTCAACAAGACAAATTACATCAAAGCTGGCTTGCCAAGGTGCTGACTATACATTTGTAAACAAGATACATTTTCAAAGACTCGCTTAACAAAGGTCTGTTAGATTGAAAATACTTTACTAATACGCAGTAATTATTTTTATAAGCCAGTTATTATAAATGTTGTAATAAAATAGGTGCTGTACTTAAAGTGGAAATAAACCCTCGGATTTAAAGCATAGCTAAACCCAAAAACAAAAATATAATAAATTAAATCTTAAGAATCATTGGATGCGGTGGCTGCATTAACCGCTTAGCAGCCTCCCCACACACATATATTGCGGCAGTGCGGCCGCTGTGTGCCAGATCACGTACCTAGTACATAATCTGACACTTCCTATCTGAGGCGTGTGTGTATACCGCCAGCAACCCACTTACGCTATGATTGGACACAGCGTGAGCCAAATGGCGGGTCTGCCGTAACCCGAAAATCATACGGGTAAGAAACAGAATGGTGCATATTTTTAGCACTGATTACAGTATGGGTGTCACTGGTCCCCAAAAAAGTGTCAGCCACAATGTCAAAGCCCCACTATAAGTTGCTGCCATTACCAGTAAAAAAATAAAATAAATACAAATTCCATTAAAATATTAGTTAGTTGTAGAACTTTTGCTCAAAGCAATTAATATATGCATGGGATTTATTTTTTTACCAAAATATGTAGCAGAATAAATATTGGTCTAAATTTACAAAGAAATTCGACTTTTTATGTTTTTTTATTGGATATATTTTATAGCAAAAAGTAAAAAATATTGTTTATTTTTTCAAAAAAATGTTTGTTGTTTATAGTGAAAAAAATTAAAACGCAGAGATGATCAAATACCACCAAAAGAAAGCTCTGTTTGTGGCAAAGAAAGGACATCAATTTTATTTGGGTACAGCATCGCACAACCGCACAATTGTCAGTTAAAGTAATGCAGTACCGTATCGCAAAAATGGCATGAAGGGGGGTAAACCTTCCGTCGCTGAAGTGCTTAATTTTCTTTTTTTTCAGGATTTTATTCATAGTTAGGTTGAAAAAAGACACAAGTCCATCTAGTTTAACCGATACAAAAAAAGAACCGTAAAATACCTCTATATACTGTACACAATCCCATACCCAATGTTGATCCAGGAGACGGCAAAAAAACCTCAATAAAGCATGATCCAATTCACTTCAGTAGTGGAAAAAATCCAATTGGATATTGCCTGGATCAACTACCACTGTTGTTATTATCTAATATGTTAGTATCAATTTATATTTTGTGCATTTAGATATTTTTTAAAACAACCCATTAAGCTTGCTAGAACTAGTTCTTGAGGGAGTCTATTCAATATTTTTAAAAATGTAATATCGTATTACCGAGCACTAAGTCCATATTGTAACGTGGGTGGAAATGTAAAAACCTGCTGTGGAAAACCCATGGAGTAATGGTATAGCAGGAAGAAACCTACAAATAACCAGCACTCAGAGTCTTTTTTAGGAGTGAGGCTAAATGTAAGCCAGCCACCACATCATGCAGGAAACCATAGTCATTCAGATACTCCCATGTGAACTTAAATAAAGAGCCTATAGAGTAGAAAAAAAGACTAAGCTGGAGTCTTGGGGAGCTAGCCCTATAATTTTTGACATTTTATATACAGGGGCATTAGAAGTTATTTTCACTGGCCCCAAATTAGGCAAATTTGCCCCTTTGTGGAGCGTATATTGGACATGTATTCAGTTACTCATCGATTACGATGAGTATATACATCTTTTAGTGGCAGTTCCATCTACCAGTGTGATGCCATGCTGGATATGTTTTATATATCTCATGCCGGGCTGGATATATATATCTCAGCATGGCTAGTTGTGGTGATTTTGCCATCCCTGAGGTGGATGACATATTTCCATCCTCTTGCCTATTAGGGGTGTGGTATGCATTCAGATATGTCACATCTACTGATAGGACGGATTCATATGTGGCTTGCAGCACAATTTATAGGCCAGGTCTTTTTGCCGGGTTGACCGATTTTGTGGATATCGGCTGATCTGGGAATTTGAATGGTTATGTTGGTTCATACGAGCATTATGCCCTGTACACACGGTCGGACTTTCCAATGGAAAATGAGAGATCAGATTGTGTTGTCGGAAAATCCGATTGTGTGTGGGCTCCATCTGACTTTTTCCGTCGGAATTTGAGAGCTGGATCTAAAATTTTCTGAAAACAAAATCCGATCGTTTAAATTCCAATCGTGTGTAGACAATTCCAACGTGCAAAGTGCCATGCATGCTCAGAATAAATTACGAGACGAAAGCTATTGGCTACTGGCCCTTTTATAGTCCCGTCGTATGTGTTTTATGTCACTGGTTCAGAAAGATAGGATTTTCGACAACTTTGTGCGACCATGTGTATGCTAGACAAGTTTGGGCCAAAATCGGAATTGGAATAAATCCATCAGTTTTTGTCATTGGAAAGTCCGACCGTGTGTCCGGGGCATTATGGCTATTCCGTTCCCTTACGAGTTTGGTGTCATGCTTGATATGTTTTTATGTGTCTTAGCATGACATGAGCTATAGCGATTTTGCCATCACTGCTGTGGATGACATTTATTAACTTATACCCATCAGGGGTGTGTTATTCATCCAGATATAAAGAATGTCAAAAAGTAATAACAAAATAAATAGGAATTAACCTTAAATAATTATGACAATGGAAAAACAGCTTAAGTGCATAAAGAACACAGCAATGTGTAAAGTAAAAAACATAAATAAAAGTCCATTCAAAAGAAGTTCCTATGTGGATCCAAATAAGCGTTTGTGACACCGCGGTGATTAGAAACGACCCAAAAGCTCAAAAAAGTGCCCGTCACCTTACAATGAATGTGCTTACCAGAGAATAAGCAATTTGGGCATGTGTGTATAATCGATGAGTCCCATCAAAGGATATCCTCCTTTTTGGTGAGTCAAATCTCCATCTCCCAATAATGCCCTCCAGGTATTAATATGCTTCGTGGAGCTCAGTAATTCCCGAAAAAGAAAGGGGCTAACATGGCATGATATCGTTTGAACAATTTATTAAAGAAAAAAGTAGCACACTTACATGTGGATGAGTAAAATACAGCTTTGTATGAACAGTAAAAAAACCGGCCGGTGAAACAAGAGCCCGTCCTCCTCTCGAACAGCGTGGTGGCGTCACTGCGTGCCCTCCCGTGGGAGGGCACGCAGTGACGCCACCACGCTGTTCGAGAGGAGGACGGGCTCTTGTTTCACCGGCCGGTTTTTTTACTGTTCATACAAAGCTGTATTTTACTCATCCACATGTAAGTGTGCTACTTTTTTCTTTAATAAATTGTTCAAACGATATCATGCCATGTTAGCCCCTTTCTTTTTCGGGAATTACTGAGCTCCACGAAGCATATTAATACCTGGAGGGCATTATTGGGAGATGGAGATTTGACTCACCAAAAAGGAGGATATCCTTTGATGGGACTCATCGATTATACACACATGCCCAAATTGCTTATTCTCTGGTAAGCACATTCATTGTAAGGTGACGGGCACTTTTTTGAGCTTTTGGGTCGTTTCTAATCACCGCGGTGTCACAAACGCTTATTTGGATCCACATAGGAACTTCTTTTGAATGGACTTTTATTTATGTTTTTTACTTTACACATTGCTGTGTTCTTTATGCACTTAAGCTGTTTTTCCATTGTCATAATTATTTAAGGTTAATTCCTATTTATTTTGTTATTACTTTTTGACATTCTTTATTGTAGGGTTGGCGCAGTTTTTTGTTTCTGTATACTTGTTTGGTGTTGTATCACATCTATTGCTGCAGCCTGTTTCACATTTAGTACATTTGAGTTTGTTTTTTTCCCTAGCGCGGAATAATTTTTTCCATTCATCCAGATATGTCACACCCACCGATGGCATAGATATGTACAGTATGTGGTTTTCATTATATCATTATATGTGGTTTTCATGGGCCGGGTTTTGTACCGGGTTGACCGATTTTGTGGATACCGGCCGATCTGTGTATATGAAATCATGGTCTATATGAATGCCATAGTTATTTATGCAGTTTTCATCATATCTTGTGGACCATGTCTTCGTGGCGGATTGACCGATATTGTGGATATTGGCCAATTCATGGTCTATATTATCACTATAGGTTTTATGTGAGCAGGTCCTGTTCTTCACTCAGTGTGATTTGACCATTAATTGATTTTAATCTATCTATGGTGGTTAATATAAACAGATTTGTTTTCCACCTTAGATGGATAGGGCGGATTACTCCGTTATAACTGAATGATTATGTCCAGTTTGTCAGTCGATCAGCTGGTTTTTATCGCTTATATTGGTGGATGAGACTAATTTATCTAATATATAAGTGACCAATAGAGACCATTTGTCTACTATTCTTCTTAGGGTCCATTTAATACTTGATGCCGCTGGAATCCCCGCAGTGTCTCCTCCGTGGAGACAGAAGATGGATGGATTCGCTGCGCTGGATCAGATCATCCATCGCTGGACCCCGGAGATCCGTCGCTGGATAGCAAGAGTTTATTAGCACCGCTGGAATATTTTTTTAATTTCTTTTTTTATTTCTAGTAAAGGAATTTTTCAAAAGTGTGTTTGTCTTATTTAACTATTTTTTACACTTTCTTTGTGAAATGGTAGGGGTACTTACCATTTCAAACAGGGGGGGGGTGGGATCTGGTGGTCCCCTTGTTAAAGGGGGCTTCCAGATTCTGATAAGCCCCCCGCCCGCAGACCCCCACAACCACCGGCCACGGTTGTGGAGATGAGACCCTTGTCCTCATCAACATGGGGACAAGGTGCTTTGAGGGGTCACAGACCCCCAAAGCATCCTCCCAATGTTGAGGGCATGTGGCCTGGTATGGTTCAGGAGGGAGGTGGGCCGCTCTCTCGTCCCCCCTCTTTTCCTTCGGCCTGCCAGGTTGCGTGCTCGGATAAAGGGTCTGGTATGGATTTTTAGGGGGACCCCACGTCAATTTTTTTTTCAATTTGAAGCGGGGTTCCCCTTAATATCCATACCAGACCTGAAGGGTCTGGTATGGATATTTAGGGGGAACCCCACGTCAATTTTTTTTTTAATTTGACGCAGGGTTCCCCTTAATATCCATACCAGACCTGAAGGGCCTGGTAATTGAATTTGAGGGACTCCCACGCTTTTTTTTAAATTTTATTTATTTATTTATTTTTTATCAATGACTTTCAATGAGTGTTCTCTGTATTACGGAGCCGACAATTCATAATAGCTGCGAGTGATTTTAAAGAACTTTTTTTCCTGCATAAATGACACTTTGTGCAGGGACAGTTCTAAGCACAAGAAACATGCGCCCCTTCACAGGCATACTATAGACACCCCCCCCCCCGCCCCCCCCCCCTACGAAATTTAAAGGAATATTACACTTTTATTGTTTCACTTTAATCATTATTAAAATCACTGCTCCCGAAAAAACAGCAGTTTTTAAAACTTTTTTTGCATTGATCCATGTCCCCTGGGGCAGGACCCAGGTCCCCAAACACTTTTTAGGACAGTAAATTGCATATTAGCCTTTAAAATGAGTACTTTAGATTTTGAACGTTGGAGTCCCATAGACTTTACTAGGGTTCTAAAGTTCACACGAAGTATGCTATATACTAGCTCCGTCGAATCTTCTTTATACATTCGACAGACACCATAAGCCTTCAAAGACAGATTTGACCTTAATTCATGTGGATTTTTGGACGAATGCAATTTTTGAACGAAAAACGAAATAAATAAAAACGAATTTCGGGAGTAACTAAATAAATTCATTTTTCATACGAAAACAAAATTCCGAAACGAAATATTTTACTCTGCACATGTCTAATAAATAATGTCTTCTGCTGTACATCCAAATTCCTTTTAAAATGCCTGGATAAAGTAAGCAGGTATAAATATTGACTAACAAAGATTATATTTAATGTGCTCTGAAAACCATTACAGGAAAGCCCCAATATAATAACCAAACTCCAAAAGCAGCAGAGCACCACTGTATTAAAGTTTATGTCATGGTGTTTTTCTACCATACTGGCCAAAAGGGATGCACCTTTAATGGCAGGTATATACCCCTTTACTGTGCTGGGCCCTTTAAGAGATGGAGCAGGGTTTAATTTGACAGAGGGCAGGAAGCATTAGTGACAGTTCTGCGGAGGACTGCTGATGACTGCTGAGTTTTGAAGTCAAGAAATGTCTGCTGATAGGTGGACTCTGTGATTCTCCCTGGCTGAAATAAGCCTTATGACTAGTTTACACAAGCATTAGACCAAACGCTTGACGGGGTGAGGAAGCATGTTGTTGCCTCCTCACTGTCTTTAACCTCTAAAAACTCCCCTTAAAAAAACACCATGCTACAAGCACATGCCTTACAAGCAAATCCAGGGGGTGGCAATGCTGCCCGATTTAGTTGAAAGGGACATATACACCTTTTTTAGTTGAGCCATCAGATCTCCTTCAAAGTCCACCAGCAGCAGTTTTTACCCAGCAATCAGGTACATTGGCAATGACATTCATTTTCCTTAAGCTGCAACAAAGCTCCAGACTTACTCCCCCGGGATGTACCTTTCAGCAAGGCAGTGAAAGCTCTTAAAGCCCTAGACTCAGGTCTGCTCCTGGCTTCACCCCTCCCAAGCAGTAGGCCAGGGTGGCAAAGGACAATTCCGCATGCACCAATGACAATAATTTGTAATGGCTAAAGTGTCCAGTGTAGGGTTTGATACTGTTTTCTACCTTGTTTAAAAAATTACTGTTTTTTTTTGTGTTTCAGGACTCACTCAATTTTAGTTTTGTAATGTGTGTCCTCGACTTGGCTTATTGATTTTAAACAGGTACTGTTATTTTAGAAAGAATTTAGACAATGAGTGCTTCTATTATTACAATTGTTGCTCTGTAACGTCTAGACTTCAAAATACTTCTATTTCCACATTAGAAAATAAAAATATTTTCCTGTACCTATACTGTAAAGTGTTACAGGATCTGTGTTTTTGCCAGAGCAGTGTTAAGCAGGTGAACAAAGCATAATATGTTATGAGTTTGAAACTGCAGTTCACATTTTCCAGTATTTTTCCTAGTTAGATTGATCATCTTTTTGCATTGTTTGAATACAACGGGGTTGGGCTTCTGGACCCCAAACCTCAAAATATCAAATTAGCAAGGGATAGCCAACCAAACAGACTAAGGGCACACTAAAACCTGCTAGAGTGGGCTGCCCCTGTTAGACATGTGCGGGTGGTGTTATATGGAGCCCCAAACACATATATTAAATGCAGCATGTTTGCAGCCACCAAACCACATGGTATCGCAGTACCATGTGGTTTGGTGCAGCATAATTTGCATACGAAGCTCCTGCACTACTTTTTGCGTGTTTATGTGCATTTGGTAGCCAAGGTTGTATGTTGTAGCCATTGTAAGGCAAGGATTGCCAAAACTGGAACAGGCAAAAACGCACGCCTTCAAATTTGCATGTTGTAGTGTGAACTGCCCCTAAAGTATAAAGTGTATCTAAACTAGAACAAACCTTAATATGTTGCAGTTTGCCAATCATGCATTCTTTTTTTCCCCTTCTTTCTTACCATAGGATCCTCTTCTTTATTATATATTGGGAAGGTGGTATCTAATCCTAATGCATTTCTGGATAGCATTATTTTACACTTCAGCATGCACAGTGCACAGTGACACATGGCAGCACTGGATTTCCAACAGCATCAATAGTTATTTTTTGCACATATTGAACAGATATAACAAAACATTTCCAATCTTATATTTTGCGCACCAAATTGGATCAAATAAGAGAAATTTATTGTTAGGGTTTGCATACACTTTAAGAAAAGACAAAATGCAAGTAAAATCGATGATCTAATTTGTATCAAATATTTGTGTGATATGGACTATATATTGCAGTTATGCTCTTACTCAGGTTGTTTGTTGTTAAAATGTTTATTTTAGTTCTTCATGAAGGTCTACTTTAGTAATATCAGCATTCCTTAATATGAATACAGGTACAATATGACCTTGATATAACTGCATATAAAAATAACAAAATCTATGAATGCCCTCTTATGTTGGAACTTTTTACTGAAGTAAAAAACAACACAGCATCAGAATATTTTCAAAGACAACTTACACAAAGGCCTGATGATTTAATAATGCAGTAATGTGTAGTGAAGTAACAGCAATGACGGCAATGCAATCTATCAATAACTCTGGTATGATTTCAGCTTGTAGTCTGATGTTCACATCTATTCTTCAGACTTTTTGCTAATTGCAGACTACTCAGTGCTGGATATGAGATGTGGGTGAAACACATTAATCTTCACAATTGTTTGTCATAAAGCCAATATCAGAATGGTTACATCGTTGTGCAATTTTAACTAGCCCAGCAGTCAAACAGATATTGTGAAAATAAATTATCTTTTTAAAAAGCCCACACATAATTTACTTGAGGAAAACTGTGCCAAAAGCAGTAATTTTATAGCTTAAATACATCTTGTCAATCATTTAGGCTGCACATTATTGCAATGTAAAATCTATGGGAGTTCAACAGTGTTAATACTTCAGCTCAGTATACTGAATAAACTATACATATGGTTGGTTGGTGATAACACTTAAAAATCTCTCCTCTCCTCACAGCTATGATGGCTCGCGGGATCGTGGCGACCTGCCACAGTATAATGACAGGTAATAAGTGGTTAAAGCGATACTAAAATCTAGTTTTTTTTTTTCTTTAAAAATAATAAATGCCATACTTACCTGCTCTGTGAAATTGTTTTGTTGCTCATGGCCCCTCCCTCCTGTTGAGTGCCCCCACAGCAAGCAGCTTGCTATGTGGTCACCCTAGCCGCAGCTCTGTGTGTTCATTCAGACATTGAGCCACGGTTCGACTTCACCCCACTCTCTCTCCTGATTGGCTAACTGACTTTGATTGACATCAGCGGGAGCCTATGGTGCCACTACTGTGTCTCAGCCAATCAGGAGGGAGAGGCAATGAACAGTCGAGGCACTCATGCACATCAATGGACAGAGATGGGGCTCAGGTAAGTAATACGGGGGCCGAGTGGGGATGCTACACACAGAAGGTTTTTTATCTTAAGTGCCTTTACAACCACTTTAAAACAAATTCACTCATCAATGTCTTCTACTTTCTCATCTATTTACTAATGCTAAGGATTACAAATAGTCAATGTTGATTTATTGAGATGGTGAAGTTCCACTTTAAATAGCATATAAAGTTTCAGCACCATGGAGAGCTAGCGTTGGCAGATTTAGCTGCAGGTTTAATTCCTTTATGTGCATTTATAGAATAAGTGAGAATTGACAGCTGTTTACTGACTGCGGCTTTTGCCTGGTGTGCTTTAATCCCATTGTGAATAGAACTGATTTTGGCATGTCAGGGTGAATGGTGTTGAATTTTACTTAGGTGAATCGCACTTAAAGTGTTTGTTAAGGCATATATACAAATCTATGCCAGCCCCTCTATTAGAGGCTGGCATAGCACACTGTGTATGTTTTAATTAAAAACGAGCAGTGTAAATACTGTATATCAGCTGTCAGTCTCATCACTCTAGGCCACTTTACAGTTCTGATAAATGTCTTTCGTGGTAGGGGCCGTGATCTCCCTCTGACGTCAGAGGGAGATCACGTGGCCGCTCATCTCCTCTGCAGAAGACACCCATCGGAGCTAGAAAGCGTCCACGAGAAACGTGAACGGCCTAAAGACAGCTGATATACTGTATGTACAGTGCTTGTTTTTAAATAAAACATACACATTGTGCTATGCCACAAGAGAGGCTGGCAGTGACAAAATTGATATTTTCATATTAAAATAATAGTGGTGGGGAGGCGGGAATGGGCCGGATACACACAGAGAGGTTGCTGACAGGGAGGAAGGAAGGAGTGATGGGGGAAAGAGGAGAGCAGAGAGCAGGCAGCCTATCACAAAGGGAGGCACTTTGACCATGGTGATCAGAGAGGAGCTGTTCTGGTTATCGAGGCCATACAGGAAGTGGTAGGTTTAGGGTTTTTTTTTTTACAGTTTAGAGGGGAGCAGATTACATAGCACAAGCGCTGTGCTGTGTAATCTGCTTTAAGGAACCCAAATCTAAATTTTTTTGTTGGGTTAACAAACGCTTTAAGGATTCACTAACCACATTTTTCAGTGAATTCTTCACTCATAGATCAGTTTTTTTTGAGGTTGCTTTTCTTTTACTACAAATGTGGTTTGAAGTCTACTAGGTGAAGATTCACTTAAAATAGTGGAGATGGATGTTTTTCATTTTATAAAGAGTTTGTTTCTGTTGTCTCCAATTAATCATTAATGGTTATCTTCTACTAGCACTGATAAACAAGCTTAATGTCCTCAAATAAAAGTCACCGCCAATCTACCTGTGTATTACACAACTATATCACCTCTGTGTTGCATAAAACAAACTTCAAAAGCACAGAATTAAATAGATGAATTACTAAAAGGACAGGCACATTTTTACTTACTTAAGTAAACCCATGTATACTTAAATCTCCCAATCTCACAGAATTTAAACCTAAACATCCATTGCATAGAATTGAATGAAAGAAGTAGAAAAAACTTCACTAGTGAAAAATACCCCCTCACTGGTCTATATGTACTGTGTATTAGCCACAGTTTGTTTGTCTGTTTAATTCAGAGCTGGTGGTGAGGTGCAGGGTAGGATAATAGATACAGAAGTGCAATCATCAGTAGAATGCATTGACCTTTAGTTATTTGATGAACCATCAATATTTCCTTTTTTTGTGAAGACCTGGTATTTTTGTGGTTTCAAAGCATAAGAAACTGGCTCTAAAAAAAGAAAAGTAACACGTCAATTTAGTTTTTCTACACTTTCAAAAATCAACCTACATACAACTTTAACAATTCATGGCAACCAAACACATGTCACCTGTCACAAATATAGCTAAAGTCATAAAAATTCAATTGATTAATTGATAATAACATAATGTAACACACCTTAGTACAAAGGGATAATCAAACAGGAGCCTTACTGAACTTGTTCCAATAGAGTGAAAATGTGCTCAACAGTAAGGATAGTCATAGATGGACAGATGTCCTACTAAATATGACAGGAGGTGAGACATCTGTCCATCCTAGAATGACTCACTGGGACTTTCCATTTTCTCTTTTTGTTCTGGCTGACAGATGGATAAAATGTACACATCATAAAATGTTTACTCCATTTCTCCTTAGAAAAGGGAACAATTGGTAATCAATAAAAACACTTTGGAAAATCAGTTCATGCGATAAAGATCATGACTAATAACTGGAAATACTGATTACAGTGCCTCTATATGGCCCAATAGTCAAGCAGTGCTCATTTGTTTAAAAGCAGAATTGAGATCATTTGCTTCTTTTTTACTGGGTCATGTGTGGCTAGCCTAACATATAGTTAATTATTTAGTGTTTAACTGAACAATATTCTGTTATCATTGAGGTGTGACATCTTTAACCACTTGCCGCCTGCCCACCATCAAATGATGTAGGGACAGTGCAGCTCTTGTTCTGTGTGGATGTCATATGATGGCGCACCCGAGCAGCCACGATAGCCACGCTGTGCGTGCCGTCGGGGGACCGTGTTGTGCTGCTAGGACTTTTTAACCAACTGATCAGCTGTGTCTAATCACAGCCAGTCACATGTAAACATGGAAGTGCTGGTAGTCTGCTCTCATTGCCTCACACTGACAGAGTGTGTGGTGAGGAGAGCTGATTAGCGGCATCTCCTCGCAGGGGACAGGGAGAGGTGTAATCAGGGCACTGATTACTATAAAGTGCCAGAAGTGCCAGCAATCCATGCCCACCAGTGCTAGCAATCAGTGCCCACCAGTCTCAGAAATCAGTGCTCACCAGTGCCACCAGTCAGTGCCAATTAGTAATGCCAGTCAGTGCTAGCTTTCAGTGCCCATCAGTGCGGCCCATCAGTGCCACTTTTCAGTGCCCATTAGTGCATCCTATCAGTGCACAACAGTGCCACCTATCAGTGCCCACCAATGCCACCTATCAGTGAAGCCTATCAGTGCCACATAATCAATGGCCATAAGTGGCACCTCATCAGTCCCCTTAAGTGCCACCTTATCAGTGCAGCTTATCAGTGCAGCATCATCAGCACACATCAGTGAAGGAGAAAAATTACTTATTACAAAATTTACTGACAGAAACTAAGAAAAACGTATTTTTTAAAAAGTTTTGGTCCTTCTAAAAAAAATTAGGAAAATATAAAAATAAAACAGCAGTGATTAAATATCACCAAAAGAAAACTCTATTTGTGTGAAGAATTTTTTTTTTTAATTCACATGGTTACAGTGTAGCATGACCACAGAATTGTCATTCAAAGTCTGACAGCGCTGAAAGCTAAAAAATAGCCTGGGCAGGAAGGGGGCGGAAGTGCCCAGTATTGAGGTGGTTAAATATGGATTCTATTTCTATTGGTATGGATTGGAGAATCAAGTTTAGCCCTGATTGCAGGGAGATGTCTGGAAGTCTAAGTTTTGCAAGGTAATCTCTAATCTGGGATTGTTTATACAGCTGTGAGGTTCAGCTTCCAGCAGAATGTAGGTTATAGAGGTTAGCATAATAATCATGGAACACCAATACTATTTAAGAGAGAGTCTGGAGTTTATGCATGTGCGTTAATTCCCTCCATTTCCAACATCTCTCCACATTTATTTCCAAACTCATAGGATCTATGAGATACAAATTATAGCCATCTACAGATACATTGATCTAATAAGCACAAGAGTTCCTGTCTGAGTTAGGTAGGTTGTTCCACATCAGCATGGTTACCATGTTGCTTATGCTGAAGTTCAAATTTTTGAAGTCAAGGAGAATAATCAGCTTTCTATCCTTCTGCACCTAGAGGCTGAATGAAAAAACCCATCTGTAGTTTACTGTATACTAACATTATGCAGGACATCCGGGGGTGGGCTACGGATCTATGTTGCATAAATGTGCACCTAGACAGATCTGGGGATTATGACAGTTAGGCACCACCAAAATAAAAATATGTTATTTTGCGATTTTGCTGCATTATGTGTTCCTTCATTGTATACTTATGCAGTTTAAAACCACATCCCATGAGCTTTCAGGGTCTTGAGAAAAGGGTCTGATTGCATTATGGGCACTATAAATTACTATCAGGAGATGCGTGGCCGATAATTTCCTGCAAAATCTCTTGCAATGTAGAGATAATGTCCTTAGGTGCTGTGGCTTCACAGCTGACATATAGGTGATTCCATTCTCTGGGCTTATGCTATACATTTATCTTTCAATTAGGATATAGAAGGGACAGCTTCCTTGAAATAGTTTTCCAGGGTTTCAATCCTATTGCCCAGAGGTGTCCACTTTTATGGGAGAGACCATATGTGCAACTCAGTGGCGGCTGGTGCTCAAAGTTTTTTCTTTTTTTGGGGGGGGGGGGGGGGGGCCCAAACAAACTGAAAAATTCTGAAAAATACTGAAAAAAACTGCAATTGCAGCCTCACTATGCCATCAATTGCAGCCACTGTGCCCATCAAATGCAGCCACTGTGCCCATCAAATGCAGCCACTGTGCCCATCAAATGCAGCCAATGTGCCCATCAAATGCAGCCACTGTGCCCATAAAATGCAGCCACTGTGCACATCATATGCAGCCACTGTGCCCATCATATGCAGCCTCTGTGCCCATCATATGCAGCCTCTGTGATCCATCATATACAGCCTCTGTGTCCCATCATATGCAGCCTCTGTGTCCCATCATATGCAGCCTCTGTGTCCCATCATATGCAGAATCTGTGACCCATCATATGCAGCCTCTGTGACCGATCATATGTAGCCTATGTGCCCATCATATGCAGCATCTGTGCCCATCATGTAAAGCCTCTGTGACCCCCCACTCTCCATCTGACTGGCACACACTTACCCCATCCTGGTGCCGGATGACAGCAGCCATGGCGGCTCCTATGTTCTCCAAGGCTCTCTATCCTCCTGTTCTTCCATTCCATTAGACATCCAATCAGGGCACCCATGCCTTCAGCCAATCAGGTGATGGGTATTAGATCGGTGCCTCCTGATTGGCTGAGAGGTGGTTCAGTGTTAGCAAAGGAAATATTTATTGCTTTGCTAACCCTCCTGGGTGAACTGTAAGCGCAATGCTCTGCGCTCGCAGTTCACCTTTTTTGAAGCCTATTAGAGCATATGGCCCTAATCAGGTGCTTAAAAAAACACCCCCGCTGCTGGAATTCAGGCACCCGGCGTCCGAAAAGGGGCAGGACACCTGAATAGGGGGTGGCTACAGCGGCCATGGATATATTTGTGTAATGCATGAATCTATCTATTTTACACAGAGGGGGTGGCTGGAGAGAGGGGACGGCGCCCCTGCTCCCTTAATGGACGCACTGCCACTGGTGTAACTTACATTTATTGTAAATGATCACCTTGTAAAACATCATATTCAGTTTAAAAGGGAAATGAAAGGCAAAATGTGCGTATAGATATATAAAAAAACATTCTCTCAGTTCTCAGCTGCATAAAAGCTGGGGAAGGAGAAGCAGCAACACACCAAGCTTCCTAGTGAGTGAGCTTCCCAGAGCAAGCTGAGTTCCTAGCATAGCTAGAGAACTGCCCATGGTGGGTTCTCCTGCTTAGTGTGATCATTTTTTTTTATAGGAAATCTGAGGACATCAGAGATTTCACACAAAGGAAGCTATACAAAGAGAACAGGATACTTTTTCATACAAGTACATAGTATCATATCACAAATATAAAATGTTAGGGTAACAAACTCTTTAAGGTCTCTATCCCCTGATATATCAGCAATGTCTGAGCCCCTATCCTGGAAATTAAAGTGGTGAGGGGATTCTAAAGGAGCTGTGACATTAACCAATCAAGGAGATGGAATAAGAGAGTAAACATGTGCCTGTCGCGGGGTGGCGTTATGATATTCTCTGTCCTGCTTTGGTGCCATCTTGAATGTCTCTTTCTTCCCAATCCAGTTCTCTGTAAATAGTTAGTCGATCGACCTCCTCCTGGTTGTGGATGTTCACAGTGGCTGGGAAATTGTCTTCCTTTGAGAGAGCCGAGGAAGAATGCCTGAGAGCCCCTGGAAACCTCAGTGAAGGCTGTAGTTGTAGCAGGTTGAGTGGAGCTTCAGCTTAGTATGTCCTCACTCTCTCATGCCTAGACCTCACCCAACAATCCACCTTTTTATTTTCCTTTTATTTTCGTTGTTCTGCCAAAGGTGCTAGGGGCTTTCTAGCAGGGAAATGAAAATAACTTTAATGGTATCTTAATATGGAAGTTATAACCATAGTTTAAAACATTTAAAATACATTGTCAAGGACATCTTTTATGCTGTGAATCCAGCAAGCCATTGTAAGCAGAGAATGTACTTTAATTATGGGTGGGGCATTCATTTAAAATGGATGTAACTCTACAAAATGAATATCTAAAACCTAATGAACAATTTTGTTTTAATCGCTTGTCCACTGCCTCAAGTAGGAGTACGGCAGGTCTCCTGTGCCAGATCACACATCTAGTACGTGATCCAGCACTTCAGGGTAGGAAGACAGGACAGAGGTCTTGCACAGATTGTGTACAGTGTTGCACAATTGTCAGTTAATGTGACAAAAAAAATGGCCTGGTCACGGAGGGAGGTAAATCTTCCAAAGCTCAAGTGGTTAAACTACTCTAGAACAGGGGTGTCAAACTCAATTTCATTGTGGGTTACATCAGAAGTATGGTTGCCTTCAAAGGACTGGTTGTATCTGGGGTGCGCTATGTACCGAGTGCAGGGTTCAGGAGTGTGTTACGTACGAAGTGCAGAGCACAGGATTATGCTTCGAACAGAGTGCAGAGTTCAGGAGTGCGCTTTGTCAAGAGTGTAGGATTCAGGCAGTGTTATATACAGAGTGCAGGGTTCATGGGTGTATTATGTACAGAGTGCAAGGTTCAGGGTGCACTGTGCACAGAATGCAGAGTTCAGTTCAAGGGTGGGCTATGAACTGAAGGCAGCGTTCAGGAGTGTGTTACATACAGTGTTCAGGGGTGTGCTGTGTACAGATGTGCGCTGTGCACAGTGTGCAACCCCAACCCCCCTCCTCCCAAAGCTTCCTTGCATCTGTCTCCTACCCTGCCTGGCTTTAGTACTTCTGTGTGTAGGTGGTTCTGCCTCATCTTGCAAGAACATTGTTTTCTCTCTCAGATTCTGAAGATCTGTCTCTGCCACAAGTGTGTGCAGTGATCTGTCAGTTCTGAGAGCTGCTGCCAGCAAAGCCGTCTCACAGTTCTTAAATAAGTAAGGGGCAGGGTCACCTGCTGATTTCACTGGGTGGCCCCGTCCCTTTGTGATGCTGTTGGCCAGAGGCAAGCATTGGCAGCAGGTGGCATGATTGACGATGGATCTACAGTGGGGGACATTGTTGTTTTTGTTTTTTAAATAAAAACTGCCTACTGTCATTTTTTTACACTACACCCTTTTTTTGATGAATGAGTAATGGTACTACCTCATACTCACATGAGGGGGCCAGGATCTCAGGGCCAACTTGTTAAAGGGGGCTTCCAGATTCTGATAAGCTCCCCACCCGCAGTCCCCCACAACCACTGGCCAGGATTGTGGCAAAGACCCCCCCTGCCCCAATGCACCTCCCCATGTTGAGGACATGTGGCCTGGTATGGTTCAGGAGGGGCGTTCAGGCGTTCACTCACCCCCCCTCTCCTGACCTGCCAGGCTGCATGCTCGGATAAGGGTCTGGTATGGATTTTGGGGGGACCCCCACACCACTTTTTTTCTTACATTTTGATGTGGGGTTCCCCTCAAAATTCATACCAGACCAAAAGGGGAACCCAGGCTGTTTTTTCTCTGATTTTTTTTATTGGCGGCAATTACTTTTTAAATGTAGCTGTCAGCGGGGAACCCCAGACCCGTGCCACAAAGCAACCCCTCATGTTGAGGGAATGTGGCCTGGTATAGTTCAGAAGGGGGGGGGCGCTCACTCGTCTCCTCCCTTTTTTGACCTGCCGGGTTGCAGGCTCGGATAAGAGTCTGGTATGGTCTGGAAAGAGACCCCACATCATTTTTTTTTTCATTTTTTTAATTAGACATTTTGTTGTTGACTTTCCTGACCTGCTCCTTAAGAACCTGCTGTTTACAGTTTGTTATGAAGAAAATAAATGCAAAATGCATGTAAAATTGTATCAAAAACACAACAGATCCATTGAAGTCTATTACATGCAAAATGCAATCTGCTGTGGGACAAAAAGTCCCTGACCCTTTCCAAAAGCGCACTGGCTGAAAAACACATAGATGTGGATGTGTATCATTGAAAATCACGTTAAATGGACTATAGTGTGTTTCTGCAAGCTGCACTAAAATTTGCATAGGTGGGAGCCTAGTGTTAAAGAGGATCAAGTACTGTGGCTGCTGACTTTTAATGAACAGATATCAGTCCAGGAGTCCAGAATTTTGGAAAGCTGGCTCTGGCTTCCTGCAGCTTCACAGCCGGCTTGCCACTGCACATGCATAAAGGGTGATGCATTTTTTGAATGGACCTACAGCCTCCCAGGACTTGTGCAGTGTCCTGGGAGGTTGCAGGCAGGGAGAGGAGCTAAACTTCCTCCTGGATCACCTGGGAAATCCAAGCAGAAACAAGAGTAGATACCTGCCAAAAATGGTACCTGCTCCTCAAAAAAAAGCTACATGGCTGTGGCAAAAGTTACACATCGTGTTGCATTTGCCAGGCAGTACCACCATCAAACATGGCTCATTCAAGTGAATAGGGTCATGCCACAACCACATGCAATTCAAGCAGCTGTACCATGGTGATGAAGTTTCTCAGGGTTAAACTGGTGGTAAGGAGGCAAAATGTCACCTCTCAGACTGCTGTCAACTGATCTCTGAAAAATTATCTACTACAGACCCCTTTCTGAAGGGTGGCAAGGGCTTCCACATATTTAAATGAGCCCTAATAGAGGTATTTGCAGTGACCTACCTCTCTCCCACCCCTTCTAATCTCTGCATCCTTAACCATCCCCTCTCAGTTTATCTTTTCTATTATGTAAATATCACACCCTTCATATGTATATCACCCAATACAACTGTACACACTGTACCAGGACTGGGCTGAGCAGAATCTCAGGCTAACAGTCTCAGGCTTCAGCTATGTTGCTCTGATCTCAGGACAAAGATTGAGACAGAGCTTTCATGGGACAAGAGACTAATATTCAGGACTGTTGTAAAGTATGTAAATAATATTCCAATATTTGATCTTTTCCTGAAGTGGGATTACAAATTTCTGTAATCATCTGGTACAAAACTAAGGCTACAGACTGTATGTAGGCAGAGATCAGAGTAGGTAGCATTCAGAGCAGGTAGCAGACATTGTACAATAGAAATAAGAAAACAAGCCAACATTATAACCAGAATACACTTTAGAATTGTCAGAACAGGATCCTAAGGCATTACAAAGATCAATAGGAACTTTGCAATAAGCCAAATTAAATTTCCTTTTTTGTTCTGTTTTATGATGTCACACGTTTGTTGCAATGTGCCTGCATCTTGAATCATTCAACATGTAGCACAGGCATTGAAAGAAGGAAACACTGGGACTCAAACGCTGCTACTAATCCATATTTAACGCTAAAATGGTGCTTCCAAAAACAAAACACACCACTTAGTATATTTCTGTGGTTATTCAATGTAGCATAGTTGTTTTTGGGGTAGGAATTTTATGGTAAAACATTATGGTTTTGGAGCTTGTGAACACGTGTAACACATTTATGCATGTCAAGCGCTTGAGCAGTCATTAATTTAATTGGTCAGAACAATCATTTATTCAGGCCATTGCAATGAATTAATGATCAAGCGCTAAACATGTCTACCATTAACGCGTGTTTAGATGTGTTAGCGCGCATTTACATACGTCAAGCATTTTTCTGGCAAAACACTGCTGCTCATGGATGCACTGGCAGTAGGGTTGCCACCTCATCTCTTTAAAACCAAACACATATGAATTACACAGGTTCTGAGGCTAATTTAATGTAGATATGGCACCAAGTGACTTTATTTACCCCCTTAATCAGCCATAGAACCTGTGTAATTAATATGTGTTCGGGATTAAGGCTCGGTTCACACAGTGGGCGGCACGACTTGCAGCGCCGCGACCTGCACACGATCAGCGGCGACTTGCAAAACGACTTCTGTATAGAAGTCAATGCAAGTCGCCCGAAGTCGCCGCAAAAGTAGTACAGGAACCTTTTTTCTAAGTCGGAGCGACTTGAGTCACTCCTATTAGAACGGTTCCATAGTACAGAACGGAGCGCGACTTGTCAGGCGGCGAAGTCGCCTGGACAAGTCGCCCCTGTGTGAACCAAGCCTAAAGGGATTAGGTGGCAATCCTAACTGGTAGCATTATTTTTTTCTGTCTCTAAACACCCCTAAATTCATGGACACATAGGCCATCACACAGGGGCATTTAGAGGCAAAAAAAAGCCAAATGCCCCTAAGAGCAGCGTAAAAACATGCAGTGTGCATGAAGCTTTAGACGACACTGCTTTGTACACAACTATAGAGAAAATCTTATAATTAATAGTCTTAACACTTATTTTTTTACAACAAAATAATTATTTTTAAAGCAAGCATTTATTGTACTTATTCGAAACACTAATGTTTAGTGTTGACTAGTAGCCACCCTGACCAAATTATTTTTGCATCCCCGATGTCCAATTATTTTGGGGGTTTTTTCCTACACATTCCAAGTCTGTATTCAAAATTACCCGGGATTTCCCCAATAAACAGCTGCAGGGCTTATTGCTTACTGCTGGGAGTCAAAAGAGTACAGCCGCAGACATGCTCTCATCTCTCATTTTATATTTACAGATAATGAAGTAAGCATTACTGAGAGGGCAGACCATATTTCCCTGAATCCTTTCCTCAGACCAAAGCAGGTGTTAGCATTCTGCAGCCATGCAGTTTAACAGGAGCGAATTCTTGAACCGAAAAGGAAGCTAGGGAAAGGTAAAAAATAAAACCAGGTAAAGATATTTAAAAAAAGAATGCTAGTTCTTCTGCATTACAAATTATTTTCTTGATGACTTTGTTTCATCCTTAAAGCTGAACTTCAGGATGGATCCATCTTATTAGTTATAGCTTCCCCTTTCTATGTACAGCTGCACTGTATGTAGTTATGCAGTACAAGATATTGGAAGGAGGCAACCAATTATCCAAGGACATCAGTGAGTACAGACTGGTGTGAGAGATCCAAGAGACTGTGTGCTGCTGCCATCCCTCTTATGCTAGAGTCAGTGTCTTTAAAGAGGACATTGTGTCTGGTGTCCTTGTTGGAATACATTGTTCATGTATTTTGTGCAACAACTGCATCAGCCAGTAGATGGCTGTCAGCAAAAAAACAGCAGCTAAACCACATGTGGACTGTGCACTGTCTATTCTGTAGGACTATATACAGAATCTCCAACAGTCACAGAGAGCTCAGTCTATTTAATTCTTAGTGAAAGGACTTGGATTTCCAAGAGGGAGATTAAACCCCTCAGGTTGATAATACAAAGTTCAGTCCATCATTTAATTGTGCGAGGCCTTGGCTTACAGTTCTAAAGTTTAGTGTCCTCAAATAGCTACTAAAGGTTACTGGAGTATCCTACAATTCCCTCCTACCTATCCAAGTTCAAGTTTTTATTAAAGCATCCAGAAAAAGCATACCCCTAGACTGGTTAATGAGTCTGAAGGTTGATCTGAATTTTGTGCCTGGCTGTGGGACAAAGGCTGGGAAAAGGATCCTGGGCATCAACCCAGCAGCCCCTACTGGGGTAGTACTACAAAATAATCACAATTTCCATTTTGTCACTCCCTCTACTATACATTCAGGGTCGGTCTTGCTGAAAAAGAGACTAACACATTATTTTTTTTTGTTTTTGTATAAAATATAATGACATAAGGCATCTGTAGCCTTGTGTTGGCTGCTGGGGTAAGGTGGTCTGTCACACTATTACAGTGCACCACTGTAGGTCTCCTTCCCACATGCAGCCATCATAGTGCCACAGGTTCTAATCCCTTTCTCTACTGCCTGCATTGGAACGGAGAGTTGGCTTTTTGAGAAGAGTGAGGAGAGGGATCTGGTCAGTTATAAAGGATATTTTACTCTACAAAGGCTGCCTAAATGCCATTGTTCACCAGTGCTTTGTGAGATCAGCAGACCAACAACATTTTTTAATGCAATGCACCAGAACATTCAAATTTGTGCTTTGTGGTGCATCATATTAGCATAGTTTGCAAGTGTTCTAGATCCTGAAGGACAACCCTAGGATTTTAAATCCTGTTACTCTAGTGTGTTTCCCACAAGCTATCCTGCATGACCAACAACATTTTTTAATGCAATGCACCAGAACATTCAAATTTGTGCTTTGTGGTGCATCATATTAGCATAGTTTGCAAGTGTTCTAGATCCTGAAGGACAACCCTAGGATTTTAAATCCTGTTACTCTAGTGTGTTTCCCACAAGCTATCCTGCATGATCCACAACACTGTGCAGAATGCCAACAGGGTTCCAAGTGCAGGAAAGCTCTGTGATTCTGCACCTTGTACATTGCACACTCACATCAGTCCCTACCCTCAAGGAGCCCATGATCCAAGGTCCCCATTCATATACTAGGGCCAGTTTTGGACAGAAGCCAATTAGCCTACCTGCATGTCTTTGGAGTGTGGGAGGAAACCCACGCAGGCACAGGGAGAACATGCAAACTCCAGGCAGGTGGTGTCGTGGTTGGGATTTGAACCAGTGACCCTTCTTATTGCTAGGCGAGAGTGCTAACCACTACACCACTGTGCTGCTCTAATGCTACAATTATACCAGCTCTCTTGTCAGGCAGTGAAAGCATAAAAACTGATGAAAGAAGATCAGTAGAGAAATTGTGCCATAACGCATTATGAGGTAAGTTGCTCTTGCTTAAAATGTATTCTTCCTTCCATTGACAAATATAATGGGGTTTATTGATATTACTGACAACAAAGATGGGACTTACTTACTGACAATGATATTTTACTTGCTTTCATTGACACTGATATGGGACTCATACTGATACCAATAATGGAGTTTATTTTACTCCCACTGACAATGTGATTTATTTTACTAACACTTTATTTTCAGAATATTGTCAGACCCTATTTAGTCTAAAACATAACAAAACACAGTGAAAAGTTCTAAAACATTTCAGAAGGATTCCATGCAACCAATATTAAAGCCTTTCCCTTTTTTTGACAGCTTGCTGAAATATTTATACTAACTCCTTCAAATGTACCAAAACATGCACACCTTTGGTGTGCATGCTGTTAAACCTATGTTTCACTGTGTAACTTTCATGAATAATTTGTTGAAATAAAACCCTGTGTGTAGGATCAGCACTTACTGTAGATTCTCATTGATCCCTTTTCAATCTAACAATTACTTTATTCATCCATGGATATTACCACAAAAGATATATCACTTGCAGCATTTAACATGGAAAATCACATATATGATGCAGTCTGTTACTAGCTTTAACACCGCAGTTTTTATTTTTCTAACTTCCCCTAGTACCATTTGGTTGATCCTGCCTGCAGAACTGTTAGTTTTCCCTATTTCTTTTAACGGGCCAGGCTGCAGCAGCATTGCTACCTTCAGGCACTCAGGGCACATGCCTGCATCTCTTGTTGGGTGCCCCTTGTCTTGATGCCGCAGTTCTCTAGTTTACCGAATAGACCTCAGATACCACTGCTGCAAGTCAGAGCTGAAGAAGGCTCTCCTAGGCTCCTCCTCAGTTATAATGTGCCATGTAACACAGCTGATGAGAAGCTTGGAGGAAAGACATCCTGGGCTCTTTGCTGCACTGTATCTGGAGTATGCAAGTTAGGGGGGGAATTTTCTTGATGACCTTTTTTTAAGATATCTTTGCTATGGGGTGATTCTACTGTGGGGCATTCTTGTGGAGAGGAGGTCTTTGCTAGGGGTGTATTGAGAGCAGTATCATATCCAGCCCTTACTATGAAAATGTGTTGAACACCGGGTCACTAAACTACTGCTGTCACCAGTACAGTATGTGATGATGGCATTCTCCTATATGTGACAACTTTATGGCGTGCAAGCTGTCAGCATAATTGGTTGCTAGGATGCAGGTGTCCCTCACATGCTGCTGCCTGCCAGCTTTTAAACATGCTGGTGGGCATCCTGGTGAGGTCATTGATCAAATATGATCATGATGATCATGATTATATTTGAAGAATGAGGTCAGTCACCAAAGCTCCTGGCCCTTTTGTTTACTTTTAGCTACTTTCAGCTATGGGGCCAGAACTGACAGAACTGAATGCAATTAGGAGTCCATCAGCAGCAGATCATCTTGGCAAGGTGAAATACTTATTTTAAACAGGGTTTCAGGCACTATTCCTTGTGAATGACAGTGGATCTGCATAGCTGGATGGTATGATTGGTGATAGATTAATAGATTAATAGAATAATGGAATTTTTTTTTCTAAATAAAGAACTTTGTCAATGGTGTGTGTGTGTGTGTGTTTAATTTTTACTACTTTTTTTTTTAAAAGGTGTTTATTTTAGTTTTCAACATTACGACTTAAATGTCAATCAGTAAACATAGTATATAATAATACTCAGTCCGTACAGACAGCAATATATACCCTTAATACTTGCTTATAAAGTATTGTATACATTGGCCCGAGTAACCACCTGCGAGAGTTACCTCCCAGCCTAGGAGCTGTCATACAGCTCACTGCCCCCACCATCATAATAGTTGAAGCAGTGGTGTTACTCAAGTCCACAAAAGGGCACAGCACAGGGGTAAGCAAACAGATAAAAAAAAAAACAAATAACCCCCCCAACAAAACATAGACAAAAAGACAGACAAACACACCAAACACACGCACCACATTCATACACATCACCGTCCCACTGTGTATTTCAAAGTTCCAATACACTCGGCATCAGTGCAGTGTCTTATGACATCAGCCTTCCCTATAATCCGCCCCCCCCCCGCTAGCGGCCTGTAGCGTGCTCCAAGAACCCCAAGGTCCAGTCCCATCCCTCGCAACCCTAACTAGGATATTTGCGAGGATAGAACCATCCCCCAGAAGGAGCCAGAGACATCCAACCATGGCTGCCACACTTTATGGAACTTTTTCAAACAAGCTCTATTTTTATACACAATTTTAAATTTGGGGAGTTTTCCATTAATAATACCATATAGGGATTGGGTCCTGGGAGGGTCACTCTCCTTCCAGTTCAGTAAAATCACTTTACGAAATTTCCATTACAGAACAAAATGGTGCGTAGTAAAATCCGAGCAGATGCCTTGTGGATGAAGTCATTCAGTATACCCAGTAGTCCCATCTCAGGAGTTTGGGGCACCGGGAGAGCAAGATGTTCATCAAAAATTTTTAACAGGTCTTTCCAATAAGATTCCAATCTAGGACAACTCCAGAACATGTGGTATAAATCAGTGTTATCAGAGGTACATCTAGCACATGAAGCTTCAGCTCTCAAGCCCATTCATGCTAGTCTGGCTGGAGTATAATGCAAATGATGTATAAACTTAAATTGAACATACTGATCAGCCGTGCTTATGATGTCTTGAAAACAAATTTCTGTAACCTCCTCCCAACCCTCCTCTGACAAGTCAGGTATCAATCTTTTCCACTGCATAAAGGAATTTTGAAATGGGTCGGCCCCCACCCTGGAGAGGTGACTATAGAAAGTTGTGACCAGTTTAGTAATATCTGGGTAGGGCAGTAAATCCTCCATTGGAGATTCCTTGAGCTCTGTCAGGAAAGGTTCCCTCCGCTGGTAATATCAATCATTTGGCATGCAGTACTGCGATCCATCAGCAGGTGTCTCCTGCTGGAATTATGTCATCTTCGGTCCGCAGTACTGGTGTCCACCAGCGGAGGGATCCTGGCAGTATGGAGCAGGTATTGCCCTCTGCAGTCAGGCGTCACATGACTGACAGCAGCCATTATAAATACCCGGCAAGTTCATATACACTTCGCCTTGGTATTGTCCTTGAGCCCTGACCTGCAGCTTGTTTGATACCTGATACCTGATACCTGATACCTGATACCTGATACCTGATACCTGATACCTGATACCTGATACCTGATACCTGATACCTGATACCTGATACCTGATACCTGATACCTGATACCTGATACCTGATACCTGATACCTGATACCTGATACCTGTTACCTGATACCTGTTACCTGATCCCTGTTTCCTGTATCCTGCCTCTTGTACCTGTTCCCTCTCTCCTTGTCCCCCTATTCTGCTTACCTCCTATTTATGACCCCGGCCTGGCTTGACTACGATTCTGGTTCTCCCTTTTGTTACATTATACTGGTTTACTTGCTTATCTGCACTGTTTGGTTATTAGTTTGTTCACTTAGTTTGTATTGGTGGTGTGTTCACATTTATATGCGTTTGCTTAATAAATTTACCTTCACTTATTTGTGTCTGGTTCACTTGTCGCAGTCACACAGTTCTGGTCACATCTGGTTCATGACAGAATACCAAGGCCATTCCTGACCAGAAGTGGCTGCACAGGGGAACCATTTGCTTTAGTTTGGTTGCAAACATGAATGCTGATGAGATCATTTATTTTTCTCTGCTGGCATCTGAGAGTGGTGATTATTGCCGCCAGGTTTTGAAAGAATGGTCTAGTGACCAGTTGTTTGCAGCTATGCGTTTGGCTCACTCCCTGGTCGATCAGGGTTATACATTGTTTGTGGAGGTGCAGCCTTTGATAAAGATCTGTACTGAGCTAGCCCTGCCCTGTATCCCAGATGGCCGTGATGATTTCACTCCTCCTTTTGATATGAATCAGGTTGTATCTTTAGTATGGCTTTTTGAAGATGATCCTTCTGATTTTTGTGAACACTACTCAGCCTGTTCCCCACAGGTGATTGCTGAGTGCATTGTATCTGCTCAGTCTTTGGTTAGACAGGGAGGCTTAAAACTTCAGTTTGTACAACCCATACTTTCAGCATGGTCTGACATGGTGCAATCAGCCCCAGCCAAACAATCCACCTCTGCCATCAGGTATGAGCCTACCCAAAAGTATGTTTCCCCACCAGCCATGTCAGCCTCAGTTGCACCCCAGTACACGCTGCTCCCAACCAAATACTCCTATCCAGTCTCTACTCCCTGTACTTATCCTGCATTCAACCCACCTGCTTCCTCTCCGCTGTCTACAAACCCACAAGTTCTTTCCCCAGCTACTGGTACCTCTTCTCTGCCATATCACAATCCTCCTTTCCAGTCTGCTGCACCCCTTATTTACAGTCCTGCAGTCACCTACAGAGCTTCAGTGGCTAAGCCAAAGAAAAAACAAAAGTTTTTCCCAACCAAAATGGTCTTACCATTAACCCAACCTGTCTCCACACCTACCAATCTGTCCCAGCCCGGAGTGCCAGAGCCAGAGCTCCAGCCCGGAGTGCCAGAGCCAGAGCTCCAGCCCGGAGTGCCAGAGCCAGAGCTCCAGCCCGGAGTGCCAGAGCCAGAGTTCCAGCCTGACGCCTTCCAGCCTGATGTCCCGGCCTTCCAGCCTGACGCCTTCCAGCCTGATGTCCCGGCCTTCCAGCCTGACGCCTTCCAGCCTGATGTCCCGGCCTTCCAGCCAGACGCCTTCCAGCCTGATGTCCCGGCATTCCAACCAGACGCCTTCCAGCCTGATGTCCCGGCCTTCCAGCCAGACGCCTTCCAGCCTGATGTCCCGGCCTTCCAGCCAGACGCCTTCCAGCCTGATGTCCCGGCCTTCCAGCCAGACGCCTTCCAGCCTGATGTCCCGGCCTTCCAGCCAGACGCCTTCCAGCCTGATGTCCCGGCCTTCCAGCCAGACGCCTTCCAGCCTGATGTCCCGGCCTTCCAGCCAGACGCCTTCCAGCCTGATGTCCCGGCCTTCCAGCCAGACGCCTTCCAGCCTGATGTCCCGGCCTTCCAGCCAGACGCCTTCCAGCCTGATGTCCCGGCCTTCCAGCCAGACGCCTTCCAGCCTGATGTCCCGGCCTTCCAGCCAGACGCCTTCCAGCCTGATGTCCCGGCCTTCCAGCCAGACGCCTTCCAGCCTGACGTCTTGCAGTCTGATGTCTCGGCCTTCCAGTCTGGCGTCTTGCAGTCTGATGTCTCGGCCTTCCAGTCTGGCGTCTTGCAGTCTGATGTCTCGGCCTTCCAGTCTGGCGTCTTGCAGTCTGATGTCTCGGCCTTCCAGTCTGGCGTCTTGCAGTCTGATGTCTCGGCCTTCCAGTCTGGCGTCTTGCAGTCTGATGTCTCGGCCTTCCAGTCTGACGTCTTGCAGTCTGATGTCTCGGCCTTCCAGTCTGACGTCTTGCAGTCCGATGTCCCGGCCTTCCAGTCTGATATCTTGCAGTCTGATGTCCCGGCCTTCCAGTCTGATGTCTTGCAGTCTGATGTCCCGGCCTTCCAGTCTGATGTCTTGCAGTCTGATGTCTTGCAGTCCGATGTCCCGGCCTTCCAGTCTGATGTCTTGCAGTCTGATGTCCCGGCCTTCCAGTCTGATGTCTTGCAGTCTGATGTCTTGCAGTCTGATGTCCCGGCCTTCCAGTCTGATGTCTTGCAGTCTGATGTCCCGGCCTTCCAGTCTGATGTCTTGCAGTCTGATGTCCCGGCCTTCCAGTCTGATGTCTTGCAGTCTGATGTCCCGGCATTCCAGTCTGATGTCTTGCAGCCTGATGTCCCGGCCTTCCAGTCTGATGTCTTGCAGTCTGATGTCCCGGCCTTTCAGTCTAATGTCTTGCAGTTTGATGTCCCGGCCTTCCAGTCTGATGTCTTGCAGTTTGATGTCCCGGCCTTCCAGTCTGATGCCTTCCAGTCTGATGCCCCGGCCTTCCAGTCTGATGCCTTCCAGTCTGATGCCCCGGCCTTCCAGTCTGATGCCCCGGCCTTCCAGTCTGATGTCCCGGCCTTCCAGTCTGATGCCCTCCAGTCTGATGTCCCGGCCTTCCAGTCTGATGCCTTCCAGTCTGATGTCCCGGCCTTGCAGTCTGTTGCCTTCCAGTCTGATGCCCCGGCCTTCCAGTCTGATGCCTTCCAGTCTGATGCCCCCGCCTTCCAGTCTGATGCCTTCCAGTCTGATGCCCCGGCCTTCCAGTCTGATGCCTTCCAGTCTGATGCCTTCCAGTCTGATGCCCCGGCCTTCCAGTCTGATGTCCCGGCCTTCCAGTCTGATGCCTTCCAGTCTGATGCCCCGGCCTTCCAGTCTGATGCCTTCCAGTCTGATGCCCCGGCCTTCCAGTCTGATGCCTTCCAGTCTGATGCCCCGGCCTTCCAGTCTGATGCCCCGGCCTTCCAGTCTGATGCCTTCCAGTCTGATGCCCCGGCCTTCCAGTCTGATGTCCCGGCCTTGCAGTCTGATGCCTTCCAGTCTGATGTCCCGGCCTTGCAGTCTGATGCCTTCCAGTCTGATGTTCCGGCCTTGCAGTCTGATGCCTTCCAGTCTGATGTTCCGGCCTTGCAGTCTGATGCCTTCCAGTCTGATGTTCCGGCCTTGCAGTCTGATGCCTTCCAGTCTGATGTTCCGGCCTTGCAGTCTGATGCCTTCCAGTCTGATGTTCCGGCCTTGCAGTCCGATGCCTTCCAGTCTGATGTCCCGGCCTCGCAGTCTGATTCCTTCCAGTCTGATGTCCCGGCCTCGCAGTCCGACGCCTTCCAGTCTGATGTCCCGGCCTCGCAGTCCGACGCCTTCCAGTCTGATGTCCCGGCCTTGCAGTCCGACGCCTTCCAGTCTGATGTCCCGGCCTTGCAGTCCGACGCCTTCCAGTCTGATGTCCCGGCCTTGCAGTCCGACGCCTTCCAGTCTGATGTCCCGGCCTTGCAGTCCGACGCCTTCCAGTCTGATGTCCCGGCCTTGCAGTCCGATGCCTTCCAGTCTGATGTGCCTGCTGTCCAGCCTGATGTGCCCGCCTTCCAGCCTGACGTGCCGCTGCCCGCCTTCCAGCCTGACGTGCCGCTGCCCGCCTTCCAGCCTGACGTGCCAGCTTCCCGGCCCGATGTGGTTCTGTCTGCTGCCCTGCTTGAAGTGTCTGTTACCCAACCTAATGTGACTTTGCCCATAGCCCAGCTTGACGCAGTGGACTTTCCCCAGCAACTGCTAGTTGGAGCGTCCGGAGGTCGCTCCTTTGAGGGGGGGTACTGTCAGGAAAGGTTCCCTCCGCTGGTAATATCAATCATTTGGCATGCAGTACTGCGATCCACCAGCAGGTGTCTCCTGCTGGAATTATGTCTTCTTCGGTCCGCAGTACTGGTGTCCACCAGCGGAGGGATCCTGGCAGTATGGAGCAGGTATTGCCCTCTGCAGTCAGGCGTCACATGACTGACAGCAGCCATTATAAATACCCGGCAAGTTCATATACACTTCGCCTTGGTATTGTCCTTGAGCCCTGACCTGCAGCTTGTTTGATACCTGTTACCTGTTACCTGTTACCTGTTACCTGTTACCTGTTACCTGATCCCCGATCCCTGTTTCCTGTATCCTGCCTCTTGTACCTGTTCCCTCTCTCCTTGTCCCCCTATTCTGCTTACCTTCTATTTATGACCCCGGCCTGGCTTGACTACGATTCTGGTTCTCCCTTTTGTTACATTATACTTTTTTACTTGCTTATCTGCACTGTTTGGTTGTTAGTTTGTTCACTTAGTTTGTATTGGTGGTGTGTTCACATTTATATGCGTTTGCTTAATAAATTTACCTTCACTTATTTGTGTCTGGTTCACTTGTCGCAGTCACACAGTTCTGGTCACATCTGGTTCATGACAAGCTCTATGGTCAGGGAGCCAAACTGCGCCCGAATGGCATGTCGAAGGAGTAGGTATTTATAAAAGAATTTATGATCTATTGCATAATTACCCCTTAAATTTTCAAAGGATTCCAACACATTCCCTTTAATTATATGGGATAAGTGTTTAATATGCAGCCGGGTGCACCATTGGGAGTCTGAATGGCCACAGAGCTCAGGAAGACTAGGATTGTCCCAAAGTGGGGTTTGTGGTGACCTTCCAGGAGTGGTGATCGAAAGCATTTTTTCCCCCTCTCTCCAAGCCAGCAAACCCACGTCCGCAGGGGAAAGCCTAGAGCACCTAGGGTTAAGTGCCCTATGCAACACATCATTAGCTGTAACAAACGGTGCATGAAACATTTTCAAAAGAGAAGTGGAAGGGGTCTGAGGGTTGGAGTGCAGCCATTCATATACATAGGTAAGTTGGGAGGCAATGAAGTAATTGTACAAATTTGGGTGGGCCAGGCCTCCTTTCTGTTTGGAAGACTGTAAGGATGCCTTGGCTATCCGCGGATGGGAATTTTGCCAAATAAAGGAGGACACAATGGACTCAATTTTTAGGAATAACTTCTTAGGGAGATAAACTGGAGCAGCTCTAAAGCAATATAGAAATTTAGGGAGGAAAACCATTTTGAAGATATTTATACGTCCTATTAAATTAAGGGGGAGGGTTGACCATGTTTGGAGTTTGTCCACCATCTGTTTTGTAATAGGGGCAATATTTATATCTTCCTATTTGGGGAATTCGTTATGAATCTGTATACCCAGGTATTTAAATGATTGAGACGTCCGAAGATTGGAGGCTTTCAAATAGTCATACGAACAGGGGGGGGGCAATAGGAGAAGCTATAGACTTATCCCATCCAACCCTCAGACCAGACACATCCCCGAACTCTTCCACCACCTGCATAAGGCCCCTAAAGGAGCTTTCCTTGCCATCTAAATAGATCAAGGCATCGTCTGCATACAAAGATATTTTCTCCTCCAGCACCCCAAGCCAGATGCCCCCTATCCCCGAGGCCTGCCGCATTGCCAGAGCCAATAGCTCTATGGCGAGAGCAAACAGGAGTGGAGAGAGCGGGCACCCCTGCCTAGTCCCCCTCTGCAAGAAGAAAGGCGAAGAGACATCTCTATTGGTTCAAACCCTTGCACTCAGTTTAGCGTATAACAGGCGAACCCAGTAAGTAAATTGCGGGCCAAACTCCATGTTTGCCATAGTCTCCCACAAAAATGACCATTGAACCATGTCAAAAGCCTTTAACACATCTAACAACAAAACCAGGCTACCGATTTTGTCCCTGCATGCCCTATAGATATGTAGATATAATCTGCATATATTATCAAACGTACTACGTCCAGGCATAAAACCAGCCTGGTCCGGCGATATTCGGGTTAGTATAACTTTCTGCAGACGAAGAGCTAGTATCTTGGCCAAGATATTTGCGTCATTGTTCAGGAGTGAAATGGGTCGGTGAGACTCACACTACAACTTATTTTTCCCCGGTTTTGGCAATACCACAATCAGTGCTTCATTCATTGAATCAGGAAGGGATCCCTGGTTCAAGGATGCACGATAAGTAAGAAGAAGCTTGGGAGCTATCAACTCAGTGTACGTCTAGTACCATGCCGAAGGGATACCATCCAGGCCCGGGGCCTTCAAGGATGGTAGGGAACCTATTGCTGCTTCCACCTCCTCTACAGTAATCTCCTGTTCCAAGAGGTCCCTCTGAGTGTCTTCCAGCACGGGGAAAACCAGGGACGAGAAGAACCCCCTAAAGGTGGCCTCCGAGGGGGACGCTGAGTCGTCATACAATCTGCCGTAATATGATGCAAATTCCAGATTAATAGCTACTGGATCTGAGGTAGTAGAGCCGTCAACTAATTGTATAGCAGAGATTGAGCTGTTCAAGTACTCTGTATGGGCAAGAAAGGCAAGCAGTCTCCCGTTCTTCCCCCCATGTTCCTGTAGTTTTTCCATCAGGTGTAGTTGTTGCTTTTTAGTCATGTCCACGAGATGTAACTTTAACAGCTTATGGGCATTAGTTAGCTCCCCGCGAGTCACCTCTGTTGGATTCAGCGTGTGCCTAAGTCTTGCCTCCTCCAGGGTTTGCTCAAGTGTCACCTGTTGGGCCCTCCCGGCTAGTCTATAATGCTTAATACGGGATATATATTACCCACGCAGAACTTCCTTAAAGGCATCCCATGTGGGGCCTGGTGCTGTTGTGTCAAGGTTAGAGGACCAATAATCCACCATGTCCAATGCGATGGCTTCCTGTATCTCGGGCGTGGATATCCACAAGGGACTAAGTTTCCACACCCGAAACAAAGGCCTGTGTCCCAGGGTAAGGGTAACCTGGAGCAGTGAGTGATCTGACATAATTTTTATTACTTTGGTTGTGTATGAGTACACAGGTACAGGCAGCATGGCTAAGGATTGAGCCTGCATGTGTGCTACAATAGGAAGTGGCTTCCTATGGTGGCACATTGAGAAGAGGAAGAGCCAGTAGTGCCAGCGGGGGAGGATTGGGGTGTTCTGTGCAAAACCACTGCACAAAGCAGGTAAATATAAACCTGTTTGTTATTTTTTTAATAGGAAGCCTTTACAATCACTTTAATTTTGGGGGAGTAGTGCTAATGCTTCTGAAAGATCCATGACTGGTTTGTTACAAAGCCAGTTTGAAATCTGCATTTAACAGTGTTAGTGCCACCACTGCTAAATGATGGATCTTGACAGCTGCTCATGTATTTTTAATGGTGCCCTTTAAGGCCCTCTCTTTTTTAAACCATTTTTTGCATCAAAACATGTCCCTATGGCAATGCCCAATACCCATGCCTATTTTTTTTAACAAAGCCCCACAATTTAGCCTTGAAAAAGTCCACTAAAAATTAATAGTGTTCACCGCCCATAAACGCTACATTCAAGGTTTGTGGACTTCCAACTAGGTTCACTGAACATCCAGCAAGCCAAACTTTCCTCATCCTTATGGTAAAGCTTATGCATAAATATAAGAACAGTATGACCCACAATAGCCATGCATTGATATAATCAAAGAATCAGGCTCATTCAGTCCAGGTTCACACCTATGTGAATTAGATGCAGGTTTCCCCGCATTCAATTCGCATAGCCAGAGAATGTGCCTGGCTTCCAATGGAGCCAGTTCACATATCCCCGGGCTGCGGAGCGCACTGCGTCTTTGGCTCAGTTTCAGGGCCGAAATCAGGCATAGATTCAGCCCTGAAACTGGGAACAAGGACGCACAGCGCTCCTGTGCGATCCGCAGCCAGTTCCAGTGTGAACCCGGCCTTAAATGTATCCAGTCCATTGAAATGCATTAGAGATGGCCTTGTGGTTCGCCCGGTCGGTCGGTTCGCGGTGAATTTTGCTCATTCGCGATTCGCCAAACCGGCGGACTTATGCGTTTACATTGTGAAGAACTTTGAATCATTACACATCCATCATGGGGTACAGGACAGCCAATTGAGACATTTCAGCACATGGACATACCTTATTAATAGACCTGATTTGGCGGCCATTTTACATTCTGTCTTTTGTCAGTGTAGGGAAAGGACGCTGTGTGGAGCAGGGACAGTCAGTCTAATCACTAGCTATTACTATTAGGTCCACAAAAGTCCTTTTAAGGACTGGTATAGGTTTACAGTATATAGGGTTGAAATACACTTATAATATACTTTCTTTCAAATATTGAAAGTATATTATGGTGCACTGCTGTGCTTCTGTGCTGCTGTGCTGCTGTGCTGCTGACCGATTCTGCAGCTGTCTTTTATCAGTGTAGGGAGGGACAGTTTGGTGTTTGGAGCAGGGACAGTCTGCAATTCACTAGCTACTAGGTCCTCAAAGGTCCTTTTAAGGACTGGTATAGGTGTACAGTATATAGGCTTGTAATACATGTATAATATACTTTCTTTCAAATATAGAAAGCATATTATAATGCACTGCATGCAGTGCTGCTGACCGATTCTGCAGCTGTTGTTTCTCAGTGTAGGGAGGGACAGTTTGGTGTTTGGTGCAGGGACAGTCTGCAATTCACTAGCTACTAGCTAGCTACTACTAGGTCCACGAAGGTCATTTTAAGGACTGGTATAGGTGTACAGTATATAGGGTTGTAATACACGTATAATATACTTTCTTTCAAATATAGAAAGCATATTATACTGCACTACTGTGCTGCTGACCAATTCTACAGCTGTCGTTTCTCAATGTAGGGAGGGACAGTTTGGTTTTTGGAGCAGGGACAGTCTGCAATTCACTAGCTAGCTATTATTAGGTCCACAAAGGTCCTTTTAAGGACTAGTATAGGTGTACTATTTGGTGTGCAGTATATAGGGGTGTAATACACGTATAAAATACTTTCAAATATAGAAAGTATAGTATAGTGCATTTCCACTGTGCAGCATTGTGACTGTTGAGCAGTTCTGCAGCGATACTACAAAGAGTGACAAACGCAATTAGAAAAAAGTATTATAACTGGTGTAATAGACCAGTGGCCCCCCAAAACGACAGATTGAAGCGGTGCGTTATATACCTTCTTCCACATACATATTGCACTTCTCTAGAGACTTTTGGCACATGGTCATTTAAAAAATGACAGTCAGAGGAAGAGGCATGCCCTTCCGCAGGGGTGGTAGAGGTAGAGGTAGGCTTGAGCCAAAGTGGCAAATTGCAGAAGGTGCGTTTGATTACGTCAAAGGATGCACCAGACTTGGTTGAGTGGCTCACTCAGCCTTACTCTTCTGCACCCTCCTCACCCTCTCCATCTGCACCCTCTTCTTCACTCTCTGCTGTGTGCACCCCCAACAACACTACCACCAACACCACCATATACCCTCCGCTTGAATCAAAGGAATTATTTTATGATCCATCACAAGACATTGCCGATGTGCAGCCACTCTTGGCATTGGATCAGGAAGAGGAGGTAGCAACAACTGCCACTCAGCAGTCTGACGACAGTACCCAGATCAGCCCAAGGAGGAGGTTGGTCCCCGGTGTTGCTGCCTACTCCGAGATCTCTAATTATAGCGGTGGGGAAGGTGACGTCGATGATGACATGTCTAGTGATGCCACAAGAAAGGAAGAGGAGGGGAGTTCAAAGGGAGATATGGACCAACAGATAGGGAGGAGAAGCAGGCGGAACTTACATTGCACAGGAGGGACAAACCTGACTGCTAATGTATCAGGAGCGAGGCATCAACCGTGTATGGTCACATCTGGCGCTTCCAGGATGCCGGCACATGGCGGCTCCGCAGTGTGGGCTTTTTTTAACGTGTCCGCTGCTGACAATAGTGTTGCCATCTGCAGCCTTTGCAGTCAACGCATAAGTCGCAGTAAGCCCAACACTCACCTAGGGACGACCGCCTTAAGAAGGCACATGAGCTTCCATCACCGAGCTCAGTGGGAGCAACGGAACACAAAAAACATACTCCAGGCTCTCACCGTCCAGCCTCTTCTACTTCTCCTTCTCCTCTCTCCTCAGAATTGTCCTCCGCTCCACCTTCCATCATGCCGTCCTCACGTTTTTCTGGAAAAAGGCAGGCTTCCGTGGGCCAATTGTTCGAGCGTAAAAAAATGATGACGCTGGATAACCCTCTTGCCCAACGGTTGACCACTGGCTTGTCAGAACTGATAGCCCGCCAACTACTGCCATATAAACTGGTGGACTCAGAGGCCTTTAGAAAATTTGTGGCCATTGGAACAGCAGAATGGAAGGTCCCAGGAAGGAAGTATTTCTCAAAGAAGGGCATCCCAGAGCTATATGGCCATGTTCAGCGGCAAGTGAATGTATCTCTGGCACACAGTGTCGGTGCCAAGATACATCTGACCACAGACACGTGGTCTAGCAAACATGGGCAGGGAAGGTATATAACTTTTATTGCCCACTGGGTGAACCTTTTGACGGCCGTCAAGCATGTAACCCATGGCACCCGTGTAGATTTGGTTTTACCGCCACAGATTGCATGCAGGCCTGCCTCTTCTTCTCCTCCTCCTACTCCATCCTCCTCCCTCTCCTCCTTTGCTGACTCCTCCTTTTCCACTACTAGTGTCTCTTCCGCTGCGCTGCCCAAGATCCCCAGAACCTATTTGACATGCCAGGTGAGATGTTGCCATGCTGTGCTGCGTCTGTTGTGCCTGGAAGCCAAGAGCCACACTGGCCCTGCACTCCTTTCAGCTTTGTGTTCACAGGCAGATCAGTGGCTAACACCACTCAATTTGACAGTTGGTAAAGTGGTGTGTGACAATGGTGCTTAGCGTATTGAAACAGGGCAAAATTACACAAGTACCATGCATGGCACACGTCTTAAACTTGGTTGTGCAGTGATTCGTTGTCAAATACCCTGGGGTCCAGGACATTTTGCAGCAGGCAAGGAAAATCTCGGCCCATTTCAGAAGATCTTACACGGCCATGGCTTGCCTTGCTGACATTCAGCGGCGACACAATCTGCCAGTCAAACGTCTTATTTGTGATTGCCCGACGTGATGGAACTCAACCTTCTATATGCTTGATAGGCTGCTCCAGCAGAAACGTGCAGTTAACGACTACCTGTATGAACTTTGCAGCAGAAAAGGTTCTGGGAGCTTGTTTTTTTTCACAGCGCCAGTGGCTGCTCATTCGTGATGCATGCAGACTTCTGTGGTCATTTTATGAGATCGCCAAACTGGTCAGTCGCAGCCATGGTGCCATCGTACCTTATGCCTTCTTTATGGAGCGTGCATGGTATCATGTCATTGATCAAGCCGCGGAGGAGCAGGAGCGGGAAGATGAGGAAGTCGTAATGCTGGATGAATTCCCAGGGGGGCTACTCTATCTGAGACAAGTCAACAACAAGAGTCTGAAGAGGAGTCAGAGGAGGATGGTGCCGGGGCGGATGAGGAGGAGCAAGAAGAGCATGCTTTAAACCTTTCTGGGATCCCTGTTGTTGTCCGTGGATGGGGAGAGGAGAACGAGGAGGACGACATTATCCTGGATGATGAGCAGGAGCCAGGCCACCACACCACTTCCAGTTTAGTGCAAATGGGGGCCTTCATGCTCCAATGTTTTAACAGTACAAATACAAAATGGCGGAAATGTTACCACCATCACAGAGGGTTGTCAGAATGGAGCACTTCCAGGCCTTGCTTAAAGAAATGCTGCATTCTGCTTTTGCGTGCACTGGCAAAGGAATTCCCACTCCCAGAGAAAGAGTTGCGAGTACCAATCCAACAGTGCCTGCAAGAAGAGGGCGGTTTGAAGATGTGTTGGTGACTTCTGATATGAGATCATTCTTTCAGCCGACCCATCGACAGGTCTCATCCGGATCCAGCATCAGGGAACGCCTAGACCGACAGGTGTCCGACTACATCGGGTTAACGGCCGATGTGGACGCTCTGAGAAGTGATGAACCCCTGGACTACTGGGTGGTCAGGCTTGACCTCTGGCCAGAGCTTGCCCAATTTGCAATGGAACTGTTGGCTTGCCCCTCGTCCAGTGTCCTGTCCGAAAGGACGTTCAGTGCAGCAGGGGGGTCATGAACGATAAGCGCACTCGCCTAGCTCACGACAGTGTTGACTACCTCACATTTATAAAAATGAATGAGGCATGGATCTCGGAGGAATTCAACACATGTGACCAGTAGACCATGTATATGCATAACTCTATAAACGATTTATATAATCTAGCACACGGACCTTTTTTCTACCTTTGGCTCACTTCCTTGTACAAAAAAAGCACACCGTACTATATGCCCGTACCCTCCTGTTTGAAGAGGTTGTGCAGTGTCATATTTTTGGGTCCCACAGCGAGTTGCTGGTATCAGTGCTGGTGTCAGTGCTCTCTATCTCGGTGCTGGTGTGGTGTCAGTGCTCTCTATCACGGTGCTGGCGTCAGTGCTCTCTCTCTATCTCGGTGCTGGTGTCAGTGCTCTCTCTCTATCTCGGTGCTGGTGTCAGTGCTCTCTCTCTATCTCGGTGCTGGTGTGGTGTCAGTGCTCTCTATCTCTGTGCTGGTGTGGTCTCAGTGCTCTCTATCAAGGTTCTGGTGTCAGTGCTCTCTATCACAGTGCCGGTGTCAGTGCTCTCTATCAAGGTGCTAGTGTCAGTGCTCAGTCTCTATCGCGGTGCTGGTTTCAGACAGTGAGGGAGATAGCAGTGGAGAAGCCAATCAGCAGGCAGTGCCAGCACCATGGCTGAGGATCAGCACTGGACTGGCACCTCCGGACCACCGCAGTGGAGCCCTGCATAGGTGGGGGTAAGGGACACTGGGACACTGGCACAGGACTGTGCTGCCCTGACTGTGGCACTGATCATCTCCTGCACCCCCTTCATAGCCTGGCCTGACCTTGCCTCTCCTCCATGGCCTTCATGCGCTCTTGAATTGTCAAAATTTCACAGATAAAAAAAGAATGCTGATCCCAGATTCACTTAATACATTTGTTATGTCAGTGTCCATGTTGTGGGACTATGTGTGCACAGCTAGTAAGTTTTTTGTGGCTGAAAATATGACCTGGAGGTTTTTAAGGTTCGCCTGCCATTAAAGTCAATGGGGTCCGCCGCGAACCTTGCGGTTCGTGGTCTTTTGGCCACGTTCGCGGTTCGCGAAATGTCCAGTCGGAAGTTCGTCCATCACTACATTTCATTATACAGTACACTAAAAATCAATGTGCATTGGGTTATGCAACCAAAAAAATTGCCACTACATTTAGGTCTAGACAAAAAAAAGGTGAATAAAGCATGTAAACCACTAAGCTTATAGCCACATATCCTCAACAAACTGAGCTAATTTATTTCTAAGCCATCATTTTACATTTTTTAGGACTTTTTAATGACCAGCTTGGTACTAAAGGATTGACACAAGTCCAATGTAGTAGCTATATTTAAAAATGGCATCACGGTCTTCACCCAGGAACTACAGAATTATAAGTGTAACTTACAATATATAGTAGAAAAAGATACTTGAGGATTTTTATAAAGGGCTACATACAAGAGTATCTACAAGAAAACAATATAATAATGGCCATTTATGAAGGACAGAAGTTGTCAAAAGAATATTTTTTTTATGGGCAAGTAAACAAATACCTAGACAAAAAAGGTGATTGTTGATGTATTATATTTGGACTTTTCTAAAGTGTTTGACACTGTTCACCACATATAGCTAATGTGTAAGTGGAGGTGTATGAGCTTAGAAAATTCTGCCTTAAAATGGATAGAAAACTGAGTTAATGACCTCAGAGAACAGTGATTGATGATTCATAATCTAAAGGTTGTTATTAGTGTAGTACTGACTCCCGAAGGAGCGGCTGATTTGATTTAGGCCTGCACTTTAGTAACAAAACCCCACTAACTTGCCTCAGTCCCCTTGACACAGCTGTGGTTGTGGTTTAGAAAACAATGGATAGCAACCCGCTCACCAACTGGATCGGAACCTTGGTATGGTAATTTTGGTCCGGTAGTTGCAACTTGCTCCTGCGTCAGCCGGCTCCGTCACGCCGCCCCGTTCCGACAGGTGGACCTTGTCTTCCGATGCTCAAACGAGTGTCTCTGGATCCTCTCAATCCAATCTCTGAGTCACTGGCACTTCAGGTAACTCACACAACCCAGCAGGGTTGCTCCATAGAGGCAATAAGTTGCTTCCTCCGGGAGGCCTCTGCACAAGTCCTCACAGGCAGGCGATGCGTACCGAAGAGGCCTAAAATGGCCGCTCAGGGTCCTTTTATCTCCTACCCAGCATGCAATGCAAGAGAGGGTGTCCATGGGTAGGTCACTCAGCATCCTGGGTAAAGGGGTCAACTCTCCAAAGTAAATAACAGTCACTTCCTGTAAATAGTTCAATGCTTGAAAGCCAAATATCATTTAAGTTCACTTTCAGTATTTGGCCGCTAGATGGCACCAAACACTAAGCTATAGAACCGTCCATAGACTTTCATTATAATTCTAATACACATCTAAGACAAGGATATCAGTGATACATTAGTGTACCCCAATGTTGAAACAATTTCTTTTTAACCTGTTTATAAATTACATAGGGACAGATTTACAGAGCAGTAAATTTAACGTTAACCAAAAATTCACTGTTGGTAAATAAACCACTGTAATTTAAAGTACATTGACCAGGACGATTCACCTATGGTGTTTGGTGCATGCCATATTCACTACTTTATAAATATGTCCTATAGAGATTGAAAAAATCTCTGTGTTTGCAAATGACACAAAGCTATGTAGTGGACTAAAGCCTCTACAAGATGTCTCTGACTCACAAGCTGACCTGGATGCACTGTTTTATTGAGCAACCATATGGCAAATGAGGTTTAAAACACAATTTAAACCTGTATATTTATTGTGTAATGGAGTATAATAAATATGCTGTTTTTTTAGCTGATTTTTGTTAGTCTGGTAGCAAGAATTTAAATACCCTGTTTTGGCATAGGGTAGTCAGGCTGCTTCTCTCATACACAACATAGAGGTCCAGATATTCTCCAGTCCTACACGCCCCTCTGCAAACTGCTGCAAATAACTTGACTGCTGTGCACTTCTTCTCTGACTGCCATGGCAACTGCTCATATGTAACAGTGCACTTCACTGACTGCCACCAATATAACAACACACCAAATATCACAAACTGATGCACTTTGTTTACTGTAGTAGACATTAAATTCATCAGATTGCTGGACTCTCCTCACTGTATTTTACATTCTTTTTTTTTATTTTTTATTATTCAATATTTCACCTTGCTCACTGAAAAAGAAAATGTGTTGCTAGTACTGATTGCAGATTATCTCAAAAAAGGCAATTACATTTCACAAATACAGAAGACAGATAAGTGGAAGATGTATTCACTTTTGATACAATGGTCCACTGAACCCTGTGCATTGAGACTACCTACTGCTGTTAAATTAACATATTTTATTACTTTCAATTTTATTTGGAAATATCACTAAATATTTTTTTTAAAGATTGCTGATATAACTTCCAGAAACCAGACTTCAGGCTGGATTCACATCTATGCAGTTTTAGCGCTTTTTGCATTTTTCAGATTAGCACTACAGTCCATTTAACATGGTTTCCTATGGAACACTTTTTGTAGTTCAAATCTGCAAAATGCAAAAAGCACTAAAACTGCATTGGTGTGAATCCAGCCTTATACAGTTTGATGGCAACTCCCTGCAGAGCTAAAACGTCATATACCTGGGTTTAATTGAACCAAGCAGTCATGCTTGTTGTCCCACAGAGGAGCTCTGGAGTTATAGCTATGTTCTCTTAGTTTGATGCATTACCTTGGACTCACTAGCCAGACCTGCTGCCAGCTGTGGACAATCAGCAAACAGCTACCTCCTCCTGTTCTTGTTGATGGACAAAATGAGTTTGAAGTTTCTTAATTCTAGAAGACAGGGTCGTGGCCTATGGTATCTGGTTCATTGGAAGGGATATCCTGTCACAGACCATTCCTGGGTCCCAACCAAAGATTTGCATGCTCCTGCTCTTATTAAAGACTTCCATGCCTCCTTTCCCACTAAACCCTGCTAGGCCCCAGGGGGAGTCCACTGGGGAGGGGGCCCTGTCATGTACCTAGATGTATTTGAATCGGGATGTTCCTGGTCCCACGGCTGCAGTCTTGCTTGTTGTGCCACAGAGGAGCTCTGGAGTTATAGCTATGTTCTCTTAGTTCGATGCATTACCTTGGACTCACTAGCCCCACCTGCTGAAAGCTGTGGACAATATACAATCAAAGCAGCTCATATTAGCAGCACTTCCTATCTTTCAGTGCCTGTTTGTTTGGACTAGCTTCCTGGGTGTTTTAACTGCTTTTTGACTCTGAACACCATGTTTGATTTTCTGCCTGAATTCCTGATTACTCTCTAGCCTGCTGATTTTGTACTTCATCACCAGCTCGTGTATGACCTTCGCTTGCCTGACCAATCTCTGGATTTCGATTGTGTACCACTTTGCCTGATCTGTTGCCGCCCTTATCTGCCTACGTTTTTGCCTGAATCCTCAGCACACAAGCTTCACTTCAGACACTACCTATCACAGGTACCTTACATACAATGAGGACTGCATTGCATACCTTCCAATCTTTGCAGTGTGCAATGGATGTGTAAATCACACATGTGGCTGAACAGAATTACAAATATTTCAGCAGGTAAAAACATACATATTTAGCTATGTATTTAACTGTTTATCTAGTGTTACACTTTATGCTTTAGACATTAATAAACATTTGAAAAAGCATGCATTTAGAGTGTAGAAATCAAGCAAAAAACAAACAAATGTAAAAATGGTCAGTGGTAATTAATATGATAAAAAGTGAAAAACAAAAATAATTTACTATACAGAGGTTTCATTTACCACTCGAAGATAATTAAGGAAGACTGAGGGGATTAGCAGTTCTGAGCAATAACTATGTAACCTCTTAACAATAAGATGACAAATTAAAAAAGTAAGTCGTGTTTGTTCAGCCACTTACATGAGCATTCAATAATAATCTCATGGGAAAAAATAGGTCCATCCTGGAAATTAAACTGGAAAATACACTGCTGAAATATATCCCCCTGTGATCAGCTTTGTCCTTGAGAGCTGCTCACATGTCATGGTACTGGGATTAGTCTAATTAACACAAAGCAAATTACCACTGCTATCTATATTACTTAGTAAAGTACTTAATGTTGTATTCATGCTCTGTGTAATGCTGCAAGTTGAACAGCTGATTTTAATAAAGTTTTGTTTATTAAGTACTTTGCACTGGACACATTTTTCTTTTTTTGTACTAAAGTTTATGGAAGGAATCATTTATGGTTTTCCTCCTTTTTAAGGTATCCATATATTGTCTATATACTTTGTAAAGGTATTGCATTCAATATAATTTATTGGTGCAAGTGGTGGCCATTGGGCACCACATCCCTACAGAAATCGCATAGTACAAAACATCCTTTGACTATGTGAGGAATTTTTAGGTGCCAAAAACATGCCACACAAATTGTTATATAAAATACTTTATTACGTTGCATAAAAACAAAATGTTAACAAATGGTTCGCCTAAGGGACCTTGAGTATGCTCGACTTTCTAATGTTTCTTATGTTATGACTCACTATTAGGTCATCAGTTTTAAACATTTTGTGTTTATGCAATGTAATAAAGCTTACAAAGTTGGGGAACTGGAGAAAGTGCAGAGAAGGGCAACGAAACTGATAAGAGGCATGGAGGAGCTCAGCTATGAGGAAGGTTTAAAGGAACTGATTCTTGAGAAGAAGAGATTAAAGGGGATATGATCAACATGTATAAATACATACGTGGTCCATATAGTGAACTTTGTGTTGAATTATTCAGTTTAAGGTCATCGCAGAGGGCAAGGGGACACTCTTTACATCTGGAGAAAAGGAGATTTAATCTTTGAATACGAAAAGGCTTCTTCACAGTAAGTGCTGGGGAAACTGTGGAATAGACCCCCTCAAGGTCCTGTCCAGCTCAGTAGATTACTTTAAAAAAGGCATGGATTCTTTCCTAAATGTACATTATATAACTGGATACTAATATTTATAGCTAAAGTTGATTTTTTTTTTTTGCCTTCCTCTGGATCAACTGTGGGTATAGGATTGTATATACAATTACATAGTAGGTGAGGTCGAAAAAAGACACAAGCCCATCAAGTTCAACCAATGTGTGTGATTATATGTCAGTATTACATTGTATATCCCTGTATATTGTGGTCGTTCAGGTGCTTATCTAATAGTTTCTTGAAACTATCGATGCCCCCCGCTGAGACCACCGCCTGTGGAAGGGAATTCCACATTCTTGCCACTCTAATGCTACGTACAGACGATTGGATTTTTTTCCTATGATGCTGCACCAAAAATTTGTTAAATCGAATAAAACATAAATAATAAAATAGCAAAACCATACAGTGACAATTTTGCAACTGAGCAAATTTCAGTGTTTTTAATTTGATTACATTATTGAATAATTTTTATTATATTATTATTTGTTATAATTATTTATAGTTATTATATTATAATATATGATTTTGTGCTTCAAACTTTATCATACCCGGAATTAGGGATGAGCTTCGAGTTCGAGTCTAACTCATGTTCGACTCGAACATTGCCTGTTCGCCTGTTCAGTGAACAGTGAACAATTTGGGCTGTTTACGGCAAATTTGAAAAGCCGGAACACCCTATACAAGTCTATGGCAGGGTCCTGCCCCAGGGGACATGGATCAATACAAAAAATGTTTTAAAAATGGTAGTTTTTTCAGGAGCAGTGATTTTAATAATGATTAAAGTGAAACAATAAAAGTGTAATATTCCTTTAAATTTCGTACCTGGGGGGTGTCTATAGTATGCCTGTGAAGGGGCACATGTTTCCTGTGCTTAGAACTGTCCCTGCACAAAGTGTCATTTGTGCAGGAAAAAAAGTCTTTTAAAATCACTTTTGATTGTCGGCTCCCGTAATACAGAGAACACTCAATGAGTGTTCTCTGTATTAGCCGACAATTCATTCATTGATAAAAAAAAATTCAAAAAAAGCGGGGGGGGGGGGGGGGGGCAGGTTCCCCTAAATTCAATTATCAGGCCCTTCAGGTCTGGTATGGATATTAAGGGGAACCCTGTGTCAAATTTTAAAAATAATTGACGTGGGGGTCCCCCTAAAAATCCATACCAGACCCTTTATCCGAGCATGCAACCTGGCAGGCCGCAGGAAAAGAGGGGGGGGCGAGAGAGCACCCCCCCTCCTGAACCGTACCAGGCCACATGCCCTCAACATTGGAAGGATGCTTTGGGGGTCTGTGACCCCTCAAAGCACCATGTCCCCATGTTGATGTGGAGAAGGGCCTCATCCCCACAACCCTTGCCGGTGGTTGTGGGGGTCTGTGGGCGGGGGGCTTATCAGAATCTGGAAGCCCCCTTTAACAAGGGGACCCCCAGATCCCGCCCCCCCCTGTTTGAAATGGTAAGGGGGTACAAAAGTACCCCTACCATTTCACAAAGAAAGTGTAAAAATTGTTAAATAAGACAAACACACTTTTGAAAAATTCCTTTATTAAAAATTAAAAAATGTAAAAAAATGATTCCAGCGGTGGTAATCCACTCTTGCTATCCAGCGACGGATGATCATCTCTCCGGGGTCCAGCGATGGCCAGGAGGGGGGGCGCTCTCTCGTCCCCCCCTCTTTTCCTGCGGACTGCCAGGTTGCGTGCTCGGATAAAGGGTCTGGTATGGATTTTTAGGGGGGACCCCCACGTCAATTTTTTTTTAAATTTGATGCGGGGTTCCCCTTAATATCCATACCAGACCGGAAGGGTCTGGTAAGGATATTTAGGGGGACCCCCACGTAAATTTTTTTAAAATTTGAAACGGGGTTCCCCTTAATATCCATACCAGACCTGAAGGGCCTGGTAATTGAATTTAGGGGAACCCCCACGCTTTTAAAAAAAAAAAATGTTGTTTTTTTAATCAATGAATGAATTGTCGGCTAATAAAGAGAACTCTCATTGAGTGTTCTCTGTATTACTGGAGCCGACAATGGAAAGTGATTTTAAAAGACTTTTTTTTCCTTGTGAAATGAGACTTTCTGCAGGGACAGTTCTTTTTTTTTTTATTTATTCTTTATTTATCGATTTTATAAAACAATCACATTTCTTACAAAATTCATCCTTTTTACATTGTCGCCAATAAAAATCCCTTTTATACCCCCCCCTCCCCCTCTCACTCGATCCTTCCCTTATAACCATTCCTTAACATTTGAGTAGCTTCCAATAATTATCAGTTTTTTTGAATTGTAACCAATGCCTCCACTTATTCAGATACCTCTCCTCTGAACTTTCTGACTTAGAGATCATGGCTTCAATATTTCTTATCTTTTCCAGTCTCTCTACCCATTCCTTCATTGTGGGGGGATCTTGACTTTTCCATTTCCGTGGAATCAAAGCTTTAGCAGCGTTCAACAGACAAGGGGTCAGGGACCGACCATACGCTTCATCTCTATCTTCTGTGCTATGAAATAAGCACACCCATGGGTCACTCCTGATCCTTTCACCTGTTACACTTAAACTTGCTTCTATTATTTTCCCCCAGTATGCTTGTATTTTAGGGCACTCCCACCATAAGTGAGCAAAAGACCCTACCGCCGAGCAACCTCTCCAACACCCAATGGGGTTTTCCTTACTAATCTTATTTCCTTGCTGTGGGGTTATATACCACCTAGTCAGGAGTTTATAGGACATTTCCCTTGTTTGTGAGTCTGTTGCTACCGTATACGTACGTCTCAGTATTTTGTTTCTTTGTTCATCATTGCATAAAGGGCCTATTTCCCTTTCCCATTTCCCCAGGTACTCCGGATATTTATTTTCCGTTTTCTCTATCAGGATTTTGTATATTTTTGCTATCCTTTTTTCCAGGCTATGCCGGTTCACTAGTAATTTTTCTAGAGGCCTCAACTTCTCCTTTCCCCTCAATGGATGCGGCAAGGCCTGGGCAAAATGAGATAACTGTGAGTGTCTCCATTTATCTAAAGGCTTGTGTCCCCATTTCCCAATAATTTCTTCATATGTGCATAATCTATCACCTACCATGACCTCGTGTAATCTAATACTATCTTTCCCAGCCCACCTACTGAAATATATGTACGCTTCCTGTCCTGGTCTAAAAAAAAAATTATCCAACAATGGAATTAGTGGAGAATTATGTGTCCAACCATATCTCTTATTTATTGTGTCCCACACCCACAGTGCATTTTTCGTCAGTGTACTTGTGTTTGCCGCTAACTCTCTAGTTTTTGCTGGTATCCATATTAATTCTCCTATATTCTTTGTGCTTAAATTAATTTCTAATTCTGCCCAGTCCTTGCCTTCCTTGTTATATATCCAATCCGTAATGCGGGATACCATGATAGCCTCATAATACTTTTTAAGATCGGGTAGGGCCAACCCCCCTCTCTCTTTACGTCAAGATAGGATATGCATTGCTACCCTCGCTGCCTTCCCCCTCCATATAAATCTTCCAATCATAGTTTTAAGTTTATTTAAATACGCTGGGGATAACAAGATAGGAATCATTTGGCAGGTGTAAGTGAATATCGGTAAGATGAACATCTTTATAACATTTATTCTTCCCGTCCACGAAAGGGCTCTATATTGAATCTTACTCAGTTGCTGCTTAATTTTATTAAGAAGGGGGATATAGTTAGCCTCGAACAAACCTCCCATTTTTACCGTCAAATTAATTCCAAGATACCCTAATTCTTTCAAGCACCATCTAAACGGTAACTTCCCCTGCAACGCCTTCTGTTCAACTATCGGTAGGTTTAAGTTTAGTATCTCCGACTTCGCCATATTCACTTTGAAATTTGAGACCTTCCCAAATTCCATAAGTTCTTTCATGACTACCGGGATAGAGATCCTTGGGTTAGCCATATACAGTAAGAGGTCATCAGCGAAACATGCTATCTTATACTCCCTACCCATTACTTTTATTCCTTGGATATCTTGGTTTCTCCTAATGGCTGCCAGAAGGGGTTCTAACACCATTATGAAAAGAAGCGGTGAGAGGGGGCATCCCTGCCGCGTCCCATTAAATAATTCAAGGGGGCGGGACAGGGATCCATTGATTCTTATCCTGGCTTTGGGATGGTCGTACAGAGCTTCTATCCATCTTCTCATCCTTTCACCTAATCCAAAGTATCTTAGTACCTCAAACAGGAAGCCCCAGCCGACCTTGTCAAATGCTTTTTCAGCATCAATCGACACCAGAACGGTAGGGGCTCCCTGTCTGATCGCCTCCTGCATCAACACAATAGTTTTCAGAACGTTATCTCTCCCCTCTCTCCCCTGAACGAAACCCACCTGATCTTTCTGGATCAAATCCGGTACATAGGGCCTCAATCGTTCCGCAATAATTTTTGCAAACAGCTTTATATCCGAATTCAAGAGGGATATTGGTCTATAGCTTTCAACTGCCATGGGGTCTTTTGCCTCCTTCAAAATTAATGCTATATGTGCCAGCATTGTTTCATCTCTAAATCCCCCCCCCCCCCTCTCCTACCGCATTGAAGTAATCACATAATTTTGGCGCAAGTTGTTTTTGGAATTTCTTATAATATAAGATCGGGAACCCGTCCGGACCTGGACATCCTCCCACTGTTGTATTTTTAATTGCTCTTTCCACTTCCTCAATCGCAATTGGGGCTTCTATCGAGGCCGTTTCCTCTTGCGTTAGCTTGTGTAGATCTAGCCTCCTCAGGTATTCGCCTATTTCCTCTCGGGTCGCACCCCCCCCCCATGTTCAATATTGTAGAGAGCACTAAAGTACGCCTGGAAGGTGTCCATTATCTTTTCCGGGATAGTTTGTACTTCTCCCTTCTTATCTCTTACCTTTGGGATAAAAGTTCTATTTTTTTTTCCTTTACCTTCCTGGCCAACCATTTTCCTGATTTATTCCCCCAAAGATATCTCTCCTTTTCTAGCATGTGATAAGCAGCTTTCCTCTCTTGCTCCAGACATTCTTCTAACTCACTCTTTATTTTTTTCAACTCCTGACTCTCCGGGTTTCCCTCCGTCCTTCTACTTTGTTCCTCTCTCTGTATTTCCTCATACAGCATTCGCTTCCTTCTCTCCCTCTCTTTTTTCTTTCCCGCCCCAATCCCAATTAGTATACCTCTCATTACGACTTTATGTGACTCCCACAGTATTGAGATAGAGACTTCCGGGGTATTATTTAACCTAAAAAATTGTTCCATTTCCTGTTCAATCCTATTTATTGATTCCTTATCTTGTAACAATAATTCATTGAGCCTCCAGCTTGTCCCCGGCTCACGCACTCCCCCCATCTCCAGCTGGATCGCCACTGGCGCATGGTCAGAAACCGTTATTGATTTTATTTCAGCCTTCCTCAGAGCTGATAGGAGATGGTACTCTAAGAAAATGTAATCAATTCTAGAGAAAGAGCCGTGTACCTGGGAGAAGCAGGTATAGTCTTTATCCCTTGGGTGTAATGCCCTCCAAGCATCCTGGAGTTGAAAACCTGCTAAAGCTTTAACCAACTTCCTCTGTTTGACCCTAGGTGACCCACTTCCTGTCTCCCTAATGTCCTCCTTCTTCGCGTCCATGTTCCAATTAAGGTCGCCTGCTAAGATCAGGTTCCCTTCCTTAAAATCTTCTATCTTTTTTAGCAGTTTGCTTAAAAATTTATCAGCATTCTTATTCGGAGCATAGACATTAACAATTGTACATTTCATGTTTGATAACATCCCTTTTACGCACAAATATCTCCCCTCTGGGTCCACTAGACGCTTTTCTAGCTCAAATCTTGTTGCTTTTCCAAAACCAATCGCCACTCCTCTAGAGTAAGCGGAGGGAGAATCCCTGTATATCCACACCGGGAAGTCCACTGTGTTAATCTTTATACCTGAAGTGTGTGTTATGTGTGTCTCCTGGAGACACACCACACTTGCTCCCATGTACCTTAATTCATCATTAATCCTAAATCTTTTCCTTTTTGTGTTTAAACCCCTTACATTATAAGTAACCACATTCAGTACTTCCATATTTTGGTTGCAAATTGAAAAAGGTTAATTTCCTCCCTTTCTGACGCGTCCAGTGGTCCCAGCTACCTCTAGTCCTACTGACTCTAAGGAAGGATCGAGTGAGAGCCCCAAGAAAACCATTCCCACCCCCCCCCATCCCCTCCCTCCCCCCACCCCCCCCTGTCTTATAACGGAACATCTCAAGGGATTGGGTAAGACAGCCCTTTTCCCGTTATTACTATGGTTCTGGACGGCCTCCCCACCTGGTCGGCCCACCTCCATAGCTTCCCTAGGGTTCATTCAAGCCCACAACCATAGGAGACCCCGCCTCTCTCACCCCCCCCCTCCCCCCCATCCCCCACTATACCCCCTCACCGCCAGTTGACCCTCTTCCTCTCTGCCTGGTCCAAGGCTCCTGAGTCCTCCTATTTTTAATATTTTTCCCTATCGACCCTACCTCCTCATCCTTTTCCCATTCTAACTGTGGGGGAGGATTTAAACCCAACCGCTCACAGAAATCCTGTAAATCTTCGGGAAAACGGAGCACCGCAGACCGTCCCTCCTTCCTTCCGATTAAACATGATGGAAATCCCCATTGATAAGGAATATTTGCTGCCACCAGCATTTCCGTGAACGGTTTAAGTCGTCTCCTTCTTCTTAGGGTCTCTGGCGCCAAATCCGAATAGATCTGCAGTTCTAGACCCCCATACGACAGCCCTGGATTAGTTCTAATCTTACCCATCACTTGAATCTTTTCCTCCACATAATGAAACCTCACTAATACGTCTCGCGGAGATTCTGACCTCATTCCTGAGAATCGTGTGAATCCTATGGATTCTATCTATTCTTAAAGGTTCTGAGATTTCTCTATCTAAAAGTGGGTTGAATATTTGTTGGGCCACTTCTTTAAGTGTTAAGCTGTTGTGGGCCTCAGGGAGCCCTTTTATCCGTAAGTTCCTTTTCCTACTGCGATTTTCCTGGTCTTCTAATTAATGCATTAATGCCCTGTTTCCCTTCCGTAATGCTGTGACCTGCTCCCGAATTTCTTCTATTGTCTGCTCATGGGTCTCTACTCTGTTTTCTATTTCCTCTACTCTCCCCAATACTTGCCCGATATCTACCCTTATTGTGGCAATTTCTATTTTAAGGGAGGATTCCATTTTTGTAAACATCTCCCCAAGCATGTCTTTTAAATGTGAGGTTTGTACTAGGGGTGGCGACCGACCGTGATCCCCCAAGGGTATCCCTCCTCCCTCTACACCCTGCCTCTCCTCCTCCTGCACCTCTTCCTGTCTACCCACCGCCCTCTGTATAGCCCTTCCATTTTTCTGGGTCTCAGCTAAATTTGTGGGGATACTCCTCTCTATTCTGCTTTCCCCCCCTCTCTGTCTACTAGCTCCTGCCCGTGTGGATTTCTCCACTCTAGGGCTTCCACTCTCCTCTTCTCTTATAGTAGAATTTGCCGCCATATATCTTTGAATCCCTACCGAGCTTGAGACTGGGGTAGTCGATTTTATTTTACTTGATTTCCCCTTCATGATAAAAAAAAAAAAAAGGGGGTGGGGGGAGGAACAATACCCTTAACCAATATATTATCAAGTATAAGTCCAGGGAAAGTGTGTAGATAAACTTCTTCTATCCACCTGCTCCGAGAAAGGGTCAGGAGCACTTGATGCGTTTTTGTTTAGCACCATAAGAAATTTTGCTTTCAAGATACTATCTCGCAGTCTCCATTGTAACTTCACCGCCGATCCAGATAGTGGAATTAGACATTCCCATTACCCATTATTCTCCTTCAGAGTAAGCGTAAAACAATGTTCACTGTGGGCCCTTTAAGTTTAGACCCCACCTTGATCCATAAGAAGACATATACAATAAGGGCCACAGCAATACAGGGACTTCAGTAATACAGGAACATCTTGATACTTGAATACTTCTTCATTATAATTCCCATATCCAGTCCAGATACAAATACCTCTCTTCCGAGGTACCCTATGGGGAGTCACTATCAGATCTTTACTTTCACCGTGGAATTCCCCACTCCCACTTCCAGGGTATCTACCCCCTGTCTCTGTTACCACACTCCCCACCCAGGCACCCAGACACCCCAGGCACCATAGGAGGTATTATTTTCAGGGTGCCAGTCATAGATAATCTCCAATATTATTAGACCGCTGATCCGCTGATCCAGCAGATTCGCATAAGGTAATACCAGTCACTGTTGTTCTCCTTCAAAGTCTATTATTTCATCTCAAGATAGATATAAGACGGTATTCACCATAAGTTCCCCGCTGTTTACTCTAAGGGGGCTCCGCAGCACATATGCAATGTTGAAACTTCAACAATATAAAAACTTCAACAGTATAGAGATATCTTGGCCCTTAAATAATCTTCAACATAGTTTCCATCTAGGATACTAATACCGTTCTTCCAGTGTGTCTATAGGGGGTTGCTGTATTTCCTGGGGCACTCTCCAGTCGCAGGTCTTCCTCCACCTGTCACTGCCACCAAGCTCCCCTTACAGATACCACCAAGCAAGGATACTATGTAACTGACTTAGCCCTCACAGGCTGATAAGCTTACCACCTCCCTGGTGCAGCCCTGCAGAGTCAGTCCCAGCGTCCCGCCATCAGCATTATCTTCCAGAGGCTCTCTTTCGTTACAGCGCTGCTTGGGGAAGCGAGGGTCAACGAGGATGTTAGAGTACGGATCATTCAGCCGGCTTATGCAGAGTTAGCAGCAGACGGAGAACGGTGGTGTCCTATTTCGTCATCCCGGTATGACCCCGGCGCCTGTGTCTGCTTTCCGGTCCGCTCGTTTTCTCCATCCAGACAGTACCCCCTCCGGAGACCGTATCAACGGTGTCAGCAGTCCGGTCCGTCCGTAAGACCCGAGCGCCTGAGCAGTGCGCCGCGCTCCATGCGGCGTGAGGTGAGGGGGAGCGAGGGAGAGCGGGGAGGACACGGAGGAACGAGCTACAAGGCCACGCCCCCTACGTCATGACGCTATCATGCCCCCAGGGACAGTTCTAAGCACGGAAAACATGCGCCCCTTCACAGGCATACTATAGACACCCCCCAGGTACGAAATTTAAAGGAATATTACACTTTTATTGTTTCACTTTAATCATTATTAAAATCACTGCTCCTGAAAAAACGGGCGTTTTTAAAACTTTTTTTTTGCATTGATCCATGTCCCCTGGGGCAGGACCCGGGTCCCCAAACACTTTTTAGGACAGTAACTTGCATATTAGCCTTTAAAATTAGCACTTTAGATTGTGAACGTTCGAGTCCCATAGACTTTAACCACTTCAGGACCGCCGTATTGCCAATGTACGTCAACACAATGGCACAGGCAGGCACAATCACGTAGATGTACGTGATTGCCTTCCAGCGGGTGGGGGGTCCGATCGGACCCCCTCCCGCTGGTTACGGCGGTCCGGTTCGCTCCAGGAGCGCTCCGTGATGAGGGGATGGCCGTTGGTTTTCGGCCACCCCCTCTGGATCGCTCCTGGCCAATGAGAAGCTTCCTCCCACTGTGTATTGTTTACACAGGAAGGAGGAAGTGATGTCATTCTCCTCGGGGCGGTCTTTTTGACCGGACTACGAGGAGAAGACTAATAGTAAGTGTGCACCAACACTACACTGACATGTAGGTACACACAGGCACACAAACCCCCCCCCACCGCCAGGTTTTTATAGCGCTAGGTACCCCGATATACTACCCAATAATGGTTTTAACCCCCTGATTTCCGCTAGTTAACCCTTTCACCCCCTTTTGCCAGTGTCACTAAGCGATAATTTTTCTGAACGCTGCATCAGTGTCGCTAGTGTCGCTAGGTAGCTAGTTATTTTTTTAGGTTCACCGCCAGGTTTTTATAGCGCTAGGTACCCCGATATACTACCCAATAATGGTTTTAACCCCCTGATTGCTGCTAGTTAACCCTTTCACCCCCTTTCACCAGCGATCACAGTATAAGTGTCACTGGTGACGCTGGTTAGCCAGTTAGTTATTTAGGTTCCCCGTCAGGTTTTTATATAGCGCCAGGGACCCCCATATACTACCTAATAAAAATTTGAACCCCCTGATTGCCCCTAGTTAACCCTTTCACCACTGATCACCGTATAAGTGTTACGGGTGACTCTGGTTAGTTTGTTTTTTATAGCATCAGGGCACCCACCATTTATTACCCAATAAAGGTTTAACCCCCTGACCACCCCCTGATCTGGGTGATATCAATTAGGTTTTAGGGTCAGGGTCTGCGTCGCCCCAGGCAGCGCTATGTTAGTGCCAGTACCGCTAACACCCACACGCAAAGCATACACCTCCCGTAGTGGTATAGAATCTGAACAGATCAATATCTGATCTGATCAGATCTATACTAGCGTCCCCAGCAGTTTAGGGTTCCAAAAAAACGCATTGTTAGCGGGATCAGCCCAAATACCTGCTAGCACCTGCGTTTTGCCCCTCTGCCCAGCCCACCCAAGTGCAGTATCGATCGATCACTGTCACTTACAAAACACTAAACACATAACTGCAGCGATCGCAGAGTCAGGCCTGATCCCTGCCATCGCTAACAGGTTTTTTTGGTAGCATTTTATATTCAAATCCGGAAGGCAGTGCTTGGTTTTCGGGGTCCCGTACGTGGCTAGGCTCCCAAAAAGTCCCCCACATGTGGTATCCCCGTACTCGGGAGAAGCAGCAGAATTTATTTTGGGGTGTAATTTGACTTCTGCCCATAGCATGTGTGAGCAATATATCATTTAGTGACAACTTTGTGCAAAAAAAAAAAAAGTTTGTAATATTCCCGCAACTTTTGGCAAAATATAAAATATTCCATGGACTCAACATGCCTCTCAGTAAATAGCTTGGGGTGTCTACTTTCCAAAATGGGGTCATTTGGGGGGGTTTTGTGCTATTTTGGCATTTTATGGCCTTCGAAACTGTGATAGGTAGTGAGGAGTTAAATCAAAAATTTGCAACCTTAGGCCGCGTACACACGCGGGGACTGTTCGCTGAAACTGTCCGCTGAAACCAAGTTTCAGCGGACAGTCCGCTCGTGTGTGGGCTTTCAGCGGACAGTTTCAGCGAACAGTCCGCTGAACAAGGTTTTTCGGAAATTCAGAAAAACTGTCCGCTGAAACCTTGTTTCAGCGGACAGTCCCCGCGTGTGTAGGCTTGTTCGTCAAACAAAGTTGCGCGCATGCTCAGAAAGGATTTTCACGCCGAAAGTTATAATGCAGTGTATAGGACGTCGTATTTTTCGTCCCGTCGTACGTGCCGTTCATGTCATCTCGCACGGTTTCAGCAAACTGTTCGTCCGTCGTGTGTGGCCATGTCCGTCCATGCTAATTTTGAGCGGACTGTTTGCCGAAACTGTTTGACGGACAAAGTTGGGCGAACAGTCCCCGCGTGTGTACGCGGCCTTAGAAATCCTGAAGGTGGTGATTGGTTTTCGGGGTGCCGTGCGCGACTAGACTCCCAAAAAGTCCCACACATGTGGTATCCCCGTACTCAGGAGAAGCAGCAGAATGTATTTTGGGGTGTCATTTCACATATGTTCATAGCATGTGTGAGCAATATATCATTTAGTGACAACTTGGTGCAAAAAAAAAAAAGTTTGTAATATTCCCGCAACTTGTGGCAAAATATAAAATATTCCATGGACTCAACATGCCTCTCAGTAAATAGCTTGGGGTGTCTACTTTCCAAAATGGGGTCATTTTGGGGGGTTTTGTGCTATTTTGGCATTTTATGGCCTTCGAAACTGTGATAGGTAGTGAGGAGTTAAATCAAAAATTTGCACCCTTAGAAATCCTGAAGGTGGTGATTGGTTTTCGGGGTGCCGTGCGCGACTAGACTCCCAAAAAGTCCCACACATGTGGTATCCCCATACTCAGGAGAAGTAGCGGAATATATTTTGGGGTGCAATTCCACATATAACCATGGCATGTGTGAGCAATATATCATTTAGTGACAACTTTTTGTAAAAAAAATTTTTTTTTTTTTTTTTGTCATTATTCAATCCCTTAGGACAAAAAAAAAAAATATTCAATGGGCTCAACATACCCATCAGCAATTTCCTTGGGGTGTCTACTTTCCGAAATGGGGTCATTTGGGGGGGATTTGTACTGCCCTGCCATTTTAGCACCTCAAGAAATGAGATCGGCAGTCATAAATTAAAAGCTGTGTAAATTCCAGAAAATGTACTCTAGTTTGTAGACGCTATAACTTTTGCGCAAACCAAAAAATATACGCTTATTGACATTTTTTTTACTAAAGACATGTGGCTGAATAAATTTTGCCCTCAATGTATGACTAAAATTTTGTTTATTCGATTTTTCTTATAACAAAAAGAAGAAAATATCTTTTTTTTTCAAAATTTTCGCTCTTTTTCCATTTATATCGCAAAAAAAAAAATCGCAAAGGCAATCAAATACCATCAAAAGAAAGCTCTATTTGTGGGAAGAAAAGGACGCAAATTTCGTTTGGGTGCAATATTGCATGACCGCACAATTACCAGTTAAAGCAGCGCAGTGCGAAATTGCAAAAAGACCTCTGGTCCTTAAGGTGTTTATTGGTCCGGAGCTGAAGTGGTTAATAGGGTTCTAAAGTTCACACAAAGTTTAGGTCTGTTCGCAGGTTCTGGTGCGAACCGAACAGGGGGGTGTTCGGCTCATCCTTACCCGGAATGTCTACTAGACTCTTTAAGTGAGTTTAAGTGAGTTATTTCTAAGAATTATAGGCCTACAATATAAAACTCCAAATTTCCATGCAAAATAAGGGCATCGCTTTTAGCACCTAAAATCTGAAATAATCATACTGCCAGGGAGCTTAAATACTCTTTAAAATAAATGTTATACTGATGTTGGCCAAGAATGTTTGTGTCTAATCTGCTTGAAATTTTATGTGCAAAAGTACAATTTTTTTTTTGTTTGATGCCCCAGTTTCCTTCAACCCCACAGGAATGGCAGACTGTGGCATCCCACTTTTCCCAGTAGTGGGACTTTCCCAACTGCAGAGGGGCAATGGCTGGAAGACATGTCCACATCCTCCCACCCCCCCCAACTCGGGGTGATAGTATTATAATTACAAGTGGTTTAATATTATTTTGATGTTGGCGGTGGTGTCGGCAATATAGGAGTTTATATGGACGTGGGGAAGAATGGCCGGATGTCAGATGGTGGAGTCATCGCCCAGATGGAGTTTTACAGATGGCTCCAGAATGGTAGCTTGGGCTTGCCACCTGCGGAAGACAACGTGTCTGGTCTTCCGTTCGTGTTTGTCGCTGATGAAGCGTTTGGGCTAGGAGAACATCTAATGAGGCCATTTCCCATGAGGACTCTCACCCCGGACCAGAGGGTTTTTAACTACCGGCTGGTCAGAGCCAGAAGAGTGGTGGAGAATGCTTTCGGCATAATGGCCAGATAGTTCCGCATATTCCTGATGCCAATCCACATGGCGGAATATAAACTCAACCATATTGTCTTGCCTGCTGCATTATGCACAATTTTCTATGGAAAAATGATACTAACTATGTGGCCTCAGTTAGGCCTGAGGCCGGCTTTGCAGGTCAACCAACCCTGATGGCACTTGAAGCTGGCCATCCTGGCTTGCCCCTCCAAAGCCCCCGCAAAGTCAGACAAAATTATCTGGAGTCATTTGCGGGTAGGGGGGCCATTGATATGCCAGCAAATGTTTGAGAAACATTTTTAAAATACATTTTTATTTTAAACTGAAATAATATTTCATTTGATTTACTGCTTGTGTTTCTTTTAGCTGTCTCCTAGGTTCCTGGTGTCAGTACTAGGTTCCCGTTAGGACCCAGCACAACTCACTTGACACAGCCTTTGCCTGGGAAACAACAGTGATTGGCCAGCTCACCTTTAAATCACCTGTATCAGCATTCAATCAGTGCTCGTGTTAGAGTTTACTTTTGTGTTTGATCCAGCTGATATCTGCTCTGTGTCTTTCGTGTAAGACCCGGCTTGTTAGACCCTCCTTGCTCGCTTCTTATTTGGTACCGTTTGGACTCTGATCTACCTGTGTATGACCCAGTTTGCCTAGACTACGCTTTGCCTGATTCTACTGTAGTACCCTCATCTGCAGCAGTGAACTACAAGGTCCAGCAAACATTTACCTTCATCTGCAGCGGTGAACTACAAGTCCCAGCTGACCTGTTCTTCTTAGACCTGCTCATGGTATTTGCTCTTGAACTCTGTATAATCAGCACACCTGAACTGTTACCTTTTATCTGCTTCTAGCCTGACATTAACACGAGCCGTACAAACCTATCATGGATCCTGAGCAAGCTCAGTTGTTTGCACAAGAACTTTGCCGTTTATCCCATCAAGTTCAGGAAATGGCCACAGAGCTCACCAAGGTGCAATCTCCTTCTACTACCACTGCTACAAAATCCCCATCTGAACCAAAAATTCCTTTGTCTGACTGATTTTCTGGTGACCGTAAAGGGTTTTGCAACTTTAAAAATAGCTGCAAATTATATTTCAAGTTAAGGCCATCCTCGTCTGGCCCTGAAACTCAGAGGGTTCAAATCATTATCTCTCTACTACAGGATGACCCTCAGGCTTTGGCCTTTAACCTGGAACCAAACCATCCAGCCCTGCTAACAGTAGATGCCTTCTTTGAAGCCCTCAGGTTGCTATATGATGATCCAGATCGTGCTGCTACTGCAGAATCAACCATGCGTAACTTAAAACAAGGAACTGCCACAGCTGAAATGTATTGCTCAGAGTTTCGTAGGTGGGCCCTGGAATCTGGCTGGAATGATGCAGCTCTCCGCAGCCAGTTTAGAATAGGCCTTTCAGATGCAATTAAGGATGCTCTGGTCAACTTCTCCTACCCAGCCTCACTGGAGGAAGCTATGTGTCTAGCCATTAGAATTGACCGCTGCCAGCGAGAGAGGAGGCGAGAACAAACAATGGCTGTGGCAAACTATATACCTACCTTGCCACCTGAATATTCCACCTCCAGTGCCAAATCTGAGGTAGAACTTACGCAGTTAGGCTCCACCCGGTTATCTGCCCAGGAACACACGCGGGTGTAATATGGGATCTCAAGGGTCATATGCTCCGTTCGTGCCCTACCCATCCGAGAAACTCTAAAACGAGCACTGATTGAATGCTGATACAGGTGATTTAAAGGTGAGCTGGCCAATCACTGTTGTTTCCTAGGCAAAGGCTGTGCCAGGTGAGTTGTGCTGGGTCCTAATGGGAACCTAGTACTGACACCTGGGCTTTTCTTTTTGGCCATTTTCTTAAATAGTGCAAACGTTATTTATTTGATATATGAGGTGACAATCTCTTTTTCAGCTTACTATTATGTTGTGGGTCTGCTGCACACACACACAAACACATGTTTTTGTTGTTAATGAATGTAATGCATTAATGTTAAAAATAATTATCTTTTTCAGCACCATTAATTAATTGTTTTGAGTGCCTAAAATGGCCTAATTGGGGCCAATGTTAGAGCACTTTGTGGGTTATTTACTAAAAGCAAATACACTTTGCACTGCGAGAGTGCACTGAAAGTTCACTTGTAGTGCAAAGTGGATTTGCCTTTAGTAAATAACCCCTATTGCCACTGTAAACGCCAATTTACTCCAAAAACTGGTATTGAAAGAAGAAGCCACACATTGTTGAGTATAAAACATTTTACTCAAAGCACATTCACATGTGCATTAGAAAAGGGTTTTTAACCACTTGCTTACTGGGCACTTAAACACCCTTCCTGCCCAGACCAATTTTCAGCTTTTGGTGCTCTCACACTTTGAATGACAATTACTCAGTCATGCAACACTGTACCCAAATGAATTTTGTGTCCTTTTTTTCCCACAAATAGAGATTTCTTTTGGTGGTATTTGATCACCTCTGGGGTTTTTATTTTTTGCGCTATAAATGAAAAAAGACCGAAAATTTTGAAAAAAAACACATATTTCTTTGTTTCTGTGATAAAATTTTGCAAATTATAATTTTTTTTTCATAAATTTTGGCCACAATTTATACTGCTACATATCTTTGGTAAAAATAACCCAAATTATTGGATATTATTTGGTCTTTGTGAAAGTTAGAGAGTCTACAAGCTGTGGTGCGAATCGCACAAAATTGATCACATCTGATGTACTGGTGGCCTATCTCATTTCTTGTGACCCGAACAAGTCAGGAAAGTACAAATACCCCCCAAATGACCCCTTTTTTGAAAGTAGACATTCCAAGGTATTTACTAAGATGCATGGTGAGGTTTTTGATGTTGTCATCTTTTTCCCACAATTCTTTGCAAAATGAAGATTTTTTTTTTTTTTTTTTTTCTCACAAAATTTTTAATGTAATAGGTTATTTCTCTCACATGGCATGTGTATACCACAAATGACACCCCAAAATACGTTCTGCTACTCCTTCTGAGTATTACGATACCAAATGTGTGAGACTTTTACACAGCCTGGCCACATACAGAGGCCCAATATTGAAATAGCACCATCAGGCGTTCTAGGAGCATAAATTACACATTTAATTTCTCAACCACCTATTACAGTTTTGAAGGCCCTGGAGCACCAGGACAATGGAAATGCCCACAAAGTGACCCCATTTTGGAAAGCTAACACCCCAACGTATAATCTATGAGGCATATTGAGTCGTTTGAATGGTTCATTTTTTTTCCAGAAGTTTTGGGAAAATGTGGAAAAAAAATGAAAACGCATTTTTTTTACGCAAAGTTGTCCATTTATAAGATATTTCCAACACATAGCATGTACATAGCAAAAATGACACCCCAAAATACGTTCTACTACTCCTCCTGAGTATAACGATACCAAATGTGTGAGACTTTTACACAGCCTGGCCACATACAGAGGCCCAATATTGAAATAGCACCATCAGGCGTTCTAGGAGCATAAATTACACATTTCATTTCTCAACCACCTATTACAGTTTTGAAGGACCTGGAACACCAGGACAATGGAAATGCCCACAAAGTGACCCCATTTTGGAAAGCTAACACCCCAACGTATAATCTATGAGGCATATTGAGTCGTTTGAATGGTTCATTTTTTTCCAGAAGTTTTGGGAAAATGTGGAAAAAAAATGAAAACGCATTTTTTTTACGCAAAGTTGTCCATTTATAAGATATTTCCAACACATAGCATGTACACAGCAAAAATGACACCCCAAAATACATTCTACTACTCCTCCTGAGTATAACGATACCAAATGTGTGAGACTTTTACACAGCCTGGCCACATACAGAGGCCCAATATTGAAATAGCACCATCAAGCGTTCTAGGAGCATAAATTACACATTTCATTTCTCAACCACCTATTACAGTTTTGAAGGACCTGGAGCACCAGGACAATGGAAATGCCCACAAAGTGACCCCATTTTGGAAAGCTAACACCCCAACGTATAATCTATGAGGCATATTGAGTCGTTTGAATGGTTCATTTTTTTCCAGAAGTTTTGGGAAAATGTGGAAAAAAAATGAAAACGCATTTTTTTTACGCAAAGTTGTCCATTTATAAGATATTTCCAACACATAGCATGTACATAGCAAAAATGACACCCCAAAATACGTTCTACTACTCCTCCTGAGTATAACGATACCAAATGTATGAGACTTTTACACAGCCTGGCCACATACAGAGGCCCAATATTGAAATAGCACCATTAGGCGTTCTAGGGGCATAAATTACACATCTCATTTCTCAACCACCTATTACATTTTTGAAGGCCCTGGAGCACCAGGACAATGGAAATGCCCACAAAGTGACCCCATTTTGGAAAGCTAACACCCCAACGTATAATCTATGAGGCATATTGAGTCGTTTGAATGGTTCATTTTTTTTCCAGAAGTTTTGGGAAAATCTGGAAAAAAAATGAAAACGCATTTTTTTACACAAAGTTGTCCATTTATAAGATATTTCCAACACATAGCATGTACATAGCAAAAATGACACCCCAAAATACGTTCTACTACTCCTCCTGAGTATAACGATACCAAATGTGTGAGACTTTTACACAGCCTGGCCACATACAGAGGCCCAATATTGAAATAGCACCATTAGGCGTTCTAGGGGCATAAATTACACATCTCATTTCTCAACCACCTATTACATTTTTGAAGGCCCTGGAGCACCAGGACAATGGAAATGCCCACAAAGTGACCCCATTTTGGAAAGCTAACACCCCAACGTATAATCTATGAGGCATATTGAGTCGTTTGAATGGTTCATTTTTTTTCCAGAAGTTTTGGGAAAATCTGGAAAAAAAATGAAAACGCATTTTTTTACACAAAGTTGTCCATTTATAAGATATTTCCAACACATAGCATGTACATAGCAAAAATGACACCCCAAAATACGTTCTACTACTCCTCCTGAGTTTAACGATACCAAATATGTGAGACTTTTACACAGCTTGGCCACATACAGAGGCCCAACATGCAAGGAACACCATCAGGTGTTCCAGGGACACATAGCATGCACATACCAAGAATTACACCCCAAAATACATTCTACTGAGAAAAGAGTAAACAAAAGATTACCTGTGGTTTTAGCAGCGCAGTTGTCCACAGGATGATAGCACTGGTCCAGGCAGCAGGCAGGGACTTGGTCAACAAAAGTGAACACAATTTTCCAGGCAACAGGCAGGTATACTGTCCATAGTCATTATTGGCAGCAGGCAGGGATACTGTCCATATACAGTCCAAGGTCAGTGCAGGCAGAGATCGTCAGCATTGCCAAAATATTGGTCCTGGTAGTAGGCAGGAACATGGTCCATCCATGTGCTGTGGTCAGTTCATGCGACAGGCAGAGGCATGATGGTATAGGTCCTACAGGCAGCAGGCAGAAGTAGGGCCTTTTTCAGGACAGAATGGGGATAGGGGTAGAGGCTTCTCCCACCCAAATCTCTTTGAAGCCTCCGAGTCTCCAGACACTAATCTAGGAATGAGAAAACAAGGGAAATTGTCTTCTTCATCCAAAAAAACTATTCTGGAGCCCCTCACATATGTGAGACCCCTGCTATGAATCCCACTAGTCCACAGAGGGTACAAGATCAGTCCAAGAGGCAGGCAAAAGGCATGGTCAAACAGTCCAGGGTCAGTTCCAGATCAGGCAGAGGTATGTACAGAATCAGTAGGCAGAAGCGTGGTCGAATAACAGTCCAGGGTCAGTTCCAGATCAGGCAGAGGCGTAAACAGAATCAGTAGGCAGAAGCGTGGTCGAATAACAAGCCAGGGTCAGTTCCAGATCAGGCAGAGGTATGTACAAAATCAGTAGGCAGAAGCGTGGTCGAATAACAAGCCAGGGTCAGTTACAGAGCAAGCAGAGGCATAAGGGGTTTGAAGGTAAATGGCAGGAAGTGAGGGTTATGGTTACCATACTTCACTAATAATTCACTAAAGTATGGTAACGGCGGAAACAGTCACCTATGCAGAGGCCTGGTTGGGAAGGGCATTGGGCACAGTGATAAGTGGTGTCTCTTCTCACTCTTCGTTTGCTGCACACCCGACATTTTTTCTGACATCTTCGGCCTGTTGGTTTGGGAGGGATTTTGTCAGGAAAGTGGCGTTCAGAGAGTCTGCTAATTACATCGGATCGAATGTTTTGTGGTGGGCCGTTGGGGTAAATAAGGGCAGTGGTGATTTCCTCCTGGTAGCCAAGGAAGGGTATGGGTCTTTCTGTGGACTTACGATAAATGACATACGTGTTGTATATGGCCAAATTAAAGAAATAAATTGCAATTTTTTTATACCACTTGTATGTTCTTCTCGTGGCAAGATAGGGTTCGAGCATCTGGTCGTTCATGTCGACACCCCCCATGAACATGTTGTATTCATGGATACAAGTGGGTTTTAGTATTGGGCCATCCCTCCTGGTGATCTCAACAAAAGTGTTGTTGTGGATCGAAGAAAGTATGTAGACATCCCTTCTGTCCCTCCACTTCACAGCCAAAATTTCCTCGTTCCGTAAGCTCGCCGCTTCGCCTTTTCTTAGCCTTTTGTTGACGAGGCTTTGAGGAAAGCCCTTCCGGTTCGTTCGTACGGTGCCACATGCTGGAGTTTGCATTCTATGGAGGTTGCGGAACAGGGGTAAACTGGTATAAAAATTGTCCACATACAGATGGTAGCCTTTCTCAAGGAGTGGGTTTATGAGTTCCCAAACAACTTTTCCACTCGATCCGATGTATTCGGGGCAATTAGGGGGATGTAGCTGGGTGTCCTTCCCTTCGTATACCATGAAGGAATATGTATACGCTGTGGCTCGATCACACAACTTATACATTTTCACCCCATAGCGGGCCCTTTTGGAGGGAATAAATTGCTTTAGGCCCAGCCTGCCAGAAAATTTGATCAGGGACTCATCCACACATATGTGTTGGTCTGGGGTAAACAACTGGGGGAACATCTGAGAAAAATAATTTATTAGCGGCCGAATTTTGTAAAGTTTATCAAAATTTGGGTCATTCCGGGGAAGGCATTGGGTATTGTCATTAAAGTGTAGGAATCTCATTATCGTTAGATATCTGGTCCGGGACATTATTGAGGAAAAGATGGGCATGTGATAGATGGGGCGGGATGACCAATATGCATGTATTTCATTTTTATTGTTTAGTCCAATACAAAATGTGAGGCCCAAAAAAATTTTAAACTCCTCCACTGTTAGGGCTCTCCACTTGTAGGGACGGGCATAAGAGGACGTTGGGTTGCTTTCAATAAATTGTTGGGCATATAGGTTGGACTGGACAACAATGGATTCAAGCATGTCCTCTGTAAAAATTAGGTGGAAAAAGTCCATCAGGGAAAAATTTTGTGTGTCCACCTGGACTCCTGGGTTGGCAGTGAAAGGGGGAACGTTGGCTTCTCCTGAGTTAGGAGGAAGCCACAAGGGGTTCTGGAGGGAATAGGGAAGGCTGGCATGGGACCTAACCCTTTGGGGCCGAGTTGACACCCCACTTGTACGTGGCCTTTGCCGAGGTACTGTGGTGCTGGTGGATGGCACTGGGTTGCCGGTGGATGGCTCTGCGGTGCTGGTGGATGGTACCGCCTCCTCACCAGTGCGCCTTCGTCTGACGGGCGGACTATCATCTTCCTCCTCTGAGGCTGTCATGGTACCGCTGCTGAGGACAGGCTCGTAGTCCACGTCAGACTCAGAATCTGAATAGGAGGAGGAATCCGAAGCGGAAACCTCCCCGTTGCTCTCGTCGGCTGCAAGGATATCATATGCCTCCTCAGCTGAATACAATCTTTGTGACATTTTTATTGACCACAAATGGCACTGACAGGTGACGCTGATTTGGCAGATGACACTGACAGGAGACGCTGATGTGGCAGGTGACACTGACAGGTGACGCTGATTTGGCAGGTGACACTGACAGGTGACGCTGATGTGGCAGGTGACACTGACAGGTGACGCTGATTTGGCAGATGACACTGACAGGTGACGCTGATTTGGCAGATGACACTGACAGGTGACGCTGATGTGGCAGGTGACACTGACAGGTGACGCTGATTACAGGTGACACTGACGTGGCAGGTGGCACTGACAACACGTGGCACTGACAAATGGCACTGGAGGCAGATGGCACTGGAGGCAGATGGGGCTGACAGATGTCGCTGACAGATGTCGCTGGCAGATGTCGCTGGCAGATGTCGCTGACAGATGTCGCTGACAGATGGCACTGGCAGATGGTGCTGGCTATTTGCTCTGGCAAATGGGGCTGGCAGATGGCAGTGCGGCTGGCAGATGGCGCTGGCAGGTGGCACTGGCGGCACTGGCACTGGCGCTGGTGGCACTGGCGGCACTGGCGCTGACGGTACTGGCGCTGACGGCACTGGGGCTGACGGCACTGGGGCTGACGGCACTTCGGCTGAAGGATGGCACTGGCGTTGGCAGGTGGCACTGGCAGGTGGCACTGGCACTGGCACTGGCAGGTGGCGCTGGCACTGGTAGGTGGCACTGGGGTGACGGCACTGGGGTGACGGCACTGGGGTGACGGCACTGGGGTGATGGCACTGGGGCTGACGGATGGCACTGGCAGGTGGCACTGGCGCTGGCAGGTGGCGCTGGCACTGGCGCTGGTAGGTGGCACTGGCGGCACTGGCACTGGCGGCACTGGCGCTGACGGCACTGGGGCTGACGGCACTGGGGCTGACGGCACTGGGGCTGACGGCACTGGCGCTGACGGCACTGGGGCTGACGGATGGCACTGTCGCTGGCACTGTCGCTGACAGGTGGCGCTGGCAGGTGGCACTGGCGGCACTGGCACTGGGCTGACAGATGGCACTGGGCTGACAAATGGCACTGGGTTGACAAATGGCACTGGGTTGACAAATGGCACTGGCACTGGGGCTGACAATTGGCACTGGGGCTGACAATTGGCACTGGGGCTGACAATTGGCACTGGGACTGACAATTTGCACTGGTACTCAATACGGATACAATGTTTCACTCACAGATCCTCTCTCTCCTCACACGCTGTCTCTGTGTGAGGAGAGAGAGACACGGCAATGGGAGATGATCTCATATGTTTACATTTGAGATCATCTCCTATTGGCAGCTTAGATCGCTCTGTGAACGGCCGCTTTGATTGGCCGTTCACGGCGATCTGTATTCGCCTGTCTCCGGGAGACACGGCGAGTGCAAAACTTCCGCGATGCGCGCCCCTGGCGGCGCGCATTGCGGAAGTAAACACCTGGCCGTCCAGGGACGGCCAGGCGAGGGAAGCCGCCCGCCCGAAGGCCGGCATTCGGCTATAGGGCGGGCAGGAAGCGGTTAAACAAACCAACATCTTTGTTTTTATGTTTGACATTATAAATATCAATCTTTTGGTTAAACTGGCATGTTTCAAACCATAACATGCACAACTCATGAACTTACAAAGTTCAACTTTGAAAATGTGAAGGCAATATCAGACATTAGTATGTCCAAATTGTGTTGATATTGCCTTCAACAGATGGGGTGTCACCCCTGTAAAAGCCAAATTTTGAAGATGCACACAAATTGGGAGTCAAAGTGTGGATTTCCCTCCTGATCCCATGCCTAATGTCAACATGGGCTATCTCCCATCATGGGGGATCAATGGACATGTTTCGGGGGTGCAACCCCTCCCTCTTATCTACTTTAGTTGCGAGGAAGGGGTTGCACCCCCAAAACAGGTACCTTGATACCACATAGCAAATGTTGACACACTGTGTGCATCTTCCAAATTTGGCTTTTAAAATACTTTTAAACTTGAATTAAAATAAAAATAGTCCTTGACAAAACTCTATAATTTTTGTGTTTTTTAGTTTCTGCCTAAAACGTTAATGATGTTCTTTTCTAAATCACGATTGCACACCATGATCTCCCCGATGAGGATGTGTGCACTTGCACTTGTGAAATGAGTTTCTTCATCCACATCACCTAAACAATAAAAACCATGTATTATAAATATGAAGGCATACATCTATTACCTGAAACTGTGGTCTCAGACTGTTGTGGTCACCATTTTAACCACAACATGAACCTCTACTCCCTCCATATCCTCAGGGTGTGGTAACTTCCCCTTATTTAGGGAGTCGGGGGTCCCTGGTGTCCTCTGATGTCCCGAGTCTTTTCTCCCTTATGTGAATAAAAAAAAGGTATACTTAGCACACAGATATTTGAGGCAAGAAATGGGAATATGAAACATTGCTTGAAGTGTCGTACAATTGTCTGCTTTGGTAGACTTCCAAGCTGAAGACATTATTTTTTCCCTTAATTCAAGCTGGAATACTTACCTTTTTTGGTAAAGTTTCCCACATGAAGACACCCCTAGTATCTACTGGAGCACCTGTGTGGGACATCCTAAAAAGGTGTTCTGGTGTCCCAATGTCATGGTTATGCAATAGAGTTTGTCTGCTTACCTGTCTGCATGTGTTCATTTCTAGAGACCAGCCGAGCCTCACCTGACTGCTTTTATAATCCATCCTCTGGCATGGCTCCACCCTAGCTCCTATCAGACAACTCTATATTAACCTGTGCACTGCTAGCCTATCCTGCTGATCAACCTTTGTGTGTTAGCTTCCTGTTTCCTGCCATGTGCTCTGCTGCTGTTTTCCGTTACCGACTTTGGCGTGTCTTGACTATCCCTGTTTGCCTGTGATCCTGACCTTTTGGTTTGTCGTACCCGACTATTCTTGTCTGCTTGTGGCCCCGACCTTGGCTTTGTCCCTCACCATCCCTATCCTCCTGTTGCCTACTGTGGGCGTGAGCTGGGGGACCCTGGGGGTCGCGACCTGGAGCCAGTTGCAGCCAAGTCCATCCTCACCACCAGAGGCACTGGTGAACACCTGCTGGCTCTTAGCCCTTGTACACACGGTTGGAGAATCCATCGGAATGTGTCCTATCGGACCGTGTCGTCGGATAATCCAACTGTGTGTGGTATGCATCGGACTGATTCCGTCCGAATATCCGTCCGACCCAATTTTCCAACATGTTGGAAATATTTCCCGACCAACTGGGCCGGTCGGACCTAATCCGATCATGTGTAGCCTACTCCGACGGACAAGGTGCAACGCATGCTCACATTCAAATTCCGACACAGAAGTGCTCGTTCAGGTAAAACTACTGCTCGTAAGCGATATAGCACATTCGTCACTCTGCAATGTTAAAAATTCTTTCATCAAGCGCATTCTCTTGTTCTTTACAATGCTGCAAGAACGAACTTCTTTTGATGCTCATAGTCACACACACTTCTCCCGAACGGATTTCATTACTCTTTTTTAACCATTTCAGCAATATAATTTTATTTTGCGTCACATCTACACAATTTTAGTTTAGGTTTTTTCTTTTTTGGATGTTTTTGGGGGGGGATTCCCTAAAAATCTCCTTTAACCAGTTGCCGACCGCCGCACGACAATGTACGTCGACAGAATGGCACAGGCATTGGTGTCATTTGTGACTGCAATAACTGTTAGGGCAGTTAGGGTTAGCCCCCTTTAGCTCTAGGGTACCCCCCTAACCCCCCCCAATAAAGGTTTAACCCCGTAATCACCCCCCGTCGCCAGTGTCACTAATAAGCGATTGTTTTTCTGATCGCTGTATTAGTGTCACAGGTGACGCTAGTTAGGCAGGTAGGTATTTAGGTTCGCCGCAGCTTTTTATAGCGCCAGGGACCCCCATATACTACCGCATAAAGCCCTCTAGTTAACCCTTTCACCAGTGATCACCATATAACTGTTACAGGTGACGCTGGTTGGTTAGTTATTTTTTATAGTTTCAGGGCACCCGCCATTTATTACCTAATAAAGGTTTAACCCCCCTGATCACCCGGTGGGTGATATAAGTTTGAGGGTCAGATAAGGTCTGCGTCGCTCCAGGCAGCGTCAGGTTAGTGCCAGTACCGCTAACACCCACGCGCAAAGCATACACCTCCCTTAGTAATATAGTATCTGATCAGATCTATATTAGCGTCGCCAGCAGTTTAGGTTTCCCAAAACGCATTGTTAGCGGGATCAGCCCAGATACCTGCTAGCACCTGCGTTTAGCCCCTCCGCCAAGCCCAGCCCAGCCCATCCAAGTGCAGTATCGATCGATCACTGTCACTTACAAAACACAACACACATAACTGCAGCGTTCGCAGAGTCAGGCCTGATCCCTGCGATCGCTAACAGTTTTTTTTTGTAGCGTTTTGATACAGTCGCTGACAGCCTAGGTGCTTTTTTACCTGTGAGTCTCACTAATGTACCCCTAAATTTAGAGCCCAAAATGGCAAAGCGAAGGTACACTAGTGAAGAGGCCTACACGTTTCTGAGCATGACAGATGGTGAAGAGGAAGTGTCAAGATATGAAGACATATGTAACACATATCTGTATATAACCCAGAGTTCCCCTTCAATATAAGAATGTATTTCTTTATATAATGTTTTTTAATTCTTCTTGGGTATTCTCAATATTGCAACACATATCTTGTTATTCACTTGTTATTGTTATTGTTATTACTTATTATTTGCTTCACATGAGATTACTGCCAGTAAAATGATAAAGCATATTATTCCCAGAAATGATGTTCAAATGTTTTTATGGAAAGACCCTGTTGATAACATAACTTACCAAAAAGTCAGAATGACCTTTAAAGTTGTTATTGTGTTATGGCGAAAATGACCATGTGAAATATGAAATAGATTATCCTGGAATGTATTGTGTATTTTCTATTTTCACTCTTTCCCACACATAGACTGTAATGTTATAATTTTCTTTTAAAAACGCTGTTACAAATTGAGTAATTTCATCACTTTCATCACTTTCCCTTTGGAAAGGAAGTGACGTGATCCTCTGTACGGAGATTGATTTTCTGAGCAAATATACATTGAGACGAATGCAACTTCGTAGATGTCCCTTATTTCAAGGCTGTACATAACAGAAGTCACTCATCTGTTAGATTCAGGCTCAGAATACGATCCTGTAGAGGACAGCGGCTCCATGACAGATAGCTCTGGCGACGGAGATGAGGTCCCTGTTAAGGGCAGGTGTACCCGATCCCGAATTTTTTCTGTTGTTCAGGTGTAGGAACCGCAGGTCCCTCGTATGGAGCAGAGACATACTAGAGCCGCTCATCTTTCTGGTGAACTGGCAAGCACCAGCGGCCTAGTACACCCTGGACGTACATCCAGCACTGCAGTAGCACGTGGTGACGTGGTGAGTCCCATAAGTGCAGTTCAAGCTGGCGAGGTGGCAAGCACAAGTAGTGTCCCACTGCCACCAAGACGAAGACAAAGACAGGCCCGTCGTACCCATAGTGCCCTTCCTGCCAATCCTGATTGGGTGCCCACCACTTCTGCAGAACCCGTACTTCCCCCATTCACTGGCCAACCTGGCATTAACGTGGAAACAGTTGATTTTACGACACTTGATTTTTACTCACTGTTTTTCACCGAAGATCTCTATAGATCTATTGTGGACCAAAGCAATTTGTACGCTGGTCAACACATCGCCACTGTTCCCCAGTCCGCCCTTGCCAGACAATGGAAACCAATTACGGTTTCCGAATTTAAGATCTTTCTGGGCCTCTCCCTCAACATGAGCATAACCAAAAAAAATGAGTTGCGGACATATTGGTCCACTGACCCAATTCACCATATGCGCGTGTTCTCTGCTTTCATGTCCAGGGCACGATACGAGCAGATTTTGCGGTTCATGCACTTCAGCGACAATGAACTCTGTCGTCCTCATGGAGACCCTGCATACGATCGGCTGTACAAAATTCGGCCCCTCATAAACCACTTCAACCAACGTTTTGCAGACTTGTTTACTCCCCATCAAGTTGTCTGCTTTGATGAGTCCCTGATTAAGTTTTCTGGTCGCTTGTCATTCAAACAATACATTCCCAACAAGCGTTCCAGATACGGGGTCAAGGTGTATAAGCTCTGTGACAGGGCCACAGGCTATACACGTAGTTTTATGGTTTATGAGGGTAAAGATAGTTACGTAGAGCCGGAGAACTGCCCTAACTACATAGGACGCGCTGGCAAGATAGTGTGGGACATGGTGTCACCCTTATTCGGAAAGGGGTACCATTTATATGTGGACAATTATTACACGAGCGTGCCACTGTTTAGTCACTTGTTTTATCAGCAGATTGGAGCATGTGGCACCGTCCGACCTAATCGCCGGGGCTTTCCCCAGCGGCTTGTAGAGTCTCGTCTTAGGCTGGGGGAGAGAGCCTGCTTGCGGAGTAATAATTTGCTCGCTATGAAGTGGAGGGATAATAAGAATGTTTTCGTTCTTACCTCCCTTCATGCAGACACGACGGTCCAAATTCCTACGGCGACTGGTATTGTGGAGAAATCCCTCTGTGTCCACAAATATAACCAAAATATGGGAGGGGTGGACCTCAATGACCAGTTGTTGGTGCCGTATCTAGTTGCCCGTAAGACCAGACGCTGGTACAAAAAAGTGTCTGTTTATTTATTCCAATTGGCTATGCTGAATGCTTATGTGCTACAAATTCCAGGAGGATATCGTCAGAGCCCTTCTGTATCCAGACGGTGCTCCACCTCACCTTCCCCAACCAAATGCAGTAAGCCGGCTGCATGAGAGGCATTATTCTTATGTCCTCCCGAGTACCCCTACCCAACGAGCCCCCCAAAGAAAATGTTGTGTCTGCAGAAAGCGCGGATATAGGCGTGAAACCATCATTATTGTCCCCGCTGTCCTGACAATCCTGGTCTTTGCATTGGTGAATGTTTTGAACGCTACCATGAACTAGTTGAGTATTAGCGTAGGGTACAGCATTGCACAGGCTAGGCACACGTTCACAGTGTCTCCCAAGATGCCATCGCATTTTGAGAGACCCAAACCACTGGAAACGTTACAACAGAAGTGTTAAAGTTACATAAAAAAGTGTTTAAAAAAAAAAAGTAAAAAACCAAAAAAACTAAAAAAATATAAAATAAAAAAACCAAAAATAGTTGTCGTTTTATTGTTCTCTCTCTCTCTATTCTCTCTCTATTGTTCTGCTCCTTTGTACTGTATTCTATTCTGCAATGTTTTATTGTTAACCATTTTTTGTTTTCAGGTACGCCATTCAGCTGTAGCGTGGATTTATTTATCTTGACAGCAACAGCGTTTGCTCCCACGATACATAAAGCTGCGACTCCAGCACTGTCGGAGGTGATTTCACCACCACAGTTAAAAAAGAGCATATATGCCGAAGCATGGGGGCATAAGGGGTGGAGGAGCGATTTGCTCCTACTTTTTGCGGGAGGATGCCCCCATGCTTCGGCATATATAAATGGTGCATGTATGCCCACCATTAGAAGTGGGTGGATGAAGATATGTATTCTAATGGTGGGCATACCCACCGATCAATATTTTTTTTTCGTTCAGCCCACAGGCTGCATGAAAAAAAAATTACAATATGTACCCAACCAGTTCCAGCAACATACTGGTATGTTGCTGGACTTTGAGTGCTTATACCAGAATGATGCCTGCAGGTTTAGGTATCATCTTGGTATCATTCTTTTCAGCCAGCGGTCGGCTTTTATGTAAAAGCAATCCTAGTGGCTAATTAGCCTCTAGACTACTTTTACAAGCGGTGGGAGGGAATGTCCCCCCCCCCCCACACCATCTTCCATGATTTTCTTAGGCTCTCCTGTCCCAACAGGGAACCTGAGAATGCAGCCGGTGGTTCCGCCAGCTGACCATAGAGCTGATCAGAGACCAGAATGGCTCCAATCATCTCTATGGCCTAAGAAACCGGAAGCTACGAGCATTTCATGACTTAGATTTTGCGGGATGTAAACAGCGCCATTGGGAAATTGGGAAAGCATTTTATCACACCGATCTTGGTGTGGTCAGATGCTTTGAGAACAGAGGAGAGATCTAGGGTCTGATAGACCCTAATTTTTTCAAAAAAGAGTACCTGTCACTACCTATTGCAATCATAGGGGATATTTACATTCCCTGAGATAACAATAAAAATGATAAAAAAAATATATAAATGAAAGGAACAGTTTAAAAATAAAATAAAAATGCAAAATAAATAATAAAAAACAAAACAAAAAAAAAAACACACCGCTGCCCCCCCCCCCCTGGTAAGGCGCAACGTCGAACGCAAGCGTCGGTCTGGTGTCATATGTAAACAGCAATTTCACCATGCATGTGAGGTATCACCGTGAAGGTCAGATCGAGGGTACTAATTTTAGCAGTAGATCTCCTCCGTAAATCTAAAGTGGTCACCTGTAAAGGCATTTAAAGGCTTTTAAAAATGTATGTAGTTTGTCGCCGCTGCACGTTTCTGCGCAATTTTAAAGCATGTCATGTTTGGTATCCATGTACTCGGCCTAAGATCATATTTTTTATTTCATCAAACATTTGGACAATATAGTGATTTTTAGTGCATTAAAATTAAAAAAAGTGTGTTTTTTCCCCAAAAAATGCGTTTGAAAAATCGCTGCGCAAATATCGTGTGAAAAAAAAAATGAAACACTCACCATTTTAATCTGTAGGGCCTTTGCTTTAAAAAAATACTTAATGTTTGGGGGTTCAAAGTAATTTTCTTGCAAAAAAAATATTTTTTCATGTAAACAAAAAGTGTCAAAAAGGGCTTTTTCTTCAAGTGGTTAGAAGAGTGGGTGATGTGTGACATAAGCTTCTAAATGTTGTGCATAAAATGCCAGGACAGTTCAAAACCTCCCCAAATGACCCCATTTTAGAAAGTAGACACCCCAAGCTATTTGCTGAGAGGCATGTCGAGTCCATGGAATATTTTATATTTTGACAAAAGTTGCGGAAAAAAGACATTATTATTATTTTTTTATTTTTTTTTTGCACAAAGTTGTCATTAAATGATATATTGCTCAAACATGCCATGGTTATACCCCAAAATACATTCTGTTGCTTCTCCTGAGTACGGGGATACCACAAGTGTGAGACCTTTTGGGAGCCTAACCGCGTACGGTACCCCAAAATCCAAGCACCACCTTCAGGCTTTCTAAGGGTGTAAATTTTTGATTTCATTCCTCACTACCTATCACAATTTCGGAGGCCATGGAATGCCCAGATAGCACAAAATCCCCCCAAGTGACCCCATTTTGGAAAGGAGACACCCCAAGCTATTTGCAGAGAGGTGTGGTGAGTATTTTGCAGACCTTCATTTTTGTCACAAAGTTTTGAAAATTGAAAAAAAGAAAAAAAATATAAATTTTTCTTTTTTTTCTTAATTTTCAAAAACAAATGAGAGCTGCAAAATACTCACCATGCCTCTTGGCAAATAGCTTGGGGTGTCTACTTTCCAAAATGGGGTCATTTGGGGGGGGGGTTTGTGCCATCTTGGCATTTTATGGCCTTCAAAACTGCGATAGGTAGTGAGGAGTGAAATCAAAAATTTACACCCTTAGAAATCCTGAAGGCGGTGCTTGGTTTTCGGGGCCCCGTACGCGGCTAGGCTCCCAAAAAGTCCCACACATGTGGTATCTCCGTACTCAGGAGAAGCAGCAGAATTTATTTTGGGGTGTCATTTCACATATGCCAATGGCATGTGTGAGCAATATATCATTTAGTGACAACTTTATGAAAAAAAAAAAAAGTTTGTAATTTTCCCGCAACTTGTGGAAAAATATAAAATATTCCATGGACTCAACATGCCTCTCAGCAAATAGCTTAGGGTGTCTACTTTCTAAAATGGGGTCATTTGTGGGGGTTTTGTGCCATCTTGGCATTTTATGGCCTTCAAAACTGTGATAGGTAGTGAGGAGTGAAATTACAAATGTATGCCCTTAGAAATCCTGAAGGCGGTGCTTGGCTTTCGGGGCCTTGTACGCGGCTAGGCTTCCAAAAATTCGACCACATGTGGTATCCCTGTACTCAGGAGAAGCAGCAGAATGTATTTTGGGGTACAATTCCACATGTAACCATGGCATGTGTGAGCAATATATCATTTAGTGACAACTTTGTGTAAAAAAAAAAAAAAGAAAAAAATTGTTCTCATTATTCAATCGCTTGAGGCAAAAAAATAAAATATTCAATGGGCTCAACATGCCTCTTATCAATTTCCTTAGGGTGTCTACTTTCCAAAATGGGGTCATTTGGGGGGGGTTTGTACTGCCCTGCCATTTTAGCACCTCAAGAAATGAGATAGGCAGTCATAAACTAAAAGCTGCGTAAATTCCAGAAAATGTACCTTAGTTTGTAGATGTGACAACTTTTGCGCAAACCAATAAATATACAGTTATTTACTTTTTTTTTACCAAAGACATGTGGCTGAATACATTTTGGCCTAAATGTATGACTAAAATTGAGTTTATTGGATTTTTCTAATAACAAAAAGTAGAAAATATCATGTTTTTTCAAAATCTTCGGTCTTTTTACGTTTATATCGCAAAAAATAAAAATCGCAGAGTCAGTCAAATACCTTTAAAAGAAAGCTCTATTTGTGGGAAAAAAAGGACGCAAATTTTGTTTGGGTACAACATTGCATGACCACGCAATTACCAGTTAAAGCAGCGCAGTGCCAAATTGTAAAAAGACCTCTGGTCATTGACCAGCAAAGTGGTTCGGTCTGAAAGTGGTTAAAGACAGTTTGCTAATTTCTCCTTATTTATTTTTTATTTTTTTGTGTGTGTAAACTTACAACAACAACATTATTGTATTTTTTATATTTTCTTTTTCTTTTTTAATCTACAGGAGGTTGTTTAGTGTTGTTACCCCTTGTTATTTAGTTCACTTTGTATTTTTGAAATGTACCTGCCTGCTCACAAATAAACTGGCCTTTTGGAAGTAAAACACATTACACAAGTATTTCATCAAACCAAAAAAAACCTTTATTTTGGTCGCTAGAAAATAAAAATAGGAACGCAGCACTGGAGAAACTTCTTAACTTTGGTGCAGCCTTTGGCCCCCAGGGCAGACATGAACAAATTCTAATTGTAAAAATTGGTGGCCTGAGGAGAAAATATCTCAGGGAGAGAAGTCTGGTCCCAAAGTCCTAGAGAGCAGGAAATTCAGATGCCATTTCTGTCCCCAAGATGTGGATCTTCAAGAGGCTCCATCTTCTGGCAGACCAGACTCAACCCAGGCCATCACTCTCTGGTCTTCCTTTGTGACTTCCCACCAGGCATCCTTCCAGGCTGTGGCTGGGCTCCTGTAGCTGGGGCAGGAGAAGGAGGGCGTTGGTGGACCTCCTGGCTGCCACTTGCCACAGCCTCCCCCCGACTGAGGTCTTCCTGTGTATGAAAAGGGGACATAGTTTTAGTTTTTTGATCATCAATCACAACATTTTGTGCTCCTGGCTTTTGCTAATTGAATGTTACCAAATAGAACAGACTATCATTCTGAGCCCAGCATTTTTCTTTCCCGTCCCAATCATTTTTGGTCACTACGGTCTCTTGATATGTAAACCACTTTGATAAATCACAACTTATTGATCAATAAGAACATCTAGTTAACATCATTAAATGTAACACAAGAAATATGTTCAACAATGCAATACCTGTCTCAAGCTGGGCCCCACCACATGTTGCTGCCTGGAAGGCCCAGGTTGGACATCAGAAGCCTCAGCTGGGGGTGAAGGAAGCCTTGAATGAAGACTGGAGAGTGGTGGCCTGAGTGGTGGCCTGGGTACCCCCTGGTCTGCCAGAAAATGCAGCCTGTCAAAGTGAACCATCCTGGGGGAATAAATGGCATCTGGATCTCCTGCTCTCAAGGACTCCTGGTGCTTCTTTCTCTCCCTGCGATATGTTAGCTTCATGGCCCCAATTTTTCCATTCAGATAGGCCATGCCTGCCGTGGGGACCATGATCCGCAACAAAGCAAGCAGTTTCTCCAGTGCTGCGTTCCTCTTTGTTCTGTCAGTATAAAACTTGTTGTGGAACTGCCACAGGCAGGGCATCTCCATGTACAGTTCTATGAATAGCCCCATAAAGTTTTCATTTGTGAAAGGATCCATCTTGTCTGCAAGACACAACACAAGACAAACCCTCAAATACTAATAATGCCATTAAAAACCCTCCTAATCTTGTCCCAACATCGGCCTCGATAGAAGCAGTCTAGTTTAGTGAAGCACCAAGTTAAAAATGTTACCTTCGTTTCCACGTTCGTCGCGTCCGTGCCTCACTCTCTTCCCAGATCGTATGGCCGATACACACGTGTTGCGTTTTATATACAGTGCGCATGTGTGAAACTCCGCCCGCCCCTGACGTTCTTTCTAGACTATTCCCCACCCCTTCGCTTCCCGTGCAGGGGGGAGAGCACATGGCGGAGAGAACGCAGGTGCGCACTAATAATAGTTCCACTAACGAGGAGGAGGGTGAGGAAAGCCCGGAGCCTGAAACCTCCCGATCCAGGAAGACAAGATTTAAGGCCTCAAATATGTCTTTTGGAGAGATGTTGGAGATGGTCCACATATTGAACAGGACCGACTATGATGGGAAGTATGGACCTTACCCAAACCCAAATATCAGAAAGGCCAAGATCATGAATAAAGTTGTGAAGAGTCTTCTGAAGAATTTTGGGGTACACCGATCCAAGGATCAACTGAGAAAACGCTGGTCAGATCTGAAACTGAGGGAGCACGAGCAGTACCTAAGGATCAAGCGTGTTCTTAAAAAAAGTAAGTAGTTGTCGTGTGTTCATATGATTATTCTTGCTTGCATACATGCTCCATGTGCTTTGATTTCATGTTGTGCATTTTAAAATGGCCACTTTCAAGGTCATGGTTTCGTTCGCTCGTATGAAACATCGTTCTGCAGGGAAGTATTCCAGCTTAACAAAGTGTCCCCAATAATGTTCTTACCTTGTAACTCTGCCCAAAAACACAATTGTACAACACTTCCAAGCAATGTTTCAGATTCCTATTTCTGCCCTCTGTGTGCTAATTAATCTTTGTTTACATTCTCATAGGGGAGAGAAGATTCGGCAAGTATGAGGACACCAGGGACCACACCCCTCCCAAAGAAGGGCAACTTCCAAAAGCAGAAACAGAGGAGCAGGAGGAGGAGGAGGAAGGAGAGATTGTGGAGGTTGGACAAATTGTCACCACAACAGGTGAGTGTCGGAGAACACAGCTTCCGGTAAGCTCATCAATGTATATCACCATATTTGGATTACATGGTGTGTTTGTTTGCTTTGTTTTGTAGGTGATGTGGAAGAAGATTCCCGTTTTACCAGTGAAAGTGCCCAGATCTTGATCGGGGAGATAATGGGGTGCAATCGGGATTTGGAAATTGTCCAACAAAACATCAATGATGTTAAAAATAAAATGAAGAACATCATGGATGTTTTGGGGAGAGTGTGAAACCAAAAAAACTAGATAGGGTTTTATTTTTGCTTTTTAACCAGTTGCCGACCGCCGCACGCCGATGTACGTCGGTACAATGGCACGGGCAGGCATAAGGACATACATGTACGTCCCTTGCCTCCCGCGGGTCGGGGGCCCGATCGGGCCCCCGCCCGGTGCCTGCGGCGGTCGGTATTCGTTCGGGAGCGATCCCGGACGAGGGGACGGCCATTCATTCATGGCCACCCCCTCGCGATCGCTCCCGACGAATAGAAATCCCCGGTGACATCACTTCCTCTCCTGTAATGTAAACACAGGAGAGGAAGTGATGTATTCTCTCCTCCGTGTCGGTATTTTTCGTTCCGACACGGAGGAGAGCGGATCAGTAAGTTGCACCAACACTCTACACACACAGTAGAACATGCCAGGCACACTCACACCCCCCCTTTACCCCCCGATCACCCCCCCAATTACCCCTGCCCCCCAGTCACAGTGACACCAATGTCATTTTTTTTTTTTTTTTTTTTTGCATTGGTGTCATTTGTGACTGTAATAACTGTTAGGGCAGTTAGAGTTAGCCCCCTTTAGTTCTAATGTACCCCCCTAACCCCCCCAATAAAGGTTTAACCCCGTGATCACCCCCCGTCGCCAGTGTCACTAAGGCTGGGTTCACATTGCAGCGGTTTATGAGAACGAATGTGATTCGCACCGCACTGCAGTGCAAATCACATCCGATCTCTGTGCGATTCGAGTTCAGCCATTCGCCGCACCCGCCGCACCCGCCACACCCGCCGCACCCGCCGCAAATTCGCACTGGACCCTTTTTTTGGCCCGCAGCAGAATCGGATCGCATGGGTGTTCACACCATGCGATCCGAGTTTGCAGATCGCACTGCGATATGCGAACTGATCTGGGGGTGTCAGTAACATTTCACTGACACTCCCAGCAGTTCGCATAGGGCAGTGTGAACTGCCGCCGGGAGGCATGCGATGCGGGAACCCGCCGCGGATTCGCGGCGTTTCCGCATCGCTCCAGTGTGAACCCAGCCTAATAAGCGATCATTTTTCTGATCGCCGTATTAGTGTCACAGGTGACGCTAGTTAGGCAGGTAGGTATTTAGGTTCGCCGCAGCTTTTTATAGCGCCAGGGACCCCCATATACTACCGCATAAAGCCCCCTGATTGCCCCCTAGTTAACCCTTTCACCAGTGATCACCATATAACTGTTACAGGTGACGCTGGTTGGTTAGTTATTTTTTTATAGTTTCAGGGCACCCGCCATTTATTACCTAATAAAGGTTTAACCCCCTGATCACCCGGCGGGTGTCATTTGTGACTAATAACTGTTAGGGCAGTTAGGGTTAGCCCCCTTTAGTTCTAAGGTACCCCCCTAACCCCCCCAATAAAGGTTTAACCCCGTGATCACCCCCCGTCGCCAGTGTCACTAAGGCTGGGTTCACATTGCAGCGGTTTATGAGAACGGATGTGATTCGCACCGCACTGCAGTGCAAATCACATCCGATCTCTGTGCGATTCGAGTTCAGCCATTCGCCGCACCCGCCGCAAATTCGCACGGGACCCTTTTTTTGGCCCGCAGCAGAATCGGATTGCATGGGTGTTCACACCATGCGATCCGAGTTTGCAGATCGCACTGCGATATGCGAACTGATCTGGGGGTGTCAGTAACATTTCACTGACACTCTCAGCAGTTCGCATAGGGCAGTGTGAACTGCCGCCGGGAGGCATGCGATGCGGGAACCCGCCGCGCATTCGTGGCGTTCCCGCATCGCTCCAGTGTGAACCCAGCCTAATAAGCGATCGTTTTTCTGATCGCTGTATTAGTGTCACAGGTGACGCTAGTTAGGCAGGTAGGTATTTAGGTTCGCTGCAGCTTTTTATAGCGCCAGGGACCCCCATATACTACCGCATAAAGCCCCCTAATTGCCCCCTAGTTAACCCTTTCACCAGTGATCACCATATAACTGTTACAGGTGACGCTGGTTGGTTAGTTATTTTTTTATAGTTTCAGGGCACCCGCCATTTATTACCTAGTCTCACTAGTGTACCCCTAAATTTAGGGGTGTCTACTTTCCAAAATGGGGTCATTTGGGGGGGGTTTGTGCCATCTTGGCATTTTATGGCCTTCAAAACTGTAACGCCCTTAGAAAGCCTGAAGGCGGTGCTTGGTTTTCGGGGCCCCGTACGCGGCTAGGCTCCCAAAAAGTCCCACATATGTGGTATCCCCGTACTCAGGAGAAGCAGAAGAATTTATTTTGGGGTGTCATTTCACATATGCCCATGGCATGCGTGAGCAATATATCATTTAGTGACAACTTTGTGAAAAAAAAAAAAAAAAAAAAAGTTTGTAATTTTCCCGCAACTTGTGGCAAAATATAAAATATTCCATGGACTCAACATGCCTCTCAGCAAATAGCTTGGGGTGTCTACTTTCTAAAATGGGGTCATTTGTGGGGGTTTTGTGCCATCTTGGCATTTTATGGCCTTCAAAACTGTAATAGGTAGTGAGAAGTGAACTCAAAAATTTACGCCCTTAGAAAGCCTGAAGGCGGTGCTTGGTTTTCGGGGCCCCGTACGCGGCTAGGCTCCCAAAAAGTCCCACATATGTGGTATCCCCGTACTCAGGAGAAGCAGCAGAATTTATTTTGGGGTGTCATTTCACATATGCCCATGGCATGCATGAGCAATATATCATTTAGTGACAACTTTGTTAAAAAAATAAAAATAAAAAAAAAGTTTGTAATTTTCCCGCAACTTGTGGCAAAATATAAAATATTCCATGAACTCAACATGCCTCTCAGCAAATAGCTTGGGGTGTCTACTTTCTAAAATGGGGTCATTTGTGGGGGTTTTGTGCCATCTTGGCATTTTATGGCCTTCAAAACTGTAATAGGTAGTGAGAAGTGAACTCAAAAATTTACGCCCTTAGAAAGCCTGAAGGCGGTGCTTGGTTTTCGGGGCCCCGTACGCGGCTAGGCTCCCAAAAAGTCCCACATATGTGGTATCCCCATACTCAGGAGAAGCAGCAGAATTTATTTTGGGGTGTCATTTCACATACGCCCATAGCATGTGTGAGCAATATATCATTTAGTGACAACTTTGTGTAAAAAAAAAAAAAATTTTTTTTTTGTCATTATTCAATCGCTTGAGGCAAAAAAATAAAATATTCAATGGGCTCAACATGCCACTTATCAATTTCCTTAGGGGGTCTACTTTCCAAAATGGGGTCATTTGGGGGGGTTTTGTACTGCCCTGCCATTTTAGCACCTCAAGAAATGAGATAGGCAGTCGTAAACTAAAAGCTGCGTAAATTCCAGAAAACGTACCTTAGTTTGTAGATGTGACAACTTTTGCGCAAACCAATAAATATACAATTATTGACTTTTTTTTTACCAAAGACATGTGGCTGAATACATTTTGGCCTAAATGTATGACTAAAATTGAGTTTATTGGATTTTTCTAATAACAAAAAGTAGAAAATATCATTTTTTTTCAAAATTTGCGGTCTTTTTACGTTTATATCGCAAAAAATAAAAATCGCAGAGGCAATCAAATACCATCAAAAGAAAGCTCTATTTGTGGGAAGAAAAGGACGCAAATTTTGTTTGGGTACAACATTGCATGACCGCGCAATTACCAGTTAAAGCAGCGCAGTGCCAAAGTGTAAAAAGACCTCTGGTCATTTACCAGCAAAATGGTCCGGTCTGAAAGTGGTTAAAAAAAAAATGTTGTATTTTGCAAAATAAAAAATTTGGAAGATGCACAGAGTGTGTAAACATGCGCTATCTCCCATCATGGGGGATCAATGTACATGTTTTGTGGAAAGTGTCTGAGATGAAGGGGTTGCAGCCCCAAAGCATGTACATTGATCCCCCATGATGGGAGATAGCACATGTTGACACACTGTGTGCATCTTCCAAATTTGTTTTTTTTCAGGGGTCACACCACATGTGATGAAGGCAATATCAGCCCAGTTTGTACATACTCATGTCTGATATTGTCTTCACTTTTCAAAGTTGAACTTTGTAAGTTCCTGTGTTCTGCATTTTACGGTTTGATACATGCCTGTTTACACAAAAACAACAAGGAAAAAAAATCTGATTAAACTCTGTTTTGGATACACAAAATCTCTTGGTTTGTTGTAAAAACCTTTACTAAACGCACATGTGAATGTGCTTGTATTAAAAAGTTGAATTCTCAACAATGTGTGGCTTCCTTTTTCATTGGGCATAAAATGTATTTGTAGTCAAATTTGAGTTTGTGCTGAGAAGGAGTGCGATTTACTAAGGGCAACTCCACTTTGCACTCCAAGTGCAGTTTCAGGTGCACTTTTGCAGTGCACTTGTAGTGCATAGTGGATGTGCCTTTAGTAAAAAAACACCCAGAGTGAGGTGTAAATTTGGACAATCGTGCCATTTTCCTGCCATGGTGCTGAAAATGAGCAAGATTTTGGTCAGTAATGCACTACATACATTCGTTAACAAAAAGAAGGTGTGCGTGTAGCAGACCCACAACATAATAAGATTATCTGAAGAAGAGACTGTCCCCTCATCTCGCTCTGAACTTGGGTTTGCACTGTTGGTGAAAAAGGCACAAGTCTGCCATTCCTGTGGCGTTGAAGGACACTGTGTAGTGAAACAAGAACAAAAACTAGTAATTTGACAAATCAACATTGCAAGCAGATTAGACACCCACATTTTTGGTCAAAATTAGTATAACATTTTTTTAACTGAGTATTTAAAGCCTAAAGTATAAGGTCCCCTTATGAGAGTCATAACCCCCCATCCCCCCCCCCATATGATGGGCCCTTGCTAAAAAATGAGGGGGGATGTTTAGGACAGGTAACCCTCTCCACTTAATTGAGAGCTGAATGCCTAAATAATGTGTGATACTTTGGGAAGCCCCTCCTTAGTTACACTATTGGCAGCCCACCGGACAGGTAAGAAGTGTCATAATAACTAAATGGAAGCACATTTTGACATTCTGCTAGTACATAGCAAGAAAATGAATGTGTTAAAAAAATAAAAAGAGCATTTGAAAGTATTGAGGCAGGCCCTTACACTACATGCTTTGGTGAATTCGTCCATAAATGTGATCATGAAAAAGGTAGGTATAGTGTGTATTGGGTTTGGTAAAGTCATCAGATAGAGGATTGCTATAAGCTGAGCTAGCAGTTGGGGAGAGGGGGGTTACTAATGAGTTTGTCACAACTCCAAAAATAAAAAAAAGGTCACTTTGCATGAATTGAAGCACACACATCACATTTATAGACATTTTAGGGGGTGTTTAGAGGAAAGCAATACTATGGAGCTGACAAAAGACATTGGTTAGTGACTAGACTATAGTTTTATGGGCCAAGAAGAGCATGGTGGGGAAGTTAGTGAGGCAAATATGCATGAGGACAAAGGGGCAGAGTATATGAATTAGAGCATATTGCAATGATGGTAATTAGGGAATGAGGAAAGAAATGCAAGGCATTAGCAATCATGAAATACATAGAATGTGATTTTTAATTTCAAAGATTTTTATTTTCAAAGTACAAAGTACAAAAAAATACAGAAACACTTCAGGTGCCAACAACAGAACAGGAGTAAAGACCAAAGTAGTCACACTACTGGACATCTTCGATACATACAAAAACCTTACGGTCCTCCGAGAGATTAAGCAGTAGAAAATCTGTACTTATAGCCAGTAATTACAAGGAAAAACATGTATTCGATCTATATTGCTATAATTTAGCAAGAAAAAGGGGGGAAGCAGAGGGGCGGGAATCTGGGAGCCAGGGAGAACTGCCCAACACCCCTAATGGGAGCTCGCTGTGTTGGGCCGTCGCCCCCCCGAATCCCCGCTAGACCCTATTCCCACTGCAAATCTGAGAAAGGCACAGGGCGGTAAGGAATTATAAGGAGCATCTTAAAGCTATCAGGGGAGACCCACCAATTCAGACAATTAAGAAATTGGAATTTATCCTGGGTCCCTTCTAGGTCAACCTAGATGATTTGGCTCCGGTGTGGCACCACCATCGCCTACTCTTGTAAAAGAATAAAGAGAAAGAAAGAAATAAAGGAAAGGAAAGAATTGAGGCATTTAGATAGGGAGAACAAAGGGGAAAGGAGAGGGGGAGACAGGGGGAGCCAGGGGGAGCAATTGGAGCTCGGGCAGTTCTGTAGTAAAAGTATAAACTGAAAAGGGCGTCTTCAAGGGATGCAGACATTACGACCCGCGGGGCGGACGGGAAAAGAGGGAGAAACATTGAGCCAGGTGAGAGGAGCAAAACTGGACTATTGTTATTTAGCTGGTCCTAAGCGGTGGGACTCCCACAATGAGGGAGATGCCCACGTGTTTTGCCCAAGGTTCCCAAATAACCTCAAACTTCTCCTTGTAGTTTAGTAAACTACTCGTGACTTTTTCTTGTGTCATGATCCATGAAATCTTACGTTTAACAGCTTGGATCGAAACTTTGGGCTGTTTCCAAGCTTTCGCTATGGTAATCTTGGCCCCTAGCAACATATAGTGGATTAACACTCTAGTAGATTTGCCAGTCTGCGGGATAGGACCATTAAGAAGAGCTACCACCGGGGTTCTAGGTACCTGTATGCCCGTCACCTTAAAGATTAAGTTGAACATCTGCTTCCAAAAGGACCTAAGCTTTACACATTCCCACCAAATGTGGGACATACTTCCCGTCAACTCGCAGCCCCTGAAACAGAGGGGACTGGTTGAGGGGAACATGTGGGCCAACCTGGACGGTGTCAGATACCATCTAGTCATCACCTTAATATTAGCCTCTATTAGTGATATAAACCTAACCCCTTTATAGGCTTTGTCAAAAGAGGAGTACCAAGACTCCAGATCCCATTGAAGCGAGAGGTCCCTTTCCCAGGCTTCCATGTAGGAGGCCTTATTGCTATTCTGAGCTAGAGCCTGGTAAATCACCGAGATTCCACCCCTTTGGTCCGTGGCTTGTCCACACCATGCCTCATAATCAGTAAAGCTAGGGGGAGCCGGTTTTTCTTTCCAAAGCCCCTTAAGGAAATGTAGAATTTGAGAAAATCTAAAGAGTTCCGAGTTCGGAATCTCCAGTTTCTTTTTGCAGTATGCTAGGGTGATGGGGCCTGAAGCTGTGAAAAAGTGGCCAATCCGGTACAGCCCCTTATCCAACCACCATTTAAATGCTTTAATGTCTGACCCAGGTGGGAAATTGCGGTTGTTAAAAATGTGAGCCAGGGGGTGGGAGTTGGAGACTAAGGAAGAGTTCAGTTTCATTCGGTCCCAGAGAGCTAGAGATTGAGATAATATAGGAGAGAGGATGGGAGGCCGCTCCTTGTGAGGGATCCAGAGTAGGTAATCTAGGGTATACGTAGGAACAGCTTGTCTCTCTATGTTCAACCAGTCAGGTTTCTCAAGTCTAGAGTAAATTGTGGACAATTGAGCTAGTCTGGCCGCTTGGAAGTACCAAGACAGTTTAGGAACACCCAAACCTCCCTTTCTCCTAAGTCTGTATAACGTGTTACAAGGCAGCCGGTGTCCCTTTTTGCCCCATATGAAGCGCATCATCTTTTTCTGAAGGGATTGCAGGTGGTCCGACCGGACGTTGATCGGAACTGCCCTGAATAAATATAGCAGCCTGGGGAGAAGTGTCATTTTGAGTGAATGAATTTTACCCAACCAAGAGAGGTTCCCCTGGGCCCAATTTTGCAAGTCTGCTTCTAATTTCTTGTAGGTAGGAGGGAAGTTGGCCGCATAAAGTTGTTCCACCTTGGGAGTCAGTTTGATCCCCAGGTAGTCTAGGAAATTGTCTTTCCATTCAAATTTAAAACTGCTTCGTAAGGTGTCAACCATGGACTGGGGAAGCGAAACATTGAGGGCATGAGATTTCGAGTAATTAACCCTGAGACCTGACGCCCTTGAGAAGGTGTCTAGGAGCTTGCAAAGATTTGGAAGGGATGTGATAGGGGATGTAATGAAAAGGAGCACATCATCTGCAAATAGACCGCATTTATGTGTCTGAGATCCACAGGAAACCCCTTGTATATTGGGGTCGGTGCGGATTCCTATGGCCAGAGTCTCAATAGCTATAGCAAATATCAAAGGGGAGAGCGGACACCCTTGTCTGGTACCCCTCGCTATGTTTAGTGATTGTGAGTAGTGACCCAAAAGACGAATTGATGCCGAGGGTGTGGAATATAAGGAATGTAGAATGCCCATAAACCTATCACCAAACCCCCAGCGTTCCAGGAGTGAAAAAATATAAGGCCACTTTAAAGAATCGAAGGCTTTATGTAAGTCCATGGATAAAAGCATGCCCTCTTGTTTGGGATTCCCTTCCCAGTTGGATTGGAGGATCGACACTATATCAATAGCTCTACGAGTTAGATCCGGCCCTTGACGTCCCGGGATGAATCCCACCTGGTCTTTATGTACATATCTACTAATAAAGGAGGCTAGCCTATTGGAAAGGATTTTTGTGAGAATCTTTAAGTCATTATTGATTAAGGATATGGGTCTATAGTTCTCTACTTCTTCCCAGTTCTTATTCGGTTTAGGGATGACCGAGATGTACGCGGAGTTCAACTGGGGGTCCAGGGGGGATCCCTTGGTTAATGAATTGAAAAATTTAGCCAGATGTGGCACCAGGATGTCAACAAAGGTCTTATAGTATGGCGAGGAGAGACCATCCGGTCCTGGGGCTGACCCTGTTTTAAGAGATTTTATAACATCCTTAATCTCCTCCTCTGAGATTTCGGCTTCCATGAGTTCTCTGTGGTCCTTTGAGAGTGTTGGGATGGGCAAGTCCCTCAGTAAGGTCTCATCTACATGCCGGTCATCCCCTGATGTCGAGCTGTAGAGCTTGGCATAGTAATCCTGAAACGCTCTAAGTATTTTAGTGGGGTTGGCAGAGGGGGCTTGTCCTGCAGTTCTAATTTTGGGGAAAGTATTGGTATGAGTCTTGGGCGATAATTTGGCTGCCAGCATGGAGCCAATCTTATCCTTCTGGCAATGAAATTTGGCACTGCTCCACCGGATTTCTTTTTCTGTTCTGGCAGTCAAAGCTAAGTTTAACTCTAATCTGGAAGCGTCAACCAAATCTGCCAGGGCCCTCGACGGGTCTTGTTTGTGTTGGGATTGTAGTGTTTTGAATTTGGTTTCAAGGTTTTTAATGAAGAACGTACGTTCCCTCTTAATGCGTGAAGCTATGGCTATGATTTTACCCCTAATCACGACTTTGTGGGCAGCCCATAGAGTCTCTGGTGAGATTCCTCCCACTGCATTAAGAAGGAAGTATTCTTTCAAGGCGTCTTCAATGTCTTTTGATGAGCTAGGATCGTTCAAAAGAGATTCATTAAGCCTCCAATGGAACCCCGCTACCCTTGTCACTACCTTGTGTATTGAGACGCTGACTATTGAGTGGTCTGACCAGGAAACATCAGTAATCGATGCTTTGTGTATAGAAGGGATCATCCCCGGCGGGACCAGGATATGATCAATTCTAGCATAAGATTGATGTGGGGAAGAATAGTGGGTGAAATCTCTCTTGGTTGGGTGCAACTCCCTCCAGGCATCTATCAGGCCATATTCATGTAGTTTCTTAGCAATAGATAGGCTAGCCTTAGTGGGACGTGTGAGTTGAGATCCTTGCGGTCTGGATTTATCGAGCCCTTGATCAAAAGCAACATTAGAGTCTCCCCCAAAAATTACCCTGCCCTCAGTGAGGGGCCGGAGAATCCTTAGAAGGTCTTGAAAAAATTTGGATTGACCCTTGTTCGGGGCATAATATGAAACTATGGTGTAAAGGACTCCCTCAATTAGGCCCTTGACCAATATGTATCTACCCTCGGGGTCTCTGACGGTGGAAGAATGCTCAAATCTACAAGATTTGGCGAAAAGGACTCCCACCCCTCTGGTTTTATTCTCGGCGTTCGCTAAGTAAAAATTTGGGTATCGTGGGTGAAGAAATTTGGGGCTGTACCGGATTGGAAAATGTGTTTCCTGTAGGAGGATAATATCTAAGTTAAGGGAGCGATAATGCTCAAATGCTAGTTTCCTCTTACTGGGGGAATTAAGGCCCTGTACATTGTGAGAGGCAATTCTAAGAGGCCTCTTAGTGTTATCTGAGTTTGTCATAGAACCTCGGTGGTGAAAGGCTGCAAAAGTGGATATCTCTTACCCATAACGAGCTTCTTCCACGCAGGTCTGGTAAATGGCGATGGGGTGATCCTGCCTGAGAACTGGATCCTCTGACGCGAACTTCCTATCACCTGGCTCCAAAGGGGGGAGGGGAGGGAAAAGGGGAGAAAGAGAGAAATAAAAGCAAGAAAGTAAGACATCTTCCAAGGAGATCTACGTAGCCCAGGGGAGAGTACCCCTAGGGTCCGCAGAGTAATAAACGTCGGCGTCTGTATTCCAGAGCCGACTCCCTGACACGCAGAGACAAGGACTTGTCTCTGTGGTGAGGGTTGAGGCGCAAGGGGGTCACCTCTACCCCTTACTGAACTAATAACCAGTTAAATGAAGAGAAAAATTCCCTCCGGGATAATCCCGGTACAGCACTATAACTAAGTTAAACAGGATTGATAATGGTCAAGTGTATGCTAACAAAAGAATAATAAGACTAGTATTCATAGAGTTAAGACAATAAGTTGATACTAAACCGGTCCCATTCCCCCCTCCCTCTCAAGAATAGGTGGAAGCAGGCCTGTAAGGATAAGCGAGGTTAAACTAGAAATCCTAAACATTACCAACAAAGAGAACATGTGAACGACCCGGCTAAAGTCTCTAACCAGGCATCAGGACTGAGGAAACAGATGTAACCTGATCAGATGACCGAGGGGGGGGTGATCCCCGGAAATATAGGGGCCTCACCCCCCTTCCCCAGACAGCCTGCCACGCCCCCGAGCCCCCAGCCATGAATGGCGAATACATCACCATTCCAAAAGACACTAAGTCTCGCAGAAAATTGTCCTGGGGGGAGCTCTAGGGGACGCAGACACAAAAAAATGTGATGCCATAAAGATTGCATTTGGGTAAAAAAAAGGGGAAAAAGTAGGGGGTAATCCTGACCCCAACTGCCGGATAGCAAGTCAAATGTAAAAGAAAAATAAACCTGAGAAAGGGATCTCACTGGGGTAGGTTAACTAGAGGGGAATCCCAACCCCCTCTTAGACGGGAAAACCTAACCCAGGCATTCGATCCAAAACAAATCCAGGAACAAACAGGTGGATCAAAAAATGAAGAGAGTCACATTATGGGGGTCTTCCCTCTCTTGATTTCTTGTTCTTCCCAGGGATCCAGACTGGAGAGACCGGGCTTGATGGTTGCGGACGCTTGGCAGATGCAGCATAATTAGCCGTTACTTCCATGGGCGCCTCATGAGAGATGAGTTTAAGATGGAGAAGAAGCTTTTCACCTTCTGGGAGACTGGAGAAGGCGTAGGGATGCCCGTTGTAGTTGAATCTGACTGCAAAAGGAAAGGCCCAACGGTATTTGATCTCCTGATTAGATAGGACTGTAAGCAGAGGCTTCAGGGCTCTCCTCTTCTGAATAGTAACCGGAGACAGGTCTGCGAAGATCTGGAGTTGGTGGCCCTGGAAGGTTATCTGTGGTTGCAGTCTGGACTGCTTCAGAATCTCCTCCTTCACAGCATAGAAGTGTGGTTTGACGAGAATGTCTCTCGGGGAACCATCTTTCCTCATGGAACCGAGGGTCCTGTGGGCCCTATCTAACTCCAAGCGATGGGACGGGATGTTCGGAATTAACTCCTTAAAAAAATCCTGAATTGTTGCGGAAACATCCGTGTAGGACTCAGGTAGGCCTCGAATTCTGAGGTTATATCTTCTGGATCTATTTTCCAGGTCATCGATCCTTGATAGGGCCACATCTAATTGCTCCTGAAGGGTCTGGATATGGGCAGCATTTTGGTTAGTGCGGGAAACAGTAATGTCTAGCTTGTTCTCGATGGCTTCCATTCTGGAGCCTAAGTTTGCAAAGTCCGATTTCATATCTCCCGTGATCTGGGCTGCCGTGTTAGCTAGGCCTCTTTCCAGTAGTGTGGAGAGTTTGTGGAACAGGTCTCCCTGCTGTGATAATGAGTCCTGGTCAGGGAGATATGGAGAGTGGGCTTCCAGGAGATTCGGGGAGGTAGGCCCTAGAGGAGTCAGGGCACTGTCTGCCGCATGGTGGCCCAGGAGAGACTCTGTGGAGGCTGGGGAGGGCGTTTGAAGAAGGTGTTGGGCTCCCTGGGCGACCTGGGAGTATGAGAGAGTAGCCGGGGCGATCACCTGCCTGTGTTCTGGCTTCTTTTCTCCGGAGGCCGCGTGTGGCTGTGTAACAGATTGTCCGGCGGCCATCTTGGTACACCCGTTCGCTCCGGCCCTGTGGAAGTCCGGTCCCAGGTCTCGTCTGGCGGCGGGGCCCGGCATCTAGGAACGGTCACGCTACGTTCCCCTGTGCCGAGAAGGTGGAATCCGGTCAATTTGATCGGTGTAGCGGCGCTTAGGGCTATCGCGGGGTAGAGGTGATGCGGAGCACCTAGCTTAAGCAGCCATTACGGCGCGCCCGCGCATGCGCACTCCTAGAATGTGATTTTTAAGGATAAAACTTAGCATAATATAGTCCTTCTGCAGGAGCTGAATGATGGCAGAACAGGTCTCTGGAATAATGATCCCCAGAGCCTGGGGGGAGATGCCTGTAGAGAACTTGAGGTCCTGAAGACTTCTCCCTGTCGCCAAGTAGCGCAACGTGGCAATGAGCCTCTGCTCCGGAGTGATGGCTTGCTGCATGCAGGTATCCTGCCTGGTGATATAAGGGGACAGCAAAGCCAGCAGACGGTGAAAAACAGGGTCCGTCATCCTGAGAAAAATCCAGAAATGATCAGGATTATTCTCGCGGATCTCACGGAGCAAAGGCATGTGGGAGAACTGGTGACGCTGGCGCAACCAATTCTTGGTCCACAAACGCCTCCCCTCCCTGTTCATGGACCGGGCTTGTGTCAAAGTCAAAGTAAGAACCCCAACACGAAGCCCCTGCACAGCACAAACTGTACGACGAGTATGTAGACGAAACATGTTTTGAAAACGGTCGGCTGGTCAGAACGGACACCAGAAAGCACCAATAAACAGCAAGGCCTGAAAGAATGACCTGAATAGCAGAAGCAAGCAGACAATAAAAAATGCCTTTCAAAGCGTACTATACTAAGATATAGTCCACAATGAGAAGCAAATACTTAATGACTGCACACATTGATTATCAGATACGCAAAGACAAGCACAAACTGAAGAGCGGTAGCAATCTGAATCACTAATCTGAAAAGCGCGAATCGTCTCTCACCAAACTTCTACTAACACGTGATAGACACAAGATCAGCAGAAGGAGCCCAAAGGGTGCCGGACGTGGTGCTGAACTTCCTTTTTCTAGTCCCGCCGTACACGGCTTACGTCACCGCGTTCTTGGCAACCGCTAAATCAGACAACTTGGTCCGACTGTGTGTATGCAACAGTTTCGGACACAATCCGTCGGACTAAATCCGACGGACAAAATCCGACGGATTTGGTTGGCAGAATCTCCGACCGTGTGTACAGGGGCTTAGACTCCGCGCCCCAGGGAATCTAACGCTCTAACCCCAGTGAGATCTGTCCCCCGTCTGCAGCAGTCAGCCGTAGGGTCCACAACCTTGCGGTGCACTCCTAAGCCCTACGGTGTGCATCTGTCACCTGGGCTCTAGGTGACCTGACACCCAAATTAGTGCTCCTGTGTCCAGATGTATAAATAACTGCTGAGTGTCCTCTCCTTACACTGAATCAAGTTTGCATTTCATTCTAGTTACAAACCCATCTAGACAACAAACTTCTTTTAATATAAATAGGCCAGAACAAATGTAGTTAACCTGCACCTGCCAAAAACATTGTATTATGCTGCATACACATGAGCGTCAGAAAAATATTGGATGTTTTTTCTGACGGAATTCGTAGGAATTTTGCAAGTCAGAATTGCTACAGATGATCGGAATTTCCGATCGGAACTTTTTCTGAACAAAAAATTGAGAACAGGCTCTCAATCTTTTGCTGGCTGGAATTCGGCCAGCAAAAGTCCGATGGAGCATAAACATGGTTGCATTTTCTGACCAAAAGCTCTCATCAGTCTTTTGCGGGCCACATTTTTGATCGTGTGTACGCAGCATTAGTGGGTGAATGAACAATGTTTACTACGAATGATTACTGTACCCACAAACCTGAAACTTGCCATTTTAAACCGTACAAGAGTAAAGAAAAGCACATGGAGCAGCACTAAAGTAATAATAATACTGTAATAGGAACACACAACAAAATACTCTCCCACTGTGCCAAAAGATAAGGGGCATGGAATATACTTGAAAGAAGGTCAGGGACGGGTGGAGTTTCATGCATGCATGTATATAAAGAGTAATACGCATGTGTTGTATGTATGATCTGTGAGTAGAGAATGGAGTAGCATAAGCGCCGATTGTGCTAATGAATGTACAATTTTAACTTGGGTGCATTAGTGGCCTATACTGCTTATAGATTGAAGCCTATATTGGGACAAGATTAGGAGAGTTTAGCCTGACATTAGGGTTTGTCTTGTGTTGTGTCTTGCAGAGAAAATGGATAGATTCAATGATTATGACTTCCTCCCTAGCTTCATTGACAAATCCAGGGAGCTGCCCTGTCTGTGGCAGGTGAAACACTCTTTTTATAATAATAAAATAAAGAGGAAGGCAGCGCTGAATCAATTGCTGGAATTTGTGCAGCCGGTGATTCCCACAGCAACCATCCCCGATTTGAAGTGCTAAATTGATGGCCTGAGGAGCACATATAGTAAGGAGCGCAAAAAGGTCCAGGATTCCATGAGATCAGGAGCAGCAGCAGACGACTTTTATGTCCCCAGGCTGTGGTACTACAACAGACTGCGGTTTGTGTCATAAAAGACTGAAATCAGGCCATCACTCTCAACCCTTCCTTCCACACATCCTTCCATTCTTCCTTCCACCTCAGATAAGGCTTGAGTAGTCTAACCTGGGCCTTCCACCCAGGAAGATGTGGAGGGGCTCAGATTGAGCCAGGTATAGCTTTGTTCAACATATTTCTTGCCAAAAATGAATGATGTTAACTAGATGTTATCATTGATCACTGATTTAATAAAGTGGTTTACGTATCAATAGACAGTAGTAGCCACAAATTATTGGGACAAGAATGACAAATGCTGGAGTCAGAAGGATAGTCTTTTCTGTTTGCTAAGATTAAATTTGCAACAGTCATGATCTCTAAATTGTGTGTGAATAATGACCAAAAAACTAAAAGTATGTCCCATTTTCATACATAGTAAAGTCTCAGCCAGGAGGAGGGGGTGAAAAGTCTCAGCCAGGAGGAGGGTGTGGAAAGTCTCAGCCAGGAGGAGGCTGTGGAAAGTGGCAGCCAGGAGGTGGCAGTGGAAAGTGGCAGCCAGGAGGTGGCCATGCCCAGTAGCGTGACCAAATCGCAGGTTCCTTCCCTCTGCCTTCCAACAAAAAGGCCCAGGAAGGGGCATAATGTGGAGGAGTCAGCACTTTCTTTGATTTGGCAGTCTACTTCGGCCCTCAAAACCACCCCCAATCTTCAAGAGGCCTATGCCTGCATGGCAGCCAGCAAATTGCAGGATATGGAGGTGGGCCAACAACTCATTTGTGGGGAAGTCATGTATCAGGCCCTAAAAAGGGGGTGATGGGCAAACTCACAAAAAAAGGTCACGTATGTGAGTTGGACCATACTCCTCCTCCACCTCCTGCCACAACTCCAACACCACAGCCACAACTGGAAGAACGTGTGTAAGGAAGACAAGAGTGTGATGGCCTGGGTTTGGTCTGGTCTGGCAAAAGACGCAGGCTGTTGTAAGACCACAGCCTCAGGACATACATGTCATCTGCTGCTACTCCCAATCTCTCTGATTCCTGAACCTTATTGTGCTCCCTATTAAATGGACTCCTCAATGTCAAATTAACAAAGGAAACCAACACCAACCAATCTCCTTGAGGGCAAAAAATATAAGATAATAATGGTGTTGACAGACAAAATGACAAAAAATATTATGGAGATCACTAGAAAAAAAACATAAAAAAAATAAAAATAAGGAGATCTTGATAAATTATTCTGGAGATCTGGTGAAAAAAATTAAAGATTATTCAGGAGATCACGAGAAATAATAAAGAAATAGGTTTGTCAGAACTCTGTGTGAATATCAGCAGCAAAACAACTTCATTATTCTAGCATTCTAAAGAAGAAGAGAATGCGCTACATTAAAATATTTAATTTTCAGCGTGATGAATGTGCTATCTCCATTATGAATGCTAGTTTTACCAGACCGATCGCTTCCGTCTCGTACTATATTCGGAGCATGCATGGAATTTTATGCGTTGGAATTGTCTACACATGCTCAGAATTTATGACAACGGATTTTGTTGTTGGAAAATTTGAGATCCAGCTCTCAAACATCTGTTGTCGGAAATTCTGACTCAAAATGTCCAATAGAGCCTACATGCAGTCGGAAATTCCAAAAACAAGCTCACATCGAACATTTGTAGTCGGAAATTCCAATCGTGTGTGCTCGGCATTATAGTAAAATAAAACCTCTACGTAGTTTAAGGTTAAATCTCTTTTCTTCTAATTTTAATGAGTGGCCATGAATCTTATTAAACTCCCTTCCGCAAAAAAGTTTTATCCCTATTGTGGGGTCACCAGTATGGTATTTGTATATTGAAATCATATCCCCTCTCAAGCATCTCTTCTCCAGAGAGAATAAGTTCAGTGCTCGCAAACTTTCCTCATAACTAATATTTTCCAGACCCAGATCCAGATATTAGCTTTGTTGTCCTTCTTTGTACTTGCTCCATTTCCAGTGCATCCTTCCTGAGGACTGGTGCCCAGAACTGGACAGCATACTCTAAGTGCGGCCGGACCAAAGTCTTGTAGAGCAGGAGAATTATCACTTTATCTCTGGTATTAATACCCTTTTTAATGAATGCCAATATTATGTTTGCTGTTAGCAGCAGCTTGGGATTACATGGCATTGCTGAGCAACTACTAGGACCCCCAGGTCCTTTTCCACCCTAGATTCCCCCAGAGGTTCTCCCCCCAGTGTATAGATTGCATTCATATTTTTGCCACCCAAATGCATTATTTTACATTTTTCTACATTGAACCTCATTTGCCATGTAGTTGCCCACCCCAATAATTTGTTCTGATCTTTTTAAAAGGTTTCCACATCCTGCGGATAAGTTATTACCCTGCTTAGCTTAGTATTGTCCACAAATACAGAGATGAACTGTTTACCCTATCCTCCAGGTCGTTTATGAACAAATTAAACAGGATTTCTCCCAGCACAGAACCCTGGGGACCCCACTGCCCACCCCTGACCATTCCGAGTGCTCCCCATTTATCACCACCCTCTGAACTCACCCTTGTAGCCAGTTTCATTCCGTGTACTCACCCTATGGTCAATGCCAATGGACCTTATTTTGTACAGTAAACATTTATGGGGAACTGTGTCAAATGCTTTTGCAAAATCCAGATACACCACGTCTACGGATCTTCCTTTATCTACATGGCAACTCACCTCCTCATAGAAGGTTAATAGATTGGTTTTGCAAGAATGATTCTTCATGAATCCATGCTGATTACTGCTAATGATACAGTTTTCCCATTACTAAAATATTGTATATAGTCCCTTATCATCCCCTCCAAGAGTTTACATACTTTTGATGTTAGGCTAATTGGTCTGTAATTCACAGGGATGTATTTTGGGCCCTTTTTAAATATTGGTGCTACATTGGCTTTTCTCCAATCAGCTGGTACCATTCCAGTCAGTAGACTGTCAGTAAAAATTAGGAGCAATGGTCTGGCAATTACTTGACTGAGTTCCCTAAGTACCCTCGGGGGCAAGCCATCTGGTCCTGGTGATTTATTAATGTTAAGTTTCCCAATCTAATTTTAATTCTGTCCTTTGTTAATCAAGGTGGTGGTTCCTGTGATGTGTCATGAGGATAAACACAGCAATTTTTGTTACTGAAGCCCCTCGACTCCCTTGTGAAGACTGAGGAGAAGAATAAATTCAATACCTTCGCCATCTCCCCAACCTTTGTAACCAGATGTCCTTCATCATTATTTATAGGGCCAATATGGTCTGTCCTCACTTTTTTACAGTTTACATACTTAATTTCTTGGGTTTTTCTTTGCTCTCCTGCGCTATGTATCTTTCATGTTCTTTTTTTTTTTCCGTGAAATAATTTTTTATTGAAAATAAAATGCAAATACAAAAGTATCGTATAAATGAACTGACAATGTGTATACATTGCAAACATTTACAGGTGTAATTAACAGGGTGTACTGGTAATTCCCCAACTTCATATGTCTCCACTTTGTATTATTAAGCAAAGCCTCTCAATGCATTGGTCATTTATACATATTTCAGAGTATGAAGCTTAGAATCTACATTTCGGCAATCAGATTAGGAGACTTTGGACGGAAAAAATTGATATCATCTGTCTCAGTAGGTGGAATGAGTAGAAAAATAGACAGTCGTCTAGGCTAGGGTGGTCAAGGGCTAAAGAAAGTCAGTCATCAGTAGGGAAGAAAAAAAAATGAGGGGGGGGGTAGCCTGAAGGGAAATGACTAGGGGGAGGGATGGAGAGGGGCAGATGGGGAGCTAAGGGAGGGGGAGGGGGGTCGTCCAATGGTGTCGCCCTCCCGGCCTCCCCCATTTTTCCAGTGAGGGGGGTTCCACGTAAGGGCTCCCGACCAGCGGGTGCCCCCCCTGTGCCCCTGTGTAGGGTGGGCCAGGGATACCAGACAGGACAAACAAAAGTGTCTAATTGGGGAGAACTGGTGAGGATACTCTTGAGCTGCTATTGGGACCATGAGGACGATTTGGGTTCATGATGGTGGAGTATCTGTCTGAAGTACTAAAGTGATTCCAACAGGCCCATGTCTGCGAATATTTTGAAGGGGAATCTCGGGCAATGTGGATCAATTCTTCCAGCTCGTCTATTCTTCCCACGCGCATAAGCCATTCAGATGCCGTTGGAGTGTGTGGGGTGCCCCAGTGAGTTGAAATGCACAATTTAGCAGCATTGATCATATGGACCCCTATGGATTTCCTGTAAGATTGGGTTGAGGTGAAAGCGTGGTGCAGAAAGAGCCGAGCTGGGGTGAATTCAATAGGATATGTGGTTACTTGAGAGGTTATATCACATACCTGTGACCAGAAAGTCTGAAGCAGTGGGCATGACCACCATATGTGCAGGAGTGTGCCCCTACCTTTCGAGCATCTCCAACATTTGTCTGATGTGTCAGGTTTGAATTTGTGTAAGAGCTCAGGTGTGCGGTACCATCTGGAGAGCGTTTTGTAGTTATTTTCTTGAATTGTGACGTTAAGTGAGCCTTTATGGGCTATCGTATGTATGACTTAAATCAGTACCTAGAAGTCAACTTCGATTTGATGCCCTGGTTTGGCCTGGGAAAACCCCAGCTAGTATGACCTGGGTTGGCACCCAGGTTACCACTGCTAGAGTCTCCCTGGGTTTCAATATAGGGGCCCATATTGTTGGGCCTCAAGTTCGCCATACCGTCCGTGGGTATATAGTTTCTTTCTAATGGAAACCCAGAATCCTGTAAAGGCAAGAAACTATTTTGTGTGGGGATATTGAATTGAGATTGATAATCAACATCATAATGTACCACTTGACTATTGCTGTAAGCTGCTGGTGGATTAGGTCTTGGATACTGAGAAGGAGGGGGTAGTTGGTTGTAAGCAGGAGGTGGAAAATAACCCTGTTTGGAATTAGGGCCTCCCATCCATCCAGGGGGAGGTCCAAGTGGTCTCCCTTGTCTCCAATTTGAAGAGGGAGCAACCTGGCCATAATAAGGGAAGGGGGCCTGGGTATATGCCTGTGGGGGGAGGGGGGCACTCTGACGTTGCCCACCTCGACCTCTTCCTCCATTGTCATGCCCCAGAGGAGGTCCACGTTTGCCACCTCTATTCTGACTATAATTTCTCTTTCCCTCACCAGGAGAGTGAAAACGAGAATTCACAGGTGGTGCTGTTTGATTTTGTGTGTTCTGAGGTGGTATCCCACCCTGGGACATGGGTATCGGAGTGGTGTCCATAGCTGGGCCAGAGATCTCTGTCTGTTCTGCCAATAATCTCTTTTGCCACTCAAAAACTATCATAGATTGATAGTCCAAAATATCTCGATTGTACTTCTTTTTCTTTTTTAGCTTTTGTTCTTTTTCCTCTTTTTCCAGTATCTTTAGAAGACCTTTAGATCTATCTAAATATTCCTCATTATTTTTAAAGGGCAATATTTTGTCTTTTACACTTTTAATCTCAATATCTAAGCGATTAAGTTTTTGGCTCTTCCTCTCCACGAGAAAACGTAAAAAGGCAACCCCAGTTTCATTAAAGTATTTATACCATCCCTCTAAATCCACCTCACCTTTCTGGGGGCAAACCTCCCACCTCAAGCTACGCGGGACCATCTGTTGTTTTATATAGGTTTCCAAAAAAGCAATATCCCATTGAGTGTGGATCTCAGATACTATTAGGTTCTTTAACCTCATAAAGAGGCCACCCAAATCCCCATCCCCTTCTGCAAAGGGTTTCGAAGTCCCCTTCGATATTTACCACCCTAGAGGCACGAAAATCAAAAATATCCATAAATAGAATGGCTGCAGTAAATGTATAAGGATCACAAACACGATATAAAGAGTAAATCGCGCTATTCAAACAAGATAAAAAAATATTATAAATAAATTCCCTACAAGCAGCAACCCTAATGGTAATACTCCGATAACAGACTAAATAGGTGAAAAAAGTGAGCTGCGCTAAAAAAACTCTAAACAAAAAATAAATCTAATCACAAAGATTCATCAATAATCACAAGAAAAAAATATTAGTGGCAAAAAAGGATGCAAATAATTGAATTATATCAGTGAATAATATCTTTTCACCATATAAGTGACAAAAAATGGGATTTTTATATACAGCTTACCTGTAAAATCCTTTTCTTGAGAGTACATCACGGGACACAGGAGCTTCATTACATAGTGGGTTATATAGGCACCTCTGGTGATTGGACACTGGTTGACCCCAATTAAGGAGAATTCCTCCCCTATATAACCCCTCCCATCTGGGAGGCACCTCAGTTTTGTAGCAAAGCAATAAGAAACCACGTAAAACCCAAGAGGGGCGGGAGCTCTGTGTCCCGTGATGTACTCTCAAGAAAAGGATTTTACAGGTAAGCTGTATATAAAAATCCCATTTTCTTGATCATACATCACGGGACACAGGAGCTTCATTACATAGTGGGATGTCCCATAGCAATGCTCAGATTGAGGGGAGGGAGACACAGATCATAAATATAGACCGCCAGGGACCGGAGGACCTAAACTGCAGCCTGCAGTACACTGCGCCCGAAGGCGATATCCTCTTGCCCTCTGACATCCACCTGATAGAATCTGGTGAATGTGTGGACTGATGACCAAGTCGCAGCCTTACAGATCTGAGCCAGGGAGGCCTGGTGATGCACTGCCCAAGAAGCACTAACAGCCCTAGTAGAGTGCGCCTTCACCCGAAAAGGAGGAATCTTCCCCTTTAAACCATAGGCCTGAGAAATAACTTGTCTGATCCACCTTGAGAGAGTGGATTTTGACGCCGCCTGGCCCTTTCTAGTGCCTTCCGGCAGGATAAATAAGCAATCAGTGTTCCTTATCTGAGTAGTTGCCTGAAGATAAATACTAATTGCTCTAACCACATCCAAAGTGTGTAAAGATTCTTCTTCTGTGGACTGAGGGTCCGGAAAAAAGGATGGTAGGATTACATCCTGATTCAAATGGAAACCCGAAACCACCTTAGGTAGAAAGGACCTGTTGGGACGCATGACCACCCGGTCCTTATGGATAATTAAATACGGCTCCTTGCTGGAAAGAGCTGCCAACTCTGATACTCTTCTAGCTGTAGATATGGCTACCAAGAAGACCAGCTTTTTAGTCAGGAGAACTAAAGAAGCCAGATGCAAAGGTTCAAATGGTTGCCCCTGTAAGGCCGAGAGAACCAAATTCAGATCCCATGGGCATACCGGAGGTTTAACTGGCGGTTTTGTCCGCATGGCCCCCTTGATAAAAGCCCGTACTAGGGAATGTGATGCAAGCGGCTTTTGAAAAAATACTGACAGGGCCGAAATCTGCACCTTGATAGTGCTTATGGCCAAATTCATTTCTAGGCCTGACTGGAGAAAGGCCAAGATTCTGTTAATGACATACTTTCTAGGATGCCATTTCCTGAGTTCACACCAGGAAACATATGTCCTCCAGACCTTGTAATAAATAAGCCTGGAGGCCGGCTTTCTGGCATTGACCAGAGTAGAAAGGACTGGCCCCGAAAGGCCACGGTCTCTCAGAATGTGGGTCTCAGCAGCCAGACCGTCAAATTCAGACTGCGTAAAGCAGGATGGTAGATTGGACCCTGTGAGAGCAGATCTGGCCGGAGAGGGAGGGTCCATGGCCTGCCTACTGCCAACTTCATGATCTCCGCGTACCATGGTCGCCTGGGCCAAGCCGAGGCCACCAAAAGGACCGACTTTGTCTCCCTCTTGACTCTTCCCAGGAACCGCGACAGAAGCGGGCTCGGGGGGAAGGCATAGATCAGATTGTACTGATCCCAGGGAACTGTCAGAGCATCTGACCCCTGAGCAAGTGCATCTCTTGTCCTTGACACAAACTTGTCCAGTTTCCTGTTGAACCTGGATGCAAACAGATCTACGTCCGGAGTACCCCACTTGTGACATATGTTCTGAAACACATCGGGGTGCAGAGCCCATTCTCCTGGGCACAACTGCTGGCGGCTGAGAAAATCCGCCTGCCAATTTTCCACTCCTGGAATGAAGACTGCAGAAAGACACGGAACATGCTTTTCTGCCCAGACAAGTATGCGATTCACCTCTTTTTGGGCCACCAGACTTCTGGTACCGCCCTGGTGATTGATATAAGCCACTGCTGTGGCATTGTCGGACTGAACCCGAACCGGGAAACCGCAGTCTGTAAGACCACTCTATGAGCGCCATGTAAACTGCCTGGATCTCCAAGATATTTATGGGCAGTAGTTTCTCGGTCGCAGACCATTTCCCCTGCGAGCATGTTTCCTCCAATACAGCTCCCCAGCCTGTCAGGCTGGCATCTGTTGTGATAATCTTCCATGGAAGAGGAAGAAAAGTTTTGCCCTTCAGCAAATTCTTGGTTTGTAACCACCAGACAAGACTCTTGCGTGTCCCTGGGGATAGACGCATAGGAAGATCCAAGGATTGGGGCTTCCTGTTCCAAGCCGCAAGGATGCATCTTTGCAGAGGTCTTGAGTGGAACTGGGCGAATGGGACGGCCTCGAAGGAGGCGACCATTTTCCCTAACAGTCTCATGCACAACCGAATGGGGGAAGATCTTCTGCCCAGAATCAGGCGCACCAGATCCCCAATGGCCAAGGCTTTTACCCTTGGAAGAAACACCCTGCCCTGAGCGGTGTCGATGATCATACCCAGGTATTCCAACCTGGTGGCTGGTTGTAGGGACGACTTTTCTAGGTTTATGATCCAACCTAGGCGTTCTAGGTGTTCTAGCGTTTTGGTGACGCTGTGACTTAGGAACGCTGCTGTTTTCTCCATGAGAAGCAAGTCGTCTAGATAAGCCATGACGGCTATGCCCTGAGCTCTTAGGTTTGCTAAGAGAGGGTCCAGAATCTTTGTGAAGACTCGAGGGGCCGTAGCAAGCCCAAACGGCAAGGCCACAAATTGAAAATGGCGCCGCTCTACCGCGAACCTTAGAAATTTTTGGTGTGCGGAAAAAATTGGCACATGGAGATATGCATCCTTGATATCTATTGATGCCATGAATTCTCCCCCTTGCAGGGAGGAGACCACAGTGCGGATTGACTGCATTCGGAAGGACCGGATGTGTAAAAACCGGTTCAGATCCTTCAGATCCAGGATAGGTCTGACACTTCCATTTGGTTTTGGAACGGTGAAGAGATTTGAGTAAAACCCCGAACCCTGTTCTTTCGGGTTCACTTCTACTATCACCCCCTGGGATAGTAACTGATCTAATGCCAGAAATAGCGTTTTTTGCTTTACTGGATCTCTGGGGATCCTTGACCTTAGGAAACGAGAAGGTGGAATCTCCTGAAACTCTAGCTTGTAGCCCAGAGATACTGAAGAGATCACCCACTTGTCCTGGATCTCTTCCCGCCAGGCTCCTGCAAACTGCAAGAGCCTTCCCCCCACTCTGCCGAGCAGGGGCGCCCCTTCACAAGGAAGCTTTTGGGCTCTGCTTGGCAGGCTTTCGCCCCCAAGTCTTTTTCTGCCCCTGGGCTCGGCCTTGAGCCTTTCTAGTAGAGGAGGACTGAGAAGGCCGTCGCCACTGCTTAGAGCTTGATGCTTCGGGAGAGAGAGCACGCCTGAATGAAGGACGCTTGCTCCTTTTGACTGGAAGGAGAGTAGATTTACTCACTGAAATATTTTGGACGAATTTATCTAATCCTTCTCCAAACAAACGTTCCCCTTTAAACGGGAACCCAATCAAATGCTTCTTGCATGACAGCTCAGCTGCCCAATTCTTTAGCCATAGGGCCCTTCTCATGTGAACCAACATGAGAGACAAACGTGATGCTTGTTGGACAGAATCCAAAATCGCATCAATTATGAAACACAGAATGTGAGGCAATTCTGCATAATTTTCTACTTCCTCACTGGGAAGGAGCCCAAGCATCTGCTTAACCTGTTCCTTGAGGAACTGACACAACCCCACGGCTGCGACTGTAGGTTGCACCACAGTGCCAGCCATGGAAAAGGAGGCTTTTAATAAGGTTTCCAGCTTTTTATCAGTTGGATCCTTGAATACCTGTGCATTATCCAATGGACAAGTCAGGTTTTTATTCACACAAGAAACAGCCGCATCGACAGATGGGACCCCCCACTTCTTGGTGAAACTTTCCTCCACAGGATAATGCATAGAAAACCTTTTAGGAGGAGCAAACAGTTTATCGGGATGTCCCCAATCCTCATACATCAATTCATCCATTAAGGGATGAATTGGGAAGGAATAGGCAGTCTGTGGGGCTTTCCTGACTCCCAGGGAAGAAACAGAGGATGTAGCGACTTCAGCAGCAGGCATTCTGAATGTGGTACGCACCAATTCAGTATAATACTGCACCTGCTTTCTGAGTGCCTGGGAGGAGGGGACTATCTCCTCTTCCTCTGACTCATCCGACTGCTCATGATCCCTATCCCAAGATAGGGATCCCTCCTCATTTTCAGAAGAATCATCTGAGAGAGGGATTTCAGCAGAGGGAGGGGGATCTACCCCTTTTCCTGCTATCTTTCAGGGAAGCAGAAATAAAATTCATGATTCTCCCTTCAAAACCCTCCAATGTAGCCCTAAGGGAGTCCTCAGTGACATAAACCGGGGCTGCGACATTAGGAGAGGCTGCAAAACCTGACAGGGGCACTGACTCGTCTTGAGAGGCTGGCTCCAGTCTTGCAGGGGGGGATGGTAACTTACAGGCACTTTTGGAACCCCTGGACCTAGGCGGTAATTTACCAGTGCCTTTGCTACCTCCCCCTGAGACCCTCTTACGAGGAGACATAGTCCTAAGCTACAAAGCAGAGGTACTAGTACAAGTGCAATCACTGTTGTGCTTAAAGTCTCACAATAATATATATGCTTAAACTGCACAACCTGATGCTGAGTAGGTGTCTAAGGTTTGCCTGGATCCAATCCCCACGGATGCTTACTGCCCACAGCTCCTGTGTCTCCAATTACAGCCCCCTGACGCTCTGGGCTTTTTGAAATTGCCGCCTGGCGCCTGCGCAGTACAGCGCCGTGCACACTGACGTGCACGGCTCGCAACCACACCCCCCCCTCCATTAGGCCAGGAACGCGCCCGTGCGCGTGCACGAGGACCGCGGGATCCAGGGGGGGGGGAAAGGAGAACCCAAACGGAGCTGTGTGGGACCCCCGAACTACGTGGGACCCCTGTTTACCTTGTTGTGGCAGGGACTGCAAAGGAGACGTGAGTCAGCTGGAGAACCAGGCTTCACTGAGCGTGTGTATTGAAAGGCATGTAAGTATGGATCAAGCTGCTCTTACTCCCTCTAGTGGTGGAAACCAGGTAAGACATACAACTACTCATAATGAAGAAATCCATTCATATATTTATATATACAGGATTTACTTCCCTTACCTGTCCTCGCCGCAGGAATTGCTCACCAGACAAATTCCAGCCTTCACCCATCACGGCGGGTATTGTTAGCCAACCTTCAGGTTTATCTGGGGCTCTTTCTCGGAAGAACCTCCTACCTGGGCCATGTAGAAAGCTCTGACAGAAACTTTTGTGCGCTCTGTATAAACAGTACACCAAGTCTGGTTTTCCCAGAGCCCAGTCTTCCAATGGAGAGGACTTACAGGCAAAACCTCGCTTCTTTGGCTGACGAGGCCCGGGTACCATACCATCTTGGGAGTCAAATATCGGCCCGAGGTATGGATCCGGTTTGTTGTAGCCCTTAGGCCCTCGCAGGGACCTGCATAGAGCTAAAGTTTTACGTGACCACCACCATAGACACTGGCGAAAAAACTGAGGTGCCTCCCAGATGGGAGGGGTTATATAGAGGAGGAATTCTCCTTAATTGGGGTCAACCAGTGTCCAATCACCAGAGGTGCCTATATAACCCACTATGTAATGAAGCTCCTGTGTCCCGTGATGTATGATCAAGAAAAATATTTTTTTGAATCAGTGCCCACAATATGATTAGCATAAATTGCAGAACATTGTGGGTGTTAACTCCATATTTTCACTTTGGAAGAATCAACACTGCTCTTTGGACATTATTTCTGGGATTTTTCTACTTTCAATACTCTTTTTTGTTGTTTTTTTCTGTTCATTCATTACAACAAATTTGGGGGTGTGTCGGTTTATTTTCTTTAATCCTGACAATTTATGTGATTTATATATAAGGGGTATGCAATTTATGCTAATCATATTGTGGGCACTGATTCAAAAAAATATTTTTTTGTCACTTATATGGTGAAAAGATATTATTCACTGATATAATTCAATTATTTGCATCCTTTTTTGCCACTAATATTTTTTTCTTGTGATTATTGATAAATCTTTGTGATTAGATTTATTTTTTGTTCAGAGTTTTTTTAGCGCAGCTCACTTTTTTCACCTATTTAGTCTGTTATCGGAGTATTACGATTAGGGTTGCTGCTTGTAGGGAATTTATTTATAATATTTTTTTATCTTGTTTGAATAGCGCGGTTTACTCTTTATATCATATCGTAAAGATTTGTTCCCAGTCAGCTTCTGATAAATCTAGTTGTAAGTCTTTCTCCCACGACTTACATGCCTTCCCTTCTTTAGGGGAGACTGATGTGAAGAGCATTGAATGTATGTTGGAGATCATATGTTGTTGCGTCATGGTCTGGGAACATAAATTTTCAAATGGGGTTAGATCTCGCACCAGACGCGAATCCTGGTTGTTTGTGGTGAGGAAGTGTCGGACTTTGAAATAGGACCAATAGGGGAATGAGGGGCTATTTGGAAGGTGTGGAAGTGCATTTCGTTCTAGGAGCTTGCCCCCGTGGAAGAAGTGTCGGGCTAAGAATGAGTCATGTGGCCATATATTTACTAGAAAGTTACTGAACATTCCAGGAGAAAAGGCTGGGTTATAGCGAACAGGTGTGAGGGGGCCCGGATTGGATGAGATCCGAGATTCCCTGCACACCTCCCTAAAGCATCCTAAGGCCGCGTACACACGGGCGGATTGTCTGTCCAACTTAGTCCGCTGAACAGTGTTTCAGCGGACAATCCGCTCGCGTGTGGGCTTCAGCGGACTTTTTCAGCGGACTGTCTGACGAACAAAGTCTTACGGAATTTCTGAAATTTTGTCCGTTCAAACTTGGTTTTGTCCGTCCAAACTTGGTTTCAGCGGACAGTCCGCTCGTGTGTAGGCAAGTTGGACGGACTAAGTATGGCGCATGCTCAGAAAGGATTTACACGGCCGAAGGTTGCATTGCAGTGTATAGGACATCGTTTTTCTAGTCCCGTCGTACGTGCTGTAGACGTCATCGCGCACGCTTTCAGCGGACTGTCTGCTCATCGTGTGTGGTCAAGTCCGTTCATGCAAATTTTGAACGGACTGTCTGTCGGATTGTCTGACGAACTTAGTTGGCCAGACAATCCGCCCGTGTGTACGCGGCCTAAGGTTGCTCCTATGAGGGGGTGTTCCTTCAAGGTTTTAGGGACATGGGGGAAAAGTATCCACGGCGTGGACTTGAGAGGTAATTCCGAGAATGATTCCTCTAAAGTTACCCAGTCCTTACAGCTTTTGTGTATTGACCAGTCTGCTATCCTTCCAAGGTGGCAGACTCGGGAATAGTTCAGGATATCTGGGAGGCCGATTCCTCCTTTGGTTTTGAGCTTATAAAGTTGAAAGAAACTTATCCTTGGTCGTTTTTGTTTCCATAAGAACTTCAAGGATAGTCGTTTTACTGTCTGGAAGAAAGTTTTTGTTGGAAGTTTAATGGGGAGTGCTTGTAAGAGATATAAGATACGTGGGAGGACGTTCATTTTAAAAATGGTCGTTCTGCCAAACCAAGAAGAATGAGGTCTTTCCCATCTGTGTAGATCTTCAGAAATAGACTGGACCAGTGGAGCAAAGTTTTTTGCATACAGATCTGATAAGTGTGTGGTTAGTTGGGTACCCAGGTATGTGATAGCATCTTTTTTCCATACAAAGGGGAAAATATTTTGACATTGGGTGACTATCTCTTCGGGTAGGGAAATATTGAGGGCATGGGATTTAGAAAAATTAATCTTTAAGTTGGATATGCGGCGGAATAGTTCGAACTCTTTAAGCAGATTGGGAATTAACGTCAGAGGTTCGGTCAGGAAGAGAAAAATGTAGTCGGCAAAGGCCGCAAGCTTATACGTGCGTCCTGCTACTGGAATCCCTTTTATATTATCATTGGAACGGAGGCATTTGAGGAAGGGTTCCAAGGTCAAAATGAAGAGGAGTGGGGAGAGGGGACTTCCCTATCTCGTTCCGTTGTGGATGGGGAAGGCGTTTGACAGATGGCCGTTAACCCGGACTCTTGCCGTCGGCATAGCATATAAGGCCATAATGAAGTTATACATATGATTCTGTAGTCCCAAGTGGCGTAAAACCGCACCTAGATAGTCAAAGGCCAACCTGTCAAACGCCTTCTCCGCATCCAAGGACAGAAAGAAACCCTGCCGGAGTTGGGTAGTTAATAGGTGGTGTAAGTTGATAGCTTTTATGGTGTTGTCCTTGGCCTCTCTGCCAGGGAAAAACCCCACTTTATCTTTTGTTATAATAGAAGGTATGAAGGGTAATAGGCGGTTTGCTAGGATTTTGGCGAATAATTTAAGATCTACGTTAAGTAGGGATATCGGTCTGTAGTTGGTTACTGATGTAGTATCCTTATTTTCCTTCGGTATAACCGTAATATGCGCTTCTAGTAATCTGTGGAATGATGTGGAAGTTGGGGAGAGGGAATTGAATGCCTTAAGGAATGGGGCCGTTAGAAGATCTATAAAGGTTTTATAATATGGTGCTGAGAAGCCATCAGGACCTGGGCTCTTACCCAGCTTTATTTGTTTGATGGCTCTCTTAAATTCGTCTACGGATAAGGGATTGTCTAATTCGCAGGCCTCTTCTCTGGGAATGGGTTTGAGGCTGTATTTTTTGAGAAAGTCCGAGATGAGCGACTGCCTTTTTGTTTAACCTAGGGGGGTTTCAGACTGTTGGGGTAGGTTATATAGCTCTGTGAAATATTGCTCAAATTGTTTAGCTATATCAGCTATATCAGCTGTGGCCGAGTATGAATTACCCCTAGCGTCTTTTATGATATGCACGTTGGTATTGGCTTTCTGTGCTTGGATTGCTCTTTCCAGTAACTTCCCACACTTGTTCCCCTGTTCATAAAAAAGTTTTTGGGTTAAGGTAAATTTGCGGTGAGTTTGGCGATTAAGGATGTCTAGAAGTGTTTTCCTAGTTCCAAGTAGGTGTTCTGGGCTCAGTTCCAAAAGCACGGCCTGTTGTTCTTTTTTCTGGATGGCTTTAAGATGTATGAGTTTACCGCGGATGACACACTTATGCGCTTCCCATATGTTAATGGGGGTCGTCTCCGGGTTGTCATTGTCTTGGAAATATTCGTTTAGGCTCGTGCGAATGCAAGAAATATCGCTTTCTGTGGTGACGAGCGAGGAGTCTAGTCTCCATATTTTGGTGGATGGATTGTGTTCTGGAAGTGTTAAGGAGAGGGTTATAGGGTGGTGGTCTGAGATAAATAATGGTTCTATTGTGGCTGATGTCAGAAGGGAAAGATCTTTCTGTGAGAGAAACAGGTAGTCAATTCTAGAATACCTATTATGGGGTATTGAAAAGAAGGTATAGTCCTTCTCGGTTGGGTGTAAGGTTCTCCACGTGTCGTGTACGAGAAGGTCTTGCAATTGGGTTTTCATTTTCCTTAACGCCCTGTAAGGCATTGTCGTGGTCCCTGTTGACGAGTCAAGAAGAGGTTGTAGGGGTACATTAAAATCACCTCCAAGAATTAAAATTCCTGATTGGAAACTGGCTAGAGCAGAAGCAATAGATCGAATAAAGCTAACCTGGGCAGTGTTAGGGCTGTAGATATTGGCCAGAGTGACTGTCCGATCATACAGGGTTCCTTTTAGAAAGATGAAGTGCCCGTTCGGGTCTATACGGGTGTCTATTGTGTGCCAGTGGACATTTTTCGACAGCAAAATTGAGACTCCTTTCGTTTTAGCGAAATTGTTGGATGCGTGAAAGGACGTTGGGTATAGGCGATTTGAGAATTTCGGGATGTGGTTCGTGTGAAAGTGAGTCTCTTGCAAGAAAACGATGTCCGCTTTTAATTTGGCCATCCTGTCTAGAATTTGACTACGCTTTTCCGGGACATTTAGGCCTTTTACATTTTGTGAGACTACTTTAAGTTTAAGCTGTTGTAAATTGTGTTGTGAGGTGTCCATGGTAGTTGGGCTCACTTCAGATGTTAGCATAAGCACTCAGTACTCCACTCCCCTGAAGGGCTGGTGTTAATAGAGAGTGTCTGAAGTGGGACTGAACCCCCTGACTATTCCTCAGTCTAAAGGGGTACTAAGGTGGAGAACGTGAAGACGAGACCAGGGACAAAGAGAAAGGGCGTGTGAAGGGGGAATAGGGGTTCTACGAGGAACTAGGGAGGGAAGTAGGGGGGTAGTGGTGGGTGGTGTGGGGTCGATTTGTGAAGTAAGAGGTGGACTGGGGGTATATGTAGTCCAGCTACCTTACCCTGTTACAACTGGTGTTGTCCGGTATTGGTCAACGGCGGTAGGTACTATCCCGTTGTGTGGAGAGGTGAAAGGCGCCCGAGTGTCGGTCTATGGTGTGTCCAGTCCATGGGAGGTCAATGAGAATAGCTGAAGGTTTTGAAGCAGGTGTCTATGTGTATAGGGGGAGAAGAGAAAAGTTAGGTCCAGGCAAACATATATCTCATAACCACATCTATAGAATATATACCATCAATGACTTAAACATGTAACAGGATGCATAGATAGGTAGTAACAAAACATGTGTAATAAAACCTCAGGAGGAAACAGGTAGGTAATGCGGAGTTGAGAACGTCGCCGCTTGGTAATTATGGGAACTGCCCAACTTTAGCAAACTAAAATAACGTTACCATCCCAGATGTCAGGTCTTCAGGGGTGGTATGTTCCCCTTTTTGCGGGATAAAGTCGTAGGTCATCTCGCAGAAGCAGAAAAGTGTAGTAGGTAAGGTGTAGCCAACGGTCAGCCCTGGCCCCTCAACAGTGCTCATGCTAAATGGGACTGTCACGGGGTGAAGGGTAAAAGGGGTTGTAGTGCCTGGTAATCTCCACGGATTTTTGGGAAAGCTGATGGGGGGTCAGTCTGGTATCTCATGCAAAGTCGTCCCGTACCACAGCATTGGTCTTGTTGGAGTCAAAGTCTCAATCCTCATCACAAAGTTGGAGTAACCCCTGGCTAACTGGATGTAGGGAATGAGGGGTTTCTCGGCTGTATGTGTTCAGGATGTGGCCATGGCGGTCATGTCAGACTGTGTATCTGGGGGATCACCCCACTGTGGGATGGAACATAGTGTGATATGAGGCCCTGCATTGACTGATAGGGAGGATCTCTGCCAGATCAGGTGAGCCCTTTCAGCGAGCGACAGTGGTAAAAGGGGGGCCTGTTCTGATAAGATAAAAAGTTAGGCAGGAAGCATGATATCATAATAGCATAGGCAAGAAGACTAAGCATTGTACTCTCCCAGCATATGGTTTAAGTCTCCGATATCTCCTGCTGCATGACTTGTACTAGAGGGTCGGTTCAGAAGGTCTGAAAACGGAGGCCTAGAGGGGAAAGGGGAGAAGAAGCATGCAGTATAGAATAAAATAAAAGGGTTGATATGTTAATACTCTTCTGTTATTTTGGAACTTCAGAGGTTATTTCAATATGCCCATTTTCCTAATCCATCTAAACCTATGATTGTACCATATGTTACTGTTCACCCTGTAACTTCTTTTTTTTTTCTTTTGGAAGATGTATATTCTTGTCCATATATTTCTGTCATGTGAAAACCTTTAATAAAAACAAATAAAAAAATAAAATAAAATAAAATAAATAAAATAAAAGGGTAAAGGGAAAAGGGTGTCTTAGCTTGCAAGATGAGGCAAGAGCATTGCAGCCCTGGGTTGAGCGAGGAACGGCTTGGGCTGTCTATTTACAGATGTACTCCGTAAAACGAGTGGCATTTGGACTAGCCTGAGGTCTCGAAGAAGAAGTCTTTTTCTCTATCCTTTTCTCCTTACACTCTTCTCTGTCCCCTTCTGAGTGGGCGACTATATCCTCAGATCGAAACGTCGGGCTCTTAGTGAAGAGTTTCTTAGTGATCTATTTAGTTGTGGGTTGAAAAAGTGTTCCGTGTAGATGGGTATGGGAGTCCATGTTGCATTCCTTACACCCCATTATAAGAAGCTGTAAAATGGAGGTTCGTCTGTATTAGGATCCCAAATAGCTTGAGCATGGAAGAAGGTCAGGGTGTGTCTGAAAGAGACCGTGATTCTGAGACAAGGCGGTGTTGAGAGCGATCGTTGCAATCGTAGTCCTTAGGGCCTGTCTGGCCACGCTCTCCTGTGAGCTGGTGAAGGTGTGGGGCTCTGGCCGTCTCTGTCTCTTTGGTTTCTCTGAGTCGGTGGTCTGGGGGACATCAAGCTACGTCTCTGGATGTGGAACTCATCTCTCACTGGTATGGCATCCATGGAGCTGGTTCTGTGTAGCTGTGGGGTACGATAGGCTTTGTACCAATCCAGAAGCTCTACAAGTGGAATTTGTAGTGTGCTACAGAAACCCCTGAGGTCCTCCGGGACTCTCAGGTTAGCCGTGCGACCATCCGTGGAAGCCGATAAGCAAAAGGGGAATTTCCAGCGATATTGAATTCCCTTATGGCGTAGAACATCCAGGAGTGGGCGGAGGTCCCTTCTGTTTTGCAGTGTTATAGGGGACAAGTCCTGGAATATTTTGATCTCTGACCCTTGGTAGTTCAGATTGCGGCAGTCTCTGGCCCTTCTCAGTATATCTTCTTTCAGCCTGAAACTTACCAGGTAGCAGATCACGTCTCTGGGGGGGTCAGTGTCTCTGCCCCTAGGTTTAAGCGCCCTGTGAAGTCGTTCCCATTTGATGGGAGATTCAGGGGGTCTCCCCAGCAGGTCATTGAAGATTTGGACCGTCACTTGTGCTAGGTGGGCCTGGTCCACGGATTCGTGAATGCCTCTTACCCGCAGATTAATGGGGCGTCCGCGGTTGTCCAAATCTTCCAGGTGTCTGTTTAAGTCTCTGAGCTGGCTGTTGTGGGCTTGGGACGTCTGTTGTAAGTGGAGCATAGTGGTGTCATGGCGGGCTGTCGCGTCTTCCAGGTCACCTATTCTCACATACATTGATTGTATATCCCTCCTGAGGTCAGATATGACAGCTGTGAGGGATTCTTTAATGTCATCTGCCACTGCCCTAAGATCATGCATGTTAAGTGGGCGAATAGCGGTGGGGCTCTCTGCATGCTGGGTATCCCTCCTGCTATGTGGGCTTCGGCTGGAGGAGTGGTGTCCTGTGTAGGCCTGAGACGAGGCCGTGGCCTCACGTGATAGGGCCCGGAATATCTCCGGGATATTGCGTTCGGGCGGTGGGTCCGTACCTCTCGGGGAGCGGGACCGTGATTGCGGCGACTTCCCCTTCTGTTTCACCATTTTAACGGTAGTGGTTGCTTCGTTAGACTGGCGGCAGGACCTCTGAAGGACGGAGCGGGAGGATCAGGCAGCCATCTCCCGTTGGCGCCAAGCCACGCCCCCTCATGTTCTATCTTAGCCATCCATACATTTCTTACATTTCTTACCCTTACCTTTCTTGTTGCATTCTTTATAAAGCCTGAATTCTGATGTTGATCCCTCAACCCTGTATTTTTTGAAGGCCTTCTCCTTTGCTTTTATATGCATTTTTACATTGGAGTTACAGTTAGTCATCCAGGACTTTTGTTTGCTCTTTTAAATGTGTCACCCAATGGGATGCATTGACTAATGTCCTTATTTAATATGCTCTTAACGCAAACCCATCTCTCCTCCGTGTTCTTTGTTCCTAAGATTTTATCCGATTTATGCCTTCTAGCAAGGTTTGTAGTTTAGAGAAGTTGGCTCTTTTGAAATTCAGTGTCTGTATTCCCCTTATGTTTCCTATTTGTGTGATTTATGCTGAAGCCAATTGACCCTGTATCGCTGTTACCTAAATTGCCCCGTTTTTCCATATCTGTGATCAGGTCTGTATTGTTGGTAATCAGTAGATCCAATAACGCTTCATTTTTAGTTGATGCAGCTACCATCTGACCCATAAAATTGTCCTGTAAGACATTTAGGAACTGGTGAGCTTTAGATGAATGTGTGGTTCCCTCTACCCAGTCTATGTCTGGATAATTAAAATCCCCCATTATGATAACACACATCCTTGCTTCTAATCCAAATTGTGATAGGAGATATGTCTCCCCATCCTCTCTCAGGTTAGGGTGCATATAGCATACTCCCAGTATTATTTTCCCCTTAGCTTCATCCCTTTGGATTCCACCTTCTCCCTAGCTCAGTCTGTGATGTCATAGCTCACATTCACTTGTACATTATTCTTGATATATAGGCATACCCTCCCCCCTTTTTACCCTCTCTATCCTTACGATAAAGGGTACTCCCTTGAATGGTTGCCAGCCAATCATTAGAGCTGTTGAACCAGGTCTCTGAAATTCACAGAAAATACAAAAACTCCTCGTATAACAGTATCTCTAGTTCACCCATCTTGTCCGCCAGGCTCCTGCCATTGGTGAACATGCCACATAGTTTAGACCGGTCCCATTTTATCCTCTTATTGGGTGTTCCAAGATTGCAACTAGGACTTGCTACTATACTTACCTTGGGTTTATGTGCTTTGGTCAAACTACCACTAATATCCCCAATACTATCCTCTGAAATATGTTCCGTGCTGACTACCTCTGGACCCTCCCACCATTGCCTAGTTTAAAAAAAAAACTCAAACTTTTTAGCAATCTTCATTCCCAGCTGATCTGCACCCTCCTCCTTTAGGTGCAGTCCATCCCTTCTATAGTACTAGTTATCAACTAAGAAGTCAGCCCAGTCTTCCAGGAACCCAAATCAGTCCTTACTACACCAGCTCTTCAGCCACTTGTTTACTTTCCTAATCTCCCTATGCCTTTCTGGTGTGGCTCGATGTATCAGTAGTATTTCTGTGAATACTACCTTGGAGGTCCTTTTCCTCAATTTAGATCCCAAGTCCCTAAAATCATTCTTTAGGACACTCCATCTGCCTCTGACTTTGTATATATTGGATTGTAATTTTATTTTCTCCCTTTATTGGTTGAACAGGATGGACTTGTTTATTTTTTCAACCAGACTAACAATGTAACTATGTATTTTATGTAACAATTTCTGTGGCATAAAACACCTAAAAATCATTCATTCATCATGAGATGTTTTGTAGTATGCTGTGGTTGGATACTGTTTGAATGCAATAAATTGCAATCTCCATATGTCCTAATGGTTTAAATAATTTGAAATGACCAAGTAATCAAAAATGACATGGCAAGCAGTTTAAAATTATTTTCGCCTGGCACTAAAAGGGTTTCACTGGTTGTTCGAAGCTGGGAAATAAATTACATTATGCGCAGCAGTTTTCTGTGGTTAAAATCTGATGAAAATCATCAGAAGTGTATAGAGCATTAGAGATTAGATGACAATTGAATAATGCATGCAAATTTAGCATGATCATTTCATTGTTGCATACAGTATGAGCAGTATCCTTTAGTACAGTACCTGGTAAATAAGGAAGAGCAAATTTCCTGGGTTCAGTTTGCAGGGGGTTCATTAAATTCTATTTGACATTTTTGAAACACAATTTAAGGACTAAGGCAGGCCATACATGGCCATACATGATTCTTTTTTTTTTTTTGTTTGTTTAATCAGTGCGTTGAAGGAAAAAAAATACCCAATTTCCCTATCCGAAAAATTTTAATGGAGATGGGGGAATCTTTCCTGCTGAGCTATTGTATTCTGCCGACAGGGAGCATTCTCCACTGGTAGAATGAAATGATCAGTGTTGCCAACTATAGCTGGCGATACTGATCATTTGGGAAAAACCCAACAGGTTGGTTGTACACAAGTTGATCAATAGATCTATACATGGATCGAAATTTGTCCGGTCCCTGCTGAACCAGCTGAATTTCGATCCGTGTAAAGCTGGCCAAAAATCCCACTGATCTCTATAGAGAGATGAAGCCAAACTTGGTACTTAATTCTTGCCATTTTGAAGGCAATCTATTGTAAATTGGCCACATCCACAAGGAACCTGTGCCAATTACAACATTTTTGATAACAAAAATGATAGTGGGGACAGGGACCTGGTTATGTGGCTTTAAAGTGGTTGTATACTCTTTTTTTTTACTTTTACCTACAGGAAAGCCTATAATAAGGCTTACCTGTAGGTAAAAAAAATATCTCCTAAACCTGTACGGTTTAGGAGATATTCCCCTCGGTATGCGCCGCTGACTGCAGCGGCGCATGCGCACAAGGGGATTCTTGGCTGAAAGTCCGACAGTGGCCAACCGGCCAGGATGAAATCTCCTGCGTGCATGCGCGGGAGTGACGATGTCGCGGCTCCAGCCACTCACAGCGCCGGAGCCGCGATACCCGGAAGAAACGCTGAGGGAGCATGTCAGCTCCCTCGGCGTGGATCGGGCCAGATGTCGGGGCCTCGTTCTAAGGTAAGTATTTCATAATGAGCTAGTATGCGGTGCATACTAGCTCATTATGCCTTTTGCTTTGCAGGTGGTAAAAAAAAAAAAAACATTAGCGGGTTTACTACCGCTTTAAGGGCAACATGGAAAATACACAAATCTTTCAAATAACAGGTTTGAGGGATGCCTTAAAGCCTAACTCCAGGTTTTATTGAATATTAAATAGTTAATTTGGACCAAGCTGGTCCAAATAAACTATTTCTTTCACTAACAAACACAGGGCTGTATGCATCATATAAATTGTGTATAGCATCAGCTACATCATTATATTTCTCTGTGTTCTGGAAGTGGGATGGGGACTTCCTGTCTTGCTCCAGAAAAAAAATGACTTGGGCTGAGCGCTGCTCAGTCATTCACTAGAAGCTTTGTATTTTATGAATTTTATGTGGTTTATGAACACAGATCTTCCTGTAATTGGCTGAGGTGGAGAGGTGGCACCACTATCTCCATCTCATCCAATCATAGGATTTTTTTATTTATTTATGAATTTTTATGAAGTTTTGCAACAAGAAAAACAGCACAATACGATAAGTATCAATATATATATATATAAAAGATATGGACAAATAACTTGTGCATATGATAAAGCCACTAATTGTTCTATCAACAGGTATATAGAAGATTATAGCATCTACTCATATGTTGGCACAACTATAGCAGTTGTGCCAACATATGAAATTGCAGGAATTAATTGGCTAAGATGAAATACATTCAAGAGTTTAACCAAAGTAGCAGAGAAACAGCATAATGGAGGTAAGTACCATAGTCTTAAAAAATATGTTTGTTTTTTGTGAAAATATGTTATTGAGTTCTGGAGAGTATGGAAAATCCTTTCCATGAATATAATGGAGTCCAGTCTAGTTTTGATCTGGGGGATAGGGATGGGGTGTCCAAGGTTTTCCAGTTAAGGGCAACAACCCAGTATATAGAAACACATATTGTGTGGATAAGCTATTCTGAATAGGGACAAAAAGTAGGAGCACTTAGCCATAGTTAACATAATAGATCTTTGTGCCATTATAGAGGCCTAATAAAAGAACCTTGCAGAAATGAAGGTTTAAATCTTAAATTATGTTTGTGGTTAAACAGATGTTATCCGTGATCTGTCTAGTTGGAATTAGTCCAGATTGATGTGGGGGAATCAAAACAGAGATAATCGAGGAGAGTCTATTTGCCTATAGTCTAATAAAAATGTTGAGGTCATTCTTTTTGACTGGCTTGGGTCTGTAGCTCTGTGGTAAGGTGTGATCTTAGCTTGAGCTTGTTTAGCTTGAGCATTCGTGGCAAACAACATCTCATTTGGAAACTGGTTACCTTGTAAAATATGGTTAACCACTTCCCACCCGGCCAATGCATATATACGGCCGGATGGGAGCCGTCTACTCCTGATAGGACGTTCAGGAACGTCATTCAGGAGTAGCGGGATCGCGCGCGCGCGCCCGCGCAGCGGCGCGATCCCGATGTGCTCGTGTCACCCGGACACGGCACATCTCAGATCGGCAGGAGGGCTCTGTGATTGGCCCTCCTGATCACATGACGGCCGTGTCCAATCACGGCCGTCATGTGATGTAAACAAACAGCCGGTTGCTAGGCAATCGGCTCTCCTCTCCTCACACGGAAGTCACCGCTGAGGAGAGGAGAGCAGAACGCTGCAGCCGGCTGATGATCAGTGAGTATGGGCTGCTTTTTACAGCTTTTTACTCACTGATCATCAGTGTAGTGTAAACATACAACACACCACACAGTACAAACACAGTCCCCACACATGTCCCCAAAACACACATGTCCCTAAAACATACATGTCCCCAAATAATAAAAACACATGTCCCTAATAATAAAAACATGTCCCCCACATATGTCCCACTAAAATCACATGTCCCAATGATTATCTGCAAAAAAAAAAAAAAACGGAGTCGTGAATAAATAACACCAAAATAAAGCTCTATTTGTGCGAACAAAATGATAACAATTTCATTTGGGTACAGTGTAGCATGACTGCGCAATTGTCACTGAAAGCGCTAGAGCGCTGAAAGCTGAAAATTGGGCTGGGAAGGAAGGGGGCGAAAGTGCCCTGTATTGTAGTGGTTAAAGAGTAGGACCAATTTAGGTATTAATTATGGGGCAGTGTTTATAATTATGGGGCAGTGTTTATAATAGCAGGGTGAATAACCATCAGGCCCAGAAGTAGAGGATTTCCTGAGGGATCTGATTATGGTAAGCACTTATTGGTAAGCACTTATTGATCAGTGATTGGGGCATTTAGGGAGTCTTGTTGAGAGGGAGAAAGAAAAGGGATAGGAAGTTTAGCAAGTCAGGATGAGGCTGAATAGAGAATGGGGGTTTTGGGTGGGGAGAGAAGATTTCAATAAGTCTTGAACGTTTTTTACAAATTTCTGAGGAAGAATAACGATTTGTCCTGAGGAATTGCGCAGTTTATAGTTTTCCCAGCAAACATTGCTGTGGAAGAGTTACTGGAATGTAAAAAATCTTTGACCATTGTAGGGCTTTTTCAGCTTTGTTAGATAATAGAGTCTAGTTTTAACCTTTTTTGGAAGATGAAATAGGCAGTCGACGGGGAACTTATGTAAGCATGGGATTTGTATAATTTGTACAATTCTTTAATGAGGGAATCTTGAGCCAGCGTTCCCTGTTCTGGGCAGCTGCCAGTATGATATACTCATATGACAGCTTTGAGAGTGGTCCAAAGGGTGATAATAGACATCCCAAGAGTGGAGTTTAATTGAAAGTATTTGTCTATGGCTATAGCTACCTCCCGCTCAATATGTGGATCAGTAAGTAGAAATTCATTAATCTGCCAAGAGTATGGAGTAAGTGAAAGGCCAATCACCTTGGTGTGAAATCTCCAACCATGAACATGACTAAATAGTTGCAGCCACAGAATTAGATAATAGGGGTACAGAAAATATAATCTAATTTGGAGTACATATCAAGAGGGTGTGAGTGAAATGTATATTCCTGAGCACCAAAAACTATTTAGAATGTGGCGTTTTCTTCTAAGGATTAGGAAGCAACTATCAGGGTCATTATACGCATGTTGAAATTCCACTGAGAAAGAATTATGGAGAAAAAATGTAACTCCTCTAGTTGTAGTAGCATATAAGGTCTAAAATGCTTGGTTGTAGGATTAAAATGTGTCTCCTGCAATAAGGACATTTTGGCGCCCAATTTTTCTATTTTGCAGGAAAGCCTTTAGTTAGTTTAGTGGAGAATTGAAACCTTGCACATTATGAGAAATACATTGAATGGTCAGATAAAAAAAAGTAAGATACAGTATCTGAATCTGTGCAAATACATCCATTGTCAAAAATAAGAGACAGGTACTCTCCCCACTGTTGGCATAGTAAATTAATTAAGCTTCATGCCAAGAGTGATTCAGATTCCAATAGGCCTAGTTTGACCAGAATCTCTTGACCTTCAGAGACTGTGGTGACAATATAAGTGGATCCATTATCCGTTAGCATCAGTAGTGGATTTTGGCTGCAGCTAGCTGTAGTGTGCTCTTTTATTTTTCTGCTTCTGTCCAGTGTGGCTGGAGATTTAAAATTTGAAGGTGGATGCCATCTAACTTGAAATTTCTTGCAGCTGTTGGATTTCTTCTTTGACTAAAAAGTCTTTCATACATATAATGATATCCCTAGGCAGCTTATCAGGGGGAATCTTAGCTCTAAAAGTTCTATGGATTTACTCCTATACAAACGAATGTGTGTCCTAATAAGGTAGTAAAGATTTAAAGCGTCATGAAACACAGGCAGATAATTTAGTAATAGATTCCATAACCCCTGTAATCCTGGGGTTATTATGTCAATTTTGATTGTCTTCCACCTGTGCTTGAACCTATAGGTTATAGATAACACATCATGCTTTGTTTCTAATCTGTCTACGTGCAAGCCCATAGCAGCAAACTCCTGTGTTGGTAATTTTATGGAATTCAGATTGGAATTTAGATGCATATTTGGTATACATGACCTCTAGAATGGTGTCTACATCCTCCTTTGTTAATTTAGTAGAGCCTATGGGGGAAGTCAGAGACAAGGGGTTCAGTCAGAGCATTTTTTCCTGCCTAAATTTTTCTGAAGAAGTAATCAGCAGTTGAACACAGCAATTTAACTAAAGCAGGATAATGAAAGCGATAAGATAGGATAAAGAAAGCAGGAAGAAAAGACGACAAAGAACTCTGAGATTCGACATGACGCTGACAATAGCGATCTGTGTCCATCAAACCTGTGGTCGAATGAGCCTAACCTTAGCTCTATTAGTTTAAGATTATTCTATATAGAGAGAAAAGATTTGACATAGAGAGAAACGATTTGATATTATAGAGACAATAGCAAAAAAGGTCGAATGTGCCTAACCTAACTCTATTAGTCCAAGATTATTCGAAAATGGAGAGAAAAGATTTGACATGAAGATTCAACGAAGCAGTCTTAGCGAGAGGACATTTATGGTCAAATGCTCCTTCCATAGGCTATAGAAGAATTCTAATGTTGATTAACTAGTAATAATAATTAATAAATATAATTATTACTAGTGTCATACAACATTAGAATTCTACTATAGCTTGTAGGCGGAATAATAGACGGAAAATGTATGATTGCGGCGTCTACAGTTTAGCTGCTCCGTCAAATCTTCTTAGAACATTCGGCAGACACCATAAGCCTTCAATGACAGATTCGACCTTTATTATTTTGGATTTTCGGATGAATGCTTTTTTTTAACCACTTGCCGCCCGCCCTATAGGCAATTGACGGCTGCAAAGTGGTTTCATAATCCTGACCGGACGTCATATGACGTGATCAGGATTATGAGCCGCTGCGCGCCCCCGGGGGCGCGCATCGCGGCGATCGTTGTTGCGGGGTGTCAGTCTGACACCCGGCAACTACGATCTCAGTAAAGAGTCTCCGACGGAGACTCTTTACCATGTGATCAGCCGTGTCCAATCACGGCTGATCACAGTGTAAATGGGAAGAGCCGGTGATCGGCTTTCCCTCACTCGCGTCTGTCAGACGCGAGTAGAGGAGAGCCGATCGGCTGCTCCTCTGACAGGGAGGGTCTGTGCTGATCGATTATCAGCACAGCCTCCCCGAGGATGCCCACACTGGACCACCAGGGACGCCACCAGACCACCAGGGAAAAGGTATTAAAGGTCATAATCCTCCCTAGACCACCAGGGATGCCAGTCAGCACAATGGGTGCCAATCAGTGCCCATAATGGATGCCAATCAGTGCCCACAATGGGCATCACTGATTGGCATGCATTATTGTTTGGCACTGATTGGCATCCATTACTATAGTATAACACCGATGCCGCCTATGAGTGCCCACCTGTGCCGCCTATGAGTGCCCACCTGTGCCGCCTATGAGTGCCCACCTGTGCCGCCTGAGTGCCCACCTGTGCCGCCTATGAGTGCCCACCTGTGCCGCCTATCCATGCCCACCTGTGCCGCCTATCCATGCCCACCTGTGCCGCCTATCCGTGCCCATCCGTGCCGCCCATCCGTGCCAGCTATCAGTGCCAATTTGTGCCACCTATCAGTGTCCGTCCGTGTCGCCCATCCGTGTCGCCCATCAGTGCCACCTATCAGTGCCACTTCATTGGTGCCACATTGGTGCCCATCAGTGCCGCCTTATCAGTGCCCATCAGTGTAGCCCCATCAGTGCCCATCAGTGAAGGAGAAAACTTACTTATTTACAAAGTTTTGAAACTGAAACAAAAAAAAACAATTTTTTTTTTCCAAATTTTCGGTATTTTTTTATTTGTAGCGCAAAAAATAAAAACCGCAGAGGTGATCAAATACCACCAAAAGAAAGCTCTATTTGTGGGAAAAAAAATATAAAAATTTCATTTGGGTACAGTGTAGCATGACCGCGCAATTGTCATTCAAATTGCGACAGCGCTGAAAGCTCAAAATTGGTCTGGGCAGGAAGGTGTTTAAGTGCCCTGTATTGAAGTGGTTAAGGAAACAAAAAATAAATAAAAAATTTCGGGAGTAACTAAATAAATGTATTTTTTGGACGAAAACTAAATTCCGAAACAAAATATTTCAGTGTACACATGTCTAGTATCATCTGCTTTCAAATTCTCACTTCTTTTCCCCTTTTCTCCACTCCAAAACTTGTACATATCACCCCACTTCTACCCTCTCCCTACTACTGTTCTCATCACCCCCAGCTAATACTTAACCCACCTGCTAACCCACACACCAGGACAGGGAAGTTTTCATCACTCTTAAGCCCCGTACACACGAGCGGACTTTTCAACATCCAAAGTCCGACGGACTGAGTCCGTCAGACTTTTCGATCGTGTGTGGGCTGCAACGGACTTTTGACTCGCCAAAGTCCGAAGGACTTTAGAATATGGAACATGCTTCAAATTTTTCCGAAGGAACTCCGCCGGACCCGGTCCCTTCGAAAAATTTGCTCGTGTGTATGCTATTCCGACGGACTAAAACCGACGCTAGGGCAGCTATTGGCTACTGGCTATGAACTTCCTTATTCGAATCCAGTCGTACGTCATCACGTTCGAATCCGTCGGAGTTTAGTGTGATTGTGTGTGGCCAAGTCCGCTCAGCCGAAAAGTCCGTCAGAACACCGTCGGAATTCCAGCAGAACTCAGACGGAACTCCTTCGGAAGTCTGTCAGACATAAGTCCTCTCGTGTGTACGGGGCTTTACACATCCAACCTCCATCATACTTTCCTCACTCTTTCTTCTCCTAACCTCTGGGGAGTTGGTTTGCTTCTATCCCCACAGAGCACCATGCAAGTCCTTCCTACCCCTCCCACTCTCTATCCTTCTCTTCTTTTGAGGCACACTGTATTCATATGTAGTAAAAGTATCCCTGCGCTATCAACAAGAACATAGGTTATCCCTAAATTTAGGTTGCAGCAGGCCACATGTAGGGGTATAACCCTACCCCCTAAATAGTAACTGTATAAAAATCAAATAAATGGTGTTGCGCTAACTCATAAGATCAAATTATACTACAATCTCTTATACTAAAAAAATAAAAAAATACCAAAGATGTCATTTCTGCCTATTAAGTAGGTAAAATATACCTTAAATTAAACAGTTATATATTATACAGTATATCAAAATAGTTCCAACTATATAAAGTGCCTTAAACAAATGCAATCATGAATGATCGAATAAATGAATATAAAGTGTCCAGTGCTTAAATTAAATAGCAGCAATAAATATCAAAGTGTCTTGTGCATCCAAAACATCTATAAAAGTAATTCAATCAAAGGTCTGTGTACATTCCAAACGTGGCACACACCGTGCAAAATCAACAAAAAGAAACAACCAATAAAGAAAATAGCTCAAAAAATTAAAGTCTATGTTGTGAACTTGGGGTGAATAAAGTGACCAGTGATTGATTCAGTGTTTCTCCAAAAGGGTTGCCAGAAAACGTGTCTAATCCTTATTCTGAGTGTTTCCACAGCACATCAGGTGAAATGGCCCCTTACCTTACTGCTGTAAGGTAAACAGCAGAACAGCCCAATAAAAAAATTTCAGGGATTGTATCCCCCTTTCCTAGCAGGTAAGTGCTGGCCCCCACGGTTGGTGTTTTCCACACAGATCTTATTGCTCAATATTATTCCATAGTTGTTTCATAGGAAAGAGAGAAGTATGCTCCAATAGTGAAGTATGTAATAAAATTTATTTGTATAAATACATTAGACAGGTACTCACACAGCGGAAGAAAATAACAGCTTTCAAGACACAAACAAACGAGCGTTCCACTCGCAATACGAACGTCACTTCCGGTATCCAAATTCCGACACGTATCGTCACCGATCACGTGACTTCCTCATTGCGAGTGGAACGCTCGTTTCTTTGTGTCTTGAAAGCTGTTATTTTCTTCCGCTGTGTGAGTACCTGTCTAATGTATTTATACAAATACATTTTATTACATACTTCACTATTGGAGCATACTTCTCTCTTTCCTATGAAACAACTATGGAATAATATTGAGCAATAAGATCTGTGTGGAAAATACCAACCGTGGGGGCCAGCACTTACCTGCTAGGAAAGGGGGATACAATCCCTGAAATTTTTTTATTGGGCTGTTCTGCTGTTTACCTTACAGCAGTAAGGTAAGGGGCCATTTCACCTGATGTGCTGTGGAAACACTCAAAATAAGGATTAGGCCGCGTACACACGGGCGGATTGTCTGGCCAACTAAGTTCGTCAGACAATCCGACAGACAGTTCGTCCTACTTTCGAATGAACGGACTTGACCACACACGATGAACAGACAGTCCGCCGAAAGCTTGCGCAATGACGTGTACGGCACGTACGACGGGACTAGAAATTCGACGTCCAATACACTGCAATGCAACCTTCGGCCGTGTAAATCCTTTCTGAGCATGCGCCATACTTAGTCCGTCGAACTAGCCTACTCACGAGCGGATTGTCCGCTGAAACCAAGTTTGGACGGACAATATTACGGAAATTCCGAAAGACTTAGTCCGCCAGACTGTCCGCTAAAAAAGTCCGCTGAAGCCCACACACGAGCGGATTGTCCGCTGAAACACGTTTCAGCGGACTAAGTTGGACGGACAATCCTCTCGTGTGTACGTGGCCTTAGACACATTTTCTGGCAACCCTTTTGGAGAAGCACTGAATCAATCACTGGTCACTTTATTCACCCCAAGTTCACAACATAGACTTTAATTTTTTGAGCTATTTTCTTTATTGGTTGTTTCTTTTTGTTGATTTTGCACGGTGTGTGCCACGTTTGGAATGTACACAGACCTTTGATTGAATTACTTTTATAGATGTTTTGGATGCACAAGACACTTTGATATTTATTGCTGCTATTTAATTTAAGCACTGGACACTTTATATTCATTTATTCGATCATTCACGATTGCATTTGTTTAAGGCACTTTATATAGTTGGAACTATTTTGATATACTGTATAATATATAACTGTTTAATTTAAGGTATATTTTACCTACTTAATAGGCAGAAATTACATCTTTGGTAGCACAACTTTTTAATTTTTTTTAGTATAAGAGATTGTAGTATAATTTGATCTTATGAGGTAGCGCAACACCATTTATTTGATTTTTATACACTGTATTCATACTCTGTCTTCTAGTCCTCGTCATCTCTTCTCTACTTTTAACTCTCTACTTTCTCCACCACCATCTCCACCCAGTAACTCGCTCACTGTTTCAGAGATTGCCAATCACTTCAAAAACAAGATGGATGCAATTTGTGGGGGGCATCTCCACTGCACAGACATCTATCCCACTGAACATACCTTGTACAAATCCACTCTCAACATTTTCATCTTTTGAGCTTGCTATTACCGAAGAGGTTCGCTAAATTTTTCTCAGAAGCCCACCTTACCATCTGCCCCCTGGATCCTGTTCCCTCACAACTACAACGGTCACCCTCTTTTTCTATCCTATGCTCCCTTACTCACATATTCAATCTCTCCCTCTCTACTGACACCTTCCCCTCCCCTCTAAAACATGCCCTGATCACACCCATACTTAAAAAGCCCTCACTGGACCCCACCAACCTGAACAACTTAAGACCCATCTCCTTGCTCCAGTATGCATCATAACTTCTAGAATACTTAGTCTACAACTATCTAAGCTCCTACCTCACTGACAACAACCTTCTTGACCCCTTACAGTCCAGCTTTCGCTTACTACATTCCACTGAAACAGCCCTACTGAAACTCACTAATGATCTACTAACTGATAAAACCAATGGCCACTGCTGCATACTCATACTATTAGACTTCTTTGCAGCCTTTGATACTGTTGACCATCTCGTCCTCAAAAAAAACCTCTACTCTCTTGGCCTTCAAGGCTCTGCTCTCTCCTGGTTCTCTTCCTACCCATCACAGCTCTCCTTTAGTGTTACCTATAACTCTGTTTCCTCATCTCCACTCCCTCTTTCTGTGGGGGTACCTCAAGGTTCTGTCATCGGACCCCACCTCTTCTCCATTTACATCTCCTCCATTGGTAATTTAATACATTCCCATGGATGATGACACACAAATCTATCTCTACTCCTCACCTTCACAAATCTATCTCTCTACTCCTCACCTTACCCCACTCACCTCATCTCCTCACCTCTCACATTACTAATTTGCTAACTGACATATCAGCATGGATGTCACACCACTTTCTCACACTCAACCTTTCAAAAATTGAGCTCATAATTTTTCTTACAGCCCATGCCCCCTTCCTGAAGCTCAATAATACTATCATCAGTCCCTCCCCTCATGCCAGGGTGCTAGGTGTAATCCTGGACTCTAACCTGTCTTTTCAGCCCCAAATCCAATCGCTGTCCAAATATGGACAGCGATCTGTAACATCTCCCAAATACATCCCTTTCTAACCATTTAAACTACTAAGCAACTTATGCACTCCCTTGTTATCTCTCACCTTGACTATTGTAACTCCCTCCTCATTGGCCTCTCAGTCTATCCTGAATGCCTCTGACAGACTCATCCACCTTGCTGACTGTTCAGTGCCCACCACCCCTTTTTGCCAATAGCTCCACTAGCTTTGAATAAAATTCAAAACACTAACAATAACATACAAAGCCATTTACAACTCTTCCCCAGACTACATAACCAATCTTACCTCCAAATATCACCCAAACTATCCTCTCTGCCCCTAGCTTCCTTATCTTCTCCTTCTATGCTCATCTCCATTGGCAGTTAAATCTCTGCTACTGAGAAGTTTAACCACTTGTTGGCAGTCTCCTCATTTGTAACAAACTTTAATTATTGAGATAATGGGAAAAAAAAAGTTAAATATTTCAGTAACTAAGAGATTTAAAAGTCATGGGTAACTTTAGTCTGACAAAGCCATTTACAACAGGGTTGGAAGCCCAGGAGCTGACTGGTTCAGTTCCTGAACTGAAAGTTGGCAAAGTCCAGCAGGGAGACCTTGGTAGTCCAGGTGGTTAAACTATGCCCTACAAACACAAAAATAAAATCTTGTCATGTTTGTTCAATCCTGCTGCATTGCACACAATATTTTCAATTCTACAGACTTCATGGGTTTCCTTGGCATGTTCAAAAACAGCTCTCATCTGCTTACATAACATCATACATTTCTTTTTTCACCTTTATTGTGTTTTTCCAAATCAGGCTTCTTATGGATAATGAGTTCCTACCCAAGGGGACTCTATATCCAATTTATTCCTTCCAGGGCTGTCAAAGCATTGTACAGTGCTACCTCAGGGTTCCTGACTGCTTTCTTTTTAATTAAATAGAAATTTAAAGGCTTGTTTTCTAACTTTGTCAGCTTACAGTCAGACCCCGCTGTCTGGCCTGAAAATAATCTTCAATTCATAGCACTTATTAGACACATTTAACAATACAACACATAAAATGACTCCCTGCTGAAAGCCCTTTCACTGTTGCTATAAGTTGAAATGTTATTTAACATTTTAAAATTCATACTATGTTTGCTAAAAAATGTACAGCTCACAAAACATGTTTAATATCAGCAAATTAAATATTGATTTCTAAAATAATATACTTATCAAAGTATCTTAATTTATGTTTCAATAACTGGTTGATTGACTTATCTGGCCTCCATCTTCCACAATTCTTTACAAAGTATGTAAAATGAGTAGGTGGCAAAAGTTACATAGTTAGTCTAGTTGAAAAAAAACACAAGTCCATCCAGTTCAACCAATAGAAGGGAAAATAAAAAAATACAATCCTATACCCACAGTTGATCTAGAGGAAGGCAACAAACCCCAATAAAGCATGATCCAATTTGCTCTAGTAGGGGAAATAATAGTATTATTGCATAAACCAGTCAGCCATAACTATATGCCCACCCTCTTTTTCCACCAATACAGTCCTGATCCATCGAGGCATAGACTCCACTAGACCTCTGATGGACCTGCTTTCATATCTAGCACCAAACCATCAATAGCAGATCCTTTAAGCATCTGCTGTCTTCCATAGAAGGCCATTCAAGCTCAGTACTGTCACGTGGAAGGCAATGTGGTGGCATCTTTGGGCAAGGCAGTCAGCCACAAGGTCCATGTTACTGCTGACATGAGGTCCAGCAAGCATGGTCAGGGACCAAAAAAAGAGTGACAATTTTGAAAAAAAAAACACAATATTTTGTACTTTTGCTATAATAAATATCCCCAATTTTTTTTAAAAAAGCCATTTTATTTCCTCAGTTTAGACCGACATGTATTCTCCTACAAAAATCACAATAATAATATTGATTGGTTTGCGCAAAATTTATAGCAATATAGGGGAAAAATGTATGGCATTTTTATTATTATTATTATTTTTTTTACTAGTAATGGCAGTGATCAGTGTTTTTGTATCTTGACTGCGAGATTATGACAGACAGATCGGACACTTTTGACACATTTTTTGGACCATTGGAATTTATACAGATATCAGTGCTATAAAAATGCACTGATTACTGTGTAAATGTAACTAGCAGGGAAGGAGTTAACAGTAGGGGTGATCCAGGGGTTAACTTTGTATCCTAGGGAATGGTTCTAACTGTGGGAGGATGGGACTGCCTGGGTGAGGAGACTAATCGCTGTTCATACTTAGTATGAACAACAGATCACGCTCCTCACAGAGATCTGTCTGTTTACATTGACAGATCTCCGTTCTGTCTCTGTGTGGAGCGATTACGGGTGCTCGGCGGTCATTGTGACACGAGCAGCAGCTTCGGCATCGCCCCCCCACTGGTGGTCAAAAGGCGAACCGACATACAGTTATGTTGGTTCGCCCAGGGGAGCCAACCTGCCACAGTATAGCTGCAGCAGCTGGAAAGGAAGGGGTTAAACGTGATGATTATCAAAAATGGATACCCCTTACCTGTCACAGTCCCTACCATGCCAAGCAGACGGCCAGGCACCTCAGTTCCTTTTAACCTGCTTTCCAGCTATGCCTAGTTCTGCATGAAATACTGAGGGTGCTACTCTGATTGTACCTGTCACTCCTGGTTCAGCTGAGGCAGTTTATCCAATCAGCTGGGTATAAAGTGCTGCCTTACTCTGAGGGCTTTGTCAGTTCATTGTCTCTTGTTTCCTGTTTTGCGAAAGGTTCCTGTACTCCAGTATTCCTGTGTTCCAGTTACAGCATTCCAAGACTGACTCTGGCTTCTGACCCTGGCTCTGCTTATAGTTTATTCTGTCTTCTGGAATCCCTGACTACAGCTTTACCTCAACTATCCTTCGAAAAATTCCTGTCAAGCCCCCATGCACAGATTCACAGCCCAAGTAGCTTATTATCCTGTTACCGTGAGCTGTGTGTATTTGCAAGGGTGAGCGTACATCTCTGCATCATGGACTCCAACCTAGGTAAGTCCATACATAATGAACTGACCAACATGGAGAGATGTACAAGATGCTCGCCTCCCCTGTTCTGCAAGTATCCAGCCTGGGCCAGACCGTTTTGGAATTGCAGCAAGAAATTCTGTTATTTAAAGGTATGTCTAGCCTGGAACCAGCATGTCCTGAGCCATTTGTGGTGATGCCAGAGAGTTTTGATGGTAGCCGAGCATCATTTGTGTGCTTTAAGATGGAATGTGAGCTGTTGTTTGCTCTTACGCCTAGGACCTATGCCATCAACTATATAAAGATTTGCGTTTCCATCAACCTGCTCACTGGACAATGCAAAACATGGGCTTATCAGCTTTTGCAAGAAAGGAGTCCAGTCTTGGACAGCTGGGAAGCATTCACGTTTGCTCTGGACTCTCACATGTGAACAGAAAGTCTGCTCTCTGTTCACATGGCCAATGTGTATCCAGGGACAGGAATACCCTATACAGATATGACTCCAAGCCTATCCAGTATGTGCCAAGCTATGATGCTCTAACCCCACAAATTCTAGATGCTTCTGAGGATACATGCACACACCTACCCTGGAAGATGTGGAACCCATGGAGATTGGGGCGATCCGGTCTAAGCTATCTAAAGGTGAAAGAGAGCAGAGGAGAGCCTTGGTCTTTGTTTCTACTGTGGAGAAAAAGGGCACTTTATCTCTCTCTGCTCAACTTGCCCACCTCGGCAATAGGTTCTTCAAGTGGGTACTATTAGGATCCTTCCTGCTACCCCTGAATCTCTGCCTGCTTTCCAGCTTGAAGTTCCGGTGCTGGTGTCCCGCTTGAAGTTCCGGTGCCGGTGTCCCCACTTGATTCTGGTGCCTGTGTCCCCGCTTGAAGTTCTACAACCTGACTGTATGTATGCCTTGAATAGCATCATGGTCCATAAGCAAGATCTGGCAATGTTCGAAAAATGTTTTCAAGCGCCAAATGCACCCCTTACAAAAACGTCTAAAACAACAAAGACCAAAAAGAAAAATTCTAACACTGCGGTTGATGCTTTTTTTCCCTGTATCTTTGATGAAGACTGTATGTATGGCAAAACATTCCCCCTACCAGACAATATGCTTGATTACTTTGGTGAGGAGGGTGGTTTAGACCTAGAGAACTATGCCTGTGAGGAACCACCTGTCCAAGCCCAGAGGGTGTTTCTAAAGGGGAGGGACTGTCACAGTGCCTACTGTGCCAAGCAGGTGGCCAGGCATGGCTCAAGGTGGTATTGAACCCATGACCTTCTGTTTGCTGCTCCTGTTGCTTTACCTCTGAGCCATAGCTCAGCTCATTTCACCCTGCTTTCCAGGTACTCCTAGTTCTGCATGAAGTACTGAGGGCAGTACTCTGATTGTACTTGTCACTCCTGGATCAGCTGGGTATAAAACACTGCCTCACTCTGAGGGCTGTGTCAGTTCATTGTCTCTTGTTTTCTGCTTTGCCAAAGGTCCCCGTATTCATGTGTTATGGTATTCCTGTGTTCCTGTGTTCTAGTTACAGCGCTCCAAGACTGACTCTGGCTTCTGACCCTGACTCTGCTTATCATTTATTCTGTCTTCTGGAATCCCTGACTATGGCTTTACCACGACTAACCTTTGGCAAATTCCTGTCAAGCCCCTGTGCACAGATTCACAGCCTAGGTAGCTTATCACCCTGTTACCGTGGGCTGTGTGTATTTGCAAGGGTGAGCATACATCTCTGCATCATGGACTTCAGCCTAGGTAAGCCCTTACATTACCCTTAATATCTGAGCTATTCAACAGGTTGAAAAGTGCCTCCATTTTTACCAAGTTGGATCTCAAAGGTATATACAATCTGATTCGGATACAGGAAGGTGATGAATGGAAAACAGTGTTTAACACTAGAGACTGGCATTACGACTACTTGGTTATGCCTTTTTGGTTTGTGTAATGCCCCAGCTGTGTTCCAAAACTTTGTCAATTAAATCTTCAGGGATCTGCTGTATTTTCCTTTTCGGAAAATCTGCTTTAGTACCTTAGAGAGAATAATCTGTATGCCAAGCTGGAGGAATGTTGCTTTTGAATGTTCTGAGGTCCTGTTTCTGGGATGCTTTGTCTCGAGTTTGGGTCTTTGTATGGCCATTACTTACTGGCCTCTTCCTGCTAACCTCAAGGCCACACAGTGCTTTCTTAGGTTCACAAATTATCATAGGCAGTTCATTAGGATTACTCCTCCATTGCTGTGCCTATTACCGCATTGACCAAGAAAGGTGCGGGCGCCAAGGACTGGCCCCCTGAAGCTGTCTCTACATTTCATGACCTGAAACAAACCTTTGTCTCTGGACCTCTCTTGGGGAGGCCTAATCCTGTGGATCCATTTTCTATTGAAGTGGATTCTTCTTCAATGGGAGTGGGAGCTGTACTTCTTCAATCCATTGAGAAGGGATGTCAACCATGTGCGTTCTTCTCCAAAAAAATTACTCAGGCAGAGAGAAATTATGCTATTGGTGATCGGGAACTTCTTGCAATAAAATTGGTGCTAGAGGAGTGAAGTCATCTCTTGGAGGGTTCCCCTCACGTCATAACGATTTTTACTGATCATAAGAATCTACAGTACTTACAGAACGTTGAACGTCTGAATCCCAGACAGGCCAAGTGGACTTTTTATTTTCCCCATTTTAATTTCACGATTACATGCAAACCTGGTCCCTGTAATGGTGAGGCCGATGCACCCTTTAGGTCATTTGACACTTTGGACCCCCCTGAACCTGAGCCAATCTTTCCAACCTCATGCATTGTTGCCCATTCTACCACCCTGAAGTAAAAAATTTCTCCTGGCAAGACCTTCGTCCCCACTGAACTAAGAGCTAAAATTCTCCATTAGGGATATGATTCCAAGGTGGCAGGTCATGCTGGATTCCTCCGATCCTTCCTGCTCATCAGTCACCACTACTGGTGGCCCAATCTCCACTCAGATGTCAAAGACTACGTTAATGCTTGTCATGTCTGTGCTCAGCCTAAATCCTCCACACAAGCCCCTGCTGGTCTTCTCATGCCCTTGACCATTCCTAAGGAGCCCTGGTCTCACATTGCCATGGATTTTATCACCAATCTCCCACTGTCAGAATAATACAGCCATTTGGTTGGTAATCGATCGGTTCTCCAAGATGGCTCATTTTGTTCCTCTTTCTGGTCTCCCTTCTGCCCCTGCTTTGGTTACCATTTTTTTTGTTCAAGAAATCTTGTGCCTTCATGGGGTTCCTTCTCATATTGTTTCCGACAAGGGTGTTCATTTTACCTCTCGTTTCTGGAGAGCTTTTTGCAAATTCCTCAATATTGTCTTGGATTTTTCCTCTTCTTACCGCCCTCAATCCAATGGAAAGACTGAGAGGGTTAATCAGGAGTTGGATGTCTTTCTCCGCACCTTAGTCTTGCCCATCATGACAATTGGCCCGCTCTACTCCCGTGGGCAGAATTGTCTCACAACAATCATGTAAATACCAGATCTCAGAAGACCCTCTTTTTCACAGTTTCCCATGACCTGTTCTCCAGACATTCCAGCTTTGGCTACAGCTCAGGAGTCATTCAATTCCATTTGGGGTGTTCATGATTCCCTCCAGTCAGATGCTGACAAGTTCAAAGGCTTGGCAGAGGCTGAGGGATCAGCAGCAGAGCCTGCAGAGCAGCATCACAGTATCCCAGGGCTGTTTAATAATTAATTGGCATCTTCACCTCATGGACTAGTGTACACCTTACACAGTTACACTGAAACCAGTAGCATATATGTAGTTGGCGCCTCTCCTCCCCTCTGCTTACTCACTTGTTCAGAGGCACCGGACACCCTCTGAGGATGGCTGCCTCCTTTTTACAAGAGCACTAGATCATAGCATTGATCTAAAAGGACCTGCTAATACAGCCACTACTATACTATTTCACCAAGGGCATCACATTATTTTGAGTGACAGAATCCTCTCCTTTTATATGACTTCAAAAAATACTATGATAGTGTTAGGTAAAACAGCATGTAAGCATAGTAAATCCAATTTAATTTGCAAAAGTCTTACTTCTTCCAATGTCAAATGAAATATGATGACAGGAATAGGCCAGTGATCATGCAAGTAGGATAAAGTCTGACGTAATTCATTCCAAAGCATGTTACGTTTTCCATACCAATGAACTTTATAATAATCAGTTGACAAACCTAGATTGGTACCATAATTCCTACATTTTGCTCTTTGCTTAACCCAGAAGACAAATGAGTGGCCAATAATCCAGATGTCAATTATTTTACCTGAAAATTAAATAGAAGAGTTAGGCCTAACATGCGATCTATAACAATTAGAATTGTACTCACCAAAGCATTTTATAAGACCTTCATATAAACCAAGCTTTCCTGTCTCTGTAGCAGCCCCTAAAGAGTGAAAAGAGTGTGAAGAAATGTGCAAGTGTTCAAGCTGCAATTTTATAAGACATTTACGTAACACAGCTTGGAATTCATAAACAGTCATAGGTTTTCCTTCAAAATGGATTAGAAAATGACTCATAGAGGATGGCCTAACATTCAAATATTGTTGTACTAGTGAAAAAACAGGTGTTGAACAGAGATTCTTTCGTGAAGCGATCCATTGATCTCAACAAAATGTTAACAGAATCCAAAATTCAAAAATACATCCTTAAATGCTTGCCGCCCGCGCACTGTCAAATGATGGCGGGACAGTGCAGCTCTTGTTCTGGGATGCCGTCATATGACGGTGGCCCAGAACGGCTGCTCTTGTGCGACCGCGGGGCGTGCAGAGCAGCGATCATAGCCGTGCCGTGTTGCTAGGACACGGTGCCACCCCGATCTGTGTGAAGACCCCCTTCCGTGGCTCTTTAACCATGTGATTGGCTGTGTCCAATCACAGCCGGTCACATGTAAACATGGAGATGCCAGTAATCGGCTCTCCTCGCCTCACACTGACAGAGTGTGAGGAGAGGAGAGACGTTCAGCGCACTGATCATTAGTGCCCTGATTACAATAAGGTGTATGATACAGTGCCCACCAATGCCATCATACAGTGCCCACCACTGCCAGCATACAGTGCCCACTAGTGGCAGCAATCAGTGCCCACCACTGCCCACAAGTGTCCCACATCAGTGCCCATTAACCATGCCAGTCAGTGCCCATCAGTGTTGACCATCAGTGCCCAGCTGTACTGCCTATCCATGCTGCCTATCCGTGCCTGGCAAGATAAGTCTTGGGGTAGTAGCAGTATTGATCCATTTGAATACAGATTGGTGGTCACAATAGGAGGACAACATCAGGAAGATGGCAATAATGATTATATGGAAGAGGAGCAGAATGAAAGAGATTTCATGCTTTTTCTTTTGCCCCCATTAGTGATTCATAGGGCCATAACAATTTGTCTTTTCGGTTCATTAATAATAGCACTGATGTCAGTGTTGTGGATATAATTCTATTGCTGGCTGATAAAAAAGAAATAGACTTTGTTGTTTATAAACAGCCCTGTATCTATGCTTGATTCTTACATTGCTTTACTTGTATTCTTCCTGTTACGGCAGAAGTGTCTAAAGTTGTCCTATCTTTTGTCTAAGCTCAATGCCGACACTGTACTAAAAATGGCAAAGGTGCTGCCATGATTACACGAAAGAAAACCAAAGGCTTTGTTAATTAAAAAAGTGTCTGTTATTGGACCTGAGTACAGGCAGCAGACATGTCAGCGTCCTAAAAGGCCTTAGAGCCTGAGACTTAGCTGGACTTTCTGCTCTTAAAGCGGGAGTCCGCCGGGACTCCGCGTTTTTTTTTTTTTTTTTAAAGTCAGCAGCTACAAATACTGCAGCTGCTGACTTTTAAAATGGTGACACTTACCTGTCCAGCGCGCCCGTGATGTCGGCACCCGAAGCCGATCTCTAGATCGAGACTCGGGTGCTGCCGCCGCCATCTTGGGTATGGGAATCAGGAAATGGAGCCTTTCTGCTTCATTTCCCGGTTCCCTACTGCGCATGTGCGAGCCGCGCGGCGCAATCCGGACGGTCCCCGCTGCCTCTGGGAACTGTGTGTTTCCCAGCAGGCAGCGGGGCACTTGCGCAAAGGGGCGGGCAGTTGCGGAAAGGGGCGTAATCTACGCCCCTTTCCGCAGACAGCTATCCCGGAAGTGGGTGCAGTTACCTGGATTATCCAGGTAACTGCACCCCCCTCCCCCCTGAAAGGTGCCAATTGTGGCGCCGGAGGGGGGGGGATTCCGATGAGCGGAGGTCCATTTTAGGGTGGACCTCCGCTTTAAACAGAATACTAGGGAAGTCACGCATTCTATTCCTTATAGTTCTCAAGTTTCCATTTTTGAGACTGAAGAATTCTGACTTGTAATTTACCATTAGGAAAGGCAATTATTGCAGTTTTCTGAACTACAGAGAGCCACTAGAGGGGGATCATCACGATCAATTCTTTTAAAATGATCATTTTAAAAATATCTGTATAGGATTGTTACTATATAGTGATGAGGGAAATAATATAATTTATATCTTATGCCTTGATAACTAGTGCATAAACAAACAAAAAAAATTAATCTTTATGAATTACTTTGCAAAAGGCCATGCTGTACTACAAAGCATAAATCAAATAGCTTGTTTCTATGACAACTTGGATCACCTCGGATAAGATAAATAGTGGTTTCATTTAAATGTGGAAAGTCCATCCCTGGTGGTTTTGTTAATACCATGCAGAGAACACACCAAAATTGTTGTAGCTGCAACTGAAAAATTACTGTGACTTTTTATTTTTTTTATTTCAGTGTTTACAAGTGAATATGCTAGACTAATCATAGAAAAAGACAATAGAAAAAAAAAAAGAAGAAGAATATGAAGAAAGTAAACTTTTAATAACTTGTTTCTCAACCTGCCAGCCAAAGGTTTGTGGCTATAAAGCAGGCTGCAAACTGAGATTCTAAATTTTGAAAGGAAATTACTACTGTTTTGCAATGTGTTTTGAATACACCATTAAAAAAAAAAAAATCACACAAAACAAATTAAAATTGACCCAAAAGCATTATAGTTTCCCTTTATCATTGTATATTATATATTATATATTGTTAAACACGTTTCAGAAGCATAATTTAACAGTTCAGTAGTAAACGTTTCATCTATTTTAATATATTCAGTATATATATTAATTTTAGGGTATGTAAAAATGTGTATTCATATACAATATAAATAATATCATACCTCAATGTAGTACATAGGACATATGCACTATATTACCAAAAGTTACGGGACACCTGCCTTTACACGCAAATTAACTTTAATGTCATTCCAGTCTTAGTCCGTAGGGTTCATTATTGAGTTGGCCCACCCTTTGCAGCTATAACAGCTTCAACTCTTCTGGGAAGACTGTCCACAAGGTTTAGGAGTGTGTCTATGGGAATGTTTGACCATTCTTACAGAAGCGTGTCTGTGAGGTCAGGCACTGATTTGGACGAGAGGGCCTGGCCCGCAGTCTCAGCTCTAGTTCATACCAAAGGAGTTCTATCGGGTTGAGGACATGACTCTGTGCAGACCAGTCAAGTTTCTCCACCCCAAAATCGCTCATCCATGTCTTTATGGAGCTTGCTTTTTGCACTGGTCCAAATCATTTGGTGAAGGGGGATTATGGTGTGGGGTGGTTTTTCAGGGATTGGGCTTGAACCCTTAGTTCCAGTGAAGGAAACTCTTAAGGCGTCAGCATACCAAGACATTTTGGACAATTTCATGCTCCGAACTTTGTGGGAACAGTTTGGGGTTGGCCCCTTCCTGTTCCAACATGACTGCGCACCAGTGCAAAAACAAGATCCATAAAGACATGATAGTATGGGGTGGAGGAACTTGACTGGCTTGTACAGAGTCCTGACCTCAAACCGATTGAACACCTTTGGGATAAATTAGAGCAGAGACTGCTAGTCAGTCCTTCTCGCCCAACCTTAGTGCCTGACCTCACAAATGAAGAAGAATAGTCAAACCTTCCCATAGACAGACTCATAAACCTTATGGACAGCCTTCCCAGAAGAGCTAAAGCTGTTATAGCTGCAAAGGCCAACTCAATATTGAACCCTACAAACTAAGACTGGGATACCATTAAAGTTCATATGCGTGTAAAGGCAGGCCTCCCAATACTTTTGGTAAGATAGTGTATCTGTAGTACATATTCAGTTTTGAAAACCTGACTTTGGATGTACATTTTTAAGAAAAAAAGTTCCTAATATGAAGTACACAAAGTCATTTTTATTTCTGGACTATTTCTGCTTTGGAGACTCTAAAAAGATCATCATGCCAACCATGCACATCATAATGTTCAAGCAATTTTTACATAGCTACAGCTACCATTAATTGTCAGGCTGGACTGCAACAATAGTTAATTTTTTTTGTATTGGTTCACATAGCAAGCAACATATTGTATATTCATAGTTATTACTAGCAAATAAACCACGGAAGAAACAGTAGTAAATACAGTACAAGTCTTTAAGTAGTTACAAAAGACTAAAATGCAGACAGTACATCTCCAAATAGTAAGCTGAATGTTTGCTTTGCTTAATCTCAATGTTTTCTTTGCCTAACTATGTTTTAGATATCTGACTCTATGTGCATTTGTGGATCACATTGTTTAATTAACTTCTTCCAAACCTTACTTAAATATAACAAAATTATTTATGCAGGTTTGTACAGTTAAGTGCTGCATAATAGCAGCTCCACTTATGAATCTATGCAGCTTAACTTTTAAATATATGTCTCAAATTAACAGAAATTCAACTGAATTCAATGACCACTAGAGCCAAAGCATTTCACAAAAAATGCTAATTTCTGCTAAAACATTGTTAAATCAACAATAGAGTTACATTTTGGCAGTAGCTATTTTTATGTAGGCATAAAGGTCAATTCTAACCAGGTGGAGTGCACATATCGAGACTTTTCTTGTCTGAATGCATCTGTCCTGTGAAGTTAGTCTTTGTAAATGTTTCCTAGAAAACATAAATTTGAAATGCTTTCCACTATGGATGATATTTACGCTCAAATTAAAGGTAAGATTATCATGCTTCTAGTAACAGAAAGAACAATCAAAACAACTTCTTTAAATTCAATTATTCGCTCTGCGACTATTTAAAGTGGATGGAAACCCCATTCATTAACCACTTCCCACCCGGCCAATGCACATATACGGCCGGGTGGGAGCCGCCTACTCCTGATATGACGTTCAGGAACGTCATTCAGGAGTAGCGGGATCGCGCGCGCGCGCGCGCGCGCAGCGGCGCGATCCCGATGCGCCCGTGTCACCCGGACACGGCGCATCTCAGATCGGCAGGAGGGCTCTGTGATTGGCCCTCCTGATCACATGACGGCCGTGTCCAATTACGGCCGTCATGTGATGTAAACAAACAGCCGGTTGCTAGGCAATCGGCTCCTCCTCTCCTCACACAGAAGTCATCGCTGTGGAGAGGAGAGCAGATCGCTGCAGCCGGCTGCTGATCAGTGAGTATGGGCTGCTTTTTACAGCTTTTTACTCACTGATCACCAGTCTAGTGTACACAGTAAACACACCACACAGTAAACACATCACACAGTATAAACACAATGTCCCCACACATGTCCCCAAAACATACATGTCCCCAAATAATAAAAACACATGTCCCTAATGATAAAAACATGTCCCCCACATATGTCCCACTAAAATCACATGTCCCAATGATTATCTGCACACATATGTACGTGATCACCTGCACACATATGTACATGATCATTTGCGTACATATGTCCGTGATCACACAAACCAATTATTATACACTTAACGGATTTTTTTTTACCAAAAACATGTAGCAGAATACATTTTGGCTTACATTTATGACAAAATTTGATTTTATTGGATTTTTATTGAAGTAGAAAAAAGAAAATAGTTTTTTTTTTCCAAATTTCCGCTTTTTTGCGCTTATATCGCAAAAAATAAAAAACGGAGTCGTGAATAAATACCACCAAAATAAAGCTCTATTTGTGCGAACAAAATGATAAAAATTTCATTTGGGTACAGTGTAGCATGACCGCGCAATTGTCACTGAAAGCGCTAGAGCGCTGAAAGCTGAAAATTGGGCTGGGAAGGAAGGGGGCGAAAGTGCCCTGTATTGAAGTGGTTAAATCTGACCTATGCACATATATCTGTAGTGTTTACTTATCCCTCTCCAAAGCACTAAGCCCCATGTATTTCTGCTGCTCTGTTCCTCTGTTATCAGCATGATAACTTCGGACAAGTTCTCCGACACAGGAGATAAAAGCAGCTAGAAATTTGTGTCGGAGTGGGTGCATAGAGATAGATTACCGGACAGCTGGTCTATTCAAAGCACAGCTCGGCATATTTCTACATTCCTCTGCCTATGTGGAGAGGGGGTGTATGCGTTTCCTCCAATCAGCTGTCACACAGTGTATGCCAAGACTCCACACCCAGTGTTGGAACAGGAAGAAAAATTTGTAACATTATGTGCACTTTCTAAACAGTGTAGAAAGCTAATGACAGCAAATATACAAATAAAACGTATGCAGGGAGATTTGTTTAACCATTTGCTGACCAGCCACCTTCATTATACTGCTGCAAGTTGGCAAAATCCCGCGAACCGTTGTAGCTATACATTGGCTCGCGGGATTGGCATAGCAGCTGCGCGGCCGCTGCACAGCGGGGGTGCCAATTCTCTTGGCCGACGGTCGTGATGACTGCTGGCCATGCGTGATTGTGAGCAGGAGGAGACACAGAACAGGGACAAGTGTGTGTAAACACATACTTCCCTGTTCTGTTCTGACAGGAGTAACAGATTGTGTGTTCCTATTAGCTAGGAACCACAATCCGTCACTTCCTCTAGTCAGTTCCCTCCCCCTTCAGTTAGAGTCACCTCCTAGGGAACATATTTAACCCCTTGATTGCCCCCTAGTGTTAACCCCTTCACTGCCAGGGACATTTTTACAGTAATTAATGCATTTTAATAGCACTGATTGCTGTATAAATGCCAATGGTCCAAAAAATGTGTCAAGAATGTGCGATGTGTCTGCCATAATATCGCAGTCATGATAAAAATCACAGATCGCCGCCATTACTAGTGAAAAAAAAAATAATAATAAAAATGCTATAGACCTATTCCCTATTTTTTAGATGCTATAACTTTTGCGCAAACCAATCAATATATGCTTATTGCAATTTTTTTTACCAAAAATATGAAGAATACATATCGGCCTGAACTGAGAAAAAATTTGCTTTTTTTTTTTAAAAAAGGGGATATTTATTATGGCAAAAAGTACAAAATACTGTGTTTTTTTCAAAATTGTCACTGTTTTTTTGTTTATAGAGCCAAAAATAAAAACCGCAGAGACAATCAAATGGCACCAAACGAAAGCTCTATTTGTGGGAAAAAAAGGACATCAATTTTGTTTGGGTGCAGCATCACACGACTGCGCAATTGTCACTTAAAGCGACACAGTGAGGAATTGCAAAAAATGGTCCAGTCATTCTGCAGCCAAATCTTCCGGGGCTAAAGTGTTTAATCTCTGTGTATCATCTGAGGCTGTTAACTTCACTGGGTATATGTGAGGGTTTACATCCACTTTAAAAGTACACCTAAACAGAGCCTTGAGGCATGTGCTCCTGACCCTTGCCAAGTAGTGCCCCCTCATTTTTGCTTCAATTAAATCCCCCCCCCCCCCCATTTTGCCATTCGGTAAAATTCATTGGAATGAAGATGAAAGTCTGAATTCACACACCTATGTGGTAGATGTAAACATGCACTGTTATAAGTATTGCAGTGCACATCACTTAATATAAAAATGCATGTTAGGGTGTATATTAATGTTTGGATTTGCATTTCACTGTTATTTTATTTCTATCCCAAAAATACGTTTGTGATTATTTTTTGTGATCTTATTACTTATCTTTTCATCAAACCATTAAAAAACTTTAAAAAAAAGGAATCAAACACAGACTCTTTGCAAAACATCATAGAATGCTTTTTTTTTTAAATTTCTCTTAAAAAGTCTGCACGTTGAAATTAAAGGGTAATTTCATGGCAAATCAGTCTTGAGTGCGAAGAGATGACCCCATACAAATCTATGAGAAAACATTGAGCAGGTGTGGTAAGCACCTTTCAGAACTTTAAAACTTTTATCCTTTTACATTTTCTGAATGTAGGCTTAGTTTAAGGGATAATTTAGATGTTCAAGAGAAATGGAAAAAATCTGGGGTGCTTTAATGCAAGTTACCATTATTTATTTATTTATTTTCCTTTATGGGAGATGCAGATATTTTACAGTGTGCAATGAGTAATATGTCATTGTCTACAAGGGCCAAAACAAATGTACCACCAATATATTTCTGTAAAGGCTGCAAGCACACCATGCCTGGAAAAGAATCTTGATGATATATAAAATACTACAAAATTCTGTCGTATACAGCAGAAAAGGGGCTTAATATACACAGAAATCTCTAGCCTACATACCATCCCGTCAAATAAAGATGATGATTTTATGTTATTATTTCCAGGGGTAATTTTTCCATCTTGAGACAATAATCTTGTATTTACTTCATACCAGTGATGATGGCTGACCATCACATGCGAGTGCAGGGGGTGTGCTGGGTGTGCCTGGGCACACCCTAATCACCCTGTGTGCACGGGCCAATGATAAGGCAGTCAGCCATGCCCCATTAGTCCAAAAGGGGGGCCCAGGGGCCTAACAAGCAGGAAGCCTGGCTTTACTGCCTTATTGAAGATATTGATCCTCTTGTTCCTCCTATTGCCGTACTGCTGACATATCCTCCTCTCCCTCCCTCTGGCTGCACTGTAGGGGGATTGGTTCTACTGTCTGCACCCCCACCCTGTCCTCAGTCCCTATTTTAGTCTTAAATATAAGACATAAGGGATTTGTGTAGAATCTTGATATTTCACCAAAGCCCCCCAAAGAGGCCATTAAAAAAATGTTTAAAAAAGAAATAAAAAAATATATAAAAAATGTAAGAAAAAAAATTTCAATAAAAATAAATAAATAAATAAATAAATAAATAACAAGAAGGACTTGCTCACATGTGCTTTGTACTTGCCTGTGCTCTGTGTTTGAGCTTTGGGATGTACATCCTAATGCAATAGGTTGCGCACACCTATGCTGACCATTCTTGCTGCCATCACAAGACATCTAAAAATGCTTATCTTATCAGATAAGGCTGAAAAAGAGATCACAGACTGCATACATAAAATGCATTTTAAATCCTCAAGATTATCTTCCAGAATGAATGGACAGGAGGCATTCCCACCACATCTGAAATGCTACACCTGTTTCAGAGCCTTAATGATTAGAAGTATCTGAGTTGAAAATAATTATTCTATGAAAGTCTGCTGGATATTTATACCATATGTTACAATTATATATATTTATTTTTCTGTCATGTCTTACATACCACAAAAAAGTGCATGGGCCTGATTTACTAAGGCATGATGTGAAATAAACCTGTATTCACTCTAAACATTTAATCACATGTAGGAGAATATATTTTTTTTAATTCCCTGCACATATTTGTATATCTGAGGTAAACAGAGGTTGACAATATGTCACCCAAAAGCAAAAAAATGTAATATATGCATATGCAACTTACCAGTCCTTATGTTTCCTTTTGTTGTATTTGCCTTTACTTTAACCTGGTATGCTCTAACTTTAACCTGGTGATCCTACACCTTAGGCTCCTTTCTGGATCTGAGCTAAAAACATGTTAGCTTATTTTCATCTTCATAAAAGGGAGTTGTATTGTAGTCCACAAAAGATATTTGGGAAGGCAGGTAACATTCCTTAAAATGCAAATTTACTGTGCAGAAATTTGCAAGCACATTGGATTTCTGGCAGCATGACTAGGTATATTTAAGAAAAATAATAGTTTTTAGCCTGGAAAAAAACAAAAACAAATGCAGCCTCCCCATCTAAGCCTCCCCCCAAAAAAAACAAAAACAAATACAGCCTCCCCATCTAAGGACTGGTAGGCTGCAATATATTACATGTTCTGTTTTTGTGTTTTTTACACTTCAATGGGACTCATGAGTGAAGGCCTCCCGTCATTCCTTCTCCTCTAATTTGGTTTTAACTCTATTTCTCTTTTAACCACTTGCCGACCGCCGCACGACGATGTACGTCGACTGAATGGCACGGGCAGGCATATGGGCGTACATGTACGTCCCTGCCTTCCCGCGGGTGGGGGGCCCGATCGGGCCCTTCCCGGTGCCAGCGGCGGTCGGTATCCGTTCAGGAGCGATCCGGGATGAGGGGGCGGCCATTTGTTCATGGCTACCCCCTCGCGATCGCTCCTGACGAATGGAAGTGAAGCGTGACATCACTTCCTCTCCTGTAATGTAAACACAGGCAGAGGAAGTGATGTAATCTCTCCTCCGTGTCGGTATTTTTCGTTCCGGCACCGAGGAGAGAGGATCGGTGAGTTGCACCAACACTACACAATACAGTAGAACATGCCAGGCACACTCTCACCCCCCCTTCACCCCCCGATCACCCCCCCAATCACCCCTGCACCCCCAGTCACAGTGACACCAATTGCATTTTTTATTTTTTTTGCATTGGTGTCATTTGTGACTGTAATAACTGTTAGGGCAGTTAGGGTTAGCCCCCTTTAGTTCTAAGGTACCCCCCTAACCCCCCCAATAAAGGTTTAACCCCGTGATCACCCCCCGTCGCCAGTGTCACTAAGGCTGGGTTCACATTGCAGCGGTTTATGAGAACGGATGTGATTCGCACCGCACTGCAGTGCAAATCACATCCGATCTCTGTGCGATTCGAGTTCAGCCATACAGATAGTATGGCTGAATTCGCGTCGCACCCGCCGCAAACTCGCACAGGACCCTTTTTTTGGTCCGCAGCAGAATCGGATCGCATGGGTGTTCACACCATGCGATCCGATTCCTGTCCGAGTTTGCAGATCGCACTGCGATATGCGAACTGATCTGGGGGTGTCATTAACATTTCACTGACACTCCCAGCAGTTCGCATAGGGCAGTGTGATGCGGGAACCCGCCGCAGATTTGTGGCGTTCCCGCATCGCTCCAGTGTGAACCCAGCCTAATAAGCGATCGTTTTTCTGATCGCTGTATTAGTGTCACAGGTGACGCTAGTTAGGCAGGTAGGTATTTAGATTCGCCGCAGCTTTTTATAGCACCAGGGACCCCCATATACTACCGCATAAAGCCCCCTGATTGCCCCCTAGTTAACCCTTTCACCAGTGATCACCATATAACTGTTATAGGTGACGCTGGTTGGTTAGTTATTTTTTTATAGTTTCAGGGCACCCGCCATTATTACCTAATAAAGGTTTAACCCCCTGATCACCCGGCGGGTGATATAAGTTTGAGGGTCAGATAAGGTCTGCGTCGCCCCAGGCAGCGTCAGGTTAGTGCCAAAACCGCTAACACCCATGCGCAAAGCATACACCTCCCTTAGTAATATAGTATCTGATCAGATCTATATTAGCGTCGCCAGCAGTTTAGGTTTCCCAAAATGCATTGTTAGCGGGATCAGCCCAGATACCTGCTAGCACCTGCGTTTAGCCCCTCTGCCAAGCCCAGACCACCCCACCCAAGTGCAGTATCGATCGATCACTGTCACTTACAAAACACAACGCACATAACTGCAGCGTTCGCAGAGTCAGGCCTGATCCCTGCGATCGCTAACAGTTTTTTTTGTAGCGTTTTGATACAGTCGCTGACAGCCTAGGTGCTTTTTTACCTGTGAGTCTCACTAGTGTACCCCCAAATTTAGGGGTGTCTACTTTCCAAAATGGGGTCATTTGGGGGGGTTTGTGCCATCTTGGCATTTTATGGCCTTCAAAACTGTAATAGGTAGTGAGGAGAGAAGTCAAAAATTTACGCCCTTAGAAAGCCTGAAGGCGGTGCTTGGTTTTCGGGGCCCCGTACGCGGCTAGGCTCCCAAAAAGTCCCACATATGTGGTATCCCCGTACTCAGGAGAAGCAGCAGAATTTATTTTGGGCTGTCATTTCACATATGCCCATGGCATGCGTGAGCAATATATCATTTAGTGACAACTTTGTGAAAAAAATAAAAAATAAAAAAAGTTTGTAATTTTCCCGCAACTTGCGGCAAAATATAAAATATTCCATGGACTCAACATGCCTCTCAGCAAATAGCTTGGGGTGTCTACTTTCTAAAATGGGGTCATTTGTGGGGATTTTGTGCCATATTGGCATTTTATGGCCTTCAAAACTGTAACAGGTAGTGAGGAGTGAACTCAAAAATTTACGCCCTTAGAAAGCCTGAAGGCGGTTCTTGGCTTTTGGGGCCCCGTACGCAGCTAGGCTCCCAAAAAATCTCACACATGTGGTATCCCCGTACTCAGGAGAAGCAGCAGAATTTATTTTGGGGTGTCATTTCACATATGCCCATAGCATGTGTGAGCAATATATCATTTAGTGACAACTTTGTGAAAAAAAAAAAAAAAAAAAGTTTGTAATTTTCCCGAACTTGTGGCAAAATATAAAATATTCCATGGACTCAACATGCCTCTCAGCAAATAGCTTGGGGTGTCTACTTTCTAAAATGGGGTCATTTGTGGGTGTTTTGTGACATCTTGGCATTTTATGGCCTTCAAAACTGTGATAGGTAGTGAGGAGTGAAATTACAAATGTACGCCCTTAGAAATCCTGAAGGCGGTGCTTGGTTTTTGGGGCCCCCGTACGCGGCTAGGCTTCCAAAAAGTCGACCACATGTGGTATCCCCGTACTCAGGAGAAGCAGCAGAATGTATTTTGGGGTACAATTCCACATATAACCATGGCATGTGTGAGCAATATATCATTTAGTGACAACTTTGTGTAAAAAAAAAAAAAAAAAATTTTTTTTTTTGTCATTATTGAATCGCTTGAGGCAAAAAAATAAAATATTCAATGGGCTCAACATGCCTCTTATCAATTTCCTTAGGGTGTCTTTCCAAAATGGGGTCATTTGGGGGGGGGGTTGTACTGCCCTGCCATTTTAGCACCTCAGGAAATGAGATAGGCAGTCATAAACTAAAAGCTGCGTAAATTCCAGAAAACGTACCTTAGTTTGTAGATGTGACAACTTTTGCGCAAACCAATAAATATACAGTTATTGACTTTTTTTTTACCAAAGGCATGTGGCTGAATACATTTTGGCCTAAATGTATGACTAAAATTTCGTTTATTGGATTTTTCTAATAACAAAAAGTAGAAAATATCATTTTTTTTCAAAATTTGCGGTCTTTTTACGTTTATATCGCAAAAAATAAAAATCGCAGAGTCAGTCAAATACCTTTAAAAGAAAGCTCTATTTGTGGGAAAAAAAGGACGCAAATTTTGTTTGGGTACAACATTGCATGACCGCGCAATTACCAGTTAAAGCAGCGCAGTGCCAAATTGTAAAAAGACCTCTGGTCATTGACCAGCAAAATGGTCCGGTCTGAAAGTGGTTAATGATACATTTAAGAATTGTCCCTTTTAAGAAGGAATTTAGGTTTCATATATATTAAAGTGTAAGTAAACTACAACAATAAATTTCTCTCATTTGGTCCATTTATGCTCTGCTTAATATGTAAATAAAATTGTTTTGTTATATCTGTTTGGTAAGTACACTAATACATGCTGACCCTCCCAGAAATCTTGGGAGCTGGTAAATTTTTGTTCTCTCTGTCTGACTGTTATAAATACATTTTCATTTGAGGACTACAGAACCACTCCTCTTTTTGCTATGGAGAACACGGGAGGGGTGGTGTCAGTAGTCAACTGTCCTGATACAGGAGGGTGAGTGTGCATAGCCACCATAGGACTGGAAATGTGTTACTAGTAGGATAACCAGGTGTAAAAAAAACACCACATCTAAGGACTGGTATGCTGCAAATAATTACATTTTTGTTTTGAGGTTTAGATACATTTTATGTAAAGTGTATGAGTGTATGCAGATGTGATCTCCAAAAACCTGGTTGATCCTGATGCTCTATAGCTCCACCTTCTGCTCATGTCCTCAATACAGCTAGGCATTTTGCAGTTATAGTGGCAAATCTGCACATGCTCAGTTTTTAGTGGGTTTCTATGCTGAGCATTTCCTCCCTATCACATCTGAGCAGCCCATGTGTCACACATGTGAGTGTAGACACAGTGGTAAATGACAGCCCACTCCCTCTCTCCTCCTCCATGCTCACTAACCAGCTAATAACAATGGGGGTGGAATATTACATGTCGATTGATGGAGGTTTCACCTCCCTCTTATTCTAAGACATAGGCTGGAAGGGCGTGACACAGCCTGTGACGGACAGAAATCCACCCACACCATGTTATTTCCACAAACTAATAAACATTTGATTTCAAATATATATTTGTATGCCAATTTAAAACAGTTTATTGATATTATTTATTGCCTGCTTATGTTTCCCTGCAGACAGGTTGGAAAAGAGCTGGGTCATGTGACAGCTGTAGATCAATTAGGAAAAAGATACTTAGATTTCTTTTTTTATTAAAATAATTACACTGCCATCATCTATATACAGAAATAGAAGGGACAATGTACAGTAAATTAAACAGTTTTTGTTTAGTATCACTCTAAGCTTTACAATACACATTCAAGCATAACCAAACTCCTAAAAATCCCCTGCCCCTCCAAAACACCAACTCTCCCCAATGTACCAATGAAAAACAAAAGTATAAGAAGTAAGGGTTCCATTTAGATTGGGATATACGCTTAGTATCACATCAATATCCTTAGTGTTCTCGCTGTATATGCATGAAATATCAATTTTAATATATTTGTTAGTATTGCACATATTTTGTATAACACCTGCAAATCTTGATTACAGTATATCTTGCATTATAAAATAGTAGTATATCTATACTGTTACCAAATGTAAGCTTTGAGAGTGACCCAGAGAGAGTTAACACTTAGGGCTAGTTTACACTTGCTTTAAAACATGGCTTCAGACATGCTTTGTTAACCACTTCGCGCCCGCTTTATAGCCAAAAGATGGCTACAGAGTGGACGCTAACTGCCGGGAGGCAGTCCCTGGACATCCTCCTGTTTACTTCCCCAATGCGCGCCGCCGCACCGGGAAGTTCTGTGTTGGCCGTGTCCCTCGGACACAGCCAATCACACATCGCGCTAAATGGCCAATCACAGCGGCCATTTAGCACTCGATCGGCTAGTCCAATGGGAGGTAATCTCATATGTAAACATATGAGATCATCTCTCATCGCCGGCTCCCCTCCTCACACAGAGACAGCGTGTGAGGAGGGAGAGCTTCTGTGCTGCAGCTGCAGCGTCAGTGTCAGTGAGTACACACATGCACACACACACAGAGTAAAACACACACACATTGAAACACACACACACACACAGTAAAACACACACACAGTGAAACACACAACAGTGAAATATACACACATGCCCACCTGTCTCCAGTGCCACCTATCAGTGCCATCTGTCCCCTGTGCCACCTATCAGTGCCATCTGTCCCCAGTGCCATCTGTCCCCAGTGCCATCTGTCCCCAGTGCCACCTATTAGTGCCATCTGTCCCCAGTGCCACCGGTCAGTGCCATGTGTCCCAAGTGCCACCTATCAATGCCACTTGTCCCCAGTGCCACCTAACAATGTCATCTGTCCCCAGTACCACCTGTCCCCAGTGCCACCTATCTGTCAAAGCTCTTGTCACTAAATAAAATGGTTAGCTTACAATCCTGTTTACACCTTGCTTCGATGAGGCTTTGGTGGGGCTTCGATGAAGCTTTGGTGGGACTTCGATGAGGCTTAGATGAGGGTTCAGTGGGGCTTTGTTGAGGCTTCGGTGTGGCTTCATGGGGCTTCGATGAGGCTTTGGTGGGGCTTCGATGAGGCTTCAGTAGACTTCTATGGAGGCTTTGAAGATGCTTTGAAGCACCACTGAGGCTACATGGGGTGTCATTTTTGAAGCAAAGCCGAAGCAAAGCAAAAACAGGTGTAAATAGGACTGTGAGCTAACCATTTTTTTTTTGTGACAGGAGCTTTGACTAGCATTCAGAGAGCTTTAACAAAGCCTGTTCAAAGCCTTGTTGAAGCCTTGTTGAAGTTGAAGCAAGTGTAAATGAGCCCTTAAGCTCTCTGAATGCCAGTCAAAGCTCTTGTCACTAAATAAAATGGTTAGCTTACAGTCCTGTTTACACCTTGCTTCGATGAGGCTTTGGTGGGGCTTCGATGAAGCTTTGGTGGGGCTTCGATGAGGCTTTGGTGGGGCTTCATGCAACCTTTGACATAGACTTCTATGGAGGCTTTGAAGCACAACTAAAGCTACATTGGGGTATAATATTTGAAGCGAAGCCGAAGCAAAGCAAGTCAAAAGCAAGGTGTGAACAGGACTGTAAGCTAGCCATTTTATTTAGTGACAGGAGCTTTGACTAGCATTCAGAGAGCTTTAAAAAAGCCTATTTGAAGCAAGTGTAAGCTAGCCATTAATGTGTGTTGAAGCTGAATAAAGTGTAAATGAGCCCTTAATAATATTTGCACTATGGTGTGGCAGTTCTGCCAGCCTTTAAGATCATAAAATATAACATTTGGATGCAAGGGGGCACAAAGTGAACAGTGCTGCTGCTTTGGATAACTAAAATCCAAAACGAAATTTACTGCAAAAATCCCTGCGAGGTTCCCTGGAGTATATCTCTTTTATTGCAAGTAACTTCTTTTAGGATTTCATAGTACTGGCGGGGTAACTTTACGCCAAAAAAAAAGCAGTGTATATATGTAGAGGCGATTAAGTTCGCATTGTGCGCTATACAAGTATTTCATTCATTCATTCATTCATTCAAATATATATATATATATGTGTCCGACGGATTTTGTCCGAAACTGTTGTATACACACGGTCGGACAAAGTTGTCGGAAAATCCAACGTGATTACGTTATTTCGTTTCGACAGGACTACGTTCACGCTAGTAGCCAATAGCTTTGGTGTAGGAATTTGATCTGAGCATGCGTGGCACTTTGTCCGATCGGAATTCTCTACACATGATCGGAGTATGTCCGATCGGAGCATTTTGTCTGAAAATTTTACCAAGTTGGAAAACTTGGTCCGTCGGAGTCCGATGTAGACCACACACAGTCGGAATATCCGACAAAACGGTCCGATCGGACACATTCCGTCGGAATCTCTGACCGTGTGTACAAGGGCTTAGTTGGGGTAAGTTAGCATTTTTAGTGCTCTAAAGCAAAGGGATTTGGAGGGATCCCACCAAACTGTGTTTTTTAAGGGTGCAAGGAACTCTGGGAAAATGACATGAAACAGATTCTATAAAACTTTTTGTTTTGTTTTTACGACTGAGCTTTTTCCTAGAGGTCTTGCAAAATAAGTTTTAAATATATTGTGCAATAGCCAACAAAGGTCTAAGCATGGGAAATAGTTATAGAATTTAAAATGCAACACATATTCATTCTTTATTGTGCAATTCTGTGTTAGAAGAAAAAAATAATCAGCAGAAAATTAAAAGTAACAATATGAGGTGTATTGAAAAAAAAGTGCATTGATGTTGGCACATCAAAACTGCATGTAAATTCATTCTGTGTAAACGAAAATCAAATGCTCTCAGGCTATATTTTCTGCAGATTGAATGTTATTTATTGAAGAAAAAAAAACACACTTTGAGGCCGGGTTCACACCGCTGCGATGCGGGAACGCCGCGAATCCGCGGCGTTTTCCCGCATCGCACACCTCCCGCCGGCAGTTCACACTGCCCTATGCGGACGGCTGGGAGTGTCAATGTTATGTTAATGACACCCCCAGATCCGTCGGCATATCGCAGTGCGATCTGCCGACTCGCACAGGAATCGGATCGCATGGTGTGAACCCCCATGCGATCCGATTCTGTTGCGGACCCAAAAAAGGGTCCCGTGCGAGTTTGCTGCGGGAGCGCTGCGAATTCAGCCATACTATCTGTATGGCTGAACTCGCATTGCTACGGAGATCGGATGTGATTTGCTGTGCGAATCACATCCGGATCTCCCCCCGCAGCAGTGTGAACCCAGCCTGAATGGGAAAAATAACACATTATGGCCTCTAGATAGAGACAATGAGAAAACGTATTTCCACAGCTTGCACACATTTTTTTTTCTTTGTTGTTATTCTGCTTTTTTGTTTGCTTTTTTTTTTTTTTAATGAATAACATTCAGTCTGTAAACAGAAAAAAATTACATGCAGTTCACAGAGGAAATGGCTATGTGAATAATTTTATAAATATACCCCTATGTCTGCTACCTGATGCTACTCACTTAAAAGAGAAGCATAAGTTTGTATTTTTTTTTTATATGAATACTTACCTCAGTTGGATGCTGCATCTAAATATAAAATGTTGCCATCTCATACTTACAAACCCTTTAGTTATGACCCCCATGTATGTATGTGCATTACTTGGACTGATTTGCATTAGTAGCACAAGTGTGCATGTATTGCGCAAATTGATATGCCTGGCTGGTTCATCAGCTTGACATATGCTACAAGCCATCTGTGGCAGCTCAGGAATATTTACTGCCTACCAACCAACTTGACTGTTTTAGTTTGCATTAATAGAAATAGCCTGAATTTTGATAATGCATTTTATTCTGTTCAATTAGGTCACTGATATTCAGAAGTGGTACAAAAATAGCAGAGTGTGAGTTTTCAATGTATTTGAAACTAAAAGTTTGCAAACAAGAAAATGGGTGACGCTAAATAAATAAATAAATACTTAAATAACAAATTATAGCTAACTTTAAGCTATCCACATACTTTTCAAAATGTGTTTTTTGTTTCTCTAAACTAATATGAGAGTACATCCATTCTATTTTAGGAGCTGCCACTAAACTCGGACATCCTAGGTCACATGGTCTGTAAAAGTTCCTATGTTGCAAACTGATAGCTGTCCATTTTATTTTCATGTATAAAAAGTCTAAACCCTGTTATTCTCAGTTAGGTATAGGCATACCACACTTTTAAGTACACAATGGGGTTTATTTAATAAAGTTGGAAAGTGCAAAATCAGGCTCACTTCTGCATAGAAACCAATGGGCTTCTAATCCCAGCTTGTTCAATTAAGCTTTGGTAATAAAACCTGGAAGCTCATTGGTTTCTATGCAGAAGTGAGCCTGATTTTGCACTTTCCAACTTTAGTAAATAAACCCCATTGTGTACTTAAAAGTGGGGTATACCTGTAGTTATTTCACTGTCAGAACTGTTGTCCCATTAATGTCAAAGATTTGGAAGTAAGAGTGGGGAAATCATACAATGGTGACACACGCAACAATAAAAACCTTTTAGGAAATCAGGGAATGAGACAGCTTGTTGCTGTTTCATTTGTAACTAGAAAGCTTGTAGGTAGGTTGCCTGCTGTATGTATAATCAGCACTTGGCTGCCCAGGTCAGGGGAAAGGGGTTAAGGTTTTGCTTCCTTTCGCTAGCATGTATATAGGCTATCGCTGGGGTCCAGCCTCCCTACCGTTTTATATAAAGGGGAAGAGGTCCGCATCCAGGGGAGCTCCAGAAAACACTTGGGAAACGCATGGGGAATCTATGCTAAAGACTTGCTGGGACCTATGGTTCGCCGGCAAAGGAAGAGTTAACTGAGAGCATTAATGAGGTCTGCTCTATGTGCTTGGTGGGACCCTATTCTGCTGCTGGGAGTGAGGTAACAGAGGTACACTGACTGATGGATTGGCAGTGGTTTAACCTGTCCCTCCAAATGTAACACATACATCAGTACAAGTGTGTAGAACATGAAACAAAAAGTTTAAAATCTAAGTTTCCCCCGTTCCTGCCTAGGACAATTTTTAGCTTTCAGCACTGCCACAGTTTGAATGACAATTGCATGGTTATGTAATACTATACCCAAACTACATTTTTATAATTTTCTTCCCACAACTAGAGCTTTCTTTTGGTGGTATTTGATCACCTCTGAGGTTTTTAATTTTAGTGCTACAAACGAAAAAAGACCGACAATTAAAAAAAAAAAAAAAAAAAAAAAAACGGATGTGAACTGATAGGTGGTACTGACGGCATTGATAGGCAGAACTGATGGGCACTGATAGGTGGCACTGGATAGGCAGCACTGATGAGGAGCTACTGACAAGCATTACTGAGTGGCACTGATTGGAACTTTGATGGAGCACTGACAGGCATTACTGATGAGGCACCGATTGTCACTTTTTAGGCACTGATTGCACTGTTGTGGGCACTGATTGGCATTGTTGTGGGCACTGACAAGCATTTATTATGGGGACAGGCTGGCAGGTGTTGGGCACTGATTGGCATCTGATGGGCACCTTTTTATGGGGTCTGTGCTGAGAATCAATGTGCTGAATATCAGCACAGACCCCCCCCCCCCCGACAGGGAGAGCCGCCGATCGGCTCTCCCTGTCAGCGTGAACTGAGGAAAGCCATTTACCGGCATTTCCTGGTTCACTCGATGATCAACTGTGATTGGTCAGAAGATCCATAGCACAATCAGAGTTGCGGTGTTTCAGACTGACACACAGCACCTCTGATCGCCACGCTGTGTTATCCTGATCACGTCATATGATGTCCGGTCCAGATATGACAACCATTTTGCTGCTGTCATTCTGCTATATGGTGGGCCGCAAGTGGTTAAATAAAATTCCAGCTACCCTATGTACCAATATAGCATTAATGTACTTCTTTTACAAAAATAAAAAAGCTTTCCATTTATTCTACACATGCTTATCTCACTGTTTTCATGACTGTTTAAAAACATGTATTCATTACTTCTGCTTTACTTCCTGGACAGACTTTAGGTCATGGCACAGGAAGGAGTTGACCAGCTGAGGGTAGATGATGCAGGGTGTGTGCTAATAAGATCAGCTGGTCAACTTCTTCCAGTGTCATGACCTAAAGTCTGTTAAGTGTTTTTGAACAGCCATGAAGACAGTGAGGTACACCTATGAAGAATAAATGTAAAGCTGTTTTATTTTTCCATAGAAGTACATTAATGCTTCATTAGTACATAGGGGAGCTGAAATTTAGAAAAAAAAGGTGAACTTAGCCTTTAACCTCCTAAAGACCAGCCACTGCAGTTGTATTGTGGCAGGTTGGCTCTCCTAGGCGAATGGTCGGCATGGATCGCTCCTGAGAGAGACAGAACGAGGATCTGTAAACAGACAGATCCCCGTTCTGTCAGGGGAGGATAGACAGATCTGCTGTTCCTAGCGATTAGGAAGAGCGATCTCTCTCCTCCTCCAGTCACTACACTGCCCCCCAGTTAGAAACAATGCAAAACAATCTCCTGCGCTCAGGCCCTTAGTCCATGTGTAGGTGGTGCAAAAAATATTGTTTTTTTTTTTTCAAAATTATCTGTCTTTTTTTGTTTATAGCACAAAAAATAAAAAAACGCAGAGGTGATCAACTACCACCAAAAGAAAGCTCTATTTGTGGGAAAAAAGGAAATACATTTTGTTTGGGTACAGTGTCGCACACCCAAGCAATTGTCAGTTAAAGGGATGCAGTGCCATATCGCAAAAAATGGCCTGGTCATTAAGGGGGCAAATCCTTCCGGTCCTTAAGTAGTTAAGGAGGAACTCTGTATCTCAGGTATTGGACACATGTGGCTCATCATGAAGCTAGAATAAAGCCTTAATGTTTGACTTTTCACATGACCATGGCTCTTGCCTAGTCCTCAGGCATTGGTGAGCACACCCTCAGGTGAAGTGACCCTTGCTTGGTGCCCAACGAGACAGGGAAAAATGGAGGAACACCAGTCCAAACCCCCACCCCTTACAAGTTTCCTTCGTTTCTGCCATATTAACAGCGATCACCAGGACAGCAAGAGCAATTCTCCATTGGGATCCTGGACAGCAATAAAATATAAAATTGTACATTTACCTGTCAGTAATTTTCCTTTCCTGACACTAAAGTATGACAGCATGCATGTATGGGTATAGCTCTGCCCTGCTCCCAATCACAAGATTGGTTATATTATAAATGAAACACCCATCACAAGGCAGCATTCTCATTACAATTGTCAGGGCAGGGACCTGAACCCAGGACCTGCTGCGTCTGACAGTAACGTTCTGATGGAGGCTCTTTACCATGTGATCATGGCTGATCATGCTGTAAAAAGGAAGAGATGTGTATCGACTTTTCCTCACCCGCATCTGACAGACACGAGTAAAGCCAATTGGTAGCTCTCCTGATGGGGGGGGGGGGGGCTGTGCTGATTGTTTGTCAGCACAGCCCCCCATGGATGCCACCCAGGACCACCAGGATTCTGCCAGAATCACCAGGGATGGCCACCACACAGGACCACCAGGTATGCCACCTTAGACCACCAGGGATATGCCAATAACTGCCCAGGCAGTTGCCAATCAGTGCCCATTAAAAATGCCTGCCAGTGCCACCAGTGATGTCTATCAGTGCAATTTGTCAATGCCAGCCATCACTGCCCATCAGTGCCGCCTATCAGTGCCCATCAGTGCCACCTATCAGTGCAGCCTTTCAGTACCCATCAGTGTCGCCTATCAGTGCCTACCAGTGCCACCTATGAGTGCCCATCAGTGCCACCTGTCAGTGAACATCAGCATTGCTTATCAGTGCCCATCATCAGTGCCACCTCATCAGTGCCATCTCATTAGTGCCACCTCATTGGTGCTGCCTTATCAGTGCCCATCAGTGCAGCTTATCAGTGCACATCAGTGAAGGAGAAAACCACAATATACCACCAAAAGAAAGCTCTATTTGTGGGAACAAAATTATAAAAATTGTGTGGTTACAGAGTAGCATGACAGCATAATTGTCATTTAAATAGTAACAGCGCTGAAAGCTGAAAATTGGCTTGGGCAGGAAGGGAGGTAAGTGCCTGGTATTGAATTGGTTAATAATCTTGAGGATTTCATCCAATTATGCATCCAGATTGATCAGAGGCTTACAGAAAAGAGAGGCCAGGAATGTTTCAATGCACTGGTGTTTCAGTGTATTGGTGGCATGCTTTTCTTTGCTAGCTAATTTGTTCAGAAGGATCCAAAGGTTTCTCTGGATTCTAACACTCCCGAACCTATGCGGATTCACTGCTTGGTGACCAGCTGCCGTATAGGTTGGCTCTCCTGCGTGAATCACTGTAGCTGTACGGTGGTTTGGGCGAGCGTGTGGGCCTGTGTTTCCAGCAGCATGTGCTTGCACTCACTGCGGGAGTGTGCCCACAAGTTGAGAGGACTCTATGTCCACCAATAACCCGCGATCGCCTAGTACAGAGGCAGAATGGCGATCTGCCTTTGTAAACAAGGAGAATCCCCATCCTGACAGGAAACATGACAGAGATCTACTGTTTCCAGTCATCCGGAACAGTGATCTCTGTGATGTCCCTGGCAGCCCATGCCCCCTTCAGTTAGAACACACCTAGGGAACACAGTTAACCCCTTGATAGCCCCCCTAGTGTTAACCCCTTCCCTGCCAGTGTCATTTATACATTGATCAGTTCATTTTGTTTTTTGTTTTTTAGCACCGATCACTGTAATAATGTCACTAGTCCCCAAAAAGTATAATTTGGGGTCAGATTTGTCCGCCACAATGTTGCAGTCCTGCTAAAAATCACAGATCTCCGCCATTACTAGTAAAAACAATAAAATAAAAGTCCCTAAATCTATCCTATAGTTTGTAGACCTAATAACCTTTTGTTCAAACCAATCAATATACGCCTATTGATCTTTTTTTAACAAAAATATGTAAAACAATATATATCGCCTAAACTGATGAATACATTTGTTTTTTTATATATTTTCTGGGATATGTATTATAGCAAAAAGTAAAAAAAAAAATGTTTTGTTCAAAATTGACGCTTTTGTTTGTTTATAACGGAAAAAATAAAAACCGCATCGGTGATCAAATACCACCAAAGGAAAGCTCTATTTGTGGGGAAAAACATACATTAATTCTGTGGCAAAAAGGACATAAATTTTGTTTGGGTACAGCTTCGCATGACCACGTAATTGTCAGTTAAATTGACGCAGTGCCGTATCGCAAAATACAGCCTGGTCATTAAGGGGAAAATCTTTCCAGGGCTGAAGTGTTTAATGCTAAAAAGAGATCCATTTCTCCTTGTGAGAAAGAAAGAAGAATATCAGAGAACGTATGTCTCTATTGTGGGGGCTCAGGGTTACATGGTTAATTATCCCAACAAAGTTAAACAAAAAAATAGCTGCGACCGATGATACAGTGCCTGAACAAATAAACTCCATTACCATGTTTATTAAGAGTTTTAATTGTCTTACAAAAAAAAAAAAAAAACGATAATAAAACAATAATAAAAAAAAAAAACAATAGCAGATTACAACTACAACCAGATCAGGCCATGTCTTCCATGTTTCATAAACGAATGTATACACAGAAAAAGCATTCATTTTCCTTCCCTTTTGTCAGCAATAAAGCGTGATATACATTAACTGATTTACATATTCATAAAAGGAGATAACAATGGTAAGGAACTAATCTCCTGGGCTTACAGACGTTAAGGTAAGGGGGCTAGATATCCATCTATGCCACAACTTCTTAAAGCGGTTCTGCACACATTTTTCTCTCTTATTGCTATTTGTTTTCCGCACCTCCAAATACTTCTCAATGCCCCTTTATTAAAAAAAAAATTCTCCTACCTCTCGTTCTCTGCAATTTCCTTTTTCTTCCTCTACGGCTATGGGTGGGGTTTCTGCAGGGATCAGCATCATTTTCGCTGATCTCCGCACTGTCTCCTGGGATCTCGTCTAACTAATCCCAGGAGTCATTGCGCCTATAAGTAGGGAAATCTCGCGAGATTTCAACAACGTGACATCATCACGCCACCCGCTGTCCTAGCAACATTGAAAATTACAGAGCTTGTAGATGTAGCCACCGAGCGTGCGTGGGAACCAGCAAGGAATGCTGGTTCCTCCGAAAAGAAGGAAGCAGGAAGTGATTGCTTGTGGGCTTCAAATGCCCATAAGCAAAATTACATCGACCTAAAAACTTTGAAATAAAGAAGAATTTACACTGAAATACAGACAAAAGTACGTTTTTTTTTAAACACATATAGTTTAAACATTCCGCACAAAAAAAAAAATTGTTCAGTGCAGAACCGCGTCAAATTTTTGATTTTGGACCAGATACATCCGAATCCAAGGGGAGGGTACTGGAATAAGACCCTCCTCCAGATGGAGCTTAGGTGGATCTATCAGTTAAAAGCCACCTTACCACCAGGCTTAAATGAAGCCATATGCTTTAAACCCTTTCTTGGGGGGTTCTCCTCGGGTGGCATGGAGAAATAAACAAAATATGCCAGCTCCCTTTCCCTAACGTTGTCACTTTATGAATCTGTGTAATTTTGCGTATATTTACATGGGGGGGTTCAGCTATCCCCATGTCTTTGTTTGTTACGAATACCCTTTTGGGTGATTAAGTATGTACATATTAGCTGTATATTTATGAATTTTGATGATCTATCTGCCCATTGTAGTGGCATCTTTCTGGAAAAAATTCTCCTTTGTATGTATACTTTCTTATGCGCATGGGGTTGATATATGTGCATGCATGCACACATTTATGTACGTTTATGTGTGACATATATGTGCATCACTATGAATATATCCTTCTACTCTTTAGTTGTGCAATTCATTAATAGCTGTTCTATTCTTTGAAGATGTTATTATTTCTATATTTGTATTTATCCCTGTATTTCATCTCTACTGCATTAGTATATTACACTGTCCATACACTTCCCCTCATGTATCGTTATGTGGGCTCTCTCTCCGTTGGCAATACCGGGCATTAATATTTATCCTCTATACAACCTTTGCATTATAGACTTCCCAGATGGCAGTATTTTGGCATATATATATATATATATATATATATATATATATATATATATATATATATGTTTTTTGATAATTACACCACTTAGAAGCTCATCGAGTTTATCTATGCGAATTATTGCCATCTTTATGGTGCTTTCTCTTCCCCCTTTTTTTATTGTAGTGCATGCATCTGGAAGCCTTTTTGTAACTTGCACTATTATTTCTATTATTGCTCGATCCCCTCCTTTTCCCTGCCTGTGTCTGGGGCCGCCTCTGTTGGACCGCCCGGCGCACAAAGCCGCCCAGTCACAGCTTTGATAATGGGTGGCGTTTGTGCAGACAACCTACATCTGTGTCCATGGCCTCCATCTTGCCACTCCAGTGGACATGCGCTGTCTGACGGTTGAGGCATTGTGTGTTGGTGGGACGGGAGTGCTCGACGTCTCTCTGACGCTCTTGCGTTCGCGTGTGCGTGGTGAGGGTCGCACCGCGCATTCCTGTCCCAGGGAGCCGCCAGGGGTTCCTGCATTTGGCCGCTCCCCTGAGATCAGCTGGTCGCAATTACTTGCGCTGGCTGATTAGGAGGCAGCCATTTTAAATTGACAACCAGCGCACTCCCACACCCAGCAGTATGTAGCTGGATGTCAGGACATGCGGCTGGATATCCATCTCTGTATACTGGAGCAAGGTAGTGGAAGCTTTCTAATGATGATTAACCATTTTTTTAACCTTATACTATATAATACTTGGGGTTTATAAATATTTAATTGCGCCCACCAAAAATCATCCGTATTTAACATTTTTTTTTCTCAAAACTCTCAAAGTATAGAATATATATATTTATACAATTGATTTTCAAATTATGTAATTTTCACTTCGACCTTCACTGCATGATGTGGTGTTTCTGCACTTAAAATACAATATACATTAAATAAATAATTTAAAACTATAACAAATAATGTAACACTACATCATGCGGTGTAGATGCAGTAGTATAATACAATAATTAAACAATATAACAATACAATAAATAAGCAATATAGTACTGCATCGCGCGAGGAGGGTTTATCTTGGCCTTCACTGCATGATGTAGTATTCTCACATTTAATATATACAACAAATAATTAATATGATAAAAAATGATGTACTTAGACATATATTTAATTTTATACATTTATCTGTCTTATAGTGGACACTAGGTGGTGTTTCAACCAATTTGGCTTCCCTCTAACTTAGCATATCCTCTATTTTCAGGTATCTTTCTTCTTTTAAGTTCAATCTAGTATATATATATATATATATATATATATATATATATATATATATATATATATATATATATATATATATATATATTTCATAATATAACTAGTTCTGTGATTAGACAGAGGGCAGAGCTATACCCATATAAGTATGCTGTCATGCTTGTGTCATCAAAAACCTGTCAGATGTTCCAATCCAACCACTTTCCATTCAAAACTAAAAAGATAAAAATGATGATACAAAAAAAGTATATGCAATTAGTTCTAGACTGGGGAAGGGTTAGATCCTTTGCCAAATTTGATTGCTGTCTGTGCTGGTGGGGAGATTCACGGCTCCTGGTTACCATTGTTTCTAAAATATAAAGTAGGTGGAAAACCTACATTTCAGAGTTGTTGTAAGAGCAAGAAATGAGGGGACATTATCTAAGGAGGACAAATATTTTAGTAATAACTTCCCCCAGTTTGGGAATGTTTTCTCTCACTTTGTGTTGAGTCTTTAATACACAGACAGCGGAAAACAACCTTCTCTATGCAAAGCAAAACAAAAGCAGTTTTGCCTATGCATTCACTTTAATACTGTACAATTTTAGGAAATACTATAGAACAACACTTGAGCATGTTCAATTTAGTATATTTTGTATTAAACAAAAATCTGCGAGGTGGATGGATAAATCAATTCACCCGTAGAAAAAACAGCGCATAATATTCAAATAAAAGAAAAGAAATAATATACAAATTGCGCTAGTGCAACCTATTGTTCTATGGAAAGAATATTTCTATCTTCCCAAATGTAACCATACAATCACAATATTGTCCATGAACACTGTCCATATATCTAAATTGTACTGAGTACTTAGGATAGTTTCAGGAAACGAATTGAAACAGTATGTCTATTTCAGTCCATCCACAGACAATAAAATTAATAGCCAAAACAAAAATAGAATGTCCTGGTATAAATCAAGAGGAGTGTACGATGCAATCCTCCCTTAATATGAAAAAACAGTGGTCACGAATTTGCTGGGGTACAATCTCAAGACTGGGGTGACCCCCCCTTAGTAATGCTCTTACCAGATATGCCTGGTTACATAGGCTCTTCGAAAATGCTCCTCATCCGCTCGATTTCATCCGGTTCGTCTGCACTAGGTAATACACGGTCGGATGTGCTTAGATACGCGGGCTCTCAGATGTTCCTCATCGGCTGGATCCCATCCACTGCATACACGATCGGATGTGCTTGGTTACACGGGCTCTCAGATGTTACTCATCGGCTGGATCCCATCCACTGCATAAGTGCCGGGTGATTCAAGATCTCCAAAAGAAGCAATTACGGGAAACAAACATAGCGTAATACTGTCTTATGAAAACACAATTTATTTAAATAAAAATGTTGCACTCACACAAAGTTAATTCTTTAAAGCATTGGTTCACTCAGCGTGCATAGTTCTTAATCACAGTCTCAGGGGAAATAATAGCATCAGCCGCTAATGGCCGTCACCACTTAGTAGTTCACGGTTAAAGCTGTGCGACTCTTCCTCCCTCCTGTCAGTTCCTCTATGCTGCGAACGTGTGCTACCACCCTGACGCGTTTCGTCGTATTGACATCATCTGAGGGTGGGGGCAATCAGTCCTGACTACACTTAAATACGTGCGGTATTAACCCTTCGTGGACATGTATAAATGTATAGCGGTTAATCTATCTATATTATGTACGTTGCTCTCTTTGACAGAATACCTGTCATAGGCTTTCATAAACGATGTTTTTAAGGGAACCATTTCATTACACAGAAAAATTTTTTAACAAACGAAATATTAAGAATTGGAAGAATTCAAAAAATAAATTGAAAAATATATAAGTTTAAAAAATCCCAGAAATTAGATTAAAACCTCAGGAGAGATGAAAACAAAATTACAGATAAAAACCACAAACGATCTTATTACCCTCACACACTCTACCAATATGGCCATGTCGGATTTCTGATAATGTGCTGATATGCTAACAATCATGATGTTTACAAAATCCGGCGCATATATCCCAATCACTTGTGTTTCTTTAAACGAGGGGATTCCCGTCACGTTGATCTAGATACTTCAAGTTTAAACGATAAACTTTATTATACAGGAGATGTATAAAGAAAAAGGATTCGCAACCTTTTATGGCCTGTCTCCTATTTTTTCTGATAATAAGATCAAGCAACAGCCTCAACTGACACTGACTTATATTCCCAAGCTCTTCATGCAGAAAGAGGCGAGCCGTCCATCACGAGCCTCCCATTAAAACCATCGCTGATACGATGAGTGGGTTATACACGGTACAATCTTTGTGATGCGACGGAAATTTTTTATGACTATTATTGGCTACTTCCAGTGCCGCTATCCTCAATCTACCTTACATGCGACGTTGTGGCTTATGTATTGTACATGTATATGTGGCATTATATATTTATGTGGCTAAGATATAATATATTTGAAATTCTAATTAAACAAACTTGCTGCCTGTCTCCGTTAATTAACTCATTATGGTAAAAATTCACGTATTAAAATCTGACTTCCACGTATACTAACAACCTGCATAAAATAATGATATTTCCTATTTGTCATCTACATAATATAAAATATAAAATATAAAATATAGAATGTAAAATGCAACTAATCCCTTCTCTTAACGTCAGGGTACTATCACCTTAATGAAAAGTGCCTGTGCGACTCATAAATTCAATGTCTAGTCACCTGACACAGTAATACTAATCGAGGGTGACCAATAAGACCCCAATATTTCCGAACATGACTGTAATAAAAATTATCATAAAAAAGTTCTATGATTAAAAGTTGGTAATAAAAGTTGGTAATTAAACAGGTTTAGTGCTAAAAGTATTAGTAGTAGAAAAGTTGTTATTCACGTAATCTGGATATTAAGACCCCTTTAAAACAGCTTTAAAAATCACTTATAAAACAATTAACGTCTAATTCAACGTTTAACCCATTAGGAGTCAGAGTGTTCATCCGATATATCCATTGGGATTCTTTTTTGGACACTTCGCGGACCATATTTGATCCACGCCAATTAGGGTGAACTCTATCAACTCCCCAGAATTTTAGTAGAGATGGGTCTCTGTTGTGATGTTTTTTAAAATGAAGAGACACGCTGTGATCACTAAATCCGATTTCTATATTGTACATATGTTCGGATATGCGTTTCCTTAGGGTCCTTTTAGTTCTTCCCACATACATGAGCCCACATGGGCACTGTAGTACGTATACCACGTGCGTGGAGCTACATGTAATAAAATCTTTTATTACCATTAACCTGTTATTCCCTGTGGATATGAACTCGGTCATACCTCTAATTAGGCTATTTTGCTTCATACAGGGTTGGCACCTTCTACATGAAAAAAACCCGTCCCTATTCCAGAAAGTTTCTGTTTTTTTGGGGGGATTCAACACTTTCTTCACTACCTGATCTCCAAAGTTGGGGGCTTTTCTGTATATGAATGAAGGACGAGATGGCAACACCTGTCCTAACGTTTTATCAAGACATAGGACATGCCAGTGACGATTTAATATCGTTTCCACTTCTTTATACTGGGCATGGAAGTCTGAGATGAATCCCCATTCTTGACAGGGAGCCTTGTCTTGCAATTTATTTTCTAGACATTCATCTCGGGAAATTTTAGCTATTTCCGATACTGTTTTGTTCAGAGATGCTTCATTGTACCCCTTTTCTATAAAACGATTCTTAATAATATCCGATTGTGGGTAAAAGTCACTATCCAAGGTGCAGTTGCGCCGTATACGCATAATCTGGCCTTTAGGGATATTTTTAAGCCACAATGGATGATGTCCACTTTTTATAGGTAAATAACTGTTCCTATCAGTAGGCTTGAAATATGCTTTGGTGATTAGACCCGTTCCCTGTTTGATTATATCCACGTCAAGATAATGTATTTTTTCTGAACTGTGTTCGTATTCCAAACAAATATTATTCTTGTTGTTATTCAATTGGGACATGAATTCATGTAGTGAGCTTTCTGAACCTTCCCAAATAATCAGGAGGTCATCAATGAATCTTTTGTAGAATACTAAAGATGACTTATATTGCTGTTGCTGTGAGAAAATTACGCGGTCCTCCCATTCCGACATAAACAGGTTCGCGATGCTGGGAGCAAATTTAGCTCCCATGGCCACGCCCCTTTTTTGTGAGTAAAAATTCTGGTTGTACCAGAAGTAATTTTGTGATAAACAAAAATCTAAAGCTTGTCCCAAAAATACCTTTTGTTCATGGGGGATATCATTCCTCTGACTTAAAGCCCAATTCAGGGCCAAAAGGGCGTCGTCATGTTGGATAATACTATATAGGGATGCCACGTCGGCTGTCACTAGGTGGATCTCTCCTCCTTCTCTCAATTTGATCTGACTCATTAGTTGCAATAAATTTTTAGTGTCTTTCAAATATGCTTTTGTACTTTGGACACTCATCTGTAGGAATCTATCTAAATATTGACCCAATCTTGCTGTTACAGAGCCAATACAGTTGACGATTGGTTTGGCCGGGGGTACAGTCGGATTTTTGTGTACCTTGGGCAATGTGTAGATAGTCGGTATTCTACAGTGACCGGGTACCAGAAATCTCGACTCCTTCACATTCAACACCTTGTTTTTTACTCCCAATAATACTAATTTTTCTAGATTTTGATAATACAGCACAGTGGGATCCTTTCTTAATAGCTCATACGTGTCTTTGTCAGATAGCATCTTTTCTAATTGTGATTCGTAAAAAGTTTTGTCTAAAATCACTACCCCCCCTTGCTTATCTGCAGGTCTGATTACTATATCCTTCCTCATTTCCAATGCTTTGATCCCATCCTGTAAATGATGTGGATTTAAATTCTTTTTTGGCAAAATGGTCTCTAAGTCCTTCAAAATCAGATTTTTAAATACATCAACATGCTGGTTAGCGGAGTTCAATGGGTTGAATAAAGACTTATTCTTCAACCCGCTATCTATTCCTATTGTACTAACTGGCATGGTAATTCTATTCGTAGTGTTATTATTTAGAAAATATTTCTTTATATTAATTTTCCTAATATATTTATGGATGTCCATATAGACATTAAATTTATTTATGGCTTTCCTCGGAGCACATTTTAGTCCCAACTGTAGAATATTGGATTCTTTAGCTGTTAATGTGGCACTACTTAAGTTGTAGATTCCGGCTGATCCAGGTCTCGCCTTCTTTTTTTGGACTCGCCGGCCTGCTCTACAACCCCTTTTCCATCTCCTATCTGATTGATCCTTCCTGGTGCTCCTTCCCCTACTTGAGGAGGTCCTCCCCCTACAGTGTGTTGTGATTGGGGAATTTTTTGCGGAGGTTGTGGGTTGGTATAATTCTGTGGGGGATTCCACCATCCCTGCTGAGGTCTTGGGGGACCCATGTTGTACTGGGGGGCATTGCTGTAAGGAGGCTTCCTGCCCATCCCCCGCGGTCTCCATCTCCCTCTCCACCCTCCTCTCCCTAAAAAAGGACGAGGGGGGTTATCTTGAATCCTTATATTATCTCTTAGGGGTTCAAATCTATTAGATAACGGGAACCCCTGCTGATAATCTACATATCTGGATTGCGGATACGCAGTTGGTCTCTCTATGTATTCTTCAGGTCTAGGGCCTCTTTGGGGGTTACCTCGCTTCCCTTTTCTTTTAAAACGTTGATCTACGTAAACCCATCTTTGCTCCTCATGCTTTGGGGTAGATTGGTTGTCGGGACAGAGGTAATTATCAGATCCCCTAATACCTGGAGTGCCCGGGATAACCTCTCTAGGGATTACGTTCTCTGTAGGTTTATTCATTAATTTGCTTTGCCATATGTAAATATTTTCATTCCTAAAATCATTTAAATCCCTATGGAATTTTTTGACTTTCTTTTTTTGGGTGTCAGTGTCAATTTTTTCCAATTTTTTGTTTATATTAGAATTAAAATCCATCCATTGTTGTGTTTCCCTGATACTCGCTAATTCATTAGATAATTCTTCTATCTGTTTCTTTAGTTTTTGCATTTTTCTCTCCTTCCTTCTTAAAACTAATTGCTGAAGTTTAAAACCCACCCCATTAAAAAAATCCAACCATTCTCTCATGGATTCCTCATCATCTAATCCGTCTTGTGGTGTTACCTCCCACCTTAAACTACGTACAATAATATTCTCTTTCAAATATTGCTCGAGGGTACATATATCCCACCAGGTTCGTACCTGCTTTTCTAATGCATTCCCAAGGGCTTGCAAGACTTCTTTATAATCATTAGTTTCCACCGATTCTCTATTTGTAGCAAAAATTGAACCAATGTCTATATGTCGGTTTGATAAAAATTCCACAGCTTCCATAGCTGCCTTATTTAAGAAATGAACTGAACAAATATGTGCCTTTGCTTGGGATAACCTCCGCCCGTTAACCACGCAAATAAAAGGCGCTTAGCATTAAAAAATATGCTTTCTACCTGGGAGTTGTGGAATTTAAGCAGCTGTTCTAAAAGGTATTAAATCAATAAAACCGCTAAAAGGTATTAAATCAATAAAACCACTAAAAAACATTAAACAAAAATCTGCGAGGTGGATGGATAAATCAATTCACCCGTAGAAAAAACAGCGCATAATATTCAAATAAAAGAAAAGAAATAATATACAAATTGCGCTAGTGCAACCTATTGTTCTATGGAAAGAATATTTCTATCTTCCCAAATGTAACCATACAATCACAATATTGTCCATGAACACTGTCCATATATCTAAATTGTACTGAGTACTTAGGATAGTTTCAGGAAACGAATTGAAACAGTATGTCTATTTCAGTCCATCCACAGACAATAAAATTAATAGCCAAAACAAAAATAGAATGTCCTGGTATAAATCAAGAGGAGTGTACGATGCAATCCTCCCTTAATATGAAAAAACAGTGGTCACGAATTTGCTGGGGTACAATCTCAAGACTGGGGTGACCCCCCCTTAGTAATGCTCTTACCAGATATGCCTGGTTACATAGGCTCTTCGAAAATGCTCCTCATCCGCTCGATTTCATCCGGTTCGTCTGCACTAGGTAATACACGGTCGGATGTGCTTAGATACGCGGGCTCTCAGATGTTCCTCATCGGCTGGATCCCATCCACTGCATACACGATCGGATGTGCTTGGTTACACGGGCTCTCAGATGTTACTCATCGGCTGGATCCCATCCACTGCATAAGTGCCGGGTGATTCAAGATCTCCGAAAGAAGCAATTACGGGAAACAAACATAGCGTAATACTGTCTTATGAAAACACAATTTATTTAAATAAAAATGTTGCACTCACACAAAGTTAATTCTTTAAAGCATTGGTTCACTCAGCGTGCATAGTTCTTAATCACAGTCTCAGGGGAAATAATAGCATCAGCCGCTAATGGCCGTCACCACTTAGTAGTTCACGGTTAAAGCTGTGCGACTCTTCCTCCCTCCTGTCAGTTCCTCTATGCTGCGAACGTGTGCTACCACCCTGACGCGTTTCGTCGTATTGACATCATCTGAGGGTGGGGGCAATCAGTCCTGACTACACTTAAATACGTGCGGTATTAACCCTTCGTGGACATGTATAAATGTATAGCGGTTAATCTATCTATATTATGTACGTTGCTCTCTTTGACAGAATACCTGTCATAGGCTTTCATAAACGATGTTTTTAAGGGAACCATTTCATTACACAGAAAAAATTTTTAACAAACGAAATATTAAGAATTGGAAGAATTCAAAAAATAAATTGAAAAATATATAAGTTTAAAAAATCCCAGAAATTAGATTAAAACCTCAGGAGAGATGAAAACAAAATTACAGATAAAAACCACAAACGATCTTATTACCCTCACACACTCTACCAATATGGCCATGTCGGATTTCTGATAATGTGCTGATATGCTAACAATCATGATGTTTACAAAATCCGGCGCATATATCCCAATCACTTGTGTTTCTTTAAACGAGGGGATTCCCGTCACGTTGATCTAGATACTTCAAGTTTAAACGATAAACTTTATTATACAGGAGATGTATAAAGAAAAAGGATTCGCAACCTTTTATGGCCTGTCTCCTATTTTTTCTGATAATAAGATCAAGCAACAGCCTCAACTGACACTGACTTATATTCCCAAGCTCTTCATGCAGAAAGAGGCGAGCCGTCCATCACGAGCCTCCCATTAAAACCATCGCTGATACGATGAGTGGGTTATACACGGTACAATCTTTGTGATGCGACGGAAATTTTTTATGACTATTATTGGCTACTTCCAGTGCCGCTATCCTCAATCTACCTTACATGCGACGTTGTGGCTTATGTATTGTACATGTATATGTGGCATTATATATTTATGTGGCTAAGATATAATATATTTGAAATTCTAATTAAACAAACTTGCTGCCTGTCTCCGTTAATTAACTCATTATGGTAAAAATTCACGTATTAAAATCTGACTTCCACGTATACTAACAACCTGCATAAAATAATGATATTTCCTATTTGTCATCTACATAATATAAAATATAAAATATAAAATATAGAATGTAAAATGCAACTAATCCCTTCTCTTAACGTCAGGGTACTATCACCTTAATGAAAAGTGCCTGTGCGACTCATAAATTCAATGTCTAGTCACCTGACACAGTAATACTAATCGAGGGTGACCAATAAGACCCCAATATTTCCGAACATGACTGTAATAAAAATTATCATAAAAAAGTTCTATGATTAAAAGTTGGTAATAAAAGTTGGTAATTAAACAGGTTTAGTGCTAAAAGTATTAGTAGTAGAAAAGTTGTTATTCACGTAATCTGGATATTAAGACCCCTTTAAAACAGCTTTAAAAATCACTTATAAAACAATTAACGTCTAATTCAACGTTTAACCCATTAGGAGTCAGAGTGTTCATCCGATATATCCATTGGGATTCTTTTTTGGACACTTCGCGGACCATATTTGATCCACGCCAATTAGGGTGAACTCTATCAACTCCCCAGAATTTTAGTAGAGATGGGTCTCTGTTGTGATGTTTTTTAAAATGAAGAGACACGCTGTGATCACTAAATCCGATTTCTATATTGTACATATGTTCGGATATGCGTTTCCTTAGGGTCCTTTTAGTTCTTCCCACATACATGAGCCCACATGGGCACTGTAGTACGTATACCACGTGCGTGGAGCTACATGTAATAAAATCTTTTATTACCATTAACCTGTTATTCCCTGTGGATATGAACTCGGTCATACCTCTAATTAGGCTATTTTGCTTCATACAGGGTTGGCACCTTCTACATGAAAAAAACCCGTCCCTATTCCAGAAAGTTTCTGTTTTTTTGGGGGGATTCAACACTTTCTTCACTACCTGATCTCCAAAGTTGGGGGCTTTTCTGTATATGAATGAAGGACGAGATGGCAACACCTGTCCTAACGTTTTATCAAGACATAGGACATGCCAGTGACGATTTAATATCGTTTCCACTTCTTTATACTGGGCATGGAAGTCTGAGATGAATCCCCATTCTTGACAGGGAGCCTTGTCTTGCAATTTATTTTCTAGACATTCATCTCGGGAAATTTTAGCTATTTCCGATACTGTTTTGTTCAGAGATGCTTCATTGTACCCCTTTTCTATAAAACGATTCTTAATAATATCCGATTGTGGGTAAAAGTCACTATCCAAGGTGCAGTTGCGCCGTATACGCATAATCTGGCCTTTAGGGATATTTTTAAGCCACAATGGATGATGTCCACTTTTTATAGGTAAATAACTGTTCCTATCAGTAGGCTTGAAATATGCTTTGGTGATTAGACCCGTTCCCTGTTTGATTATATCCACGTCAAGATAATGTATTTTTTCTGAACTGTGTTCGTATTCCAAACAAATATTATTCTTGTTGTTATTCAATTGGGACATGAATTCATGTAGTGAGCTTTCTGAACCTTCCCAAATAATCAGGAGGTCATCAATGAATCTTTTGTAGAATACTAAAGATGACTTATATTGCTGTTGCTGTGAGAAAATTACGCGGTCCTCCCATTCCGACATAAACAGGTTCGCGATGCTGGGAGCAAATTTAGCTCCCATGGCCACGCCCCTTTTTTGTGAGTAAAAATTCTGGTTGTACCAGAAGTAATTTTGTGATAAACAAAAATCTAAAGCTTGTCCCAAAAATACCTTTTGTTCATGGGGGATATCATTCCTCTGACTTAAAGCCCAATTCAGGGCCAAAAGGGCGTCGTCATGTTGGATAATACTATATAGGGATGCCACGTCGGCTGTCACTAGGTGGATCTCTCCTCCTTCTCTCAATTTGATCTGACTCATTAGTTGCAATAAATTTTTAGTGTCTTTCAAATATGCTTTTGTACTTTGGACACTCATCTGTAGGAATCTATCTAAATATTGACCCAATCTTGCTGTTACAGAGCCAATACAGTTGACGATTGGTCTGGCCGGGGGTACAGTCGGATTTTTGTGTACCTTGGGCAATGTGTAGATAGTCGGTATTCTACAGTGACCGGGTACCAGAAATCTCGACTCCTTCACATTCAACACCTTGTTTTTTACTCCCAATAATACTAATTTTTCTAGATTTTGATAATACAGCACAGTGGGATCCTTTCTTAATAGCTCATACGTGTCTTTGTCAGATAGCATCTTTTCTAATTGTGATTCGTAAAAAGTTTTGTCTAAAATCACTACCCCCCCTCCCTTATCTGCAGGTCTGATTACTATATCCTTCCTCATTTCCAATGCTTTGATCCCATCCTGTAAATGATGTGGATTTAAATTCTTTTTTGGCAAAATGGTCTCTAAGTCCTTCAAAATCAGATTTTTAAATACATCAACATGCTGGTTAGCGGAGTTCAATGGGTTGAATAAAGACTTATTCTTCAACCCGCTATCTATTCCTATTGTACTAACTGGCATGGTAATTCTATTCGTAGTGTTATTATTTAGAAAATATTTCTTTATATTAATTTTCCTAATATATTTATGGATGTCCATATAGACATTAAATTTATTTATGGCTTTCCTCGGAGCACATTTTAGTCCCAACTGTAGAATATTGGATTCTTTAGCTGTTAATGTGGCACTACTTAAGTTGTAGATTCCGGCTGATCCAGGTCTCGCCTTCTTTTTTTGGACTCGCCGGCCTGCTCTACAACCCCTTTTCCATCTCCTATCTGATTGATCCTTCCTGGTGCTCCTTCCCCTACTTGAGGAGGTCCTCCCCCTACAGTGTGTTGTGATTGGGGAATTTTTTGCGGAGGTTGTGGGTTGGTATAATTCTGTGGGGGATTCCACCATCCCTGCTGAGGTCTTGGGGGACCCATGTTGTACTGGGGGGCATTGCTGTAAGGAGGCTTCCTGCCCATCCCCCGCGGTCTCCATCTCCCTCTCCACCCTCCTCTCCCTAAAAAAGGACGAGGGGGGTTATCTTGAATCCTTATATTATCTCTTAGGGGTTCAAATCTATTAGATAACGGGAACCCCTGCTGATAATCTACATATCTGGATTGCGGATACGCAGTTGGTCTCTCTATGTATTCTTCAGGTCTAGGGCCTCTTTGGGGGTTACCTCGCTTCCCTTTTCTTTTAAAACGTTGATCTACGTAAACCCATCTTTGCTCCTCATGCTTTGGGGTAGATTGGTTGTCGGGACAGAGGTAATTATCAGATCCCCTAATACCTGGAGTGCCCGGGATAACCTCTCTAGGGATTACGTTCTCTGTAGGTTTATTCATTAATTTGCTTTGCCATATGTAAATATTTTCATTCCTAAAATCATTTAAATCCCTATGGAATTTTTTGACTTTCTTTTTTTGGGTGTCAGTGTCAATTTTTTCCAATTTTTTGTTTATATTAGAATTAAAATCCATCCATTGTTGTGTTTCCCTGATACTCGCTAATTCATTAGATAATTCTTCTATCTGTTTCTTTAGTTTTTGCATTTTTCTCTCCTTCCTTCTTAAAACTAATTGCTGAAGTTTAAAACCCACCCCATTAAAAAAATCCAACCATTCTCTCATGGATTCCTCATCATCTAATCCGTCTTGTGGTGTTACCTCCCACCTTAAACTACGTACAATAATATTCTCTTTCAAATATTGCTCGAGGGTACATATATCCCACCAGGTTCGTACCTGCTTTTCTAATGCATTCCCAAGGGCTTGCAAGACTTCTTTATAATCATTAGTTTCCACCGATTCTCTATTTGTAGCAAAAATTGAACCAATGTCTATATGTCGGTTTGATAAAAATTCCACAGCTTCCATAGCTGCCTTATTTAAGAAATGAACTGAACAAATATGTGCCTTTGCTTGGGATAACCTCCGCCCGTTAACCACGCAAATAAAAGGCGCTTAGCATTAAAAAATATGCTTTCTACCTGGGAGTTGTGGAATTTAAGCAGCTGTTCTAAAAGGTATTAAATCAATAAAACCGCTAAAAGGTATTAAATCAATAAAACCACTAAAAAACATTAAACAAAAATCTGCGAGGTGGATGGATAAATCAATTCACCCGTAGAAAAAACAGCGCATAATATTCAAATAAAAGAAAAGAAATAATATACAAATTGCGCTAGTGCAACCTATTGTTCTATGGAAAGAATATTTCTATCTTCCCAAATGTAACCATACAATCACAATATTGTCCATGAACACTGTCCATATATCTAAATTGTACTGAGTACTTAGGATAGTTTCAGGAAACGAATTGAAACAGTATGTCTATTTCAGTCCATCCACAGACAATAAAATTAATAGCCAAAACAAAAATAGAATGTCCTGGTATAAATCAAGAGGAGTGTACGATGCAATCCTCCCTTAATATGAAAAAACAGTGGTCACGAATTTGCTGGGGTACAATCTCAAGACTGGGGTGACCCCCCCTTAGTAATGCTCTTACCAGATATGCCTGGTTACATAGGCTCTTCGAAAATGCTCCTCATCCGCTCGATTTCATCCGGTTCGTCTGCACTAGGTAATACACGGTCGGATGTGCTTAGATACGCGGGCTCTCAGATGTTCCTCATCGGCTGGATCCCATCCACTGCATACACGATCGGATGTGCTTGGTTACACGGGCTCTCAGATGTTACTCATCGGCTGGATCCCATCCACTGCATAAGTGCCGGGTGATTCAAGATCTCCGAAAGAAGCAATTACGGGAAACAAACATAGCGTAATACTGTCTTATGAAAACACAATTTATTTAAATAAAAATGTTGCACTCACACAAAGTTAATTCTTTAAAGCATTGGTTCACTCAGCGTGCATAGTTCTTAATCACAGTCTCAGGGGAAATAATAGCATCAGCCGCTAATGGCCGTCACCACTTAGTAGTTCACGGTTAAAGCTGTGCGACTCTTCCTCCCTCCTGTCAGTTCCTCTATGCTGCGAACGTGTGCTACCACCCTGACGCGTTTCGTCGTATTGACATCATCTGAGGGTGGGGGCAATCAGTCCTGACTACACTTAAATACGTGCGGTATTAACCCTTCGTGGACATGTATAAATGTATAGCGGTTAATCTATCTATATTATGTACGTTGCTCTCTTTGACAGAATACCTGTCATAGGCTTTCATAAACGATGTTTTTAAGGGAACCATTTCATTACACAGAAAAATTTTTTAACAAACGAAATATTAAGAATTGGAAGAATTCAAAAAATAAATTGAAAAATATATAAGTTTAAAAAATCCCAGAAATTAGATTAAAACCTCAGGAGAGATGAAAACAAAATTACAGATAAAAACCACAAACGATCTTATTACCCTCACACACTCTACCAATATGGCCATGTCGGATTTCTGATAATGTGCTGATATGCTAACAATCATGATGTTTACAAAATCCGGCGCATATATCCCAATCACTTGTGTTTCTTTAAACGAGGGGATTCCCGTCACGTTGATCTAGATACTTCAAGTTTAAACGATAAACTTTATTATACAGGAGATGTATAAAGAAAAAGGATTCGCAACCTTTTATGGCCTGTCTCCTATTTTTTCTGATAATAAGATCAAGCAACAGCCTCAACTGACACTGACTTATATTCCCAAGCTCTTCATGCAGAAAGAGGCGAGCCGTCCATCACGAGCCTCCCATTAAAACCATCGCTGATACGATGAGTGGGTTATACACGGTACAATCTTTGTGATGCGACGGAAATTTTTTATGACTATTATTGGCTACTTCCAGTGCCGCTATCCTCAATCTACCTTACATGCGACGTTGTGGCTTATGTATTGTACATGTATATGTGGCATTATATATTTATGTGGCTAAGATATAATATATTTGAAATTCTAATTAAACAAACTTGCTGCCTGTCTCCGTTAATTAACTCATTATGGTAAAAATTCACGTATTAAAATCTGACTTCCACGTATACTAACAACCTGCATAAAATAATGATATTTCCTATTTGTCATCTACATAATATAAAATATAAAATATAAAATATAGAATGTAAAATGCAACTAATCCCTTCTCTTAACGTCAGGGTACTATCACCTTAATGAAAAGTGCCTGTGCGACTCATAAATTCAATGTCTAGTCACCTGACACAGTAATACTAATCGAGGGTGACCAATAAGACCCCAATATTTCCGAACATGACTGTAATAAAAATTATCATAAAAAAGTTCTATGATTAAAAGTTGGTAATAAAAGTTGGTAATTAAACAGGTTTAGTGCTAAAAGTATTAGTAGTAGAAAAGTTGTTATTCACGTAATCTGGATATTAAGACCCCTTTAAAACAGCTTTAAAAATCACTTATAAAACAATTAACGTCTAATTCAACGTTTAACCCATTAGGAGTCAGAGTGTTCATCCGATATATCCATTGGGATTCTTTTTTGGACACTTCGCGGACCATATTTGATCCACGCCAATTAGGGTGAACTCTATCAACTCCCCAGAATTTTAGTAGAGATGGGTCTCTGTTGTGATGTTTTTTAAAATGAAGAGACACGCTGTGATCACTAAATCCGATTTCTATATTGTACATATGTTCGGATATGCGTTTCCTTAGGGTCCTTTTAGTTCTTCCCACATACATGAGCCCACATGGGCACTGTAGTACGTATACCACGTGCGTGGAGCTACATGTAATAAAATCTTTTATTACCATTAACCTGTTATTCCCTGTGGATATGAACTCGGTCATACCTCTAATTAGGCTATTTTGCTTCATACAGGGTTGGCACCTTCTACATGAAAAAAACCCGTCCCTATTCCAGAAAGTTTCTGTTTTTTTGGGGGGATTCAACACTTTCTTCACTACCTGATCTCCAAAGTTGGGGGCTTTTCTGTATATGAATGAAGGACGAGATGGCAACACCTGTCCTAACGTTTTATCAAGACATAGGACATGCCAGTGACGATTTAATATCGTTTCCACTTCTTTATACTGGGCATGGAAGTCTGAGATGAATCCCCATTCTTGACAGGGAGCCTTGTCTTGCAATTTATTTTCTAGACATTCATCTCGGGAAATTTTAGCTATTTCCGATACTGTTTTGTTCAGAGATGCTTCATTGTACCCCTTTTCTATAAAACGATTCTTAATAATATCCGATTGTGGGTAAAAGTCACTATCCAAGGTGCAGTTGCGCCGTATACGCATAATCTGGCCTTTAGGGATATTTTTAAGCCACAATGGATGATGTCCACTTTTTATAGGTAAATAACTGTTCCTATCAGTAGGCTTGAAATATGCTTTGGTGATTAGACCCGTTCCCTGTTTGATTATATCCACGTCAAGATAATGTATTTTTTCTGAACTGTGTTCGTATTCCAAACAAATATTATTCTTGTTGTTATTCAATTGGGACATGAATTCATGTAGTGAGCTTTCTGAACCTTCCCAAATAATCAGGAGGTCATCAATGAATCTTTTGTAGAATACTAAAGATGACTTATATTGCTGTTGCTGTGAGAAAATTACGCGGTCCTCCCATTCCGACATAAACAGGTTCGCGATGCTGGGAGCAAATTTAGCTCCCATGGCCACGCCCCTTTTTTGTGAGTAAAAATTCTGGTTGTACCAGAAGTAATTTTGTGATAAACAAAAATCTAAAGCTTGTCCCAAAAATACCTTTTGTTCATGGGGGATATCATTCCTCTGACTTAAAGCCCAATTCAGGGCCAAAAGGGCGTCGTCATGTTGGATAATACTATATAGGGATGCCACGTCGGCTGTCACTAGGTGGATCTCTCCTCCTTCTCTCAATTTGATCTGACTCATTAGTTGCAATAAATTTTTAGTGTCTTTCAAATATGCTTTTGTACTTTGGACACTCATCTGTAGGAATCTATCTAAATATTGACCCAATCTTGCTGTTACAGAGCCAATACAGTTGACGATTGGTCTGGCCGGGGGTACAGTCGGATTTTTGTGTACCTTGGGCAATGTGTAGATAGTCGGTATTCTACAGTGACCGGGTACCAGAAATCTCGACTCCTTCACATTCAACACCTTGTTTTTTACTCCCAATAATACTAATTTTTCTAGATTTTGATAATACAGCACAGTGGGATCCTTTCTTAATAGCTCATACGTGTCTTTGTCAGATAGCATCTTTTCTAATTGTGATTCGTAAAAAGTTTTGTCTAAAATCACTACCCCCCCTCCCTTATCTGCAGGTCTGATTACTATATCCTTCCTCATTTCCAATGCTTTGATCCCATCCTGTAAATGATGTGGATTTAAATTCTTTTTTGGCAAAATGGTCTCTAAGTCCTTCAAAATCAGATTTTTAAATACATCAACATGCTGGTTAGCGGAGTTCAATGGGTTGAATAAAGACTTATTCTTCAACCCGCTATCTATTCCTATTGTACTAACTGGCATGGTAATTCTATTCGTAGTGTTATTATTTAGAAAATATTTCTTTATATTAATTTTCCTAATATATTTATGGATGTCCATATAGACATTAAATTTATTTATGGCTTTCCTCGGAGCACATTTTAGTCCCAACTGTAGAATATTGGATTCTTTAGCTGTTAATGTGGCACTACTTAAGTTGTAGATTCCGGCTGATCCAGGTCTCGCCTTCTTTTTTTGGACTCGCCGGCCTGCTCTACAACCCCTTTTCCATCTCCTATCTGATTGATCCTTCCTGGTGCTCCTTCCCCTACTTGAGGAGGTCCTCCCCCTACAGTGTGTTGTGATTGGGGAATTTTTTGCGGAGGTTGTGGGTTGGTATAATTCTGTGGGGGATTCCACCATCCCTGCTGAGGTCTTGGGGGACCCATGTTGTACTGGGGGGCATTGCTGTAAGGAGGCTTCCTGCCCATCCCCCGCGGTCTCCATCTCCCTCTCCACCCTCCTCTCCCTAAAAAAGGACGAGGGGGGTTATCTTGAATCCTTATATTATCTCTTAGGGGTTCAAATCTATTAGATAACGGGAACCCCTGCTGATAATCTACATATCTGGATTGCGGATACGCAGTTGGTCTCTCTATGTATTCTTCAGGTCTAGGGCCTCTTTGGGGGTTACCTCGCTTCCCTTTTCTTTTAAAACGTTGATCTACGTAAACCCATCTTTGCTCCTCATGCTTTGGGGTAGATTGGTTGTCGGGACAGAGGTAATTATCAGATCCCCTAATACCTGGAGTGCCCGGGATAACCTCTCTAGGGATTACGTTCTCTGTAGGTTTATTCATTAATTTGCTTTGCCATATGTAAATATTTTCATTCCTAAAATCATTTAAATCCCTATGGAATTTTTTGACTTTCTTTTTTTGGGTGTCAGTGTCAATTTTTTCCAATTTTTTGTTTATATTAGAATTAAAATCCATCCATTGTTGTGTTTCCCTGATACTCGCTAATTCATTAGATAATTCTTCTATCTGTTTCTTTAGTTTTTGCATTTTTCTCTCCTTCCTTCTTAAAACTAATTGCTGAAGTTTAAAACCCACCCCATTAAAAAAATCCAACCATTCTCTCATGGATTCCTCATCATCTAATCCGTCTTGTGGTGTTACCTCCCACCTTAAACTACGTACAATAATATTCTCTTTCAAATATTGCTCGAGGGTACATATATCCCACCAGGTTCGTACCTGCTTTTCTAATGCATTCCCAAGGGCTTGCAAGACTTCTTTATAATCATTAGTTTCCACCGATTCTCTATTTGTAGCAAAAATTGAACCAATGGCGTGGATCAAATATGGTCCGCGAAGTGTCCAAAAAAGAATCCCAATGGATATATCGGATGAACACTCTGACTCCTAATGGGTTAAACGTTGAATTAGACGTTAATTGTTTTATAAGTGATTTTTAAAGCTGTTTTAAAGGGGTCTTAATATCCAGATTACGTGAATAACAACTTTTCTACTACTAATACTTTTAGCACTAAACCTGTTTAATTACCAACTTTTATTACCAACTTTTAATCATAGAACTTTTTTATGATAATTTTTATTACAGTCATGTTCGGAAATATTGGGGTCTTATTGGTCACCCTCGATTAGTATTACTGTGTCAGGTGACTAGACATTGAATTTATGAGTCGCACAGGCACTTTTCATTAAGGTGATAGTACCCTGACGTTAAGAGAAGGGATTAGTTGCATTTTACATTCTATATTTTATATTTTATATTTTATATTATGTAGATGACAAATAGGAAATATCATTATTTTATGCAGGTTGTTAGTATACGTGGAAGTCAGATTTTAATACGTGAATTTTTACCATAATGAGTTAATTAACGGAGACAGGCAGCAAGTTTGTTTAATTAGAATTTCAAATATATTATATCTTAGCCACATAAATATATAATGCCACATATACATGTACAATACATAAGCCACAACGTCGCATGTAAGGTAGATTGAGGATAGCGGCACTGGAAGTAGCCAATAATAGTCATAAAAAATTTCCGTCGCATCACAAAGATTGTACCGTGTATAACCCACTCATCGTATCAGCGATGGTTTTAATGGGAGGCTCGTGATGGACGGCTCGCCTCTTTCTGCATGAAGAGCTTGGGAATATAAGTCAGTGTCAGTTGAGGCTGTTGCTTGATCTTATTATCAGAAAAAATAGGAGACAGGCCATAAAAGGTTGCGAATCCTTTTTCTTTATACATCTCCTGTATAATAAAGTTTATCGTTTAAACTTGAAGTATCTAGATCAACGTGACGGGAATCCCCTCGTTTAAAGAAACACAAGTGATTGGGATATATGCGCCGGATTTTGTAAACATCATGATTGTTAGCATATCAGCACATTATCAGAAATCCGACATGGCCATATTGGTAGAGTGTGTGAGGGTAATAAGATCGTTTGTGGTTTTTATCTGTAATTTTGTTTTCATCTCTCCTGAGGTTTTAATCTAATTTCTGGGATTTTTTAAACTTATATATTTTTCAATTTATTTTTTGAATTCTTCCAATTCTTAATATTTCGTTTGTTAAAAAATTTTTCTGTGTAATGAAATGGTTCCCTTAAAAACATCGTTTATGAAAGCCTATGACAGGTATTCTGTCAAAGAGAGCAACGTACATAATATAGATAGATTAACCGCTATACATTTATACATGTCCACGAAGGGTTAATACCGCACGTATTTAAGTGTAGTCAGGACTGATTGCCCCCACCCTCAGATGATGTCAATACGACGAAACGCGTCAGGGTGGTAGCACACGTTCGCAGCATAGAGGAACTGACAGGAGGGAGGAAGAGTCGCACAGCTTTAACCGTGAACTACTAAGTGGTGACGGCCATTAGCGGCTGATGCTATTATTTCCCCTGAGACTGTGATTAAGAACTATGCACGCTGAGTGAACCAATGCTTTAAAGAATTAACTTTGTGTGAGTGCAACATTTTTATTTAAATAAATTGTGTTTTCATAAGACAGTATTACGCTATGTTTGTTTCCCGTAATTGCTTCTTTCGGAGATCTTGAATCACCCGGCACTTATGCAGTGGATGGGATCCAGCCGATGAGTAACATCTGAGAGCCCGTGTAACCAAGCACATCCGATCGTGTATGCAGTGGATGGGATCCAGCCGATGAGGAACATCTGAGAGCCCGCGTATCTAAGCACATCCGACCGTGTATTACCTAGTGCAGACGAACCGGATGAAATCGAGCGGATGAGGAGCATTTTCGAAGAGCCTATGTAACCAGGCATATCTGGTAAGAGCATTACTAAGGGGGGGTCACCCCAGTCTTGAGATTGTACCCCAGCAAATTCGTGACCACTGTTTTTTCATATTAAGGGAGGATTGCATCGTACACTCCTCTTGATTTATACCAGGACATTCTATTTTTGTTTTGGCTATTAATTTTATTGTCTGTGGATGGACTGAAATAGACATACTGTTTCAATTCGTTTCCTGAAACTATCCTAAGTACTCAGTACAATTTAGATATATGGACAGTGTTCATGGACAATATTGTGATTGTATGGTTACATTTGGGAAGATAGAAATATTCTTTCCATAGAACAATAGGTTGCACTAGCGCAATTTGTATATTATTTCTTTTCTTTTATTTGAATATTATGCGCTGTTTTTTCTACGGGTGAATTGATTTATCCATCCACCTCGCAGATTTTTGTTTAATGTTTTCTAGTGGTTTTATTGATTTAATACCTTTTAGCGGTTTTATTGATTTAATACCTTTTAGAACAGCTGCTTAAATTCCACAACTCCCAGGTAGAAAGCATATTTTTTAATGCTAAGCGCCTTTTATTTGCGTGGTTAACGGGCGGAGGTTATCCCAAGCAAAGGCACATATTTGTTCAGTTCATTTCTTAAATAAGGCAGCTATGGAAGCTGTGGAATTTTTATCAAACCGACATATAGACATTGGTTCAATTTTTGCTACAAATAGAGAATCGGTGGAAACTAATGATTATAAAGAAGTCTTGCAAGCCCTTGGGAATGCATTAGAAAAGCAGGTACGAACCTGGTGGGATATATGTACCCTCGAGCAATATTTGAAAGAGAATATTATTGTACGTAGTTTAAGGTGGGAGGTAACACCACAAGACGGATTAGATGATGAGGAATCCATGAGAGAATGGTTGGATTTTTTTAATGGGGTGGGTTTTAAACTTCAGCAATTAGTTTTAAGAAGGAAGGAGAGAAAAATGCAAAAACTAAAGAAACAGATAGAAGAATTATCTAATGAATTAGCGAGTATCAGGGAAACACAACAATGGATGGATTTTAATTCTAATATAAACAAAAAATTGGAAAAAATTGACACTGACACCCAAAAAAAGAAAGTCAAAAAATTCCATAGGGATTTAAATGATTTTAGGAATGAAAATATTTACATATGGCAAAGCAAATTAATGAATAAACCTACAGAGAACGTAATCCCTAGAGAGGTTATCCCGGGCACTCCAGGTATTAGGGGATCTGATAATTACCTCTGTCCCGACAACCAATCTACCCCAAAGCATGAGGAGCAAAGATGGGTTTACGTAGATCAACGTTTTAAAAGAAAAGGGAAGCGAGGTAACCCCCAAAGAGGCCCTAGACCTGAAGAATACATAGAGAGACCAACTGCGTATCCGCAATCCAGATATGTAGATTATCAGCAGGGGTTCCCGTTATCTAATAGATTTGAACCCCTAAGAGATAATATAAGGATTCAAGATAACCCCCCTCGTCCTTTTTTAGGGAGAGGAGGGTGGAGAGGGAGATGGAGACCGCGGGGGATGGGCAGGAAGCCTCCTTACAGCAATGCCCCCCAGTACAACATGGGTCCCCCAAGACCTCAGCAGGGATGGTGGAATCCCCCACAGAATTATACCAACCCACAACCTCCGCAAAAAATTCCCCAATCACAACACACTGTAGGGGGAGGACCTCCTCAAGTAGGGGAAGGAGCACCAGGAAGGATCAATCAGATAGGAGATGGAAAAGGGGTTGTAGAGCAGGCCGGCGAGTCCAAAAAAAGAAGGCGAGACCTGGATCAGCCGGAATCTACAACTTAAGTAGTGCCACATTAACAGCTAAAGAATCCAATATTCTACAGTTGGGACTAAAATGTGCTCCGAGGAAAGCCATAAATAAATTTAATGTCTATATGGACATCCATAAATATATTAGGAAAATTAATATAAAGAAATATTTTCTAAATAATAACACTACGAATAGAATTACCATGCCAGTTAGTACAATAGGAATAGATAGCGGGTTGAAGAATAAGTCTTTATTCAACCCATTGAACTCCGCTAACCAGCATGTTGATGTATTTAAAAATCTGATTTTGAAGGACTTAGAGACCATTTTGCCAAAAAAGAATTTAAATCCACATCATTTACAGGATGGGATCAAAGCATTGGAAATGAGGAAGGATATAGTAATCAGACCTGCAGATAAGGGAGGGGGGGTAGTGATTTTAGACAAAACTTTTTACGAATCACAATTAGAAAAGATGCTATCTGACAAAGACACGTATGAGCTATTAAGAAAGGATCCCACTGTGCTGTATTATCAAAATCTAGAAAAATTAGTATTATTGGGAGTAAAAAACAAGGTGTTGAATGTGAAGGAGTCGAGATTTCTGGTACCCGGTCACTGTAGAATACCGACTATCTACACATTGCCCAAGGTACACAAAAATCCGACTGTACCCCCGGCCAGACCAATCGTCAACTGTATTGGCTCTGTAACAGCAAGATTGGGTCAATATTTAGATAGATTCCTACAGATGAGTGTCCAAAGTACAAAAGCATATTTGAAAGACACTAAAAATTTATTGCAACTAATGAGTCAGATCAAATTGAGAGAAGGAGGAGAGATCCACCTAGTGACAGCCGACGTGGCATCCCTATATAGTATTATCCAACATGACGACGCCCTTTTGGCCCTGAATTGGGCTTTAAGTCAGAGGAATGATATCCCCCATGAACAAAAGGTATTTTTGGGACAAGCTTTAGATTTTTGTTTATCACAAAATTACTTCTGGTACAACCAGAATTTTTACTCACAAAAAAGGGGCGTGGCCATGGGAGCTAAATTTGCTCCCAGCATCGCGAACCTGTTTATGTCGGAATGGGAGGACCGCGTAATTTTCTCACAGCAACAGCAATATAAGTCATCTTTAGTATTCTACAAAAGATTCATTGATGACCTCCTGATTATTTGGGAAGGTTCAGAAAGCTCACTACATGAATTCATGTCCCAATTGAATAACAACAAGAATAATATTTGTTTGGAATACGAACACAGTTCAGAAAAAATACATTATCTTGACGTGGATATAATCAAACAGGGAACGGGTCTAATCACCAAAGCATATTTCAAGCCTACTGATAGGAACAGTTATTTACCTATAAAAAGTGGACATCATCCATTGTGGCTTAAAAATATCCCTAAAGGCCAGATTATGCGTATACGGCGCAACTGCACCTTGGATAGTGACTTTTACCCACAATCGGATATTATTAAGAATCGTTTTATAGAAAAGGGGTACAATGAAGCATCTCTGAACAAAACAGTATCGGAAATAGCTAAAATTTCCCGAGATGAATGTCTAGAAAATAAATTGCAAGACAAGGCTCCCTGTCAAGAATGGGGATTCATCTCAGACTTCCATGCCCAGTATAAAGAAGTGGAAACGATATTAAATCGTCACTGGCATGTCCTATGTCTTGATAAAACGTTAGGACAGGTGTTGCCATCTCGTCCTTCATTCATATACAGAAAAGCCCCCAACTTTGGAGATCAGGTAGTGAAGAAAGTGTTGAATCCCCCCAAAAAAACAGAAACTTTCTGGAATAGGGACGGGTTTTTTTCATGTAGAAGGTGCCAACCCTGTATGAAGCAAAATAGCCTAATTAGAGGTATGACCGAGTTCATATCCACAGGGAATAACAGGTTAATGGTAATAAAAGATTTTATTACATGTAGCTCCACGCACGTGGTATACGTACTACAGTGCCCATGTGGGCTCATGTATGTGGGAAGAACTAAAAGGACCCTAAGGAAACGCATATCCGAACATATGTACAATATAGAAATCGGATTTAGTGATCACAGCGTGTCTCTTCATTTTAAAAAACATCACAACAGAGACCCATCTCTACTAAAATTCTGGGGAGTTGATAGAGTTCACCCTAATTGGCGTGGATCAAATATGGTCCGCGAAGTGTCCAAAAAAGAATCCCAATGGATATATCGGATGAACACTCTGACTCCTAATGGGTTAAACGTTGAATTAGACGTTAATTGTTTTATAAGTGATTTTTAAAGCTGTTTTAAAGGGGTCTTAATATCCAGATTACGTGAATAACAACTTTTCTACTACTAATACTTTTAGCACTAAACCTGTTTAATTACCAACTTTTATTACCAACTTTTAATCATAGAACTTTTTTATGATAATTTTTATTACAGTCATGTTCGGAAATATTGGGGTCTTATTGGTCACCCTCGATTAGTATTACTGTGTCAGGTGACTAGACATTGAATTTATGAGTCGCACAGGCACTTTTCATTAAGGTGATAGTACCCTGACGTTAAGAGAAGGGATTAGTTGCATTTTACATTCTATATTTTATATTTTATATTTTATATTATGTAGATGACAAATAGGAAATATCATTATTTTATGCAGGTTGTTAGTATACGTGGAAGTCAGATTTTAATACGTGAATTTTTACCATAATGAGTTAATTAACGGAGACAGGCAGCAAGTTTGTTTAATTAGAATTTCAAATATATTATATCTTAGCCACATAAATATATAATGCCACATATACATGTACAATACATAAGCCACAACGTCGCATGTAAGGTAGATTGAGGATAGCGGCACTGGAAGTAGCCAATAATAGTCATAAAAAATTTCCGTCGCATCACAAAGATTGTACCGTGTATAACCCACTCATCGTATCAGCGATGGTTTTAATGGGAGGCTCGTGATGGACGGCTCGCCTCTTTCTGCATGAAGAGCTTGGGAATATAAGTCAGTGTCAGTTGAGGCTGTTGCTTGATCTTATTATCAGAAAAAATAGGAGACAGGCCATAAAAGGTTGCGAATCCTTTTTCTTTATACATCTCCTGTATAATAAAGTTTATCGTTTAAACTTGAAGTATCTAGATCAACGTGACGGGAATCCCCTCGTTTAAAGAAACACAAGTGATTGGGATATATGCGCCGGATTTTGTAAACATCATGATTGTTAGCATATCAGCACATTATCAGAAATCCGACATGGCCATATTGGTAGAGTGTGTGAGGGTAATAAGATCGTTTGTGGTTTTTATCTGTAATTTTGTTTTCATCTCTCCTGAGGTTTTAATCTAATTTCTGGGATTTTTTAAACTTATATATTTTTCAATTTATTTTTTGAATTCTTCCAATTCTTAATATTTCGTTTGTTAAAATTTTTTTCTGTGTAATGAAATGGTTCCCTTAAAAACATCGTTTATGAAAGCCTATGACAGGTATTCTGTCAAAGAGAGCAACGTACATAATATAGATAGATTAACCGCTATACATTTATACATGTCCACGAAGGGTTAATACCGCACGTATTTAAGTGTAGTCAGGACTGATTGCCCCCACCCTCAGATGATGTCAATACGACGAAACGCGTCAGGGTGGTAGCACACGTTCGCAGCATAGAGGAACTGACAGGAGGGAGGAAGAGTCGCACAGCTTTAACCGTGAACTACTAAGTGGTGACGGCCATTAGCGGCTGATGCTATTATTTCCCCTGAGACTGTGATTAAGAACTATGCACGCTGAGTGAACCAATGCTTTAAAGAATTAACTTTGTGTGAGTGCAACATTTTTATTTAAATAAATTGTGTTTTCATAAGACAGTATTACGCTATGTTTGTTTCCCGTAATTGCTTCTTTCGGAGATCTTGAATCACCCGGCACTTATGCAGTGGATGGGATCCAGCCGATGAGTAACATCTGAGAGCCCGTGTAACCAAGCACATCCGATCGTGTATGCAGTGGATGGGATCCAGCCGATGAGGAACATCTGAGAGCCCGCGTATCTAAGCACATCCGACCGTGTATTACCTAGTGCAGACGAACCGGATGAAATCGAGCGGATGAGGAGCATTTTCGAAGAGCCTATGTAACCAGGCATATCTGGTAAGAGCATTACTAAGGGGGGGTCACCCCAGTCTTGAGATTGTACCCCAGCAAATTCGTGACCACTGTTTTTTCATATTAAGGGAGGATTGCATCGTACACTCCTCTTGATTTATACCAGGACATTCTATTTTTGTTTTGGCTATTAATTTTATTGTCTGTGGATGGACTGAAATAGACATACTGTTTCAATTCGTTTCCTGAAACTATCCTAAGTACTCAGTACAATTTAGATATATGGACAGTGTTCATGGACAATATTGTGATTGTATGGTTACATTTGGGAAGATAGAAATATTCTTTCCATAGAACAATAGGTTGCACTAGCGCAATTTGTATATTATTTCTTTTCTTTTATTTGAATATTATGCGCTGTTTTTTCTACGGGTGAATTGATTTATCCATCCACCTCGCAGATTTTTGTTTAATGTTTTTTAGTGGTTTTATTGATTTAATACCTTTTAGCGGTTTTATTGATTTAATACCTTTTAGAACAGCTGCTTAAATTCCACAACTCCCAGGTAGAAAGCATATTTTTTAATGCTAAGCGCCTTTTATTTGCGTGGTTAACGGGCGGAGGTTATCCCAAGCAAAGGCACATATTTGTTCAGTTCATTTCTTAAATAAGGCAGCTATGGAAGCTGTGGAATTTTTATCAAACCGACATATAGACATTGGTTCAATTTTTGCTACAAATAGAGAATCGGTGGAAACTAATGATTATAAAGAAGTCTTGCAAGCCCTTGGGAATGCATTAGAAAAGCAGGTACGAACCTGGTGGGATATATGTACCCTCGAGCAATATTTGAAAGAGAATATTATTGTACGTAGTTTAAGGTGGGAGGTAACACCACAAGACGGATTAGATGATGAGGAATCCATGAGAGAATGGTTGGATTTTTTTAATGGGGTGGGTTTTAAACTTCAGCAATTAGTTTTAAGAAGGAAGGAGAGAAAAATGCAAAAACTAAAGAAACAGATAGAAGAATTATCTAATGAATTAGCGAGTATCAGGGAAACACAACAATGGATGGATTTTAATTCTAATATAAACAAAAAATTGGAAAAAATTGACACTGACACCCAAAAAAAGAAAGTCAAAAAATTCCATAGGGATTTAAATGATTTTAGGAATGAAAATATTTACATATGGCAAAGCAAATTAATGAATAAACCTACAGAGAACGTAATCCCTAGAGAGGTTATCCCGGGCACTCCAGGTATTAGGGGATCTGATAATTACCTCTGTCCCGACAACCAATCTACCCCAAAGCATGAGGAGCAAAGATGGGTTTACGTAGATCAACGTTTTAAAAGAAAAGGGAAGCGAGGTAACCCCCAAAGAGGCCCTAGACCTGAAGAATACATAGAGAGACCAACTGCGTATCCGCAATCCAGATATGTAGATTATCAGCAGGGGTTCCCGTTATCTAATAGATTTGAACCCCTAAGAGATAATATAAGGATTCAAGATAACCCCCCTCGTCCTTTTTTAGGGAGAGGAGGGTGGAGAGGGAGATGGAGACCGCGGGGGATGGGCAGGAAGCCTCCTTACAGCAATGCCCCCCAGTACAACATGGGTCCCCCAAGACCTCAGCAGGGATGGTGGAATCCCCCACAGAATTATACCAACCCACAACCTCCGCAAAAAATTCCCCAATCACAACACACTGTAGGGGGAGGACCTCCTCAAGTAGGGGAAGGAGCACCAGGAAGGATCAATCAGATAGGAGATGGAAAAGGGGTTGTAGAGCAGGCCGGCGAGTCCAAAAAAAGAAGGCGAGACCTGGATCAGCCGGAATCTACAACTTAAGTAGTGCCACATTAACAGCTAAAGAATCCAATATTCTACAGTTGGGACTAAAATGTGCTCCGAGGAAAGCCATAAATAAATTTAATGTCTATATGGACATCCATAAATATATTAGGAAAATTAATATAAAGAAATATTTTCTAAATAATAACACTACGAATAGAATTACCATGCCAGTTAGTACAATAGGAATAGATAGCGGGTTGAAGAATAAGTCTTTATTCAACCCATTGAACTCCGCTAACCAGCATGTTGATGTATTTAAAAATCTGATTTTGAAGGACTTAGAGACCATTTTGCCAAAAAAGAATTTAAATCCACATCATTTACAGGATGGGATCAAAGCATTGGAAATGAGGAAGGATATAGTAATCAGACCTGCAGATAAGGGAGGGGGGGTAGTGATTTTAGACAAAACTTTTTACGAATCACAATTAGAAAAGATGCTATCTGACAAAGACACGTATGAGCTATTAAGAAAGGATCCCACTGTGCTGTATTATCAAAATCTAGAAAAATTAGTATTATTGGGAGTAAAAAACAAGGTGTTGAATGTGAAGGAGTCGAGATTTCTGGTACCCGGTCACTGTAGAATACCGACTATCTACACATTGCCCAAGGTACACAAAAATCCGACTGTACCCCCGGCCAGACCAATCGTCAACTGTATTGGCTCTGTAACAGCAAGATTGGGTCAATATTTAGATAGATTCCTACAGATGAGTGTCCAAAGTACAAAAGCATATTTGAAAGACACTAAAAATTTATTGCAACTAATGAGTCAGATCAAATTGAGAGAAGGAGGAGAGATCCACCTAGTGACAGCCGACGTGGCATCCCTATATAGTATTATCCAACATGACGACGCCCTTTTGGCCCTGAATTGGGCTTTAAGTCAGAGGAATGATATCCCCCATGAACAAAAGGTATTTTTGGGACAAGCTTTAGATTTTTGTTTATCACAAAATTACTTCTGGTACAACCAGAATTTTTACTCACAAAAAAGGGGCGTGGCCATGGGAGCTAAATTTGCTCCCAGCATCGCGAACCTGTTTATGTCGGAATGGGAGGACCGCGTAATTTTCTCACAGCAACAGCAATATAAGTCATCTTTAGTATTCTACAAAAGATTCATTGATGACCTCCTGATTATTTGGGAAGGTTCAGAAAGCTCACTACATGAATTCATGTCCCAATTGAATAACAACAAGAATAATATTTGTTTGGAATACGAACACAGTTCAGAAAAAATACATTATCTTGACGTGGATATAATCAAACAGGGAACGGGTCTAATCACCAAAGCATATTTCAAGCCTACTGATAGGAACAGTTATTTACCTATAAAAAGTGGACATCATCCATTGTGGCTTAAAAATATCCCTAAAGGCCAGATTATGCGTATACGGCGCAACTGCACCTTGGATAGTGACTTTTACCCACAATCGGATATTATTAAGAATCGTTTTATAGAAAAGGGGTACAATGAAGCATCTCTGAACAAAACAGTATCGGAAATAGCTAAAATTTCCCGAGATGAATGTCTAGAAAATAAATTGCAAGACAAGGCTCCCTGTCAAGAATGGGGATTCATCTCAGACTTCCATGCCCAGTATAAAGAAGTGGAAACGATATTAAATCGTCACTGGCATGTCCTATGTCTTGATAAAACGTTAGGACAGGTGTTGCCATCTCGTCCTTCATTCATATACAGAAAAGCCCCCAACTTTGGAGATCAGGTAGTGAAGAAAGTGTTGAATCCCCCCAAAAAAACAGAAACTTTCTGGAATAGGGACGGGTTTTTTTCATGTAGAAGGTGCCAACCCTGTATGAAGCAAAATAGCCTAATTAGAGGTATGACCGAGTTCATATCCACAGGGAATAACAGGTTAATGGTAATAAAAGATTTTATTACATGTAGCTCCACGCACGTGGTATACGTACTACAGTGCCCATGTGGGCTCATGTATGTGGGAAGAACTAAAAGGACCCTAAGGAAACGCATATCCGAACATATGTACAATATAGAAATCGGATTTAGTGATCACAGCGTGTCTCTTCATTTTAAAAAACATCACAACAGAGACCCATCTCTACTAAAATTCTGGGGAGTTGATAGAGTTCACCCTAATTGGCGTGGATCAAATATGGTCCGCGAAGTGTCCAAAAAAGAATCCCAATGGATATATCGGATGAACACTCTGACTCCTAATGGGTTAAACGTTGAATTAGACGTTAATTGTTTTATAAGTGATTTTTAAAGCTGTTTTAAAGGGGTCTTAATATCCAGATTACGTGAATAACAACTTTTCTACTACTAATACTTTTAGCACTAAACCTGTTTAATTACCAACTTTTATTACCAACTTTTAATCATAGAACTTTTTTATGATAATTTTTATTACAGTCATGTTCGGAAATATTGGGGTCTTATTGGTCACCCTCGATTAGTATTACTGTGTCAGGTGACTAGACATTGAATTTATGAGTCGCACAGGCACTTTTCATTAAGGTGATAGTACCCTGACGTTAAGAGAAGGGATTAGTTGCATTTTACATTCTATATTTTATATTTTATATTTTATATTATGTAGATGACAAATAGGAAATATCATTATTTTATGCAGGTTGTTAGTATACATGGAAGTCAGATTTTAATACGTGAATTTTTACCATAATGAGTTAATTAACGGAGACAGGCAGCAAGTTTGTTTAATTAGAATTTCAAATATATTATATCTTAGCCACATAAATATATAATGCCACATATACATGTACAATACATAAGCCACAACGTCGCATGTAAGGTAGATTGAGGATAGCGGCACTGGAAGTAGCCAATAATAGTCATAAAAAATTTCCGTCGCATCACAAAGATTGTACCGTGTATAACCCACTCATCGTATCAGCGATGGTTTTAATGGGAGGCTCGTGATGGACGGCTCGCCTCTTTCTGCATGAAGAGCTTGGGAATATAAGTCAGTGTCAGTTGAGGCTGTTGCTTGATCTTATTATCAGAAAAAATAGGAGACAGGCCATAAAAGGTTGCGAATCCTTTTTCTTTATACATCTCCTGTATAATAAAGTTTATCGTTTAAACTTGAAGTATCTAGATCAACGTGACGGGAATCCCCTCGTTTAAAGAAACACAAGTGATTGGGATATATGCGCCGGATTTTGTAAACATCATGATTGTTAGCATATCAGCACATTATCAGAAATCCGACATGGCCATATTGGTAGAGTGTGTGAGGGTAATAAGATCGTTTGTGGTTTTTATCTGTAATTTTGTTTTCATCTCTCCTGAGGTTTTAATCTAATTTCTGGGATTTTTTAAACTTATATATTTTTCAATTTATTTTTTGAATTCTTCCAATTCTTAATATTTCGTTTGTTAAAAATTTTTTCTGTGTAATGAAATGGTTCCCTTAAAAACATCGTTTATGAAAGCCTATGACAGGTATTCTGTCAAAGAGAGCAACGTACATAATATAGATAGATTAACCGCTATACATTTATACATGTCCACGAAGGGTTAATACCGCACGTATTTAAGTGTAGTCAGGACTGATTGCCCCCACCCTCAGATGATGTCAATACGACGAAACGCGTCAGGGTGGTAGCACACGTTCGCAGCATAGAGGAACTGACAGGAGGGAGGAAGAGTCGCACAGCTTTAACCGTGAACTACTAAGTGGTGACGGCCATTAGCGGCTGATGCTATTATTTCCCCTGAGACTGTGATTAAGAACTATGCACGCTGAGTGAACCAATGCTTTAAAGAATTAACTTTGTGTGAGTGCAACATTTTTATTTAAATAAATTGTGTTTTCATAAGACAGTATTACGCTATGTTTGTTTCCCGTAATTGCTTCTTTCGGAGATCTTGAATCACCCGGCACTTATGCAGTGGATGGGATCCAGCCGATGAGTAACATCTGAGAGCCCGTGTAACCAAGCACATCCGATCGTGTATGCAGTGGATGGGATCCAGCCGATGAGGAACATCTGAGAGCCCGCGTATCTAAGCACATCCGACCGTGTATTACCTAGTGCAGACGAACCGGATGAAATCGAGCGGATGAGGAGCATTTTCGAAGAGCCTATGTAACCAGGCATATCTGGTAAGAGCATTACTAAGGGGGGGTCACCCCAGTCTTGAGATTGTACCCCAGCAAATTCGTGACCACTGTTTTTTCATATTAAGGGAGGATTGCATCGTACACTCCTCTTGATTTATACCAGGACATTCTATTTTTGTTTTGGCTATTAATTTT